>NC_092052.1:40947794-41580189 GCF_003086295.3 Arachis hypogaea | reverse complement strand
GGAGTGGTAACCAAAATTTAGTGGCAGACCATTTGAGTCGCCTTGAGCACATTACAGATGACTCCACTCCTATAGCTGATAATTTCCCATTTGATAACCTGCAAGCAGTATCCGAGATAGTCCCTTGGTATGCGCCTGTAGCTAATTATCTAGTTAGCCGCACTTTTCCTCCACACTTTTCTAAGCATTAGAGAGACAAGCTGAAAAGCGAGTCTAAATATTATATATGGGATGACCCATATTTATGGAGATGTGGCACTGACCAGATAATTAGGCGGTATGTGCCTTAATCAGAATTCCAGTCCATCTTAGAGGCCTGTCACTCATCTGAGAGTGGAGGACATTTTGGCCCTCAAAGAACTGCTAGAAAAATCTTAGACTGCGGATTCTGGTGGCCTACTCTTTGCTGCTGAATTTTGTAGATCTTGTTTTCCATGCCAGAAATTTGGTAATATATCCAGGAGGGATGAGATGCCTCAACAAATTATGCTTTTCTGTGAAATTTTTGATGTTTAGGGCATTGACTTCATGGGTCCATTCCCAAATTCCAATGGTTATTTTTATATATTGTTAGCTGTGGATTACATTTCCAAATAGGTGGAAGCAATTCCTACCCGCACTGATGATGCTAACACTATTGTTTCCTTTGTGAGAAACCATATTATTTGTTGCTTTGGATCACCACGAGCAATCGTGAGCGATCAAGGCACCCACTTTTGTAACAGGAGACTAACAGGACTAATGAAGAAGCATGGAATAATTCATAAAGTTGCAACACCCTACTATCCTCAGACTAATGGGCAAGCCGAGGTGTCAAATAGAGAGATAAAGTGTATCTTGCAGAAGATAGTCAAACCTCATAGAAGAGACTGGAGCACCAGGCTACAAGATGCACTCTGGGCATACAGAACAGCATACAAAACACCCATTGGGATAAGTCCTTTCCGCTTAGTTTATGGAAAAGCTTGTCATCTCCCTGTTGAAGTAGAGCACAAAGCCTTTTGGGCAGTAAAGGAATGCAACATGGGAATTGGGGGAGCCAGAGCTGAAAGGAAGTTGCAACTGCAAGAACTGGAAAGCCTTCGCCTAGAAGCTTATGAGAACTCAAGACTATACAAGGAGAAGATGAAGGCTGTACATGACCAGCACATCAAGAGGAAAGAGTTCCAACCTGGGGACTCAGTCCTCCTTTACAAGTCTCGACTGAGGCTTATGCCAGGCAAGTTGAGATCTAGATGGGAAAGTCCATCTAGAGTAGAGAAGGCCGAACCATACGGAGTTTATCACCTTAGCCATCCTTCAAGCTTTGAACTTATCAAAGTTAATGGACATCGTTTAAAGCTGTACCATGGCGAGAAGCGGAAGAAAGACAAGGAGCTCGAGATCTTCCGCTTGGAAGATCCCCACATAGCCGAAGACTGAGCTAGTGGAGCATCCAACTTACGGACGTTAAAGCAAAGTGCTAGGTGGGAGACAACCCACCATGGTATGATCGTTCTTTTCTTTATTTTTAGTTTTCTTATTCAATAACTCTTCTCTTCATTAGTACATTTCGTGCATCTGCATTTACATACATTTATTTTAAAAAAAAATTTGAGCACGCGACGCGACCGCATCAGCGACGCGTCCGTGTCGCAAAGAGATGGGAAACAATATTAATATGAACAGAAAGTTACGCAGGAGCAGCGCTGGAGGCGTGCCAATGGCACAAATCGTCCCAAGCGACCGCGTCACCGACGCAACCGCGTCATATGGGAATAATGGCCTCCCAAGCGACCGCGTGCCCCACGCGGCCGCATGCCCTGGATTTCGACGTAAAAGGGTGCACAACCAATTATTGTGCTAGAGTGGTGCTGGATTGGTGCTGAACGCACAATTCTACCCACGCTGCCGCGTGACCCACGCGACCGTGTCACACTCTTCTAAAGCCCACTCACGCGATCGCATGCCCCATGCGATTGCATCACTTAAAATTTGGCACTAATAATAATTTGAACAGAGAGTTGTGCGAGCGCGAGGCTGCCCTCGCGCCAGTAGCATAGATTGTGTCACGCGACCGCGTGACCGACGCGACCAGGTCAATCCACTTCAGCGCAAGTCGCGCGACCGTGTGCCCCACGCGTCCGCGTCGCTTGCGCCGCACAGCTCACCCTAATTTTCCAATTATCATATCTTTTTCTCCCCAAATCCTATTTTCTCTTTTCCCTCCTTATTTCTTACCCCTCCCTTCTTCCTTCTTTTTCACTTTTTACTCTCCCTCACCCCCATTAACAAGGTTTTTCTTTTACTTCTCCCCTCACTACTTTTCTATTATTCTTCTCATTTTTATATGTCATCTTCTTTTCTTTTCTTTTTACCTTCATTATTCATATTTTCTTTTTCTTTCTCTTTCCTTTTTACTTGGTGTTATCAATTTATGTGAGTCATTATTTATTGCTTGTGGATTGTTGTAAATCTGTTTGACAATTATATATCACTTTTTTAGGGATTACTGGCATGTTCTCATTCTTACTTTAAAGAGCTTCTTCTACATGCATGCTATGTGTTTGTGAAAAAGCCCATATGGCATTATGAACTTCTCTACATCTTTCTACTCTAATATTCAATGCTTGCTTTTCACAAATTCCCTTTACTATTTTATTCATTAAATTTATTTGTCAATACAAACGTGATGGTTTGTTACGAGTGATAACATATTTAAATTGGACATTGAATGCTTGATCTATGCTACTCATGCCTTTGCCTGCATGCCAATAAACCTCTTGCATTTTCATTGTCCTACATGCACTTGCTATATTTCCATTGATGAACTTTTCACATGTAATCCGGACCATGTGTTAACATCTTCTTCTTTATTGTGCATTGATTATCACTTACACCACCCTCTTCCTCGCTCTATTCCTTTCAATTTATTTTACTTTCTCTTCCCTTTTCAGGATGGCCACCAAAAAGGAAAGGAGAAAGCTACTCCCAAACAACCAGCAAGAAGAGGTACAAAAAGAGCATTAATGGCAGAACCCTCTTCAACTGCAGTCAAGCCCTCAACAAAAAGGATTAAAAGGATTATAAAGGTTGATGAAAAAGAAAAAGCCTTCCCAGCAAAGGACACTGCGCGATTTCCCAATCACTATTGTGAGCAGATGTTCCCCATTCTAGCTGAACGGAGTTACAACAACGAACACCTTCTTATCCTCCCGCCCAATATTTCTACTTTTGTTGAGTCGCAAATTGCACGAAGACAATGGGATTCCTATAGAGACAACCGAGGCAGATCAATCTTTCTTGGGTAATCGAGTTCTACTCTAACTTCTACCTGCCAACCCTGCAGTCTATCTTTGTCCGTCAGAAGCAAGTCCCCATTACAGAAGAAGCCATTCAGAAAGCTCTAAATCTTCCCACTATTCCAGAAGGATTGGACGCCTTTCAAGAAGCCGCACTCAAGCGCCAGATGTACCAATTTGACTGGGACGCTGTTCTCAGAGTTATCGCATTACCTGGCAGCAGATGGATCTACGGATACCATCGTACCCGCCTTAAGGGAATCTCGGCTTCAGCACTTATCTTGGAGGCTCGCATCTGGGCACAGATCATGTCTCATTACGTCTTTCCGAGCACTCGCGAGTCCTCCTTCACTGCAGACATGGCCGTTCTACTATGGTGCATCCTTACAGACAAACCTCTGAATCTACCAAGAAATATCCGGAATGCCATGGGACACGTACAAATTGCAGGCAACCTACCTTTTCCCGCCTTGGTCTCAGATCTTGTCTCAGCCGCCGGAGTCTCCTACAGAGCTAGGGATACCAAAGCCATGCTTCCACGGGATGATTAGTATGTCCCCAATAGGAAGTACCTTAGACTTCCAGCAGCCACTATTAGCCAGCATACTGAACCAGTTGAAGATATTCCTTCTTCAACACCACAAGCACCTACAATAGCCCAACTGCTCCATCAGATACTTGAAAGGTTGGATCGGCAGGAACACAAAGCTAAGATGAGAGAATGCCGTAACGAGCGCCGATTAAAACACCTCAAGGAGCTACTAAAGGGACACTTCAAGGAGTTAGACATCCCAGACTGCACTTCCTTTACCAGCACAGGGAGCCATGATGGTCCCGACTGTGGAGATACTGCTACTAGCCCACTTTTGTTCTTGACAGATGGCACCGAGGATGGTGCAAAGCCTTAAGTGTGGGGAGGTCGGTCAGTACCTGACTTCCGGAGGTAATTTCTCTTCCCTATACACCAATAAATTAGGATATTTAGTTAGTTTTTCTTTTGTAGAATAGGATAAATTTCATAGTAATAGATTAGTTGCATGCATGTTCTGCTTGATTGAAAAGACAATAAGTTTCTTCTAAGACTCTATCTTTGGAACAAAATTTCACTAATTCTAATTAAAACTTTTATGTTAAATTTGCTTGAAGTTGTATTTGGAACATAATTTTTGAGCTAAAGAACACACAACCTGTGAGATTTGAGCCTTTATGAATGGTTACATTATTTAACCATAATTATTTTATTCTTGTGTATTTACTTTTCTATGATTGTAATCTATATTTTGTTTCATCTTATATGTCCAATGTTTATTATATTTACATGCTTGCATATGATTGAGGCCATTATTTGTTTAGCTTACTATCCAAAATAAGCCTACCCTTTCAATTACCTTTGTTAGCCACTTTGAGCCTTTAAATCCCATTTATTCTATATTTTACCACATTACTAGCCTTAAGCGGAAAAATAATTAAATATCCCAAATTGAATCTTTGGTTAGCTTAAGATAGAATTGTGAGTGTTATTTAAGTATGGAAAATTGTGGGAACAAAGGATAATAAAGGAATGAATCATGATAATATACTGGGAATTTGGATAGTTACTCATGTGAAACTTTAAGAATTAAAAATCTATGTGCATTGATAAGCTATGTTCATTATCAGTGAGGGTTCCATGCTTGAATTTCTATGTTCCCTGCTTTCATGAGCTATCTTCTTGCATTTTTGTCTGTTCTTACTGTATAAGAATTGAGTAAGTGGAATTTGATTTGTAATTGTTTTGAAGATCTTATTTACTTTTGATCAAGTGGACAAAAGTCATATAGTTGCATTCATATATATAGATTGCATTGCATTTCATAGGTTTTACATGTTCTTACTCATTTATTTCATCTCCTTCAACTAAGCATGAGGACATGCTAATGTTTAAGTGTGGGGAGGTTGATAAACCACTATTTTATGGTTTATTTTGTGTTCAATTGTGTGGTTTTATCATGATCCTTGCCCACTTATTCATTAAATTAGCATGCATTTACATTCCCTTCCTAAAATTATTGCATGATTGAAAACTGCTTTCTAGAGACTTTTTAATTACGTATTTTATTTCTCCTTTATCCCATTCGATGCCGTGATCTGTATGTTAAGTGTTTCAGGCTTTATAGGGCATGAATGAGTTGGAGATTGGAAAGGAAGCTTGCAAAAATGGAAGGAACACAAGAAATTGAGGAGATGACCAGCGAGAAGCGACTCGGCCGCATGGACGACGCGACCGCGCGGAGAAGAGCAAATCACAGTGACGCGGCCGCATGGATGACGCGACCGCGCGGCATGGAATAGCATGAGTGAAGCGTCCGCATGAGCGACGCGATTGCGTGACATGCGCGATCTGCATAATCTGCAGAATCGCTGGGGGCGATTTCGGGCCCATTTTGACCCAGTTTTCGGCCCAAAAAAGCAGACTAGAGCCAGAGAACATGCAAAAACCAGAGAGAATTTTCATTCCGCATAGTTTTAGTTTTTAGATCTAGTTTTACTCCTCTTCTAGGTTTTTTTCTCTCTACACATTCATAGTTTTTTTTAGGATTTGTTATGTTCATTATTTTGCATTGGGATATTGAGAAGAGTTATTGCCTCATCAAGACTTCGACATTCTAGTTCGTTCTCTTCACTTGTCTTTTACTCTTTCATGTTCCTTAATTTACTTAATTTTACTATTGGATTATTTTAGTATTTATTAATACAAGAATTACTTTTATTTTTAATTAATCCTTGATCATTATTTATCATGTCTTTCTTTAATTCCTTTTCTTACATTATGAATTTTACATTTACGATGAGCGAGTAGTCCCCTAACTTGATGGGGAGTCGATGAAAGGAATCCTTGAGTTGGAATGCTCAAGAGAAAGATTATGATTGGGTTTATTGTTAGATTGCTCTCTAGTCACTAACATCAATCCTCCTAAGAGTGGATTGGAACCTGTGGATAGAACAGCATTCCAACTTGTTTGACTTTCCCTTACTTAGTAAGGGACAACTAAACACAATAAATCTCAATTGGCAATTAATCTTGAGAGTACTGCAACAAGAATAGGGCTTCCATCTAATCAACTCCCAGTCAAGGCTTTTATTTAAATTACTTAATTTCCCCAATTTAATTCCCTGTTTACCCAACTCAACTTCTTTTGAAAACATCTGATTAATAAAGTAGCACACTTTCCTGCAACTCGTTGGGAGACGACCTGGGATCCATACTCCCAGTATTTTAATTTTAATTTTGTGACACCCTTCTAAATTGATAAAGCAGATTTCTGGTTGGTTGAGAACTATACTTGCAACGCATATTTTATAATCATTCTTAATTAGCCAATTTTCGCCCACGTCAATAGGATATTTAGTTAATTTTTCTTTTGTAGAATAGGATAGATTGCATAGTAATAATTAGTTGCATGCATGTTCTATTTGGTTGAAAAATAATAAGTTTCTTTTTAAGACCCTAATTTTGATGAATTTCACTAATTTAAATTAAAATTTGTTGTTAAACTTGTTGGAAGTTGTATTTGGAACATAGTTTAAAAAAAGCTAAGAACACACAACCCGTAAAATTTTGAGCCTAATTACATGGTTACACTGTTTAACCATAATATTTTATTCTTGTGTGTTTACTTCTCTATGATTGTAATCTTTATTTTTCCTCTTCCTATATGTCCAATGTTTAATGTATTTATATGCATGCATGTGATTGAGGCCATCAATTGTTTAGCTCACTTATCCCAAATAAGCCTACCCTTTAATTTACCTTTGTTATCCACTTTAAGCCTTTTAAATCCCATTTGTTCTATATTTTACCACATTACTAGCCTTAAGCGGAAAAACAATTAAATATCCCAATTGAATCTTTGGTTAGCTTAAGATAGAAATTGTGTGTTAATCGAGTATGGGAAGATTGTGGGAACATGGGTTAATAAGGGAATGTGTCATGATAAAATAATAGGAATTTGGGTACCTACTCATGTGAAACGAATAAAAATTAAAAATCCATGTGCATTGATAAGCTATGTTTATTTTCCTATATATATATATATATATATATTCAATAAAAAATTTAAATAAATAAGGGGACAAAATTACCTCAATTCTAAGTTAAGTAAAGCTCCAATACATATGTGATAAGAAAATTAAGAGAAAAAGTTAATACATGAGTATGGAATGTGAAAATGGGAATTTTGGGTAGTTAGGCATGATTCTAGAGTTATATAGAGTATATGTATGTTAGGTGAAAGCTTAGGTTAAGTCAAAGATTCATATTTATAGCTCACTTAGCCATATATATATATATATACCCTTACCCTTACCTTAGCCTCATTACAACCTTGAAAAGACCTCATGATATTTGCATTGGTACATTAAGTATTGTTGATTGGTTAGGTGAATAACAAAGTTTAGAAAGCATGATTAGAGAAGGAAAGAGTGATTACCCTATACACTTGAGAAACTAGAGTGCACATACACCATCAGTGAGGGTTCAATGCTTAATTCTATGTTCTCTGCTTTCATGAGCTATCTTCTTGGATTTTTATCTGTTCTCACTGTATAAACTGAATTAGTGGAATTTGATCTATGTTTGTCTTGAAGAGCTTATTTACTTTTAACCAAGTAGACAAGAATCATATAGTTGCATTCATATATATATATATATATATATATATATATATATATATATATATATATATATATATATATATATATATATATATATATATATATATATATATATATAGGTTGCATTGCATTGCATGAGTTTTGCATTTTTCTACTTATTTACTTTATCTCCTTAAGCTAAGCATGAGGACATGCTAATGTTTAAGTGTGGGGAGGTTGATAACCATTATTTTATGATTTATATTGTGTTTAATTGAGTGGTTTTATCAAATCTTTACCTACTTATTCATATGAATTGCATGATTTTATAATTCCTTCCTAGTATTGTTTATGGTTGAAAACTTGCTTCCTAGAGATCTTTCAATTATGTATTTTAATTCTCCTTTATACCATTCGATGCCGTCATCTGTGTGTTAAGTGTTTCAGGTTTCATAGGGCAGGAATGGCTTAGAGAATGGAGAAGAAGCTCGCAAAAATGGAAGGAACACAAGAAATTAAGGAGATGACCAGCAAACACTGACGTGAGCGCAAGGCTCACGCGAGCGCGCGAAATGAAGAAATCGCGGCGACGCGAACGCGTGCCTGACGCAAATGCGTGGATTAGAGTCTGCACGAATGATGCGAACGTGTGGACGACATGAATGCGTGACAAGGAAAATTGCTGAATGACGCAAACGCGTGACCTGCGCGATCTGTAAACATAGCAGAATACGCTGGGGGCAATTTTGGGCTGCGTTTTAACCCAGTTTTTGGCCCAGAAACACAGATTAAAGTCAGGAAACATGCAGAGACATGAGGAGGCAACCCATACGCATCCACACACATTCAGATACATTGATATTAGGATTACTTTTAGTTTTAGATCTGAATCTAGATTAGCTTTACATTAGTAGTTTGTGCTTTCGCTTTGGATTTTGGATGCTGAAGAGTTATTACCTCCGTGAAGACATCAGTTTAGTTTGTTTCCCTATTCCTTTACTCTTATTAGTTGCTCATTGACCCTATTCAAATAAGTATGTTGTGTTTTGAATTTATTAATATATAGAGTTACTTTTATTTTTAATTAATTTTAAATCTCTATTTTATTTTATTTTATTTAATTATGTCTTCTTATATATTTATGAATATTAAATCCATGTCAATGGAGTAGGTTTTTTACTTGACATGGGGATTGATTGAGAGGAGACACTTGAGTTGGAATACTCAAGTGCTTAGTTAAATTGGATATCGTTGGCTAATTCTGTATCTACTAACGCTAGACTTTCCCAAAAGAGAGGACTAGGATTTGCGGATAAAGAGTTAGTTCAATCACTTGACCTCCCTTTATTTATTAAGGGTTAACTAAGTTAAAACAACAACCTCTTTACACTACACTTGAAAAGATTCCAACAAGGATAGAACTTCCAATTAATCAATTCCCCAGTCAAGGCTTTTTATATTAATAATAATTCTTAGTTTCATTGCTTTAATTTACGATTATTTTAATTACTCATTATCCAACTCAAACCTTCTAGAAAATTTCTGATTAATAAATTAGCACTCTTTCCTGCAACTCCTTGGGAGACGACCTGGGACTCATACTCCCAGTATTTTTAATTCTAATTTTTGTGACAACCCTTTTAAATTGAGAAGGCGGATCTTAGCTAGTTGAGAACTGTACTTGCAACGTATCCCGTATTTTGATTTCTTAACTGGTCAATTTCCACCACCACAAGCATGACAAGCGAAATTGCACAGCGACGTGTGCGCGTGACTGACGCGTACGCGTGTCGTGCGCCATGTGAAGAAATCGCAGAAGACGCTGGGGGAAATTTTGGGATGAGTTTTGACCCATTTTTCGGTCCAGAAACACAGACTAGAGCCAGGGGACAAGCAGAGACTCAACACACTTTCATTTTTACACAATTTTAGTTTTGGTTTTGAATCTTAGAGAGAAAAACTACTTCTTCCTCTAGGGTTCTTCATATTCATAGATTTCTAGTTTTATGCTTTTGATTTGGATATTGAGAAGAGTTACTACCTCCGTTGAAGTTTCCATCATTCTAGTTTGTTTCCTTATTTCCTTACTCTTTTAATAACCCATTTACCCTGTTCAGAATTACATATGGATATCTTTGATTTTGGAATTTATTAATGCAATAATTATTTTTACATTTAATTTCATTATTGGCTTGAGTATCATCTTTCCTTAATTTATTATTTCAAAATTAGCTTTTATTAATTTAATTTTAGTTACCATGTCTCTTCTCTATTCCCTTTACATGTCTGCAAAATTGGCATCCATGTCAATGGAGTAAGCTCTTAACTTGACTTTGGAGTTGATTAATAGGAGACCCTTGAGTTGGAATACTCAAGTGTTAATTTGCAATTGGAAGTTGTTGGCTAATTCTCCAGTCACTAACGCTAATCCTTCCGTAGGAAAGGATTAGGACTTGTGAATCAGAGTTGGCTCAATTACTTGACTTTTCTTTATTCGGTAAAGGTTAACTAAGTAAAAAACAACAACCTCTTACTATTACACTTGGAAAAAATTCAACAAGGATAGAACTTCCGATTAATCTTCTCCTGGTCAAGGCTTCTTTATTTCAATTACACAAAACATCTTGTTAATTTTCATTGCTTTAATTTATAACCAATTATTTTTCTGTTCTCCAACTCTAAAATTTCTCGATAAATTCCTTACTAATAAATTGCGCTCTTTTGTCAACTCGTTGGGAGATGACCTGAGAATTCTACTCTCAGTATTTTATTCTTAAATTGTGACAACTCTTTTTATATTGATAAGCAGAATTTTTGTCGGTTAAGAACTGTACTTGCAACGCTGTTCTTTTTATAAATTCTTAATCGACAATTTTCCGCCTGTCATTCAGCATAACCAACAAAGTAGCAACTAATTGTCCTTGAGTCCAATTTTCTTTCATGTAGCTAATAAGGTCGCGTCTCAGTTGGACATCCCCAAATATGCAAATGCTTTATGTTGTGCCTTTTCCTAGTCCAAATTTCATATGGGGTTTTGTTAACTGCTTTGCTTGGCACCCTATTAAGGATGTACACTGCGGTCTTTAAGGCTTCTCCCCAGAGTGATTCAGGCAAGGAAGAATGACTAATCATACTTCTCACTATGTCCTTAAGAGTTCGGTTCCTTCGCTCTGCAACACCATTCATGCTAGGTTTGCCTGACATGGTGTATTGCAGAACAATACCATACTCCTCTAGGAAAAGAGTAAAATGTTCGGGACGTTGCTCACCTGAACCGTCATATCTTTCGTAGTATTCACCACCACGATCAGATTTGACAGCTTTAATTTTCTTTCCAAGTTGAAGTTCAACTTCAACTTTGAAAGACTTGAAAACATCCAAGGCTTGGTACTTTTTCATGAATTAGATATAAATACTCGTAACGAGAGTAATCATCTATGAACGTAATAAAGTATCGTTGTCTATTACAAGAGACAGTAGGGAATGGGCCACATATATCGGTATGTATTAGTTCTAAGATCTCTTTAGCTCTCTTGGCACCTAATTTTCTTTCATATGTCCTTTTTCCCTTTATGCACTCAATGCAAACTTCAAAATTCGCCAAATTTAGGGGTCCAAGAATTCCATCCGACATGAGCCTCTAAATTCTCTATTTAGAGATGTGAACTAGGCATTTGTGCCATAATGATGCCGAATTCTCATTTAGTTTTTGTTTTGTACCCGTTTGCAGTATTTCATTATTATAGAAATTTAAATCAAGCCTATATAGATTATCCACCAAATGACCAGAGAAAATATTATTCGAATTATAAAAGAGACTGACTTTATTATCTCTGAATGAACAAAAAATAACCTGATTTGTCCAAACAAGAAACAGAAACCAAATTCCGTCTAAATGACGGTACATAAAATGTCTCTAATAAATCTAAGTAAAATCCACTCGTGGAACATAATCTAAAGGTTACTATAGCTTCGACTGCAACTATATTACCGTCTGTCACATAGATGTATCTTTCAGCATCACTTGGCGGTCGGCTCCACAGGCAACCCTGCATAGTAATACTTAGAATCTACCCACCAAGTATCAACAGGTACATAACTTAAACTAGCCTCAAAACAAACGAAAGTAAGAATTATACCCTTCTTTACATGCCAAGTGGCATATTTGGTACAATCCTTCTTCATGTGTCCCACTTTCTTAAAGAAGAACCAGGTTGAAACTTGATCCTGTTTCTTTGCCTTTTTCTGCTGAGAAGGCACATCCGCAGTAGTATCATGATTTCTTTTATACTGAGAAGATGAAGCCATGTGAGCACTTTCAGTCTTATCTTGCTGTAGCCTCTCTTCTTCTTGCACACAGTGAGATATAAGCTCATTTAAGGACCAAGTGTCCTTCAGAGTGTTATAACTCACTTTGAATTGCCTAAAGTGTGCAGGAAGGAAAATCAAAATAAAATGCACGAGTAAATCTTTAGACAACTCTAACTTTAGTGCTTTCAATTTTGAAGCAAGATGAGACATTTCCATAATGTACTCCCTTATGTTCCCTTTACCTTTATACCTCATGGAGACAAGTTTGCTCAAAAGACTACTTGCCTCCGCCTTTTTATTCTTAGTAAAGAATTTTTCAACATCCTTTAGGAACGGTTTGGCATCTTTATCCTCAGTAATTGAGCCCCGAAATGCCTCAGGAATTGAGCGTTTCATGATTGATGAGCGGATAATTTATACGCTTTTTGGCATTATTTTTAGTATGTTTTTAGTATATTTTAGTTAATTTTTCTTATGTTTTTATTAGTTTTTATTCAAAAATCACATTTCTGGACTTTACTATGAATTTGTGTATTTTTCTGTGATTTCAGGTATTTTCTGGCTGAAATTGAGGGACCTGAGCAAAAATCTGATTCAGAGGCTGAAAAAGGACTGCAGATGCTGTTGGATTCTGACCTCCCTGCACTCGAAGTGGATTTTCTGGAGCTACAGAAGCTCAATTGGCGCGCTCTCAATTGCGTTGGAAAGTATACATCCTGGGCTTTCCAGCAATATATAATAGTTTATACTTTGCCCGAGATTTGATGGCCCAAACCGGCGTTCCAAGTCAGCATAGAAATTCTGGCGTCAAAACGCCAGAACTGGCATAAAAGCTGGAGTTAAATGCCCAAACTAGCACAAAAGCTGGCGTTTAACTCCAAGAAAAGTCTTTACATGCGAAAGCTTCAATGCTCAGCCCAAGCACACACCAAGTGGGCCCGGAAGTGGATTCTGCATCATTTACTCATTTCTATAAACCCTAGGCTACTAGTTTTCTATAAATAGGACCTTTTGCTATTGTATTTTCATCTTGGAAAAGACTTTTTCATACTTTAAACCTTTGGAACTTGTATGTTCACGTTCGGGGCTGGCCTCACGGCCATGCCTAGACCTTTTGTTCTTATGTATTTTCAACGGTAGAGTTTCTACACACCATAGATTAAGGTGTGGAGCTCTGATGTTCCTCATGAATTAATACAAAGTACAATTGTTTTTCTATTCAACTCAAGCCTATTTATTCTCTAAGATATACACTCGTTCTTCAACCTTACGAATGTGATGATCCGTGACACTCATCATCATTCTCACCTATGAACGCGTGTCTGACAACCACTTCCGTTCTACTTGCAATAGCTTGAGTGCGTATCTCTTAGCCTCCTGGTTCATGACGCATGGTTGCCTCGCCTGACAACCGAGCCTTCCATTCCATGAGATCAGAGTCTTCGTGGTATAGGCTAGAATCAATTGGCAGCATTCTTGAGATCCGAAAAGTCTAAACCTTGTCTGTGGTATTCCGAGTAGGATCTGGAAAGGGATGACTATGACGAGCTTCAAACTCGCGAGTGTTGGGCGTAGTGACAGACGCAAAAGGATCAATGGATCCTATTCCAACATGATCGAGAACTGACAGATGATTAGCCGTGCGGTGACAGCGCATTTGGACCATTTTCACTGAGAGGACGGGAGGTAGCCATTGACAACGGTGAAACCCAACATAATCTTGCCATGGAAAGGAGTATGAATGATTGGAAGAAGGCAATAGGAAAGCAGAGGTTCAGAAGGAACAAAGCATCTTCATACGCTTATCTGAAATTCTCACCAATGAATTACATAAGTATCTCTATCCTATTTTATGTTTTATTCATCTTTTAATTATCAATTCTCCATAACCATTTGAATCTGCCTGACTGAGATTTACAAGATGACCATAGCTTGCTTCAAGCCGACAATCTCCGTGGGATCGACCCTTACTCACGTAAGGTTTATTACTTGGACGACCCAGTGCACTTGCTGGTTAGTTGTGTGGAGTTGTGATAAAGAGTTGAAATTATAATTGTGCGTACCAAGCTATTGGCGCCATTGATGATCACAATTTCGTGCATCAATGATCATAATGCTCATTCGATTGGATCTCTCCCACTTCTCTGTTTTAACCTCATTGAGGTTTTCCAGAGTGGAAGTGGGTTTCTCCTCTCGAAGAGCTATATCTAAATCCATACAACCGAGGACAATCTCCACGGTATCCTTCCAAACTTTAAAGTTTGAACCATTCAGCATAAAAATACTGCTAATTTGTGTAAAAACATTGGTAGTTGAAGCCATAGTTTCTGGATTAGAACAAAAGAACATGCAGTAAACATTAGTTAAATAATGGAAAAAAAATCCATATTGAAATATCTAGAACAACATTAATTTTCAATCTTTGGATAGAAAAATTAACTGTAAGTGATACTCTCATTGCAATAATCAAATATTGTCAAAATTCCTGTCACACATTAAGCCTTTCTTTGCACTGACTTAATGTGCACATGGAAACTTAAACTTCGCAACCTATTTATTATCGCATATATTTTCTATTAATTGGCCAAACAATAACCTTCCTTTGGGCCGATTATTGACCGCATAATTAATAGAAAATAAACAAAAGTGTATAATGCTTATTATTTGGCCAAACAATAAACTTTCTTTGGACCGATTATTGTCCGCATAAATAACAAGCACTACTTTATTCCTAATTAGTTACCCAAATATTTATTTACCATCAATATGTGTAAGTAATTCGGCCAAATATAGGCCTTCCTTTGGGCTGACCAATATTCGCATGAATTACATATCACCATATTCCTAATGTTTTAAATAAATCAATTTTCACAAAAGAGACTACTTTAACAGCATAATGTTCAATCAATTTATTCTAAAACCAAATCTTTATAAAATAAATAAATATAATAATCCAAATTATTACTAATTTCCTTATGTAACAAATAAATAATATTTTTTTATTCAAATATTAATATGTACACATAACTTGGCAAAATATAGATCTTCCTTTAGGTAGATTAATAATCGCATAAGTGACATATATACAATAATTTTTATATCCCAAGAAGAATTGTTAATCAATTTGATTCCGATTAATGGTACACAAAAAACAGATCCGAGACTATCAAAGATTAGCAATACTTTATTAATATTTAAAAAAAATCAATTTATTACTTATTATAAAAAAATTTTCTGCCAAACTAATAAACGGAAGACCGTCTCATGTAAAATATATACATGTTTCAATGTATAATCAAATAATTATATATATATATATATATATATATAAACGATTAATAGTATACATATATTTATATATACATAAAAGTAACCCAAACGGCGACATATTATATATGTGAAACAATACTAAAGACATATATACTAACGCACACAGTCGCAACATCTAATATATATATATATATATATATATATATATATATATATATATATATATATATATATATATATTTTTTTTTTTCTATATATGCAATATCATAATGTAATATCAAAGCATATATATATATATATTTTGATCCAGAGAAAATAAAACTGAATATTTTGATGATTAAATTATAGATAGTTCTGATACCACTTATCGAAATAATTAATTTTATTAACGCAGATCATCCATATTAAATTACTAAAAATATATTATAATGCAGAACATACCTTTACTCATAAAAGTCAGAAATTGATAGAAGAATTTAGATTTTGTGGTTCTTTTGATCTTCCTCAACCAAAGCCTTCTGTATCCCTAGGCGGCTGAATTGTGACTCTTCTGATGAGGAAAGAGCGACAAAGGCGGCTTTGGTATATATTGGGGACCGAAACCCTGAAAGCCTATTTATATTTGAGCATGTCACCCGTTAAACCCTAAAGGCCAAATAAAATAGTATCTAAAGTCCAAATGATAATATATCTAAAATCCAAAAGATAATATCTGGTTTTATTCTCATTTAATTCAAAATCAAAAGTAATAATGACTTGTTCAATTTAGCATTTATAACAACAAATGAGATCACCATTATATAAGTCATTTAATTTGAAATAGCATAATTTGTGATTATAATTAATATATGCATTGTCCACAAACAAATTAGGAAATTAAAATAATTTCCTAACAGAATCATTACGTGAAAAGAGTGGTGGAGGGCCAGCACTTCCAATAGATGGAACATTGCGTGAAGATGATGGTGGAAGGCCGTGTGGAATAGGTAGGCGTCGGCTGGTTCACACTGGACGCCAAACCATCCCTTTCAATATATATAATAATAGTGAAGCTTCTCGCTTATTCGTGCTTGCTATGAAAGTGATATTCGTAATCAAGAGATGGGGTTTCAATCTTTACGTCTTTTTGTAAGCCGGCAATCATAGGGTAAGCCCATCTCATGGAGAAAGTTTACATGTTGGGCCAGGCCATTTGGACTAGTTACGAACGAGTCAAAGAGAGTGGTCCAATTCTATTCCTGAAAACAGCCAAGCAGGGGATTCGTTCACAAGAGAAGATCCAATTCTTTTTAGTACTTCTAGAAAATGGAACCTTGCGTGAAAATGGTGGTGGAGGGCCAGTATTTCCAGCAGAAACAGGAAACATTTTTTCACAGAATCAAGAATGAAAGTAGATTTTTTGTTTTGAAATCAATTTTTTTCACGGAAGTGATAAAATGACTTATCGAGAAGGAGAGAAGTCATATATTTCTACTTCAAAAAGCTGTAAATTAACTTTTTAGGAAGTTAAAAACTTTTCTTTAAAATGGTATCAAACACGCGTATCATGACCTTTCATAATTCAAAAGTAAAAAAAAGTAGCTTCTGTCACTTTCTAAACGGGCTCTAAGTGTTTCATTCTTTAAGGATATCGAAAAAATACGTTAATCCTAAGGGGGTAATTTGTTGATCACAATATTTAGTTTCGAGAAATACATACTCGAAATATAATGGATTTTTATTTCAAGGAATGGAGCTTGCATCGAGAAAGGTCTGTCGAGGAATGAGAAGCAGGATCCAGTAGATGTACTCAGCTGAGAATGTGCTCAGTCGAAGAATTAAAGTCCTTTGAAATTGATTTCTTAGTAGTTACTCATGTGCAAAAAGAGCGGGAACGATTACTCGATGATTAGCCCACGTGGAGTTATTCTTGAACTTGATTGGTTGGAGACTTTAATAAATAGATGAAAGTGCAATGAAGAAAGGGTTGGAACTTTGCTTTAGAAAAATATTCAAGCACACTCACATTTTAGAGACTTTTTGAGTCTGCATTTGAGTCATTTTTCTGTAGGGTTCCTTCCATTGTTTTTGAATTATATCTACATTTTCTGTAACCTTTATTTTCTCTGCAAATTTATCTTTCAAGCAACATGTATCTTTCTTGTTTAATTTTAAGTTTCAATATTTTACTTTCGACTTCAAAAGTCCTTTTATCCAATCGAAACAATTTTTATTGTTTCGTTTAAATTCAATGTAATTTCTTTTGATTCCAGTCAATTTATTTTCAAAGTTTATTTTGTTTATCTTTTAGATTTTCTTTTATTTTGTTCTATCGAAAGGTCCTTTGATGCACTTTAGAAAACTGGTACTCATAGAGGAGTATGTTTCGCTCCCATACCACTAGATATCGAACTACTTTCGATTTGTTAAAAATCGATAAAACAAATACATTAAAGACAAAAGGTACAATTTATACTTTATTGTATATGTATTTTTTTTTTCGCAAGTTTATGTACTTGTCATTTTACAAATATTTCATGATGAGTAAAAATCTTTAAGAGTAAAATTATAAAAAATAAATTTATTTAGAATGAAAGTAATGTGATTAATTTTAATTTATTTAAGGGTAAAAATTTTTAAGTCCTTAACGTTTCAAAATCCTCTCAATTTTGTCCCACCGTCAATTCTGTTAACAGATCTCTAACGGCAGGATAACATTGAGCCAATTTTAAAACGTTAGGGATTTAAATAGGACAATTTAAATGTTAAGAATAATTTTAGAATTTATCCAAAACGTTGAGAACAAAAACGATACTTTATTCTTTTGGAACAAATCTTGATGCCAATGCTGAAGAGATATTTGTTGTTCAATTGATGGTGCTTCTTATATTTATTTGCCAAATGATCTACTTTGGTGTTGTTCTAATTTAGTCGTTAACTGTTTTATTATCTTAAGATGTACTTCAAACTTGTCTCTCCGCTGTTTGGGTCGAGATCTTGAAAACTAATAAAAAAAAAAACGCATTAAAGTGCATGCATCAAACTCTAGTTTTTACACTTTAAAGTAAGTGTAGTAAACTCTATTTTTTAAACCGAGTAAAATCCTAATTTTACTCTTATCTATTTGAACATACAGGACCATCAGTAGGAGTAGTTTGGGTAGGAATATTTTTAGTTGGCTTCATATGCTAAGAATTTGATCACATTGTTAGTGCGTCTAATAAATACTGAGATATATGAACCTTTATTTATTTAATTGGGTATGTCTAAAACGAGCACACTATTATGTGCTTATTAGATGCGCCACATTTATATAAATCATTAGATTTGATTAGATGAAAATCAAAGGCTAATATGAAAGAAGATTATTGATGGACTCTAATAAATACAGAATATCCTAGTACATAAATAAATACTTTAAATGACAATACTTTAATACACAATACTTTAAATGATAACAAAATCTTTTATTCTTAAATAATGAAATATAAATCATATAAATACAAAAATATGAGTATTCTGTATTCAATAAGATTAATTATTATGCAAAATTTTTTTATGATGTTAAAAAATCATATTAAAATAAAATTTTAAACTGTAACATAAAAATATAAAATAATTAAAATTTTATTTTATATTACTTGACAAATAATTACATTATTATATTCAAAATTTATTAATTAACTAATTTTGTTAAAGATATTATTATATAAAATAATTTTTTATCAAATTATTTCGAAAATATAATTTATTTAAAATATTATATATAATACATAAAAATATTAACTTTTTTTTATTTTTTTCAATTTTTTTTAAGAAAACGGAATAAAAATAATATAATTCTAAATACATGCCTATCACATTATATATTTACTTATATTAGTAAGACCTAAACTAATCAAACTTACATAATTAAAAATATAAAAACATATAAATATAAAAAATAAAAATTTTTTATTTATTAAAATTAACATTTAAAGTTTCATATATATAATATTTAAAATTATATATTTATAATAATATTATTTTTTATTTTTATTATTTTCAAGTATTTTTTTATTGTTTTAGTTAAATTTTTTATTCTCTAACTCGACAAAATTTATATATATAGGTGAATTCTATCCAATCCCCTCTAAAACAACATGTAAATTAGCCTCTATGACGTGACACATTTTAATTAGATGTTTAATTTTAATTTGAGTTAATTTAATTCAATGAAAATTAACATCTTAACTAAAGTAGGACCATTTTATAATTAAATATTTTTTAAGATGGATAATTATATAATTTTTGTAAATATAAAAAAGTAAATTTATATTCTTTTACTTAAATCATTATTACTTAAATTCGTTCCACCCTTCTATTGAAAAACACCTTCTCTGTTAACTGAAGTATATTTCCTCCCTTCCACTGTTCCTTCATCACTCAAAGCGCGTTGAAGGCACACTGTAACTCGAAGAAGGACGGAGAGTAAAGATGCAAGTATCCTTTGAATATCTAATGCAACAGATCTTGTGTACGATCCAATGATTCATAGCCATTCCAAAGAACGGCTTTGATCTAATTGATATAGTCCAATTTAAATTCTAATAGACGAATGGATCAAATGCATATCTAATTCAAGCATCATTTTAATATATGCAATAATGATCACAACCCTAAATCATAGATTAATGCATCTTGATAATCAAGAATTTATATTTGACACAAAGTTATGTGAACTAAAGAGCAAATGACAACTACAAAATAGTAGTACGACCAAATACACTCTCTTCAACTAATCGCTGAATAGATGTTGCTTATCCCCATCGGTTTGTGTAATTAGCCATCTAAGAGGAGTGTTTTCAAGCTGTAGTTCAAGCGAGATAACTCTCTCGAGAATAAGAAGAACTCATGTAGAAAAGGGTCATACTCTCGTTCCACCCAATTCATAAGAGTAAGAATGAAAACAATCCTTAGAATTGAATCAAACATAAATTAAAATAGAAAAATAATAGTTCTAATCCATAGAAATAAATAAAGCTCCTAACCTTAACCAAGAGAGGTTTAGTTGCTCATACTCACAGAGAAAATGCAATTCCATATAATGATGCTTCATGCGAGGTGCCCAGAAAGGGTGCATCTTATTTCTTATATACTAACCTAGTAATAAATGCTAGACCTAAAAAAAGACATCGTTTGTAAATAAAGATTACAAAAGGAAATAAAACTAAGAGGTGCTAAATCCACTTGGAGGCCCAATGAGAGGATGTCTTCGGCCTGCTTTGGTGTTTCACACCAGAGATGGGCGTATAACGCCCTAGGAGGAGTAAACTCATGCACGCCTTGATCCCTTGCTAGCACTAAATGCCAGTTGGGCGTTTAGCACCCAGGGGGTTGTTACAGGGTTTTCTTCTTTTTGCTCCAAACTCTGCCAAATTTCTCTAAAATTCACCTAAAATCATAAAAATACCAAAACAACTCAAAGTAGCATCGAAAGAGGGTTTTTGCATTAAATTCAAGTAAAACTAAATAAAATCTAACAAAAAATGACTAAAAAATGCTAGGAAAAAGGGTATAAGATGCTCACACATCACAACACCAAACTTAAACCGTTGCTTATCCTCAAGCAACCAAAATAATATAGGACCAAGAAGAGAAAATGCTTAAGACTTTGAGTTGTCAATAAGGCTTAGTTTTAGTTACTGAATGAGGCTTATGATACTCTATTTCTGAATAGGTTTGTCATCTCACTATCCTTTGATACTCAGAAATATCAGCATCCTTTAGAACTAGAACTCGGATGATATTATAGATTCTCTTCTTTAAGTTCTAATTAATTTTTGAACACAGATTTTTCTTTTTCTTGGTGCTTTGCACCTTTGAGCCTAGCCGTGACTCTAAATGTTTTGTTTTCAAGCTTAACTTGATACAAAAACACCACAAGCACTTACCTAGGGGAACCTTTTGGGTTCGAATTTTTTTCTTTCTTTTTCCTCCCAGACATTGGTGCTTAGAGCCTTAGGCATACTCTGTAACATCATTGGGTCATGACTTTAAGTGTTCCGTCTCAAGAGTTCCTTGACACTTTCACACCACAAGCATATGGTTAGGGAAAACTACTCTTTTGAGCTTTTAGATCAGTTTTGACCCTGCTAACCATTGATGCTCAAAGCTTTGGACCTTTTTTTTTTGGTTTTTCTTTTTATTTCAATTCTTTTTGTTGTTTCTTTTGCTTCAAGAATCAATCGTGTTTCTTTAATTGAGAGAATCAATAATACTTCTCTAAATTCCTATTCCTTAAGAACCAATATTCTCAACTCCAATATTAAATATGCATAGTTAATTCATACACTCAGAAACAGAGATAGTGCCACCACATCAAAGTAACTAGAACACGCAATATATAACCCAAAATCTCATGCATTTTACTACTTCTTTTTCTTTTGATTTTTGTTTAAGTTCAGAGCACAATACATGAGGCATCTTTTAAAAATAAACATAAAATACTAAAATAAATAACTAAACTAGAAGGTAGAGAAATCCTAATAATGATCATGCAATCTTAGAAAAGAAAACGGAAAATAAATTGAAGTACTGAAAACAGAAATAAGATAAAAGAGAGAGAGAATGAAACTTAACCACCTCAGTGATGGCGGCTACTGCTCCCTCCAGGGAATCCTCTGGAGTGCTTAAGCTCCTCTATGTCACGCCCCTGCCTCCTCTGCTCCTCCATTATCTGATGGAGGAGTGCAGCATGATCCTAATGCTCTAGCCTCAACTGATCAACTGATGAAGTCAGTTCTCCTATAGATGTGGTCAACTGATTCCAGTAGTCACGGGGAGGGAAGTACATCCCTTGAGGCATCTCTGGAATATTCTGTGGAGGTGGTGGAACTGTCTCCTGCTTCGGTCCATGCCCAAGCTCTCTAGCATGTTCCACACCTTTCTTTGTGATTGGCCTCTCAATGCCAATCGGGGTATCGCCCTCAATGTGAGCTCCAGCTGCTGTACATAGTCGATAGATGAGATGAGGAAAAGCCAGTCTCACAGTGGTGGAGGACTTGTTAGCTATTCTATAAACCTCCTGTGGTATCACCTCATGTACCTCCACCTCATTGCCGAGCATAATACAGTGAATCATCACTGCTCGCTCAACTGTAACCTCAGAATGGTTACTAGTAGGGATGATGGAGCGTTGGATGAACTCCAACCATTCTCTAGCTACTGGCTTAAGGTCATGCCTACCCAGGTGGTATGGCTGACCTTTAGAGTCCCTCATCTACTGAGCTTTGGGAAGGCAGATGTCAGCAAGAACTTGCTCTAGCCGTTGGTCAGTATTGACCCTTCAAGTGTATGAATGAGGGTCCCATCCGGATGGTGGTAACTGTAGTGCCGCCCTCACACTCTCCAGGCTGAAATCCAAGATGTGTCCTCTGACCACGGTGCGCCGATTCTTCGGCTCCGGGTTCATGCCTCTTGCACGCTTGTATGTCACCCAAGCATTGGCGTAGAACTCTGATAGTGAAGAATTTGTTGTGTCGGTCTAGAATTTCTCTTATAGAAATAAGAACTTCGTTGTAAGCATAGCTCCAAACCAACAAAAAATTCTCACATAAAAAATTTGAGTTATCACAAGTACAAACCCCAATAAAAATTAACCGAGGTATTTAAACCTCGGGTCGTCTCACAAGGAATTGCAATGAAGTGATCAATTATTGGCTATGAAGAACAAGGGGGTTTGATTTTGATAATTGACAAGAAAATATAAAAGCAAGAAAGTAAATGTCAATTAACTAATAAAATAAAGGGAAGAACTCTTGGCTAGACATAAGTAATTGAGATCACCATCCTTGTCTACAAACCATATATTGACAATTGTGAGGAACCAAGCTCATTAAGTTTACTTCTATGCTTGAAGTATATCAATTGGCTTGATCAACATCAATCCATAAGCCCTAACCTAGCTACTAATTGACTTAGTAGTAGGTTAGTGTTAATGGTTATCAAATTGACCACTAAGGGTTCTCAAATCACCAATTCCATTAGACCCAATGACTCAAGGTCACTCAATCCCCTTAGCCTAGGCCAAGAGTAAAGAAAACTACTCAAAAACTAATGGAAACATTTTATCAAACACCTCATGTGCAAGAAAAATAAACATCACAAATTGCAAGAATTAAAGAAACCTACAACTAACATAAGCAAGAAATCAATAATAACAATCAAGGTCAACATAAAAGAGACATGGAAACATAAAATTGCATTAAAAGAAATCAAGATCCAACAATTGTTCATCAACATAAGAGAGAGCAAAATAATAAATTAACAAGAGAACTAAGAAGATTAAGATAATAGAACACTAAAATATAAAGAGAATTGAAATCAAAACAAGAATTGAAAGATAAATTTGAGAGAGATTAACTTAATTTCACCCTAATTTCTATCCTAAATCTAGAGAGAGGAGAGAGCCTCTCTCTCTCTCTCTTTAGAATTCTACCCTAAGACATGATGAAAACTCCATTATGAATACTTGGTTCATTCCCTCTTCAATTCTTGGGTTCAATAGCATCAGAAATGAGTTGGATTGGGCCCAAAATGCTTTAGAAATTGCTGGCCACGAGTTGCCATTAGTGAGTCACGTGCAACTTCCCACACGTACGCATCCCTAAACACCAGGCAACTATGAAAAATTTTATATCATTTTGAAGGCCCGGATGTTAGCTTTCCAACACAACTGAAATCACCTCATTTGGACCTCTGTAGCTCAAGTTATGATCGTTTTAGTACGAAGAGGTCAGGATTGACAACTTAGCAATTCCTTCAATTCTTCATGAGTTCTCCCACTTTGCATACTTTTCTCTTCATTCCTTCCATCCAATACTTGCCTTATTAACCTAAAATCATTCAACAAACATATCAAGGCATCGAATGAAATTAAAGTGAATTAAAACCATGCTATTTCATTGAATAAATGTGAGAAAAGTTGATAAAATTCCCTAAATTAAGCATAAGATAAACCACAAATTGGGGTTTATCAAACTCTCACACCATCAATGCTCCAACCTCAGTCACGAGATTGGCCAGAACTTTCCAATCCTATCTCAGAATCTAAAAGTCTCCGGGTACTCATCATCTTTTAGATCGAAGGGGACTTCGGGAATCACCTTCTTCTTGTGCACCACCTCATAAAAGTGTGCCTCATGTGTCAGAGATGAGAACCTAGTGAAATCCCAAGGATCAGATGCAGGGGCCTTCTCTTTCCTCTTCCTTGATGAGGATTCTCCTGTCTTGGGTGCCATGGAGATAGTAAAAAAATGAAGGATCAAAGCAGAGCACCCAACACCAAACTTAAAAGTTTTGCTCGTTCCTGTGCAAAATAAAAATGGAAAATAGGGAAAGAAAGATAAAATAGCCAGAAGAAAAAGATAGATAAGAAAGGGGGAAGGTCTTTGACCTTGGTGGTAGGAGAAGGGGAAAAGAAAGAAAGGAAGTGGGTATGGTGAAAAGGAAGTAAGAAGGATAGAAGAGTGGAGGTGTAGTGGAAGTGGATAAAGAGGGGGTATTTATAGGTGGGGGAGGGTTGGGTTTCGGTTGTGGGGAGGGGTGGGGGAAAGTTAAATTTAAATTTGGTTTGTTGGGATGAGAGATGGATGGGATTGATGAGAGGGGATTGGGTTGAGTAAAAAGTGGGTTGAGAGAATCAAGAAAAGTGATGGATGATGGGATGGATGAATGTGGATGGAAAAATTGGGTGAAATGGGAGAGAGATTGGATGAAGTTTGAATTGGTCAAAAGTGGTTGAGGTTAGGGTTTAACCATGGGTACAAAGCCTTCCTCCCATGCTCGCTACCCCCCTCTCTGGACGCTAAATGCTGGTTTGGCATTTAACGCCAGCAGGGGGTAAAAATATTTTTTTTCGGCATTTAACGCCAGTAATGGGTGTTAAACGCCCTAGGGGGAGCAAAAATTGTGTTGTGGGTGCTCCTCATTGGATGTTAAACGTCCAAGCTAACTCCTCCTCCCTTGGCGCTGAATGCCCTCTCTGGCGTTTAGCGCCAGTAGCATATCCTCTCTCCAGTGTGTGCTGTTTTCTCACCTAAATGTTTCTGTTTCTGTTCTAAGCTCTACACATGATCACAAACATTAGAAAAAACTAGGAAAACTATAAGAAATAATGAGGAATAAAATGAAATAAAATCAAACAAGAATTAAAACTGAAAAAGCAAATGTAAGGATACTAATAGTTAGGTTTCTTCCCAACAAGCGCTTCTTTATCGTCATTAGCTTGACGGACCGCTCCTCTAAGGAGGAGGATCATAGGGGATCAGATCTTCACCCCTCATAGTGAACTTCTTCCCTGTGCTCTCATGAATTAGTTCAACATGCTCTATAGACAGGATTCTGTTCATAGTGTGTGGTATGACTGGAGTCTGAGTGAAGACTACTCTCATGCCAGGTGAGAAGTCCTCAGTAGGAATCTTCTTATTCCTCCAACCTTTGGGTACTTTCTTTTTGGGGCCTCCTCCATCAATGGTGGGTGGTCAATGCCCAACACCAAACTTAGGTTTGGTATCCAGGGATACTATATGGCTTTCCACTAAGTGGGAGCGCTTAAGCTCTGAACTCTTCACAGAAGTACCTCCTTTATCAGAGAGTGGAGAGGGTTTAAAAATTTTGAACAACATATAGGCCTCATGCATCATCAAGACTAATTCTCCTGTCTCCACATCAATCAAAGCTCTCCCAGTTGCTAGGAATGGCCTTCCTAGGATGATGGAGTTGTCCTTCTCCTCTCCCGTATCAAGTATCACGAAGTCTGCAGGGAGGTAAAGGTCTTCAACCTTTACTAGAACGTTCTCCACCAATCCGTATCCCTCTTTAGGGACTTGTCTGCCATCTCTAGTGAGATCCTTGTGGGCTGTGTCTCTTGGATCACCATCTTCTTCATCACAGAGAGAGGCATCAAATTTATGCTTGATCTAAGGTCGCATAGTGCCTTCGCAAATGTAATGGTTCCTATAGTGCAGGGAATCAGGAAACTCCCAGGATTTGACAGCTTCTGAGGTAGCTTCTTCTGCACCAGTGCACTGCACTCCTTGGTCAGCACCACAGTTTCATCTTCCTTTAAGGCCTTCTTCTTAGAGAATATGCTTTTCAAACAGGCTATATAGGGAGGTTTCTTCTCCAACATCTCAGCAAGAAGAATATTAATTTGTAACTTCTTAAAGATTTTCAAGAATTGAGTGAGTTGCTCATCCTTGGTCTCCTCTTACAATTTCTAAGGTTGTTGTCCTTTAGGCTCCTTCACCATTACTGGGGCATGTACTAGTGTACTTCTAGTCTCTTTTTGAGTTTCTTTCCCCTTCATATCATCAACAGCATGCTCCACGTTAAGTTCGTCCTCCTTGCCCATAGTCAGGGTCTTGCACTCTTCCCTTGGATTTACCTCCGTGTTGCTTGGAAGAGTGTTGGCAGGTCTCTTAGGTATCCCCTTGCTCAACTGACCCACTTGCACTTCCAAGTTCCGAATTGAAGACCGTGTCTCTTGTATAAAATTGTGAGTGGTCTTGGAAAGGTCAGAGACTATTGCGGCTAAGTCAGAGAGGTTGTGTTTTAAGGTCTCCTGCTGCTACTGAAAGGGCTGGAACTACCTGTTATTGAACCTGTTCTAATTAGATCCACCCTGGTTATTGTTGAAGCCTCGTTGGTGCCTCTGTGGTTGCTCTTTCCACCCTCATCCCTTCATATATATTTATATATAATACCCACCCCCCTTTTATATATATAACCCCCCTATCCTAACCGTGATCAATATCCCCTCCCCTCAATATATATATATTAATTTTAACCTCTCTTGTACTTTTATCATTTTCTTCTTCTTCTGTAATAATTTTTGTTTTTTCTCATCCGTGCACTTTCTATGTCCCTCCTTGTTTTCAGTTTTTCTTTGCTTACGGACAAGTAAACTTTTAAGTCTGGTGTTGTCGCTTTCCTTGTGGCTTTTCTGTTTATTTTAATAACACCAAAGGGAGGCGAATCATCTTCACGGAGGAACACAGTCTGAAGAATGAAACGGCCACTAGGATAACTGAGGTGGTTGAGTTCTTTTCATTCTATATCTCCTTCTGTTCGTATTATGTTATATTCCTGTTTTCTGCTATTTTATTTGAGTGTCTGCATGATCTTTGGTTATTTCAATCTCTAGGTTCTAGTTTAATTTTACTATTTTTAATTATGTTATTTGTTTTTAGTCTAAAAAGTTGTCTCATGTACCGCTCGCTGAGCTTGAATCCAAAGATAAAAAGAAAGAAATGATGTATTGCATGAGAAATTGAGTTTATATTAAAAGTAGTCTTAATTACTTAAATGTGGTGGTGTTATCTATGATTCTGAATGCATGATAATGAATAGTGCATATTTGAATTTGAATCAAAGGATGTTGGTGCATGAGGAACAAGAATTTAGAGAACTATTATGAATTCTCTAAAGTAAACAAAAGCTTAATCCTTGAAGCAAAAGAAACAACAAAAGAAAAATAAAGAAAAACAAGGTCCAAGGCTCTAAGCATCAATGACTAGGAAGGTCAAATATGATTAAAAGCAAAGAGTTGTTTTCCTAGTCATATGCTTGTGGTGTAAATGTGTCAAGTAACCCTTGAGATAGAGCACTAAGAGTCGAGACCAAGTGCATTTAACAGAGTATGCCAAAGGCTTTGAGCACCACTGTCTGGGAGTAACTGAAAGAAAAATCAGAACTAAAAGAGTTCCCCAGTTATGCTTGTGGTGTTTTTGTGTCAAGTAAAGCTTGAGACAAAGCATTTAAAGTCACAGCTAGGCTCAAGGTGCAAAGCACCAAAGAAAAGAGAATGAAAGAAAATTTGCTGTGTTCAAGGATTAAACCAAAGTATAAAGGCCAGAGAATTCATAATATTATCCGGACTCTAATTCCAAATGACAGTGACATTCCTCTAATTCAAAAGATAGTGAGATGCCAAAGCTATTTAGGATTGTAGTGTATAAACCCCACTTTAAGAAGAGAAAAGGGCTTAATTGAACACTCACTTCTCATACAAATTCACATCCTAATCCTATATTTGTTTTGGTTGCTTGAGGATAAACAACAATTCAAGTTTGGTGTTGTGATGCGGGAGCATCTTTCCTGTCTTTTCCTAGTAAATTTGCATTTGAATTGTTAAGTTTAATCAAGATTTAAATACCTTTTAGTCACTATGAATGCTACTTTGAGTTGTGTGCAATTCTGTTTATTTGAGGTAGCATTCGGATGAATTTGACGGAGTTTCTGTAGAAAAAGAGAAGAAAGTGAATGATCTGTCAACTCTGACCTCCTTGCACTCCAACGGGAATAATTTGAGCTACAGAGATCCAATTGACATGATTCCAGTGGCATTGGAAAGCTAACCTCTAGCAACGATGTATAATAGTGTACACTTCTTCTTCAGCACACTCAGCTTTGGTAGCGCCTAACTTGGGATTCTCTAAGTTAGGCGCCAAAGGAGAACTTACACGCCAATTGCTTGCTGCCAGGGTGGCGCCTAACTTTAGGATTCTGAAGTTAGGCACCAGTAATCATCAAAGCCTTACTTGCTTGCTTCCAGGGTGGCACCTAACTTGGGATTTTCCAAGTTAGGCGCCAGCTCAATGATTCACAATGGTCCCCACGTCTCAATTGAAGTTGCACGAAGATCCTATTTGATTTTGATTAAAACTTTAATTTATTTATAAATAGGAAAAGATATTATTTAGTTTTTAGAAAATATATTTTACATTAATTAGGATTAGATATAAAAGGGAAAAGAATCAGCCCTTCGGGCTCTCCTCTTCTCTCTTACCTCATTCCGCACTTTACAGTTTTTCAGAACCCTAGTTTTCTCTCTGAGCCATGAGCAACTAAACCTCCACTGTTAAGGTTAGGAGCTTTGTTTATTGTATGGATTGATACTATTACTCTTCTATTTTAATTACTGTTTTGATTTCAATTTCAAGAATTTATTTTCGTTCTTCATCTTATGAATCTGGGTGGAACGGAAGTATGACCCTTATTCTATTTGAGTTCTTGTGAATCTCGGGAGAGTTATCTCTAGAGTATCGTCTCACTTGAACAACAAGCTCAATTGTGGTTCTCTGGAGAGTCTCACTTGAACAACAGCTTGAAAACAACTTCTCCTAAATTTCTAATTATCTGGACTTAACGGGATACGTGACATATAATCCTCTTATATTTGGATAATTAGGGTTTCTGTGGCATATAAACTAGTTTTGAACTTAACCCTCTAATCGGAATAAAGTGACCAAGGAATTGGCGGTTGATGAAGGTTAGAGGAGACTAAAAAGGTCTAAGGAATTAGGGTTTAGTCACATATAGTTTGCTATGAATTGAATCTTGTATGATTAAAATAGTTAGTAAGAAAAGTTAATCCAGAAAATAAATATCTCTGAAACCTTAACTGTTTTACTCATATATTTCACAACCCATTTACTGCTTACTTTCTAATTTTTTGAATTTACTGTTTGATACAATTGAACTCTCAAAATACCATTTTCTATTTATCTGCTAAATAAATCACTCAATCATTATTGCTTAGTCCATCAATCCTCGTGGGATCGACCCTCATTCACTTGAGGTACTACTTGGTACGACCCGGTGCACTTGCCAGTTAGTTTGTGGGTTATAAATTCCATACCAATTAGTTCTATCTCATTAAACTATAAAATTCAATTTTTTTATTTTCTTTAGTAAATATTAATTTATGAGTTAATTATTTATTAATTATCCGGGTTTTACAGTGTTCTCCAAAAAAGATCAAATAACAAAAAGCTGCACTCTTCATCCCAATTTTTTTAGTGTACCAAATATAGCGTAAGCAAGAAATTAAAATAGGAAAACATATAGGTGAAGCTTTCCATGAGGTTCTTGTTGAATGGAAGATCCTGTTGGCAGGTAATCTTCGATGTTGGGTCGATCAAGATCCAATTCAGAACTAGAAGACTTGAGTGTCCCAGTGGTAGTCGTCAATTCTAAGTTCTTCTTTCTACAGGTGAACTCTCAACGTGAAAGATGTCAACTGTGCTTAAATACTTATATACTTTGGTTTGTGAAATCAAAACAATTGCCACTTTAGTTACTAAAAGTTAGTTGTTTCAATTTGATCCTTAAAGAAGTGATAGAAATTTTAGTAAAGTATAAATTCTAAATGGAAGTAACCAGCAATTTCACATGCAGAGAGAAAAATACGACTTAAAATCAAATATCAAAATACAACTCCACAACACCACAAAGGGAATAAATAAACATTCTAGTTCCATAGTTTAGGAGGATTTGACTTGAAACATCTTGTGAGTCCTATTATAAGAACAACGAAAATAAAATAAAAAATAATGAGATTTAACATTTAAATATCACACTTCAAATTCACAGCTAAATTGTAAAAAAACATGAGAAAAAAACTTAAAAAATTCTCATTAATCCTGAAGTATGTGCGTGCCTCACCACTTTCTCCATTGTAGATAATCTTAAAGTTTGGTCCTGCACAAACAAAAACAAAAAATCATTTTTAAAACATATTAGAAAAATTGATCAAATCTTTATGTAAATTCTCAGGCTTTAATTAGTGTTAATATGTAAGAATTTGGGTATAAATTTGTAACTCTGTTGTGTTAGTGTGTGCACCATACCATTGCAACCCGCAACAAATGGCACTAATAACACATTAACCATATTCTTTCTTTCTTTTTAGCCTTCTTGAGATACCACATACCACACACTACTCTATTACATGGTTCTTTTGTTTAACCATATACTAGTCTATTTTTTTTAAGTTGGATTGTTTACTTATATTATGCTTTTGTCTTAAGTATTTTCTTAACTCTAACTTATACTCCTCTTTTAATTTTTTTTGTAAGAAAGGTTTTCTTATAAAATTAACCTACTCGCAAGGCCCACAATTTTCATGACATACTCAAAGATAGAGAGTGGGAGTTATACCCAGGATGTTCAAAGTTCTCTAAGTTGTCTTTCTTGGTAATGCTCTATCATATAAAGTCCATGAGCGGTGTGAGCGACAAGGCCTTCAAAATGATACTGGAGTTGCTGGCGGATGTCTTTGAGCATGCTAGAATTCTAAGCAATATACACGATACCAAGAGGATCATAAGAAAGCTTGGTATCGCGTACAAGAAGATAGATGCATGTCCAAATGACTGCATACTATACCAGGGCAGCGACCAAGAGCTGTTTAAATGCAAACGATGTGGGACATCGTGATGGAAGCAAAATACTAAGAAGTAACTCTGGAGTAAGGATCCACATGGTTGGTAAAAAGAATGGGAAAATGCAAGCGGCGAAGATTCTTCGTTACTTCCCCTTTGTGCCACGATTGTAGCGGTTATTCATGTCTAGTAAGACATCCATTGATATGTTGTGGCATAAGAGAGGTCATAACTCTTATGGTATTTATAGGCATTGAAGAACGGATGATTGATGGTTTAGAATTCAGAATAAATTCCCGTTGCAAGTATAGTTTCTAAACCAAGCAATCACCCTTTCTTACAAACGTTTTGGTTGTCACAAGTAATAAACCCCTTAAAAATTGATAACCGAAGTATTCAAACCTCAGGTCGTCTTCTCAAGGAACTGCAGGGAGGTATGTTCTTATTATTGGTTATGAGTTTTGTAAATTGGGGGTTTTTGAAATAAGAAGCAAGTAATTTAAATGACAAGGAAAATAAATTGCAGGAATTAATAAATTAATATCTAATAAAACTCTTGGCAATGTTGAAAATTCGGAAGTCCTATCCCAGTTATTCTTATGAGAATTGAAGTTGATCCCACTTAGTCAACCTTTACTAAAGCAAGGGAAAGTCAAGTGAACTAATTAGTTAGATCCCCAAGTCCTAGCCAACTCCTAAGAAAAGACTAGAGTTAGTGGGATTCCAGTCAATTAGCGGACATAACAGTTAATCACGATACATTTGATAACTCAAGAGCCTCCAGTTAATCAATTAAAGCCAAGAATATAAAAAGCTAAATAAGAATTATAAATCTGAAATACCTCAATTGCATTAATAAGAGAAAATCAATCTAAACATGAAGAGTTCATAAGCCAATTTGGCAACATAAGTAATTAAAGGAAAGCATTAAAGTATCTGAAAGCAAAAGAGAAATATAAAGTAAAAGGAATGTTGAACCTAATAAAGATTTGAAATACTAAATTGAAATAATAAGAAATTCTAATCCTAAAACCTAAGAGAGAGGAGAGAACATCTCTCTAAAAGCTACATCTAAATCATGAAAAGTGAATAATTGAAGGCCCTCCTCCTGAATGGATGCATTCCCCCACTTTATAACCTCTAATCTGTATTTTCTGGACTTGGATCTGGGCCAAAAAGGGTCTCAAAAATCGCTGGGAGTGTTTTCTGCACTTTCTGGTGCGTGGTGTCTGTCACGCGTCCGCGTGGGTCACGCGGTCGCGTCATATGGGAGTTTTTCTTATCACGCGTTTGCTTCGGTCACGCGTACGCGTCATTTGCACTCTGCTCAAGGCACACGTCCGCGTCAGTCACACGTTCGCGTCGATGCCTTTTTGCGCTGGGCACGCGGTCGCTTTGTTTATGCATTTGCATTGCTTCCAGTTTCTTCAAAAACTCCATTTTGTGCTTTCCTTTCATTTTTGTATGTTTCCTTTCCATCCTTCAAGTCATTCCTGCCTTTAGGAGATCTGAAACTACTCAACACACAAATCACGGCATCGAATGGTAATAAAGGGTAATTTAAAATTAATAATTTTTAAGCATAGGAAACATATTTTTCACATACATCACATAATAAGGAAGGGAAAGTAAAATGGTGCATGAAATTGTGATCATCAACAATGACGCCAAAGGACTTGGAGCTCTCAAACGTGAATCACACTTTGTCACAATTTCGCACAACTAACCAGCAAGTGCACTGGGTCGTCCAAGTAATACCTTACGTGAATAAGGGTCGATCCCACGGAGACTGTCGGCTTGAAGCAAGCTATGGTCACCTTGTAAATCTAAGTCAGGCGAATTCAGATGGTGATGGAGAATTGATAATTAAAAGATAAATAAAACATAAACTAAAGATAGAGATACTTATGTAATTCTTTGGTTGGAATTTCAGATAAGCGTATGAAGATGCTTTGTTCCTCCTGAACCTCTGCTTTCCTATTGCCTTCTTCCAATCATTCATACTCCTTTCCATGGCAAGCTTTATGTTGGGCATCACCGTTGTCAATGGCTACTTTCCGTCCTCTCAATGAAAATGTTCTACGCACGCTGTCACCGCACGGCGAATCATCTGTCGGTTCTCGATCATGTTGGAATAGGATCCATTGATCCTTTTGCGTCTGTCACACGCCCAACAATCGCGAGTTTGAAGCTCGTCACAGTCATCCCTTCCTAGATCCTACTCAGAATACCACAGATAAGGTTTAGACATTCCGGATATCAGGAATGGCCGCCAATAATTCTAGCCTATACCACGAAGGTTCTAATCTTAGATTAGAAACCCAAGAGATACACATTCAAGCTTGTTTGCATGTAGAACGGAAGTAGTTGTCAGTCACGCGTTCATAGGTGAGAATGGTGATGAGTGTCACATAATCATCACATTCATCATGTTCTTGGGTGCGAATGAATATCTTGGAGAAGAAATAGACTTGAGTTGAATAGAAAAACAATAGTACTTTGTATTAATTCATGAAGAACAGCAGAGCTCCACACCTTAATCTATGGTGTGTAGAAACTCCACCGTTGAAAATACATAAGAACAAAAGGTCTAGGCATGGCCGAATGACTAGCCTCCCAAAGAGGGTTTAGTCATCAAAACATGATTCCAAGATGATCAAAAGATTGAAATACAATAGTATAAGGTCCTATTTATAGAAAACTAGTAGCCTAGGGTTTACAGAAATAGGTAATTAATGCAGAAATCTTCTTCCGGGCCCACTTGGTGTGTGCTTGGGATGAGCATTGAAGCTTTCATGTGTAGAGACTTTTCTTAGAGTTAAACGCCAGCTTTTGTGCCAGTTTGGGCGTTTAACTCCAGCTTTTGTGCCAGTTCTGGCGTTAAACGCCAGAATTCTTGAGCTGACTTGGAACGCCTGTTTGGGCCTTCAAATCTCAGGCAAAGTATAGACTATTATATATTGCTGGAAATCCCAGGATGTCTATTTTCCAACGCAATTGAGAGCGCACCAATTGGGCTTCTTTAGCTCCAGAAAATCTCCTTCGAGTGCAGGGAGGTTAGAATCCAACAGCATCTGCAGTCCTTTTTCAGCCTCTGAATCAGATTTTTGCTCAGATCCCTCAATTTCAGCCAGAAAATACCTGAAATCATAGAAAAACACACAAACTCATAGTAAAGTCCAGAAAAGTGAATTTTAAATAAAAACTAATAAAAATATAATAAAAACTAATTAAAATATACTAAAAACATACTAAAAACAATGCCAAAAAGCGTATAAATTATCCGCTCATCACAACACCAAACTTAAATTGTTGCTTGTCCCCAAGCAACTGAAAATCATATAGGATAAAAAGAATAGAATATACAATGAATTCCAAAAACATCTATGAAGATCAGTATTAATTAGATGAGCGGGGATTTTAGCTTTTTGCTTCTGAACAGTTTTGGCATCCCCCTTTATCCTTTGAAGTTCAGAATGATTGGCTTCTATAGGAACTCAGAATCCAGATAGTGTTATTGATTCTCCTAGTTAAGTATGTTGATTCTTAAACACAGCTACTTTATGAGTCTTGGCCGTGACCCAAAGCATTTTGTTTTCCAGTATTACCACCGGATACATAAATGCCACAGACACATAACTGGGTGAACCTTTTCAGATTGTGACTCAGCTTTGCTAGAGTCCCCAATTAGAGGTGTCCAGAGCTCTTAAGCACACTCTTTTTGCTTTTGGACCATGACTTTAACCGCTCAGTCTCAAGTTTTTACTTGACACCTTCACGCCACAAGCACATGGTTAGGGACAGCTTGGTTTAGCCGCTTAGGCCAGGATTTTATTCCTGTGGGCCCTCCTATCCACTGATGCTCAAAGCCTTGGATCCTTTTTATCACCCTTGCCTTTTGGTTTAAAGGGGTATTGACTTTTTTTGCTTGCTTTTCTTTTTTTTCTCTTTTTTTTTCTTCAAGCTTTTCACTGCTTTTTTCTTGCTTCAAGAATCAATTTTATGATTTTTCAGATCATCAGATAACATTTCTCCTTTTCCCATCATTCTTTCAAGAGCCAACAATTTTAACATTCATAAATAATAAAATTCAAAAATATGCACTGTTCAAGCATTCATTCAGAAAAATAATAGTATTGCCACCACATCAAAATAATTAAACTGTTTTAAAATTCGAAATTCATGCACTTCTTTTTCTTTTTCAATTAAAAATATTTTTGATTTAAGAAAGGTGATGGATTATTTTCATTTCTTTAAGGCATAGATACTTAGACACTAGTGATCATGTAAAAAAGACACAAACATAAATAAACATAAAGCATAAAAATTCGAAAAACAGAAAATAAAGAACAAGGAGATTAAAGAACGGGTCCACCTTAGTGATGGCGGCTTGTTCTTCCTCTTGAAGATCTTATGGAGTGCTTGAGCTCCTCAATGTCTCTTCCTTGCCTTTGTTGCTTCTCTCTCATGACTCTTTAGTCTTCTCTAATTTCATGGAGGATGATAGAATGCTCTTGGTGCTCCACCCTTAGTTGTCCCATGTTGGAACTTAATTCTCCTAGGGAGGTGTTGATTTGCTCCCAATAGTTTTGTGGAGGAAATTGCATCCCTTGAGGCATCTCAGGGATTTCATGATGAGAAAATTCCTCATGCTCTTGGTGAGGTTCTCTTATTTGCTCCATCCTTTTCTTAGTGATGGGCTTGTCCTTATCAATGAAGATGTCTTCCTCTATGTCAATTCCAGCTGAATTGCAGAGGTGACAAATGAGATGAGGGAAGGTTAACCTTGCCACAGTAGAAGACTTGTCCGCTACCTTGTAGAGTTCTTGGGATATAACCTCATGAACTTCTACTTCCTCTCTAATCATGATGCTATGAATCATGATAGCCCGGTCTATAGTAACTTCAGATCGGTTGCTAGTAGGAATGATTGAGCGTTGGATGAACTCTAACCATCCCCTAGCCACGGGCTTGAGGTCATGCCTTCTTAGTTGAACCGGCTTTCCTCTTGAATCTCTCTTCCATTGAGCGCCCTCTTCACAGATGTCCATGAGGACTTGGTCCAACCTTTGATCAAAGTTGACCCTTCTAGTGTATGGGTGTGCATCTCCTTGCATCATAGGCAAATTGAATGCCAACCTTACATTTTTCAGACTAAAGTCTAAGTATTTCCCTCTGACCATTGCAAGCCAATTCTTAGGGTCCGGGTTCACACTTTGATCATGGTTCTTGGTGATCCATGCATTGGCATAGAACTCTTGAACCATTAAGATTTCGACTTGTTGAATGGGGTTGGTGAGAACTTCCCAACCTCTTCGTCGGATCTCATGTCGGATCTCTGGATATTCCCCCTTTTTGAGCTTAAAAGGGACCTCGGGGATCACCTTCTTCTTGGCCACAACTTCATAGAAGTGGTTTTGATGCACCCTTGAAAGGAATCTCTCCATCTCCCTTGACTCGGAGGTGGAAGCTTTTGCCTTCCCTTTCCTCTTTCTAGAGGTTTCTCCGGCCTTTGGTGCCATTAATAGTTATAGAAAAACAAAAAAAAGCTTTAGCTTTTATCACACCAAACTTAGAAGGTTGCTCATCCTCGAGCAAAAGAAGAAAGAAGAGAGTAGAAGAAGAAGAAATAGAAGAGATGGAGGGGCTTTGTGTTTCGGCCAAGGGGGATGGGTAGTGTGTATGTTGTGTGAAAATGGAGTGAAGATGGGTTTATATATAGGAGTGGAGAGGGGGCATGGTTCGGCCATTATGGGTGGGTTTGGGTGGGAAAGTGGTTTGAATTTGAATGGTGAGGTAGGTGGGGTTTTATGAAGGATGGATGTGAGTGGTGAAGAGAATGGTGGGATTTGATAGGTGAAGGGTTTTTGGGGAAGAGGTATTGAGGTGATTGGTGAATGGGTGAAGAAGAGAGAGAGAGGTGGGGTAGGTGGGGATCCTGTGGGGTCCATAGATCCTGAGGTGTCAAGGATTTCTCATCCCTGCACCATGTGGCGTGCAAAACGCCCCTTGCTGCCAATCCTTGCGTTAAACGCTAGGCTGCTGCCCATTTCTGGCGTTTAACGCCAGCTTCTTGCCCATTCCTGGCATTAAACGCCAGTCTGGTGCCCATTTCTGGCGTTAAACGCCCAGAATGATGCCAGACTGGGCGTTTAACGCTCATTCTGCTACCCTTACTGGCGTTTAAACGCCAGTAAGTTTTTCCTCCAGGGTGTTCTATTTTTAATACTGTTTTCCTTCTGTTTTTGCTTTTTCAATTGTTTTTGTGACTTCACATAATCATCAACCTACAGAAAACATAAAATAACAAAAGAAAATAGAAATTCAATATAGATAGTTAAAGATTGGGTTGCCTCCCAACAAGCGCTTCTTTAATGTCAATAGCTTGACAGTGGCTCTCATGGAGCCTCACAGATGTTTAGAGCAATGTTGGAACCTCCCAACACCAAACTTAGAGTTTGACTATGGGAGCTCTGTTTGTCTCTGTATTGAGAGAAGCTCTTCATGCTTCCTCTCCATGGTTACAGAGGGATATCCTTGAGCTTTAAACACAAGGGAATCTTCATTCACTTGAATGATCAATTCTTCTTTGTCAACATCAATTACAGCTTTTGCTGTGGCTAGGAAGGGTCTGCCAAGGATGATAGATTCATCCACACACTTCCCAGTCTCTAGGATTGTGAAATCAGCAGGGATGTAATGGTCTTCAACCTTTACCAAGACATCCTCTACAAGTCCATAAGCCTGTTTCTTTGAATTGTCAGCCATCTCCAGTGAGATTCTTGCAGCTTGTACCTCAATGATCCCTAGCTTCTCCATTACAGAGAGAGGCATAAGGTTTATACTTGACCCCAGGTCACACAGAGCCTTCTCAAAGGTCATGGTGCCAATGTTACAAGGGATTAAGAATTTTCCAGGGTCTTGTCTCTTCAGAGGTAATCTCTGCCTAGTCAAGTCATCCAATTCTTTGATGAGCAATGGAGGTTCATCCTCCCAAGTCTCATTACCAAACAACCTGGCATTTAGCTTCATGATTGCTCCAAGGTACTTAGCAACTTGCTCTTCAGTAACATCTTCATCCTCTTCAGAGGAAGAATACTCATCAGAGCTCATGAATGGCAGAAGTAAATTCAATGGAATCTCTATGGTCTCAGTGTGAGCCTCAGATTTCCACAGTTTCTCATTAGGGAACTCCTTGGAGGCAGTGGACATCCATTGAGGTCTTCCTCAGTGGAAATCACTGCCTCTTCCTCCTTTCCAGGTTTGGCCATGTGGGACGTGTTTATGGCCTTGCACTCACTCTTTAGATTCTCTTCTGTATTGCTTGGGAGAGTACTAGGAGGGAGTACAGTAACTTTCTTACTCAGCTGACCCACTTGTGCCTCCAAATTTCTAATGGAGGACCTTGTTTCAGTCATGAAACTTTGAGTGGTTTTAATTAGATCAGAGACTATGGTTGCTAATTCAGAATGGCTCTGCTTGGAATTCTATGTCTATTGCTGAGAAGATGATGGAAAAGGTTTGCCATTGCTAAACCTATTTCTTCCACCATTATTGTTGTTGAAGCCTTGTTGAGGCCTCTGTTGATCCTTCCATGAGAGGTTTGGATGATTTCTCCATGAAGGGTTATAGGTGTTTCCATAGGGTTCTCCCATGTAATTCACCTCTTCCATTGCAGGATTCTCAGGATCATAAGCTTCTTCTTCATAGGAAGCTTCCTTAGTACTGCCTGGTTCAGCTTGCATTCTAGACAGACTCTAAAAAATCATATTGACTTGCTGAGTCAATATTTTGTTCTGAGCCAATATGGCATTCAGAGTATCAATCTCAATAACCCCTTTCTTCTGAGTTGTCCCATTATTCACAGGGTTCCTTTCAGAAGTGTACATAAATTGGTTATTTGCAACCATTTCAATGAGTTCCTGAGCTTCTGCAGGCGTCTTCTTCAGATGAAGAGATCCTCCAGCAGAGCTGTCCAATGACATCTTGGACAGTTCAGACAGACCATCATAGAAGATTCCTATGATACTCCATTCTGAAAGCATGTCAGAAGGACACCTTCTGATCAATTGCTTGTATCTTTCCCATGCTTCATAGAGGGATTCTCCTTCCTTCTGTCTGAAGGTTTGGACTTCCACTCTAAGCTTGCTCAATTTTTGAGGTGGAAAGAACTTTGCCAAGAAGGCATTGACTAGCTTTTCCCAAGAGTTCAGGCTTTCTTTGGGTTGTGAATCCAACCATATCCTAGCTCTGTCTCTTACAGCAAAAGGGAAGAGCATAAGTCTGTAGACTTCAGGGTCAACCCCATTGGTCTTGATAGTGTCACAGATTTACAGGAATTCAGCTAAGCACTGATGAGGATCTTCCAATGGAAGTCTATGAAACTTGTAATTCTGTTGCATCAGAGAAACTAATTGAGGCTTAAGCTCAAAGTTGTTTGCTCCAATGGCAGGGATTGAGATGCTTCTCCCATAAAAGTCGGGAGTAGGTGCAGTAAAGTCACCAAGCACCTTCCTTGCATTGTTGGCATTGTTGTTTTTGGCTGCCATGGTTTCTTCCTCCTTGAAGAGCTCTGTTAGGCCCTCTAGAGAGAGTTGTGCTTTAGCTTCTCTTAGCTTTCTCTTCAAGGTCCTTTCAGGTTCAGGATCAGCTTGAACAAGTATGCCTTTATCTTTGCTCCTGCTCATATGAAAGAGAAGAGAACAAGAAAGTAGGAAATCCTCTATGTCACAGTATAGAGATTCCTTGAGGTGTCAGAGGAAAAGAAGAATAGAAGGAGGAGGTAGAGAGAGGAGAATTCGAACTTATCAAGAGGGATAGAGTTCGAATTGCACCTTGAGGAGGCATGTTAGTCCCTTAAATAGAAGGATGTGAGAAGAGGGGAAGAATTTTCGAAAATTAATTAAAAGATTTTGAAATAATTAAAAGAAATTTTTGAAAATTTGATTGATGATTTTCGAAAACTAAGATTGGGAAAGAAATAAAGTGATTTTTGAAAAAGATTTTGAAATTAGAAATTAAAAAAATATGATTGAAAATTAATTTTAAAAAAGATGTGATTGAAAAGATATGATTGAGAAGATATGATTGAAGATCAAATTAAAAAGAGAAAGTTAAAATTAAAGTTGATTACTTGACTAACAAGAAATTAGAAGATATGATTCTAGATCAAAACTTTTGATTCTTTCTTAATAGGCAAGTAATAACTAGAAAATTTTGAATTAAATCACTAATTGTAGCAAGGATTTTTAAAAATAATAAAAAATGGAAAGAAATTGATTTTGAAGAGATATGATTGAAAAGATATGATTTGAAAAAGATTTGATTTTGAAAAATTATGAAAATTTGAAAAAGATTTGAATTAAAAACAAAATCTTCCCTCTAGTGTCCTCCTGGCGTTAAACGCCCAGAATGGCTAGTCCCATATTTTTCAGTTTATGTTCAAAATTAGGCTAGTTAGAGATGCATGCTTGTAGTGGATTCTAGGTGGTTAGGTAGCTAGGATGTGGTTAGTGGATTTAGGCCTATTAATTGCACCGTACTTGTTGCTTGTTTTACTTATTCTGCACTTTTGATCTGGCTGTGATGTTCATACTGTTCATATGCTATTCTCTACTGTTTCATGCTGCTGTTACACTGCTCTTTCATGCTCTTGTTATCTGTGTCTATTTGCAGCTTTATTTAAATTCATATGAACTGTTTTTCATATTGTTTATTTTCGGGAACATCCAACTTTAGCCGGAATGCTGCCCAATTTTCTGCAAATTCTGTCATTTTTACATTTAGAAATTGGTTTTGGCAATTTTCAATTTTGCATTACTTAGCTACAACCAAACCAATTCATGAATGCACAGGCCGGCATTCTTTTTCCTTTCCATTTCCTGGTTCATAAATTGTACTTTTGATGATTCGATTTCAATTTTTACTATTTCTATATCTATATGAATCATCATCACCCTGTTATCCTTGCTTGAATATGAGTTGATTATTCTTTAAATTTGTGAATTTACCTAGGAAACATTTATCATGCCACTTTCTTTAACTTTCTTTCTCCTAACTCACTGCGTTCCACTTTCTACCCTCTTTTTCGCTTTTAACCACTTTTAACTTTTTAACTTCTCCTTCTGCTTTTTAACTAACTCCTTCAACTTTTTAACTCATGGCATGATTATTGTTTCTCCTAATTAACTAATATTCTACTTATAATATATTTTGGATTGTGATTTCTCATCTCGGATTTTTAACTCCAAAACAATCCTAAATGTACATTTATTTAACTTATTTCATAATTCTACTTCTCTTTTGCCACTCTGTGCTTATATTATTATTATTATTCTTTTTGTCTACTTATTTTCCTGCTTTGTTCTTCAATTATATCCTGGACTCTCTGCTTTTCAGGATGTCTGACCCTCAGCGCAAAGGAAAGGGCAAAGCAACCACTGGCAAACGGAAAAGAGGCAAATCCTCTATGTCCATCCTGGACATTATGCATGATGACTCCTAGCGGGAAAAATACTTTACCCCGCAGGAGAAGGCTGACCAGCTCCTCACTGCCACAGATCCGGTAAAATTTGCAAACAGATACTGTGAGCTGAAGTATCCGGTGTTTGCCACCTCTAGGAACCTATACCTGGAGAGAACTCTGAAAATTTCAGAAGAACTACAGCAGTACACCTCCAAACAGATAAAACAGAGAGGCTGGTTCTTCTTGGAGAGAAACTTGACAGAGGTCAATGCTTCCTGGGTCAGAGAGTTTTACTGCAACTATTTCAAGACTTCCCTGGATGCAGTGCACCTCAGAGGGAAACAGATTTTGGTCACTGAGGAAGCCATTGAGGACATCCTCCACCTTCAGCCTAAATCAGATAAGCCTGATGGTTACCAAAAGGCTGAAGAGGACATGTGCTTTATGAGATTTGACTGGGATGCTGTCAAGCAGAGGATAGCCCTTGATCCTACTGTCCCATGGGTCATGGGTAAGAACACAGCAATGCGTAAGGGAATCAAGCTGATATATCTGAATGATGAGGCTCGGCTCTGGCACCAGATCCTGAGCAACTTTGTTATGCCGAGCACTCATGAGACGGAGCTGCCTGCTGATATGATCACCCTCATCTGGTGTGTGATGGAGGGTAAGGACCTGTATCTTCCACGATTCATCCGGCACTATATGGCCAGGGTTCATGTCAGAGGCACTCTCCCTTTCCCCTATCTGATCATCCAGCTAGGCCATCGAGCTGACGTGCCTTCGGAGCTTGCTGATGAGAAGCCACCTGCTGTAGACTGCAAGAAGATTATCTCTCACAGCAGGAAATTTCAGGCTTTAGGCTATAGACCTCCATTCCTCCCCGCTTCTGGTGAGGCAGCCACATCTTCAGCTGCCCTTTCTACCTCCACTGCTGCACCAGCCTCATCCACTGCTCATCCACCTGCCCCTGAGCCCATTTATCATTTGGTGCATCGACTCTTCGCCCGCTTGGATCGTATGGAGCGTCGTAACAAGCGACGCTATGAGAACCTCAAGTTGATGATCTGATCCGGCGGCGACATCCCCTCCGAGCCTGACACCCCATCTGATACATCTGAGGCGGAGGCGAGCGATCATGAGGAGGAGACCCATGCCCAGGCTGAGCAGGCAGGACCAGAGTAGGCTGCACCACAGCATGAGGAGCCACATCAGATTCAAGCCGCAAACCCAGAGATCCCTCTCCAGTCAGCACCTCCACTGCAGCAGACAGATCCTCCTACCCTCATCTAGTCTGCAGCAGCCCATCCTTCTGGTGATGACACTTCTTCACACCCAGCTTGAGTGAGCATCGAGGACGATGCTTTATTTTAAGTGTGGGGAGGTCGCCATCTCTGGCGTATCTTTTTGGTGAACCATTACAGACTCTTTTTATCTTATTTTATTTATTTTTCTGTATTTTTATCTTTATTTTTATTTTTCAATACTTATACATTGTTCTTTTCATGTATTTTTACTTTATTTCTGCATTTTGCACTTTAGTTTATATCTTAGACATTTAGTTTAGGTTGCAATTCTAAACTTATTAGTCATAGAATATGTGGATTAATTAGTATAGTTTACCCTTTTAGCATATAATAGTTTGGTTTAATTGAAAATAAAAAGAAGTAAACTAGAGACTTTAACATAATAAAACAATCCACACACCTTGTATATATAGCATTACATGTTAGTTAGTTAACAACATTTCATCAAGGCACAACACTAAGATTTTAAGGGCCACCCTAAGATTTGCATTGAGAATAATGTGAACTCTTAATTTTTACTTGCATGACATATATAACTGATATATAATTTTTGAGCTGGAGAACACACAGCCTGTGAGTTTTGAGCTTAATTGTATGGTTACATTCAAACCATAAATTTTATTCCTGTGTGTTTTACCCTTCTTTTTCATTCTGATGTTCTTTACTTTGTTTTAATCTATATGTCCAATATAGAATATAGATACATACCAAGAGATGATTGAGGCCATCATTTGAATTTTTACTCACTTATCCCAAATTAGCCTACCTTTTACATCACCCTTGTTAGCCCCCTTGAGCTTTTTAATCCCCTCTTGTTCTATAAACCACATTACTAGCCTTAAGCAGAAAAACAAAATAAAAATCCCAAGTTGAATCCTTGGTTAGCTTAAGATAGAAATTGTGTATTATTTAAGTGTGGGGAATTTTATGGGAACATGGGATGATAGAAACAAAGTAGGAATTTAAAAAGAATAAGTTGTTTCAAAAACAAAATTTAGGAAGCATGCTCATGTGAAATCAAAACAATTGAATTACCATGTGCATTGACGAAAAAAAAAGAGAAGAAGAGAGATTTTCAAGTATTGAAATAACGGGGATACAAAAAAATTCCCCAATTGCAAAATAAAAAGAGTCAATGCACATGGGACAAAATCAAAATTAATGCATGAGTTTGCAAAATAAAGTGGGAAAATTTGGGTAAATAGGTAAAGGAACTTTAAATTTATGTATGTTAGGTGAGATCTTAGACTAATCAAGCATTCACTTATTAGCTCACTTGGCCTTATACATATACCCCTACCTTTACCTTGGCCCCATTACAACCTTGGAAAAGACCTCATGATTTTTGTATGTCTGTATTCTATAATTGTTGATTGGTTAGATGAAAAACAAAGTTATAGAAAGTAAGGATAGAAAAAGAATAGAGTGATTAACCCACTAAACACTGAGTGACTAGAGAGTAAACACAAATCCAGTGAGGGTTCAATAGCTCATCACCATATATCTCTGCTTAACTGTTAATTGTCTTGCAAGTTTGTGAAATATTTTTACCCCATCTCAATTGTAAAGGTGCTTTAACATTATCTAGGGGTTGGCTATGCATATATGATTCCTTGAGGATATGAATTAACCTAACTACATGTAAGCTTTATATACAAGTGAATAATAACTAGAATTGCATGACTCATTTAGGTAGTTTGCATATAGAATAGATTGCATTGCATGATATTCCACCACTTTAACCTTACCTTATTCTTCATCTTGGATATAGCATGAGGACATGCTATTATTTAAGTGTGGGGAGGTTAATAAACCCATATTTTATGATATATTTTGTGCTCAATTTAAGTGATTTATTCAATCCTTCACTCACTTATTCATGTAAATTGCATGGTTTTACTTTTCCTTCCTTATTATGTGATGTATGTGAAAAATATGTTTCCTATGCTTAAAAATTATCAATTTTAAATTATCCTTTATTACCATTCGATGCCGTAATTTATGTGTTAAGTATTTTCAGATCTCCTAAGGCAGGAATGACTTAAAGGATGGAGAGGAAACATGCAAAAATGGAAGGAAAGCACAAAATAGAGTTTTGAAGAAAAAGGCAGCGACGCGAACGCATGGACGAAGCGGTTGCGTGCCCAGCATGAAAAGGCATCGACGCGAACACGTGACTAACGCGGAGGCGTGCCTTGAGCAGAGTGCAAATGACGCGTACGCGTGACCGAAGTGAACGCGTGATAAGGAAAACTCCCAGATGACGCGACCGCGTGATCCACGCGGACGCGTGACAGACGCCACGCACCAGAAACAGCAAAAAACGCTCCCAGTGATTTCTGAGACCCTTTTTGGGCCAGATCCAAGTCTAGAAAACATAGATTAATGGTTATAAATTGGGGAAATGCATCCATTCAGAAGAGGGCCTTCAATTATTCACTTTTCATGATTTAGATGTAGCTTTTAGAGAGAGGTTCTCTCCTCTCTCTTAGGTTTTAGGATTAGGATTCCTCTTAAAGGATTTAGTATTTCAACTCTTCATCAGGTTCAATATTTCTTTTACTTTATATTTCTCTTTTACCTTCAGATACTTCAATGCTCTCATTTAATTACTTATGTTGCCAAATTGGCCTATGAACTCTCTATGTTTAGATTGATTTTCTCTTATTAATGCAATTGAGGTATTTCAGATTTATAATTCTTATTTAGCTTTTTATATTCTTGGCTCTAATTGATTAACTGGAGGTTCTTGAGTTATCAAACTTATCGTGATTGATTGTTATGTCTGCTAATTGACTGGAATCCCACTAACTCTAGTCTTTCCTTAGGAGTTGGCTAGGACTTGTGGATCTAACTAATTAGTCCGCTTGACTTTCCCTTGCTTTCGTAAAGGTTAACTAAGTAGGATTAACTTCAATTCTCATAAGAATAACTAGGATAGGACTTCCGAATTTTCATACTTTGCCAAGAGTTTATTTTATAGTTATTTATTTATTTTACTTGTCATTTAAATTACTTGTTCCTTACTTTCAAAACCCCCAATTTGCAAAACTCATAACCAATAATAAGAACATACCTCCCTGTAGTTCCTTGTATATGAGTGACGCGGATGCGTGGGAGGTAGTTTTCGCAACTGACCCGAACGCGTTAGCGACGCGGTCGCGTGGAACAATCCGTGCCAAAGGCACGCCTCCAGCCACGCTTTCACGTGACTTTCTGTTCACTTTTCTTTACCTCTTAATGCACTTGTGACGCGGACGCGTTGCGTGGTTTTTTTTTTTTATGCAATTATGTAGTATGCAATGCTGATACAAATGCTATGAATAACATCCAGGTTCAATGAAAATAATATAATATAAAAGCAAACAACACGAAATAATTGAAAAAGAAACGACCATACCACGGTGGGTTGTCTCCCACCTAGCACTTTTAGTTAAAGTCCTTAAGTTGGACATTGGATGAACTCCTTGTTATGGTGGCTTATGCTTAAATTCATCCAGAAATCTCCACCAATGTTTGAAATGCCAACAGCCTCTGGGGTCTCAAACTAGGCATGTAAAGCTTCTGAGCAGCTTCAAACAGATTTTCAGGCTCCCGGGGTGACGAATGTCAGAATATTTTCCAGGATCCCAAACTTTGTTTTTAAATCCGCCTTCGTCTTGATCTATATTCTTCGATCCGGGCGGTTTAGAAATTGTATTCTCACCAAGATGACCCAACGTCTTCCGAGACGCATTCAATTGAACTTGATACCAATCCTTTCACTTTGAATCAAAGCGCGGAACTTTATTGAACCTTGCATACCAGCTCTATGTATGATCCATTTCCCTCTTACTCTTAAAATCGCAGAGAGCTCTAAGCTGGCCATCTGTTTCAAGCAAACCATATTCAATTGGAAAAGTAAAGATAAAGGTTAAGAATTATACCAACTTGAAGCTAGTATTAGGTGGTAATGGCCTTGGGATAGGTGTTTCCAGTGGTTCTGTAAGCTCTACTCCCTTGCATTCTTCTGTGAATTCCTCCACTTTGTTGCAAAAGTCTTCAACTGCAACTGCGTCCTGATCAAATTCTTCTATGTCTTCCTCATCACTCAAGTCATACGTTGGAGGTTGAGAGAAATCCACTTCGACATCATCTTCGTATTCACTTGGATAAGGTTCGTCAGGCTCATGGAGTTCAGTTGCGGATGTAAGTTCATGACTAGGAGAGCTTGATTCATGATCATCACTGCCTATGGAATCAACTTCTTGGTCTGTTCCGTCCAATTTTTCACAAGGTATATGCTTTGGAGGTTGTGCACTGTCCTCTTTGGCATCAATCTCGAACTTCTCAGCGGAATCCTTTACAGTTCTTGATTCCCATGGAGGTTTAGCATCTCCTAAATCTTCAACCACTTCTTCCTCTACAATTATCATGGCTTCCTCTACTTGTTCCAATACAAAGCCATGCTCCTCATTGTCCACCGAAGTTTCTAGTGTCTCCTTCATGCTACGCTCTTCTTCAGATTCTCCACATGTAGCCATGAGAGTACTTTGAGTTCTCAGATGTCGGGAGGCTATTATATTCACTACCTCGGTTAAGGCAGTAGTGAGTTCCAGTACGCTCCTTTGCATCTTCGCTTGCCCTTGAAGAAGAACACGAAGTCTGTCGTCCATAGGAGGTTGGGGTGGGTATGAGGGTTCATTGATTGGGAGAGAGGGTTCATAATAAGAATGTGGTGGTTCCTGGGAGTAATTGGATTGGGATTGTGGTGGATAAGGGTCATACGGTGGTGAATGGTGAAAAGGAACTTGTGAGTGTGGTGGTTCAAAGCTATGTTGAGAGGGTGGTCTATAAGCACAGGGTGGGGCTTGTTGGTAAATACAAGGAGGTCCACCATATCTGTCAGCTTGGTATGCATTGTTGAGTGGTCTTTGCCCATGATATCTTGGAGGGTGTTGTTGCCTAAAGGGTTGATCAGGTCCTCTTGGCTCCATCCATCTTTGATTGCTTAGACCTTGATGCATATTCCTGTTATAGCTTCCACTCCTTTCAACAGATTTAGAACCAAACTCAAAATGAGAGGGGTGAGAATTCATAGTAGCTAATAGAAAAAAGAAAAAACAAAAACAAATAAACAAATAAAAGAAAAAATATTTACAATAACCAATAATAAGGCACACGTTTGCAGTTTCTCCGGCAACGGCGCCATTTTGAAGAACGGATGATTGACGGTTTATAATTCAGAATAAATTCTCGTTGCAAGTATAGTTTCTAAACCAAGCAATCACCCTTTCTTACAAACGTTTTGGTTGTCATAAGTAACAAACCCCTTAAAAATTGATAACCGAAGTATTCAAACCTCGGGTCGTCTTCTCAAGGAACTGCAGGGAGGTATGTTCTTATTATTGGCTATGAGTTTTGTAAATTGGGGGTTTTTGAAATAAGAAGCAAGTAATTTAAATGACAAGGAAAATAAATTGTAGGAATTAATAAATTAATATCTAATAAAACTCTTGGCAAGGTATGAAAATTCGGAAGTCCTATCCCAGTTATTCTTATGAGAATTGAAGTTGACTCCACTTAGTCAACCTTTACTAAAGCAAGGGAAAGTCAAGTGAACTAATTAGTTAGATCCCCAAGTCCTAGCCAACTCCTAAGGAAAGACTAGAGTTAGTGGGATTCCAGTCAATTAGCGGATATAACAGTTAATCACGATATGTTTGATAACTCAAGAGCCTCCAGTTAATCAATTAAAGCCAAGAATATAAAAAGCTAAATAAGAATTATAAATCTGAAATACCTCAATTGCATTAATAAGAGAAAATCAATCTAAACATGAAGAGTTCATAAGCCAATTTGGCAACATAAGTAATTAAAGGAAAGCATTAAAGTATCTGAAAGCAAAAGAGAAATATAAAGTAAAAGGAATGTTGAACCTGATAAAAAGTTGAAATACTAAATTGAAATAATAAGAAATCCTAATCCTAAAACCTAAGAGAGAGGAGAGAACCTCTCTCTAAAAGCTACATCTAAATCATGAAAAGTGAATAATTGAAGGCCCTCTCCTGAATGGATGCATTCCCCCACTTTATAACTTCTAATCTGTGTTTTCTGGACTTGGATCTGGGCCAAAAAGGGTCTCAGAAATTGCTGGGAGCATTTTCTACAGTTTCTGGTGCGTGGCGTCTGTCACGTGTTCGCGTGGGTCACGCGGTCGCGTCATCTGGGAGTTTTCCTTATCACGCGTTCACTTCGGTCACACGTACGTGTCATTTGCACTCTGCTCAAGGCACACGTCCGCGTCAGTCACGCGTTCGCGTCGATGCCTTTTCGTGCTAGGCACGCGGTTGCTTCGTCCATGCGTTCGCATCGCTTCCAGTTTCTTCAAAAACTCAATTTTGTGCTTTCTTTTCATTTTTTGTATGTTTTCTTTCCATCCTTCAAGTCATTCCTGCCTTTAGGAGATCTGAAACTACTCAACACACAAATCACGGCATCGAATGGTAATAAAGGGTAATTTAAAATTGATAATTTTTAAGCATAGAAAACATATTTTCACATACATCACATAATAAGGAAGGGAAAGTAAAACCATGCAATTTACATGAATAAGTGAGTGAAGGATTGAATAAATCACTTAAATTGAGCAGAAAATATATCATAAAATATGGGTTTATCAGGCATCCATGGGACAGCGAGGCATGGGTATTTGACAGAAGATATTCTGACTTCTCTGGCAATCCACGCAATGTTCGTATTTATCGGCATCCACGGGACAGCGAGGCATGGAAGGCATGGAAGGTTCTTATTCTGTACAACCTACCTCCCTAGAATTGCATGAAACCCACCTCTTTTATCCTCTTCATGCTTATTCCTGGTCTTAAAATGCTTGGAAATGATATAGATATTCACCTACATCCCTTGATCGATGAGTTGAAGCAGTTGTGGGTTGGTGTTGAAACGTATGATGCTAACGTGAAAAAAACCTTCAAGATATTTGCTGTGTTGATGTGGACAATCAATGATTTTCCAAGCTTGGACAACTTATCTTGGTGGAATACGTATGATGGGAGAGCTTGTCCTGCGTGCAATGGATGCTGAGACTAACCGGCTCACACACAGTTAGAAATGGTGTTTCATGGGTCATCGTCGCTTTCTAATCATGGCCACAGATATAGAAAAGATCGGGATAGATTTGATGGGAAGATAGAGGATAGAGGTCCACCTATCAAATTCTCTGGTGGAGACATTATAAGACAATTAGAGGATGTGCATGTCCAACTTGGCAAGATGCAATCGGTTGCTGGAAAAAGAACACGTGGACAGTAAACTGCCGTGCAAGATGAGTCTCCTTGGAAGAAGAGGAGTATATTCTTTGAGCTCCCATATTGGGAGAATAATGGATTGCATCACAATCTTAATGTGATGCACATAGAGAAGAATGTGTGCGAAAACATAGTTTTCACCATATTAAATGAGAAGGTAAATCTAAAGACCACCTTAAAGCTCAAAAAGATCTCCAGTTGATGGGAATCAAGCATGATTTATGGCCACAGGAAGATGGAAAATACCCCAATCGAAAGGTAATTATCAAACAAATTTTTGTTTACTTTTTTTATTCTGGTAACCCGAACATACTAAGTCACGTGTTTTATTCTCAAAGGTACCTATGTCGTCTCAAGCAGTACGCGCATAATAGATTATAACCAGAGAGCTCAATTGCAGAGAGATATTTATCTGAGATTCTCATATCCTGCTCAACATACATAGATAATGTTGAGAGTAGGATCAATTGACCAATGTATGTTGATGATTGACCGAGTGAACCTATGCCTAGTGAAAGTGCAACCATGTTCCCAGAGGTTGTAAAGGCTGTGGGGCTACTTCGTTTTACACTCTTACACCAACTGAAAAATTTCATGGACAACGTCACGTATTGGTTAATTGCCTGACTGTGGAAAAATTCTTAGAGTAAGTGTATTTGGAATTATGGAATACAAAAATGATCTACTATAATTGGAGATTTCGACATGAAACTACTGTGATCTATCTAGTGATTTTAGGGCCATCACAAAGAGAAAGTTACAAAGTAAGACAAGGTTTCAGTCTCACATAGACAGTGTTGTGCATAAAATTTTTTCGAGTGATTCAAGTGTGAGGTGAATCCTATTATGATTAATCCTTTTACATATTCAATGGTTTCCTATCATTTGTATCCTAAACTGATGAAACATGTAATTGTGACCTGCCAGGTTCCATTGGGAAGCATTAGGCATTCAAATGATCTGTAGTGGCTTGCATGTGGCCCAATGTTCAATTAAGCCTCTTTACATCTTACAACGTAAATGGATTTAAGTTTAGAACCCTATTGAGAGAAGAAGGCTTGAAAACCTAGAATAGCAGGGTTTACGTCACTTCTGACACTATGAGTTATGCAAGCAAGTGCGACAGTAATGTTGCTGTTGGTAGCATTTCATATTACGGAAAACTAGTGGACACCACTGAGTTGAATTAAAGTGGTCAATTCACAATCGTCTTGTTTAGATGTATCTGGGCAAACACCACCTATGGTAGAGGCATAAAACAAGACTTTTTGGGACACACAGTGGTCAATTTTTCTCATCTGATTCATACCAGTGATCGAGAAGATGACAAACCATACATTCTTGTATCCAAGGCTCGCCTTGTATACTATGTGAATGACGAATTCGATAAAGAATGGAGTGTAGTAGTCCATGTTAAGCCAAGAGATTTGTTTGACATGGATGAAGACAATGAACACTGTAAAGTCAAACTTCCCCCAAAACCGAGTTTGACTGGGTTGTCTAAATGTAACGTCAAAGGTTTGTCGTTGAGAAGGGATAGCGATTTAGAAGAACCCAGCACTGATGCCATTGATACTTGTGAAGAGGCTGCTGATTTATAGATGTATTTAGTTACCAATATAGGACAATGAATACTATTACTCTATGTATAGTTGATGAGCGGATAATTTATACCTTTTTTGGCATTGTTTTTACATAGTTTTTAGTATGTTTTAGTTACTTTTTATTATATTTTTATTATTTTTTATTAAAAAATCACATTTATGGACTTTATTATGAGTTTGTATGTTTTTCTGTGATTTCAGGTATTTTCTGGCTGAAATTGAGGGACCTGAGCAAAAATCTAATTCAGAGGATGAAAAAGGACTGCAGATGCTGTTGGACTCTAACCCTCCTGCACTCGAAGTAGATTTTCTGGAGCTACAGAAACCCAATCGGCGCGCTCTTAATTGCGTTAGAAAGTAGATATTTTGGGCTTTCCAGAAATATATAATAGTTCATACTTTGCCTGAGATTTGATGGCCCAAACTGGCGCTAAAATTTAGCCTAAAACTTTCTGGCATAAAACGCCAGAACTGGCACCAGAATTGGAGTTAAACGCCCAAAACGGCACCCAAGCTGGCGTTTAACTCCAAGAACAGCCTATGCACGTGAAAGCTTCAATGCTCAGCCCAAGCACACACCAAGTGGGCCTCGAAAGTGGATTTCTGCACTATCTGCACTTAGTTACTCATTTTCTGTAAACCTAGGTTACTAGTTTAGTATAAAAACTACTTTTAGAGATTTATTTTATATCTTTTGATCACCTTATGTAACTTTTTACATCTGAAAACCTCTTTGGAGAGGCTGGCCTCACGGCCATGCCTAGACTATTTTCACTTATGTATTTTCTACGGTGGAGTTTCTACACCCCATAGATTAAGGTGTGGAGCTCTGCTGTTCTTCATGAATTAATGCAATTACTACTGTTTTCTATTCAATCACGCTTGATTCTATTTCTAAGATACTCACTCGTACTTCAATCTGGAGAATGATATGATCCAGGACACTCATCATTATTCTCAATTCTATGAACGCGTGCCTGACAACCACTTCCGTTCTATCTGAGCTCAACGTAGTCATTGGGCGACAGCTTGAGTGCGTATCTCTTGGGTCTCTGATTCACGGACCGAGTACGTGAGATCAGAATCCTTGTGGTATAGGCTAGAACCAATTGGAAGCATTCCTGGGATCCGAAAAGTCTAAACCTTGTCTGTGGTATTCCGAGTAGGATCTGGGAAGGGATGACTGTGACGAGCTTCAAACTTGCGAATGTTGGGTGCAGTGACAGTGTGCAAAAGGACAAGGGTCCTATTTCGATGCTAGTGAGAACCGACAGATGATTAGCCGTGCGGTAGCTGTACATGGTATTTTTCATCCGAGACGAGAAATTTCACAGTTCATTAGCCGTGCAGAGATCGTACCTGGTATTTTTCATCCGAGAGGATCATACAGCTTGCCATGAAAGGGAGCTCGCATGGTTGGAAGAAGGCAATAGGAAAACAGAGGTTCAAAAGCAACAAAGTATCTTCAAACGCTTATCTGAAATTCCCACCAATGAATTTCATAAGTAACTTTATTTTATTTTATGTTTATTTATCTTTTAATTGTCAATACTCATAACCATTTGAATCCACCTAACTGAGATTTACAAGATGACCATAGCTTGCTTCAAGCCGACATTCTCCGTGGGATCGACCCTTACTCACGTAAGGTATTACTTGGACGACCCAGTGCACTTGCTGGTTAGTTGTGCGGAGTTGTGAAAAGTGTGAATCACGATTTCCCACACCAAGTTTTTGGCGCCGTTGCCGGGGATTGTTCGAGTTTGGACAACTGACGGTTCATCTTGTTGCTTAGATTGGGTAATTTTATTTTATGTTTAAGCTTTTTTATTTTTATTTTCGAAAAAAATACAAAAAATTTTTAGTTTTCAAAAAATTCAAAAAAATTTTCGTTTTTCAGAGTTTTTAAGAACGAATTTTAGAGTTTCATGAGATATGTTGAATCCTGGCTAGCTGTTAAGCCATGTCTAATCTTTTGGACCGAGGTTTTCACTTATCTTTGCAAGAGCCTTTGGATTCCTATCAATTTGGCTGTTGTATGTAATGTTCTGCTAAAGCTTAGCTGGCCATTTGGCCATGTCTAATTCTATTGGACCGAAGCTTTAGACTAACATTGCACGAATCCTGGAATTCTTATTAAAAATTTTGAATTTCTTTATTTTCTTTCTTCCAAAATAATTTTCAAAAAATACAAAAAAAATTAATAAAATCATAAAAACCAAAAATTTTGTGTTTCTTGTTTGAGTCTAGTGTCAAATTTTAAGTTTGGTGTCAATTGCATGTTTTAATTTCCCTTTAATTTTCGAAAATATATGCATTGTGTTCTTCATTGATCTTCAAGTTGTTCTTGATGATTTTTCTTGTTTGATCTTTAAATTTTCTTGTTTTGTGTCTTTTCTTGTTTTTCATATGCATTTTTGAATTCATAGTGTCTAAAGTTTAAAAATTTTTAAGTTTGGTGTCTTGCATGTCTTTCTCTTCTTAAAAATTTTCAAAAATATGTTCTTGATGTTCATCATGATCTTCAAAGTGTTCTTGGTGTGCATCTTGACATTCAAAGTGTTCTTGCATGCATTATTTGTTTTGATCTTAAATTTTTATGTTTTGTGTCATTTTGTTGTTTTTATCTTTCTTCACTAATTCAAAAATAAAAAATAATATCTTTCCCTTATTTTACTCATAAATTTCAAAATTTTGGGATTGACTTAGTAAAAAATTTTCAAAATTTAGTTGTTTATTGTTAGTCAAGTCAAAATTTCAATTTAAAAATTCTATCTTTTCAAATCTTTTTCAAAATCAAATCTTTTTCCATTTTCCTTCTTAGCATTCTTGAATTCTTAAATAAATTTTCAAAATCTTTTTCTTATTTTTATATTTTCAAAATTATTGCTAACATTTAATGTTTTAATTCAAAAATTTCAAGTTTGTTACTTTCCTGTTAAGAAAGGTTCAATCTTTAAATTCTAGAATCATATCTTTTAGTTTCTTGTTAGTCAAGTCATCAATTTTAATTTTCAAAATCAAATCTTTTTAAATTTCCTTTTGAAATCTTTTTCAAAATAAATTTCAATCATATCTTTTTCAGAACTTAATTTCAAAATCTTTTTCTAACTTCTTATCTTTTCAAAATTTATTTTCAAATCTTTTTCAATTAAGTACTTGACTTTTTGTTTGTTTTACTATTTCTTATCTTTTTCAAAATCACCTAACTAATTTTCTCTCTCTAATTTTCAAAAATCACTAACCATTTTTTTTAAAATTCTCTTTCATTAACTAATTATTTTAAATTCTAATTTTATTTTATTTCTCTTCTTAATTTTTGAATTCTAACCAATAATTAAAATAAAAACAAAAATATTTTTCTTTTCTTTTAATTAACTTTCGAATTTCCTCCCTCTCTCATCTTTTTCTATTTATTTATTTGATTACTAACACTTCTCTTCTTCTTAAAATTCAAACCCTCTCCCTCTCTCTGTGTTCGGATTCTCTTCATTCTCTCTCTACCTCATCATTCTATTCTTCTATTCTTTTACTCACATAAAAGAATCTCTATACTGTGACATAGAGGATTCCTCTTCTTTTCTGTTCTCTTCTCTTTCATATGAGCAGGAACAGGAATAAGGACATTCTTGTTGAAGCTGATCCTGAACCTGAAAGGATCCTAAAGAGGAAGCTAAGAGAAGCTAAAGCACAAAACTTTGGAGAGGACCTTACAAAAATCTTCAAAAAAGAAGAAGACATGACAGACAAAAATAACAACAATGGTGGAGATGCAAGGAAGATGCTTGGTGACCTTACTGCACCAACTTCTGACTTCTATGGAAGAAGCATCTCAATTCCTGCAATTGGAGCAAACAACTTTGAGCTTAAGCCTCAATTAGTTTCTCTAATGCAGCAGAATTGCAAGTTTCATGGACTTCCATTGGAAGATCCTCATCAGTTCTTAGTTAAATTGTTACAAATCTGTGACACTGTTAAGACCAATGGGGTTAATCCTGAGGTCTATAGACTTATGCTTTTCCCCTTTGTTGTAAGAGACAGAGCTAGTATATGGTTGGACTCACAACCTAAAGAAAGCCTGAATTCTTGGGAAAAGTTGGTCAATGCCTTCTTGGCCAAATTCTTTTCACCTCAAAAGTTGAGCAAGCTTAGAGTGGAAGTTCAAACCTTCAGACAGAAGGAAGGTGAATCCCTCTATGAAGCTTGGGAAAGATACAAGCAATTGATCAGAAGGTGTCCTTCTGACATGCTTTCAGAATGGAGCATCTTATGTATATTCTATGATGGTCTGTCTGAATTGTCCAAGATGTCATTGTACCACTTTGCTGGTGGATCTCTTCATCTGAAGAAGACGCCTGCAGAAGCCCAGGAACTCATTGAAATGGTTGCAAATAACCAGTTCATGTATACTTCTGATACTCTGAATGCCATATTGGCTTAGAATAAAATATTGACTCAGCAAGTCAATTTGATTTCTCAGAATTTGACTGGAATGCAAGCTGCATCCGGCAGTACTAAAGGAGCTTCCTCTGAAGAAGAAGCTTATGACCCTGAGAATCCTGCAATGAAAGAGGTGAATTACATGGGAGAATCCTATGGAAACACCTATAATCCTTCATGGAGAAATCACCCAAATTTCTCATGGAAGGATCAACAAAAGCCTCAACAAGGCTTTAATAATAATGATGGAAGAAATAGGTTTGGCAATAGCAAGCCTTTTCCATCATCTTCTGAGCAACAGACAGAGAATTCTAAGCAGAGCCTTTCTGACTTAGCAACCATAGTCTCTGATCTATCTAAGACCACTCTAAGTTTCATGACTGAAAAAAGGTCCTCCATCAGAAATTTGGAGGCACAAGTGGGTCAACTAAGTAAAAAAGTTACTGAAATCCATCCTAGTACTCTCCCAAGTAATACAGAAGAGAATCCAAAAAGAGAGTGCAAGGCCATAAATATAACCAACATGGCCAAACCTATAGAGGAGGAAGAGGCAGTGATTTCCTGTGAGAAAGATGATGAGCGGATAATTCATACGCTTTTTGGCATTGTTTTTAGGTAGTTTTTAGTATGATTTAGTTAGTTTTTACTATGTTTTTATTAGTTTTTATGCAAAATTCACATTTCTGGACTTTACTATGAGTTTGTGTTTTTTTCTGTGATTTCAGGTATTTTCTGCTTAAAATTGAGGGACCTGAGCAAAAATCTGATTCAGAGGCTGAAAAAGGATTGCAGATGCTGTTGGATTCTGACCTCCCTGCATTCGAACTGAATTTTCTGGAGCTACAGAAACTCAATTGGTGCGCTCTCAATTGCGTTGGAAAGTAGACATCCAGGGCTTGCCAGCAATATATAATAGTCCATACTTTGCCCGAGTTTTGATGACGAAAACTGGCATTCAAACGCCAACTTCCTGCCCTATTCTGAAGTTAAACGCCAGAAATAGGTTACAAACCAGAATTAAACGCCACAGACAGGCTGCAACCTGGTGTTTAACTCCAAGAGAAGCCTCTACATGTGTAAAGCTCAATGCTCAGCCCAAGCACATACCAAGTGGGCCCCGGAAGTGGATTTCTGCACTATCTGCACTTAATTACTTATTTTCTGTAACCCTAGCTACTAGTTTAGTATAAAAACAACTTTTAGAGGCTTACTATGTACCTCATGACATTTTTACACTTCACATTGTATTTCTGACGGCATGAGTCTCTAAACCCCATGATTGAGGGTGAGGAGCTCTACTGTGTTTCGATGAATTAATGCAATTACTACTGTTTTTCATTCAATCACGCTTGTTGCTATTCTAAGATATTCACTCACACTTCACCCTGATGAATGTGATGATCCGTGACACTCATCATCATTTTCACCTATGAACGCGTGCCTGACAACCACCTCCGTTCTATCTGCACTAGCTTGAGTGTGTATCTCTTAGCCTCCTGGTTCATGATCAGAGTCTTCGTGGTATAGGCTAGAATTATTGGCGGCCCTTCCTGAGATTCAGAAAGTCTAAACCTTGTCTGTGGTATTCCGAGTAGGATCTGGGTAGGGATGACTGTGACGAGCTTCAAACTCATGAGTGTTGGGTATAGTGACAGACATAAAAGAATCAACGGATTCTATTCCAACATGAGTGAGAATCGACAGATGATTAGCCGTGCGGTGACAGCGCATTTGGACCATTTTCACTGAGAGGATGGATGCTAGCCATTGATAATGGTGATCCACCAACATACAGCTTGCCATGGAAGGAGGCCTGCGTGCGTGAAGAAGAAGACATTAGGAAAGCAGAGATTCAGAAGATAGAGCATCTCCAAAACCTCAATCTGTTCTCCATTACTGCATAACAAGTATTATTTATTTTATGTTAATTACTTTTCATAAACCCAACCATTTTTATTATTAATTTTCTGACTAAGAATTACAAAATAACCATAGCTTGCTTCAAGCCGACAATCTTCGTGGGATTGACCCTTACTCACGTAAGGTATTACTTGGACGACCTAGTGCACTTGTTGGTTAGTGGTACGACTTGTGAAAAGTGTGATTTATAATTCGTGCACCAAGTTTTTGGTGCCGTTGCCGGGGATTGTTCGAGTTTGGACAACTGACGGTTTACTTTGTTGCTTAGATTAGGAAAAATTTATCTTTTTAGTTTAGAGTCACTAAAATTGTGTCTTCTATTATTGTTTTTGGTTGAAATTTTTTTTAATCCTTATTTTCTTTTTCAAATTTTTTCAAAAATTTTTATAAACTAATAATTGAGTTTTTCTGTTTGAGTTTAGTTTCATATTTAAAGTTTGGCGTCAATTGCATGATTTTATTTTTCTTTCAATTTTTTTCAAATTATTAGTGCTCAGAATATAAAAAAAAATTAAGTTTGGTGTCCTTTGTGTTTCTGTTTCTTAAAAAATTTTTCAAAAGTTGTTCTTAGCGTTCATCGTGATATTCAAAGTTTTCCTGTTTGTTTCCTTTGTTTTGATCTAAAAATTTAAGTTTGGTGTTATTTTTACTATTTTTCTCTTTCTTCATTAAATTCAAAAATATCTTTTCTCTTTATTTTAATTAATTTTCGAATTCTCCTTTAAAAATTCAGATTTTTATTTTAAAACTTTTTATTCTATCTTATCTTAGTTTTGAAATTTCAAAATTCAAAATCTTTTTCAAAAATCGTATCCAAAGTTTTTCAAATCTTCTTAATTAAGTAATTATTTTAGTTTTCAACTTTATTTCTCTCTTAGTTTTCGAAATTTATATTTTAATTTCTAATTATTTTATTTTATCTTATTATTTTTGTTTTATTTTTAATAATTTGGTTTGTTTCTACTTAAATAAAATAAAAATAAAAATATATTTTATTTGCAATTTATATCAATTCCCTTTTATCCATGATGGACCTAAATGGAAATGAATAGTCCAGAAGGACTCTGGGGTCATATGCTAACCCCATTACTGCTGCATATGGGAGTAGCATCTGTATACCTCCCATCAAGGCAAGCAGTTTTGAGCTAAATCCTCAGCTTATTGTCATGGTGCAGCAAAATTGCCAGTATTCTGGTCTTCCACAAGAAGAACCTACTGAGTTTCTGGCACAGTTCTTGCAAATTGCTGACACAGTGCGTGACAAAGAGGTAGATCAGGATGTATACAGGCTGTTACTATTTCCATTTGCTGTAAAAGATCAAGCTAAGAGGTGGTTAAATAACCAACCCACAGCAAGCATAAGAACATGGAAACAGTTATTAGACAAATTTCTGAATCAATATTTCCCTCCAAAAAGGATGTCACAGCTAAGGCTGGACATCCAAGGCTTTAAATAAGAGGATGATGAATCCCTTTATAACGCCTGGGAGAGGTATAGAGGGATGCTAAGGAAATGCCCCTCTGAAATGTTTTCAGAATGGGTGCAGTTAAACATCTTCTACTACGGGCTTACAGGAAAAGATCAGATATCTCTAGATCACTCAGCTGGTGGATCTATACACATGAGAAAGACTATTGAAGAGGCTCAAGAGCTTATCGACATAGTTACTAAAAATCAGCATCTGTACATAAGTAATGAGTCCTCCATGAAAGAAGAAGCTAAGGCAGTATCAACTGACTTCAGTCCTCAGGAACAAGTTGCTGAACTCAATCAGCAACTATCTTCTATAACAAGGCAGTTAGCAGAATTTAAGGAAATGCTACAAGAAACCAAAAATGCTAACAAGGATATGGAATCACAATTGAATCAGACAAAACAGCAATTATCAAAATGGATAACAGAGGAGTTCCAAGCAGTTCAATTAAGAAGTGGAAAAATATTAAATATCTCAACTCAAAATAGCAAAAAGCCAAGAAAGGAACAGCTAACAGAGGATGAGCAACCTGCTATCCAAAATCCCTCTCAGGATAGTAAGAGCCCAGAGAGGAATAAGTCTGGCATTCAAACGCCAGAAACGGGTGAAAAACTGGCATTAAACGCCCAATCCATGTCCAGTTCTGGCATTCAAACGCCAAAAAAGGGTAGGAATCTAGCGTTAAATGCCTAATCTATGTCCAGTTCTGGCGTTCAAACGGCAGTGAGCGATCAGACACCTGCAAGTGCTGATAATAACTCCCTCAAGAAGTCTTCTCAACCTACCTCTCTAGGAAATTAACCTGCAGCAACTAAGGTTGAAGAATATAAAGCCAAAATGCCTTATCCTCAGAAACTCCGTCAAGCAGAACAGGATAAACAATTTGTCCGCTTTGTAAACTACCTCAGGACTCTTGAAATAAAGATTCTGTTTGTAGAGGCACTTGAGCAAATACCCTCTTATGCTAAGTTCATGAAAGAAATCTTAAGTCATAAGAAGGATTGGAGAGAAACAGAAAAAGTTTTTCTCACTGAAGAATGCAGTGCAGTCATCCTAACAAGCTTACTAGAAAAGCTTAAGGATCCCAGAAGCTTTATGATACCATGCACATTAGAGGGTACTTGTACCAAGACAGCTCTATGTGACCTTGGGACAAGTATCAATCTAATCACTGCACCCACTATTAGAAAGCTTGGCTTGACTGAAGAGGTCAAACCAACCCGGATATGTCTTCAACTTGCTGATGGCTCCATTAAATATCCATCAGGCATAATTGAGGACATGATTGTCAAGGTTGGACCATTTGCCTTTTCCACTGACTTTATAGTGCTGGAAATGGAGGAGCACAAGAATACAACTCTCATCCTATGAAAACCTTTCCTAGCAACTGGACGAACCCTCATTGATGTCCAAAAAGGGGAAGTGACCTTGAGAGTCAACGAGGATGAGTTCAGGCTGAATGCTGTTGAGGCAATGAAGCATCCAGACACATCAAAAGACTGCATGCGTGTTGATATTATTGACTCCCTGGTAGAGGAGATCAACATGGTTGAGAGTATCGAATCAGAGCTAGAGGACATCTTTAAAGATGTTCAGCCTGATCTGGAGGAATCAGAGGAAATAAAAGAGCCTCTGAAAGTTCCTTAGGAAGAGGAGAAACCTCCTAAACCCGAGCTCAAACCACTACCACCATCCCTGAAATATGTATTTCTGGGAGAAGGTGACACTTTTCCAGTGATCATAAGCTCTGCTTTAAATCCACAGGAAGAGAAAGCACTACTTCAAGTGCTAAGGTCACAGAAGACAGCTCTTGAGTGGTCCATAAGTGACCTTAAGGGCATAAGCCCAGCTAGATGCATGCACAAGATCCTATTGAAGGGTGATGCTAAGCCAATGGTTCAACCACAGAGGCGGCTGAATCTAGCCATGAAGGAGGTGGTGCAGAAGGAGGTCACTAAGTTACTAGAGGCTGGGATCATTTATCCTATTTCTGATAGCCCCTGGGTGAGCCCTATCCAAGTTGTCCCCAAGAAGGGAGGCATGACAGTGGTTCATAATGAAAAGAATAAACTGGTTCCTATAAGAACAGTTACAGGGTGGCGTATGTGTATTGGTTACAGAAGGCTCAATACAGCCACCAGGAAGGATCACTTTCCTTTACCATTCATAGACCAGATGCTAGAGAAACTAGCAGGTCATGAATATTACTGCTTTTTGGATGGCTATTCAGGTTATAACCAAATTGCAGTAGATCCTCAGGACCAAGAGAAAACAGCATTCACATGTCCTTCTGGAGTGTTTGCCTACAGAAGGATGCCTTTTGGTCTGTGCAATGCACCTGCAACCTTTCAGAGGTGCATGCTCTCTATCTTCTCTGATATGGTAGAGAAGTTTTTGGAAGTCTTCATGGATGACTTTTCAGTATTTGGAGACCAACTTAAGTTCCTGCCTTAACCATTTAGCACTTGTTCTGAAAAGATGCCAAGAGACCAACCTAGTTTTAAAATGGAAAAAATGTCACTTTATGGTGATTGAAGAAATTGTCCTTGGGCATAAAATTTCAAACAAGGGAATAGAGGTGGATCAAGCTAAAGTGGAAGTAATTGAAAAATTACCACCACCTGCCAATGTTAAGGCAATCAGAAGTTTTCTGGGGCACGCAGGATTCTATAGGAGGTTTATAAAGGATTTTTCAAAAATTGCAAAACCTCTAAGCAATCTGCTAGCTGCTGACATGCCATTTGTGTTTGACACAGAGTGTCTACAGGCGTTTGAAACTCTGAAAGCTAAGCTGGTCACAGCACCAGTTATTTCTACACCAGACTGGACATTACCATTCGAACTAATGTGTGATGCCAGTGACCATGCCATTGGTGCAGTATTGGGACAGAGGCATAATAAGCTTCTGCATGTCATTTATTATGCTAGCCGTGTTTTAAATGATGCCCAGAAAAATTACACAACCACAGAAAAAGAATTGCTTGCAGTGGTTTATGCCATTGACAAGTTTAGATCATACTTAGTAGGATCAAAAGTGATTGTGTACACTGACCATGCTGCTCTTAAATATCTACTCACAAAGCAGGATTTAAAATCCATGCTCATAAGATGGGTGTTGCTTCTGCAAGAGTTTGATATAGAAATAAGAGACAGAAAAGGGACAGAGAACTAAGTGGCTGATCATCTGTCCCGGATAGAACCAGTAGAAGGGGCGTCCCCCTTCCCCCCTCTATTGAGATCTCTGAAACCTTTCCGGATGAGCAATTATTTGCCATTCAGGAAACACCATGGTTTGCAGACATTGCAAACTATAAAGCTGTAAGATTCATACCCAAAGGGTACAGCAGGCAACAAATAAAAAAATTGATTTCTGATGCAAAATACTACTTATGGGATGAATCGTATCTCTTTAAGAGATGTGCAGACGGAATAATCCATAGATGTGTGCCCAAGGAAGAGGCACAGAAGATCTTATGGCACTGCCATGGATCACAATATGGAGGCCATTTCGAAGGTGAGCGAACAGCCACCAGGATTTTCCAATGTGGCTTCTACTGGCCTACTCTCTATAGAGACTCCTGAGAGTTTGTACGTAACTGTGACAGTTTCCAGAGAGCTGGTAATCTACCTCATGGTTACGCCATGCCTCAACAAGGGATCTTGGAGATTGAGTTGTTTGATGTATGGGGCATTGACTTCATGGGGCCTTTTCCGCCATCATACTCAAACACGTATATTCTGGTGGCAGTAGACTATGTATCTAAATGGGTAGAGGCAATTGCAACACCCACTAATGATACTAAGACAGTGCTAAAGTTCCTCTAGAAATATATCTTCAGCAGGTTTGGTGTCCCTAGAGTACTAATCAGTGATGGAGCACTCATTTCTGCAATAAACAGCTTTACTCTGCTATGGTCTGATATGGAATGAGCCACAAAGTAGCAACTCCATATCATCCACAGATAAATGGGCAAGCTGAAGTCTCTAATAGAGAACTAAAAAGAATCCTGAAACGGACTGTAATTACCCGTAGAAGGGATTGGGCAAAAAGCTTGGATGATGCTCTGTGGGCATACAGAACAGCATTCAAGACTCCTATAGGAACCTCTCCATACCAGCTTGTGTATGGCAAGGCCTGTCATCTGCCCGTGGAACTGGAGCATAAGGCCTACTGGGCAACCAGATTCCTAAACCTGGATGCTAAGTTAGCTGGAGAGAAGAGATTACTCCAATTAAATGAGCTAGAGGAATTCAGACTCAATGCTTTCGAAAATGCAAAAATTTACAAGGAGAAAGCAAAAAGGTGGCATGATAAGAAACTGCCATCCAGAGTCTTTGAACCAGGATAAAAGGTTCTGCTGTTTAACTCTAGGCTCAAATTATTCCCCGGGAAACTGAAATCCCGGTGAAGGGGACCATATGTGATTACAAGTGTGTCACCATATGGCTATGTGGAGCTTCAAGACATTGATTCTAATAAGAAGTTCATTGTTAATGGACAGAGAGTCAAGCATTATCTTGAAGGCAATGTTGAGCAAGAATGCTCAAAGCTGAGACTAGATTAAAAGCTCAGTGAGGTCCAGCTAAAGACAATAAAGAAGCGCTTATTGGGAGGCAACCCAATTTTTACTTATCTATGTTAATTTTCTGTTTTCCATTTTTATTTTATGTTTTCTTTAGGATGATGATCATGTGAAGTCACAAAAATCAAAGCAAAATCAAAAATAGCATTAAAAATAGCTCACCCTGGAAGAAAAGCTTACTGGCGTTTAATGCCATAAAGAAGCATCAAGCTGGCGTTAAACGCCAGAAACAAGCTACTGTCTGGCGTTTAACACCAGAAACAAGCACCAACTTGGTATTAAACGCCAATAAAGGGAGAAAAGTTGGCGTTAAACTCCAGAAACAAGCAACAACCTGGCGTTTAATGCCAGGATTGCACTCTATGGGCATTTTGCACGCCTCAATGGAGCAGGGATGATAAGTCCTTGACCCCTCAGAATCTGTGGACCCCACAGGATCCCCACCTACCCCACCCCTCTCTCTCTCTCTCCCACCTTTTCATAACACTCTTTTCCAAATACCCTTCACCAACCACCTCCCCCTACCCCTATATAAACCCCTCACCACTCCTTCATTTTCATACATTACAACCACTACTTCTACCCCTTGGCCGAACCACATATCTCCCTCTATCGCCTCTATTTTCTTCTTCTTCTACTACTTTCTTTCTTCTTTTGCTCAAGGACGAGCAAACCTTTTAGGTTTGGTGTGGTAAAAGCATTGCTTTTTATTTTTCCATAACCATTGATGGTACCAAAGGCCGGAAAAACCTCTAGAAAGAGGAAAGGGAAGACAATTGCTTCCACATCCGAGTCATGAGAGATGGAGAGATTCATCTCACAAGCACATCACTAAGAAAATGATGGAGCAAACAAGAGAGCCCACTCATGGATCTCAACAAGAGCATGAGGAAATTCCTCATCATGAAATCCCTGAGATGCCTCAAGGGATGCACTTTCCTCCACAAAACTATTGGGAGCAAATTAACACCTCCCTAGGAGAATTAAGTTCCAACATGGGACAACTAAGGGTGGAGCACCAATAGCATTCTATCCTCCTCCATGAAATTCGAGAAGAACAAAGAGCTTTGAGGGAGGAGCAACAAAGGCAAGGAAGAGACATTGAGGAGCTAAAGCACCCCATAAGATCTTCAAGAGGAAGAACTAGCCGCCATCACTAAGGTGGACCCGTTCTTTAATTTCCTTGTTCTTTATTTTTCTATTTTTCGTTTACTATGCTCTATGTTTATTTATGTTTGTGTCTTTATTACATGATCATTAGTGTTCAAGTGTCTATGTCTTAAAGCTATGAATGTCCTATGAATCCATCACCTTTCTTAAATGAAAAATGCTTTAATTACAAAAGAACAAGAAGTACATGAATTTCGAATTCATCCTTGAGATTAATTTAATTATTTTGATGTGGTGACAATACTTTCTGCTTTCTAAATGAATGCTTGAACAGTGCATATGTCTTTTGAATTTGTTGTTTATGAATGTTAAAATTGTTGGCTCTTGAAAGAATAACGAAAAAGGAGAAATGTTATTGATAATCTGAAAAATCATAAAATTGATTCTTAAAGTAAGAAAAAGCAATGAAGAACAAAGCTTGCGAAAAAAAAATAATAATAAAAGAAAGAAAAACGAAAAGCAAGCAAAAAAAGCCAATAGCTCTTTAAACCAAAAAGCAAGATCAAAAAGCCAGTAACCTTTTAAACCAAAAGGCAATGGTAATAAAAAGGATCCAAGGCTTTGAGCATTAATGGATAGGAGGGCCCAAAGAAATAAAATCCTGGCCTAAGCGGCTAAACCAAGCTGTCCCTAACCATGTGCTTGTGGCGTGAAGGTGTCAAGTGAAAAGCTTGAGACCGAGCGGTTAAAGTCGTGATCCAAAGCAAAAGGAGTGTGCTTAAGAACCCTGGACACCTCTAATTGGGGACTCTAGCAAAGCTGAGTCACAATCTAAAAAGGTTCACCCAGTTATGTGTCTATGGCATTTATGTATCCGGTGGTAATACTGGAAAACAAAGTGCTTAGGGCCACGGTTAAGACTCATGAAGTAGCTGTGTTCAAGAATCAACATACTAAACTAGGAGAATCAATAATACTATTTGAATTCTGAGTTCCTATAGATGCCAACCATTCTGAACTTCAAAGGATAAAGTGAGATGCCAAAACTGTTCAGAGGCAAAAAGCTACTAGTCCCGCTCATTTAATTGGAGCTAAGTTTGATTGATATTTTGGAATTTATAGTATATTCTCTTCTTTTTATCCTATTTGATTTTCGGTTGCTTGGGGACAAGCAACAATTTAAGTTTGGTGTTGTGAGGAGCAGATAATTCATATGCATTTTGGCATTGTTTTTAGGTAGTTTTAATATGATTTAGTTAGTTTTTACTATGTTTTTATTAGTTTTTATGCAAAATTTATATTTCTAGACTTTACTATGAGTTTGTGTATTTTTCTATGATTTCAGGTATTTTCTGGCTAAAATTGAGGGACCTGAGCAAAAATCTGATTCAGAGGCTGAAAAAGGATTGCAGATGCTGTTGGATTCTGACCTCCCTGCACTCGAACTGGATTTTCTGGAGCTACAGAAACCTAATTGGTGCGCTCTCAATTGCGTTGGAAAGTAGACATCCAGGGCTTTCCATCAATATATAATAGTCTATATGTTGCTCGAGTTTTGATGACGCAAACTGGCGTTCAAACGCCAAGTTTCTACCCTATTCTGAAGTTAAACGCCAGAAATAGGTTACAAACCAGAATTAAACGCCACAAACAGGCTGTAACCTGGCGTTTAACTCCAAGAGAAGCCTCTACATGTGTAAAGCTCAATGCTTAGCCCAAGCACACACCAAGTGGGCCCCGAAAGTGGATTTCTGCACTATCTGCACTTAGTTACTTATTTTCTGTAACCCTAGCTACTAGTTTAGTATAAAAACAACTTTTAGAGACTTACTATGTACCTCATGACATTTTTACACTTCACATTGTATTTCTGACGGCATGAGTCTCTAAACCCCATGATTGGGGGTGAGGAGCTCTGCTGAGTTTCGATGAATTAATGCAATTACTACTGTTTTTCATTCAATCACGCTTGTTTCTATTCTAAGATATTCACTCGCACTTCACCTTGATGAATGTGATGATCCGTGATACTCATCATCATTCTAACCTATGAACGCGTGCCTGACAACCACCTCCGTTCTATCTGCACTAGCTTGAGTGTGTATCTCTTAGCCTCCTGGTTCATGATCAGAGTCTTCGTGGTATAGGCTAGAATTATTGGTGGCCATTCCTGAGATTCAGAAAGTCTAAACCTTGTCTGTGGTATTCCGAGTAGGATCTGGGAAGGGATGACAGTGACGAGCTTCAAACTCACGAGTGTTGGGCATAGTGACAGACGCAAAAGAATCAACAGATTCTATTCCAACATGAGTGAGAACCGACAGATGATTAGCCGTGCGGTGATAGCGCATTTGGACCATTTTCACTGAGAGGATAGATGGTAGCCATTGACAACGGTGATCCACCGACATACAGCTTGCCATGGAAGGAGACCTGCGTGCGTGAAGAAGAAGACAGTAGGAAAGCAGAGATTCAGAAGACAGAGCATCTCCAAAACCTCAATCTGTTCTTCATTACTGCATAACAAGTATTATTTATTTCATGTTAATTACTTTTCATAAACCCAACTATTTTTATTATTAATTTCCTGACTAAGAATTACAAAATAACCATAGCTTGCTTCAAGCCGACAATCTCCGTGGGATCGACCCTTACTCATGTAAGGTATTACTTGGACGACCCAGTGCACTTGCTGGTTAGTGGTACGAGTTGTGAAAAGTGTGATTTATAATTCGTGCACCAGAAGATTGATGCTAGGGCATTTTGGCCAGTTTCACTGACCTTTTTTTTACTGTTTTAGGGTAGTTTCATGCATTTTCGTAGTTAATAAGCAAGTTTTGGGTAGATAATCACTTACATCTTGATTCAAGCAAATATTGTGAATTTTATATGATTTTATGAGAATTATGCATGAATTGAATGATAAAATGGATGATGCATGATCTCATGACTTGGAATAGAGCTTTGATGCACTTTAATTGCTTGATTTCAGGACAAAGGAAGCAAGGAAGAACCATGTTAGTAGCAACGTTAGTCTAATTAACGTGACCACTAACGTGGAATGGGAGCTCTGTTGTAATTTGATGGATCAATTATAGTTTTCATTCTTCTTCTTCTTTCTTTTCTCTTGATTTTACTAGAAAGCTTTCAATCTTCATCCTAGTGGGTAGTTGTCTTGGAAAAGAAGCTATTCATACTTGGATCTCTTCAGAACCTTGGAAGAGGAATGAAGAGATCATGCTAGAAATGCTTTCTCATGTTGGACCAAATTGGGGTTTGGATGGATATAGTGACATATAATCCTACCAACACTTTGATTTGGGAATACATGTGGTATAATCAGTGACTGTTCATACCCTGGGTTGAGCTACCCGACCTGGGATGATTGGCGACAAAGCGACCGACCTCTTCAGGTCAGACTACCCGACCTCTTCTAAAGAGCTCGGCCAAATCGACAGGAAAGCCCAATAAAGGGCCCAAATAGAGGAACACGACCCAAATCCAAAGGCAATCCCAGCCTATAGAGATAAAGGCGGTTCCCTTGAAAATAAGCTGACTTCATCCAAAACAGGATAAGATAAGATAAGATAAGATAACTAACTTATCTTATTAGAAAGGTCATCCCACACTACTATAAATACACTGGAGCACCCAGGTACAACTCATACTCTGATTCTACATAAAACCTGCTTAATACCCATGCTAACTTAAGCATCATAGTCTCTTGCAGGTACCCTCCCACCCGTCGGTGACCAAGGATCAGCAGTGCTATAAATCCAACAAGTCGGATACAACAGCTCCGACCGCCATCAGCCAGCCGGACACGTTATCTTCGACCAGTACAGAAGATCTTGTCCGAGATCGACCTCCAGTTTCAGGTAACCCTCGGAACATTGGCGCCGTTGCCGGGGAACCTAGAAGTCATCCCACCACCATGGCGGACGGCCATGACAACGACCACGATTCAGATCTAGAAAATAGAACGCCGCACAAAAACGCGGACACCACACTGAAAGACACCCCGGAATCCAACGGAGACAAAAATTCATCAAATCCGGGAGCAATAGAGGCGCTTCAAGATTGCTTGAAATAACTTGAGAAAGAAACCCAACAATAACGAGAAATCGGAAAGGATCTACAAAGAGAGGTACGGCGACGTCGAGAATTAGAAGAAAAACTATAGCAATTAGAAGCCGATCTCAAATCGAAAACTCCTCGGACTACTCCTGAGGAAAATTCACACAAAGAACAAGATCCATTCACCAGGAAAATCATGAAAACCAAAATTCCAAAAGACATCAAACTCCCGGATATGATTTTTTACGAGGGCATCACAGATCCCAACCATCATCTCAGCAATTTCAGAAGCAGAATGTACCTTACCGATGCCTCAGATGCCGTTCGCTGCAAAGCTTTTCCAACAACCCTCACGAAGACAGCGATCAGATGGTTCGACAACTTACCTCCAAAGTTCATCTCAAACTTTGACGACCTGGCCAAAAAGTTCCTGGCCAGATTCTCCATCCAGAAGGATAAGGCCAAGTACGCACCTAGTTTACTAGGGATCAAGCAAGGAGATCGGGAAAGTCTCCGCAGCTACATGGAAAGATTCAACAAAATATGCATGGACATACAAAGTTTACCAACAGAGGCCGCCATCATGGGACTCATCAATGGCCTACGAGAGGAACCTTTTAGCCAATCTATATCAAATAAGTACCCCACCTCCCTAGACAAAGTACAGGAGCGAGCAGAAAAATACATCAACATGGAAGAGAATGCTCGGCTGGGAGAAACCTCAAAATCCGGGGCCTCCTACCGAGACAAAGACAAGGAATCCAAAAGGATAGAAGGTCGATAAGGGGAGAAAATCAAAAAATATCATAATTACACTCCTCTCATAGTATCCCTGGTCGATGTATACAAAGAGGTCTGCCATACGGAGAAAATTCCCCCAGCACGGCCACTCAAAGGCAAAAGAGGAGGAGAAAACCGGAAGGAATATTGTGAATACCACCGAGTTCGAGGGCACTCCACCAACGAGTGCTTCGACTTAAAGAATATCATAGAAAAATTGGTGAGAGAAGGAAGATTAGATCGCTTTTTGGCTACCCGAGATGATGACCAAAGAAAGAGACGAAGGGACGAAGATGACAGACGAGCTGAGCGATCACCTCGGACACCAGAAAGACACGTCCACATGATACACGGGGGATTCGCAGGAGGCTGGATCTCCAAATCATCCCAAAAAAGATATCTCAAAGAAGTATATCATGTCGAGGGAAAGGAGGAAGCACCCGACATCCCTGCGATAACATTCACTAAAGAGGACGCATCCGGCATCATCTCGGGACACGACGACCCCATGGTCATCACTATCATACTGGCAAATACCAATCTACACCGCACATTAGTAGACCAAGGGAGTTCTGCCGACATCTTATTCAAAACAGCCTTCGATAAACTCGGCTTAGACGAAAAGGAGCTTAGAGCATACCCGAATAGTCTGTTCGGACTAGGAGATACCCCGGTACAACCACTAGGATACGTATCGCTACACACGACCTTCGGAAAAGGGAACCAATCCAGGACCCTCAAGATAGACTACATCGTGGTCGACGTAAGTTCAGCCTATAATGCCCTAATAGGTCGGACAACACTCAATCAACTCGGCGCAATAGTCTCAACTCCACATCTATGCATGAAATTCCCAACTACAGAAGGGATAGCCATGGTAAAAGCAGATCAAAAGATGGCACGCCGCTGTTATAACGAAAGTCTAAACCTCAGAGGCAGAGGGGAAGAGTTTCATAAAATTGAGCTTGGCGGAGTTCAGCGACGAGAAAAACTCCGTCCGCACCCGGAAGGCGAGATAGAGAAGGTTCAAATCGGAGACACCTCGGACAAAACAACTAATATCGGAACAATCCTAAGAGGAGACTCAAAAGAATTACTGATACAATTCTTATGCGATAATGTTGATCTCTTCGCATGGAAAGCCGCATATATGCTAGGTATAGACCCCAAGCTAATGTGCCACAAGTTGGCGGTATATCCGGGATCTCGGCCAGTGCAGCAAAAACGAAGAAAACTTGGGCCAGAGCGATCCCAAGCGGTGAAAGAGCAAGTACAGGCACTACTGGAGGCAGGATTCATAAGAGAAGTCAAGTATCCATTATGGCTAGCCAACATCGTCTTGGTGAAAAATCAAATAGGAAGTGGCGAATGTGTACCGATTACACCGATCTCAACAAAGCCTGCCCAAAAGATCCTTACCCACTCCCAAGTATCGACACTCTGGTAGATGCTTCCTCCGGATATAGATACCTCTCGTTTATGGATGCATACTCGGGATACAACCAAATCCCCATGTATCCACCAGATCAAGAAAAGACCTCGTTTTTAATGCCAAAAGCAAATTACTGCTACATCGTAATGCCCTTTGGTCTCAAGAACGCAGGAGCTACTTATCAAAGGCTGATGAATAAAATCTTCTCAGACCACATTGGAAAGATCATGGAAGTCTATGTGGACGACATGTTGATAAAGACACAAAGCGAAAATACATTATTGTCTGACCTGGCTCAAGTGTTCGACACCATAAGGAAGCACGACATGCGACTTAATCCGGCAAAATGCACCTTTGCGGTAGAAGCAGGTAAATTCCTAGGTTTCATGCTGACACAAAGAGGAATTGAAGCAAACCCGGATAAATGCCAAGCCATACTCAACATGAAGAGCCAGACCTGTGTCAAAGAAGTGCAGCAACTCAACGGGAGATTGGCCGCCCTATCTAGATTCTTAGCAGGGGCAGCGATAAGATCTCTCCCCTTCTATGCTACTTTAAGGAAGGGAAAACAGTTCGAATGGATGACAGAATGCGAACAAGCCTTCCAAGACTTCAAGGAGTTCTTAGGACGACCGCCTATCTTATCTCGACCACGAGAAGGAGAACCACTCGTACTATATCTCGCAGTAGGAAGTCGGGCAATAGCCTCAGCACTAGTTAGAAAAGACGAAAGTGGGCAACAACCTGTCTACTTCATTAGCAAAGCACTACAAGGATCCGAGCTGAACTACTAGAAAATAGAAAATTTTGTCTATACTCTCATTCTAACATCTCGACGACTTCGCCCGTACTTCCAGGCTCACACCATTAAGGTTCGAACCAACCAGCCCATAAAAGGAATATTATAGAAAATAGATTTAGCAGGCAGAATTTTACAATGGGCAGTCGAGTTATCAGAATTCGACCTCCTATATGAAGCTCGGACGGCCATTAAATCACATTACCTAGCTGATTTTATCGCAGAATTCACAGATGCCTTGGAGACCCCCACAGAATGGAATCTCTACTTGGACGGTTCTTCAAATAAGACTGGAAGCGGTGCAGGCGTGATAATAGAAAGCAACCAAGGAACCCAACTTGAGCTCTCCCTCAAGTTCGGATTCCCGGCCTCAAACAACCAGGCGGAATACGAAGCGTTATTAGCCGGTTTGAAGCTCCCTACAGAGGTTGGAGCTAAAAAACTCAACATTTACAGCGATTCACAAGTAGTCACCTCGCAGATAATAGGGAGCTATCAAGCCAAAGATCCCACCATGAAAAAGTATTTGGATAAAACCAAGGAACAGCTCGAACAACTCGGGGAATATAAAATCTACCACATACCCCGCGAGCAAAATGCCCGAGCTGACGTACTGTCAAAACTAGCCAGCACCAAACCAGGAGGCAACAATCGAAGCCTCATCCAGGAAATGCTACAGAACCCGTCAATATCGGAAGCAGAAAAAATCCTAGCCATCACAAGTCAGGACCAAGGATGGATGACCCCCATAATTAACTACCTCAAAGCAGATACGCTCCCCACGGAGGAAAAAGAGGCGAAAAGATTAAAAAGGGAGGCACAATACTACACTATTATAAATAACATCCTGTACAGAAGAGGGATCTCAACACCACTACTTAAATGCGTGCCGACCAACAACACAAAGGAAGTGTTAGAAGAAGTACACGGCGGCATGTGTGGCAATCATCTCGGAGCACGAGCTCTTGCCAAAAAAGTACTTCGAGCGGGATTTTATTGGTCAACCCTACAAAAGGAAGCTATAGAATTTGTAAAGACATGTCCACCATGTCAAAAACATGCCAACTTCCACATCGCCCCGCCAGAAGAGCTCATCAGTGTAACCTCGCCCTGGCCATTTGCAAAATGGGGACTTGATCTTCTCGGACCCTTTCCCCAGGGATCAGGACAAGTAAAATTCCTCATAGTCGAAGTAGACTATTTTACAAAATGGATTGAGGCAGAGCCCCTAGCCAGCGCCACCGCTCAAAGAAGTCGGAAATTCCTATACAGGAACATTGTCACGAGGTTCGGGGTTCCATACTCCATAACCACAGACAATGGCACCCAATTCACAGATGCATGCTTCAGGAGACTAGTAGCCGACTTGAATATAAAGCAACAATTCACCTCCGTCGAACACCCTCAAGCCAATGGACAGGCCGAAGCTGCCAACAAAGTCATATTGGCAGGGCTAAAACGAAGACTACAAGATGCAAAGGGAGCTTGGGCCGAAGAACTTCCGCAAGTCCTATGGGCATATCGAACGACGCCACACTCCACGACAAATGAATCACCCTTTCGACTAGCATACGGAGTGGAGGCAATGATCCCAGTAGAGATTGAGGAAGGGTCACCCAGAGTAGTCCACTATAATGAAAAGGCTAACTCTCAACTTCAGAAGGAAGAACTCGACCTACTACTTGAAATTCAGGAAAGAGCTCGGATCAGGGAAGAAGCACTAAAACGTCGAATGGCTTCCAGATATAATCAAAAGGTAGTGCCAAGAAGTTTCACGGAGAACGAACTCATCCTAATCCAAAATGATATTGGAACAACTCGACCAGGAGAAGGAAAGTTGGCAGTAAACTAGAAAGGACCCTACCGAGTTGTAAAAGTACTCGGAAAGGGCTACTACAGACTGTCCGAACTCGATGGACGAGAGCTCCCCAGATCATGGCACGCCTACAACCTAAGAAGGTACTAAGCTAGAAAAGTAAAAGATCTCACCATTGGATGCACTCTTTTTCCTGAAAAGGTTTTTTAATGAGGCACCAAGTCGAGACTCAAACACTATTCGACATAAAGGGATGAAAAATTCCCACATGTACATATTTGCACTTTCCTTTGAATAAATATATATTTTAGATATTCTACAAGATTTCAAGACACATTAATCTGAAGTATTCATCGTCCGATTATAAAGCAACAGATCGGCAGAAAGTGAAAAAAATAATTTCACTGCACGATCACGATAAAGATAACCGTCTGATAAAGGTGAAAACACGATTCACCCAAAGGACGATCTAGAGATGACAACCACTTTCTACAAATCGGCAAAGATGAACACAGAATAATGTAAGAAGTTATTGAAAGTGATCTAAAAAAGAACCTGACGAGGTCTTACGGATTGCTAAAATAATAACTTAAAGACTGGCCGACATTAAGAAGTCAGACCAAGTCAACCCAAGTTATAAGTAAACCCTGGAAAGAGGTCTGGCCAACCCTATTAAAGAGGATTATTTTAACTTAGAAGGGCCCGACATAACAAAGTCAGCCCAAAACTAAAAAGTTATACAAGTAGTCCCTGAAAGAGACCTGACACAGGTCCAAAAAAGAGGACTACAAAAATAACTTAAAGGGGACCGACATAACGAAGTCGGACTCCTACTACTATAAAGTTATTTGCAAAAATAACTTAAAGGAGACCAATATAACGAAGTCAGAATCCTACTACTAAAAAGTTATTTGCAAAAATAACTTAAAGGAGACCGATATAACGAAGTCGGACTCCTACTACTAAAAAGTTATTTGCAAAAATAACTTAAAGGAGACCGATATAACGAAGTCGGACTCCTACTACTAAAAAGTTATTTGCAAAAATAACTTAAAGGAGACCGATATAACGAATTCGGACTCCTACTACTAAAAAGTTATTTGCAAAAATAACTTAAAGGAGACCGATATAACGAAGTCGGACTCCTACTACTAAAATGTTATCTGCAAAAATAACTCAAAAGAGACCGATATAATGAAGCCGGACTCCTACTACTAAAAAGTTATAAAAACAATCCCTGAAAGAGATCTGACAAAGATCCAAGAAAGAGGATTACAAAAATAACTTAGAAAATAACGACGTAAAGAGGTCACCCTACTACAAAGCAAGTTACAAAGGTAACCCCTGAAAAAACCGGAACAGGACTACCAAAACAACATGGAAGACTAACTTGAAGAAATCGGTTATAGATCGACAGAAATACGAGCAAGAGCAAAAAAAACCGAAAAACAAGTTAGACCCACATAACCACAACCACAAAGGATTCAAGCTACAAAAGTACAAAGCAAATCCAAAAAAGTCGAGCTGCAAGGTTCCAACATTCTCAGAAAACAGAAGAGATACCAAATCAAGCACAAAAAGCATGATATAGTCTACAAAAAGTTATAAAGACTTGGAGGCCACCGAAACCTACCTTAAAAAGCTAAGCGAGCTACCTTTTGTTTTTCAAAAATAAAAGTTGCTAGGCAAGCAACAAGAAAGTGTCAGCAGTTAACAAAGCATAAAGAGTTTCAAAAGCCCACAAGCCGGGCCAACTATATAAATATCCAGAATGAATGAAGCTAAGGGTCAGAAGACTTTTTAGTAGGAGACGGAGGGCGAGTCTGGAGAGGAACAACATCCACAGTACCGTCATCTCGGTTTAAGATCTGGCAGTCAGGATCAGAGGCGGGAGGGTCGACCTCGGTAGGAACAGCAGAAGTCGACACCTTAGCAGAGGACACAGGGGGAAGTTCGACATTATCATCATCCTCGTCATCAGGGACAATCTTGCCATCCTTGACAACATTATCCAGGCTGAAAAGGGTCAGGTCGGCCTCGGGAGCAATAACCCAAACTTGCTTCTTCAGGTTCTCATAAGCAGCAGTCACGCTGCCAACAAGATGACCTTGAAGTTCAGAATAATCTTCCCGGGCACTCTCCAGCTCCACCCTCAGGCGCATCACCTCCCGATAGGACGTAACGTAACTATCCTTATGCATCATTTCCGTGTCCTCGGCCAACCGCATAGAAGCTGCCAAAGAAAGGGAACTCGCCTTCTCGTTCTCTAGATCTTTTTCCAGCTTGGCCACCTTCACCTCGAGCTCCTCCTTCAGCCCCTTCATCCGGTCAAACTATTGCTTTGCCTCCTCCATAAATGCTTTGGTGGAATGGAAAGGTAGGTTCTAAGCAGTTCGGTGCAGAGCAGCCCCCATATACGCCATCTTTATGCTGTTTCGGGTCATAAATTCCAAATGATGAAGGATGGACACATCGTCCATAGAAAGGGCGCCATAAGGGCCAATTTGCTGATCTACAAATTCAATAGCATTAAAGTCGGGAGCATCGAGGTCGAAGGGCTCAACTGTTTTTTGTTTCTTATTGGGAGGAGCGACAGAAGGAGCAGCAGAAGTTGGAAGAGGGTCAGCCAGACGAACTCGGGGAGTAGGGATCACCTTCCTCATCCCGGGAGAACTCGGCATGGACGGCTTCACACGCAGTTGGGAAGATCCCTCCCCGGCCGCCTTAGCCGAGATGTTTTTGGCAGCAGTTGCCTTCTGTGCCCTCTTAAAAGCCTTCATGGATTCATTATTCTTCACCGCCTCTACAAATAAGACACAACAGTAAGAAATTAAGCTACAAGTCGGAAAGGCATTCACAAGCAATATAAACAGATAACAAAGGAAACGCAAAATACCCAGCTCAGTTTGAAGAAGAGAGGGATTGGTTAAAAATTTCTTTGTATCAAGATAGGGGGATTGACCCCAGTGTTCTTCCAAGACAGTCACAAAAGCTCGCTCAGCCTCATCCAACATTTCCCACGTATATCTGGACACTCTCACATCTTTTTGCCATTCCAAGGGAAAGGCGGGCTCATCATTCTCGTCCAGAAAAAAGGGCCGAGCTCCTTCAACAGCTCGGACCTTGAAAAAATAGTTCTTAAAATCGCAAAACAATTCATCAAACATGGAAAACACCTTCTTTCCCTGGGAAGATCGGAAGGAGACCCACGCTGCCTTCTTTTTTACTACTCCAGGCTTTGTCAAGACAAATAGGTAGAAAAAGAGAGATTGTGAGGCAGGGATACCAAAACCATTACACAACAATTGAAAAATTTTAATGAAACCCCAGGCATTAGGGTGAAGTTGAGAGGGAGCAACATTACAGGACCATAACAGGTCGGTCTCAAACTCAGTAAAAGGAAGGGTGATACCCAGCTGACCAAAGAAGAAGTCATAAGCATATAAAAAAAGGCGATCATTAACAACCCGAGTAGAGAAACAAACTCTCTCCTCAGAAGAGGGAGGGACAAGTTCATAATTCTTCTCATCACCAGGATTACTACAGACCCTATGAAACTGCCTAAACTGCGCGCAAAACTCGGAATCAACCAAAGAGACACACATAAGAACCATCGAGTCCACCCAATCGGCCATGCCCTCGGGAACCTGGGAAGACATCTCTACAACATTATTGCGAGAAGACATGAGGCCAACTAAATCCTACAATAAGAAAAGAAGAGTGGATTACTAACAAAACATCTCGGATGAGGGGCAAAACAACTCGACAGACGAACAAACAGGAAAGGAAAACCCCAAGACTCAAACCAAAGCCCTGGGGCATCCTTTGGAGGCAGTAACAAAGCAAGGTTTCAAGAAAATTCTACAGCTTACGTCCCGACACTCATCAAAGGAGAAAATAAGGTTTCAAAACGAAAACAAAGTAAAAAATACAAAGTCACTACCTTTCTACAGTCTATCAGCCAAAGCATTGTCAAAATAAAAAATGCCCAGCAGAAAATCACCAAAGACGCAAACTTTTTCAGAATCAAGAAAAACCACCATCGAAGGCACAAGCAGAAACAACAACAAACATGCAAAAGCCCCAATTTTTAGATTCAGGCAACAAGAAAAGAAAAAAGATTCACACCAAAAATGAAGAAATTCTAGAACACATCAGGTACAGTAAAAGCAGAAAAGATTCAAACTTTCTCCGAGCAAAATTCAAAAAGTAGACATATAAAGAAACAGAGGAAGAAAATCGAACCTGGAAAATAAAAAGGAAGCTGAAGAGAAGAAGCACCAAAGCCACCCCTCGAGGCGGAAAACTGCGAAGATAGAAGGAAAAATCTGGAAATCGCCCCTCTTCCTCAGAAAGTAGTAGCAGAACAGGCGTTGCGGGAAGGAACTACGAAAGAAACAGAAAATGAGAGAGTAAAGGAAGAAGTTGCGAAGAAGAGCGAAGAAGAGAAACCATTTTTTGATTGAGAGATTCAAAATAAAAGCCAAGAGAAAACGGGGCAATTAATACCAATTAATGAAGGTATTAAACCCTCTCACATTCCCAAAAAACAAAGCGTTGAAATAAAAGCGCGCGCTTTTAGAGGAAAACGTTCTACATTCAAAAAGAGTCTACAAAAGGAAGAAATCGACAAAATGCTTGAAACTCGGTTTCACTAAAGATCGAAGTCAAAGGACTCGACCTCAAAAAAGAAGACCGAGCTCAAGCAGGGGCACTGTTCATACCCTGGGTCGAGCTACCCGACCCGGGATGATTGGCGACAAAGTGACCGACCTCTTCAGGTCAGACTACCCGACCTCTTCTAAAGAGCTCGGCCAAATCGACAGGAAAGCCCAATAAAGGGCTCAAATAGAGGAACTCGACCCAAATCCAAAGACAATCCCAGCCTATAGAGATAAAGGCGGTTCCCTTGAAAATAAGATGACTTCATCCAAAACAGGATAAGATAAGATAAGATAACTAACTTATCTTATCAGAAAGGTCAGCCCACACTACTATAAATACACTGGAGCACCCAGGTACAACTCATACTTTGATTCTACATAAAACCTGCTTAATACCCGTGCTAACTTAAGTATCGGAGTCTCTTGCAGGTACCCCCCCACCCGTCGGTGACCAAGGATCAACAGTGCTGTAAATCCAACAAGTCGGATATAACAGCTCCGGCCGCCATCAGCCAGCCGGACACGTTATCTCCGACCAGTACAGAAGATCTCATCCGAGATCGACCTCCAGTTTCAGGTAACCCTCGGAACAGTGACCATACTTCATCTCTTCTCATGAGCAATTAGACCAAGGAATTGGCTATTGATCAAGGTTTGAGAGATTGTGTTGCCAAGGAATTGGAATCCAATCATTTAAGATTGCCAAGGAGATCAATGAATGCATTGATTGAGGAAGAGATGAGGATGAACTTGATCTGGAGAATACAACATCTCCTGAGCCCAATGAATCCCCCATTTCTGATCTTACCCATTCTCTTTACTTTCTGCCATTTACTTTTATGTTCATTTCCCGAACCCCCATTTAAGATTCTACAATTTACTTTCCGTCATTTACATTCAGTTCTTTATTTCCAGCAATTACATTTTCTGCTATTTACTTTCCCGCCATTTAATTTCCTGCAATTCTCAAATCAAATTCTTCTTAGCTCAACTAGAACATTCCTCCAATTAAAGTTGCTTGACCAATCAATCCCTGTGGGATTCAACCTCACTCTATTGTGAGTTTTTACTTGACGACAACTGGTGAAATACTTGCCGAGGGAAAATTGTTGAGAGACAAGTTTTCGTGCATCAAGTTTATGGCGCCGTTGCTGGGGATTGATTTTGTATCAACAATGATTAAATTGGTGGATAAATAGATTGAGTATTTTTCTTTTGTTTGATTTAATTTCTGTTTGAGTGATTTACTTTCAGTTTTAGTTATTTTCTTTTCTTTATTTCTTACCTGTTTGTGGTGTTCTGTTATTTGTTTACAATTCAGTTCACTAACCCACTAACTGTTTGATATATTGCATCACTCACACTAACATCATTTCTAACAAGAAACTCTCTGCATTTATTTTCTCTCTTGCTTGTGCCTTGTTGGTTGTATGACAGGTAGAAGAAGCGGGCCTTCAACTTCCTTTGATTCTGAACCTGAAAGGACCTTTCTTAGATTAAGGAGGGAAGCAAGAGGAAAGAGAGTCGTTAGTGCTGAGGAAGAGGAGGAATATTTTGAACCAAATATGGATGAGAATATGGAGAACCATCACGAAGGAGAGACTCACAACCATGGCAGAGAAGGTCCAGTGCATCATGATGGACAAGAGAGAAGAGTTTTAGGCTCTTATATAAATCCAAACCTAGGAAACTGTGGAAGTAGCATCCAAAAGCCATCCATACATGCCAATAACTTTGAACTAAAGCCATATCTCATCACCCTTGTTCAGAACAACTGTTCATTCGGAGGAAGTGTCCAAGAAGATCCCAATCAACATCTAACTACCTTTCTGAGGATATGTGATACTGTAAAGTCTAATGGTGTTCATCCTGACACCTATAGACTGCTTCTGTTTCCCTTCTCACTCAAGGACAAAGCATCTAAATGGCTGGAATCCTTCCCGAAGGAGAGTTTAACAACCTGGAAAGATGTGGTGAACAAATTTTTGGCGAGATTCTATCCTCCTCAGAAGATCAACAGGTTGAGAGCTGAGGTACAAACCTTCAGGAAACAAGATGGTGAAACTCTATATGAAGTATGGGAGAGGTTTAAGGACTTGACAAGAAGGTGCCCCCCAGATATGAGGATTTTTCTATGAGGGTGCAGTTACACATTTTCTATGAGGGTTTTTCTTACGAATCAAAGAAGGCAGTAGACCACTCATCTGTGGGATCTCTGAACAAGAAGAAGACCATTGAAGAAGCCATAGATGTCATTGAGACTGTAGCTGAGAATGACTACTTCTATGCCTCTGAAAGAGGCAACACTAGAGGAGTGATGGAGCTAACCAACGTGGATGCATTGCTGGCTCAAAACAAGATGATCACCAAGCAGTTGGCTGACCTTACCAAGAAGATAGAGAGGAACCAAATAGCAGCAATCACCACCTCAGCAGCAGCTCAAGAAGGAGTGAATGAAGAAGCAGAGGGTGATCAGGAACAAGCCAACTACATTGGAAATTCACCTAGGCAGACCCATGATCCATACTCCAAAACTTATAATCCTGGTTGGAGGAACCACCCAAACTTTGGGTGGGGAAATCAACAAGATCAAGGCCAAGATCAGAGACGCCATAACCCCAACAACAATGCAGCTCACCAACATTCCACATAGAGATCATATCAGCACCCACCTAACAACACCTCTCAACATCCATACCAAAACCAAAATAGCCCTTCTCGTCCATCCAATCTCAACTCACCATCATCCAAAGATAGACTCTCAAGGATTGAGACTCTACTTGAACATATATGCAAAGAAGTTCAGAACAGTAAAATGTTTCGAGAGGAGGTTCGTTCCAATATGCAGAATCAAGATGCTACCATCAAGAAACTTGAGACACAAATTGGCTACCTATTTAAGCAAGTTCCTAGCCATAACCCGTGCAACAACACTGATTCAAACCCAAGGGAGGAATGTCAGGCTATCACCCTCAGAAGTGGGAAGGAATTAAAGGAAACTTCCAAGAAACCAAAAGAGAAGAACTCAAACGAAGAGGAAGAAGAACAAGATGAAGTCCAAGTTTCCACCCCCAATTCACTTCAAAAAGGAGAAATACTAAAGACAGATGTTCCAAAAGCTCCATACCCTCAGCAACTGAAAAAGAAGAGAGATGACAACCAATTCTCAAGATTTTTGGAAATTTTCAAGAAACTACAGATTAACATACCCTTTGCTGAAGCAATAGAGCAAATGCCGCTCTATGCCAAGTTCTTGAAGGAATTAATGACCAAGAAGAAAAGCTGGAAGAGCAACAAGACTGTGATACTAATCGAAGAATGCAGTGCCATCATTCAGCACAAGTTACCCCAGAAATTGAAGGATCCTGGGAGCTTCCAAATACCTTGTATTATAGGGGAAATCACGGTGAAAAAGGCCCTATGTGATTTAGGAGCCAGCATAAATCTGATGTCCGTAGCTATGATGGGAAAAATGAGGATTGAGGAGGCCAAACCAACAAAAATGGCCCTACAACTGGCAGACCGATCATTCAAGTACCCTCACGGCATAGTAGAAGACTTGCTGGTGAAAGTAGGAGATTTTATCTTCCCAACAGACTTTGTAGTGTTGGACATGAAGGAGGGAGCCAAGGCCTCTATCATCCTGGGAAGACTATTCTTGGCCACTACTGGAGCTATTATTGATGTCTAAAAAGGTAAACTTACCCTGAGATTACACAATGACAAGATGACATTCAATGTGTTCAAGGCCATGAGTTACCCACAAGAACCATTGGGAGAATGTGTGAGGCTGGATTCACTGGAAGATGCAGTACAAGAGATTTTTGAAGAAGAAGAACTTGAGGGGTTACCAGAAGAGGAATCAGCATCAAGCGAGGAGGTTGCAACAGCGGAGATTCATGTTCTGGGCACACTAGAGGAGGAGAATGAAAGAAAAGAAGCACCCAAACTTGAACTCAAAGAACTGCCACCCACTCTCAAATATGCATATTTAGGGGAGAATGAAAGTTACCCAGTGATCATAAACTCAGCCCTCAGCCAAGAACAAGAGGAGGAACTACTCCAAGTATTACAAAAGCATAAGGATGCCATTGGATGGACCCTCGCTGACTTGAAGGGAATCAGTTCGGCCATATGCATGCATAAGATATTGCTGGAAGATGATGCCAAACCATCCATTCAACCCCAAAAGAGGCTGAATCCAGTCATGAAGGAAGTGGTACAGAAAGAAGTCATGAAGTTATGGCAAGGAGGGGTGATCTATCTGATCTCAGACAGCCCATGGGTCAGCCCCGTACAAGTTGTCCCAAAAAAAGAAGGAATCACTGTAGTCCCCAATGAGAAGAACGAACTAATCCCTACAAGGACCGTCACAGGATGGCGAATGTGCATAGACTATAGAAAACTCAATGAAACTACAAGAAAAGATCATTTCCCCCTTCCTTTCATGGATCAGATGCTGGAAAGACTTGCAGGACACGTATATTACTATTTTCTCGATGGTTATTCAGGATATAACCAAATAGTGGTTAATCCGAGAGACCAAGAGAAAACCTCATTCACTTGCCCATATGAAGTGTTTGCCTACAGGCGCATGCCATTTGGGTTATGTAATGCACCTGCAACTTTCCAACGCTACATGCTCTCCATTTTCTCAGATATGATAGAGAAATTCATTGAAGTCTTTATGGATGACTTTTCAGTATTCAGATATTCCTTTCCTAATTGCCTAAATCACCTGGCCCTGGTATTAAAAAGATGCCAAGAGACTAATTTGGTCTTGAACTGGAAGAAATATCACTTTATGGTGATAGGAGGAATAGTTCTTGGCCATAAGGTTTCTAACCAAGGTATTGAGGTAGACAAAGCTAAGTTGGAACTCATTGAAAAATTACCCCCACCAAGTGATGTCAAGGCAATTAGGAGCTTTTTAGGGCATGCTGGCTTTTACAGAAGGTTTATTAAAGATTTTTCAAAGATAGCCAAACCTTTAAGCAATCTCCTTATATCTGATACACCATTCATCTTTGATGAAAAGTGCATGCTAGCATTCGAAAACTTGAAAAAGAGGTTGTCCTCTGCCCCTATCATTTCCCTACCTGATTGGAACTTACCATTTGAACTGATGTGTGATGCATCTGATTTTGCAGTTGGGGCAGTGTTAGGATAGAGGAAAGATAACTTGGTCCATGTGATATACTATGCCAGCAAAGTCCTCAATGACACTCAAAGAAACTATACCACTACTAAAAAAGAGTTGCTGGCAATAGTTTTTGCATTTGACAAGTTTAGATCATACCTAATTGGTGCCAAAGTGATTGTTTTCATAGATCACACAGCACTTAAATATTTGTTTGCCAAGCAAAAATCAAAACCAAGACTAATAAGATAGATCTTGTTGTTGCAGGAATTCAATATTGAAATTAGAGACAAGAAAGGAGTGGAGAACAAGGTAGCAGATCACCTATCCAGAATCCCTCATGATAAAGGAGGAACACATGATACAAGTGTAAATGAGTTCTTCCCAGATGAGCAGTTGATGACGGTTCACAGAGCACCCTGGTTTGCAGATATTGCCAATTTCAAGGTAACTGGGGCTTTACCTCCAGAAATCAACAAACATCAAAAAAGAAAGCTCATCAATGACGCAAAGTATTTTGTTTGGGATGAACCATATCTCTTCAAGAAGTGTTCATATGGAATCCTGAGAAGATGTGTTTCGGAAGAAGAGGGACGAGAAGTCTTGTGGAACTGCCACGGCTCGTGCTATGGAGGCCATTTTGGAGGGGATAGAACTGTAGCCAAGGTGTTACAAAGCGTATTCTTTTGGCCCACCCTTTTCAAGGATGCCAAAGAACTAGTAAAGAATTGCAATGAATTCCAAAGAGTTGGAAACTTACCCAAAAGAAATGAGATGCCACAAAGTTTCGTCTTAGAGCTGGAACTGTTTGATGTGTGGGGAATCGATTTCATGGGACCATTCCCAACCTCACATTCAAACAAGTATATCTTGGTAGCAGTGGATTATGTTTCCAAGTGGGTGGAGGCTATTGCAACCCCAACAAATGATAGCAAGGTGGTCATGAACTTTCTTAGAAAGAATGTCTTCAGCCGATTTGGAGTCCCACAAGCGCTCATCAGTGATGGAGGGAGCCATTTTTGTAACAGACCACTAGAAGCTCTTCTCCTAAGATACGGGGTAAAACACAAAGTTGCCATGCCTTACCACCCCCAGACAAGCGGGCAAACCGAGATATCTAACAGAGAGTTGAAAAGGATTCTAGAGAAGACTGTAGGAGCATCAAGGGACTGGTCGAAAAAGCTAGATGATGCTCTTTGGGCATATAGAACGGCATTCAAAACACCGATCGGGATGTCCCCATATCAACTGGTGTATGGAAAAGCCTGTCATTTACCACTAGAACTGGAACACAAAGCCCTCTGGGCTCTCAAGCTACTAAATTTTGACAGCATTGCTGCTGGAGAAAAAAGGGTCTTGCAGCTGCAAGAAATAGAGGAGTTTAGATCTCAAGCCTATGAAAATGCCAAGATCTATAAAGAAAAGGCGAAGAGAAGACACGACCTCAATCTGACACCCAGGAGCTTCGAAAAAGGACAGCAAGTACTCTTCTATAACTCCAAATTGAGACTTTTCCCAGGGAAACTCAAATCAAGATGGTCAGGACCCTTTCTCGTCACAAAGGTCTCGCCATATGGACACATAGAAATCATGGAGAAAAGTTCAAAGAGGACTTTCACTGTGAACGGACAAAGGCTCAAGCACTACATGGGCAACATGGGGGAAAACCCCAAAATGAAGTATCATCTCAACTAATGGAGGAATCGTCGAGCTAGCGACGCTAAAAGAGCGCTTCGTTGGGAGGCAACCCAACCTAAGGTAGTTTCCTTTTCATGATCATTTCAATAAAGGTTACAAGTAGTTTCCCCTGTATTGTGAGGAGCTAAGTTTGGTGTTACACACCAAAATAATCCAAGAGTGAATGTGTAATTCTAAGTTTGGTGTTCCACCAAAGATTTTAGTTAGAACCACACTACACTTCTTCAATGGCAAGTTGCTAGCCCCGACCAATCAGGGAAACCACTTAACATCAGTTTAGTTTCTAGTTCATAGCCGTTTTGTTAATAGCAGCACATGAGGTTCTTTGAATATATTCAATATGTGTATTAGGCAAGGAACTAAGTTTGGTGTTCACACACCAAGTTAAGTTCAGAATTTCACAAGCATACATGCAAGCTAACTATTTTTCATGTGCTTTGGGAACAAGCAACTTTCAACAACTCTGCAGGAATTCAATCAATTTTCTGGAAAATAGTGCACCATCATCCAAGGAAGGCGAAGAAGGATGCAGAAGCTATGGATGATGACAACAAAGGGATAGCTAGAAGTCACCACCAAAAGGTTGTATCGTTACTTGATTCCATGAGTGCTCAAATTGGAAGTCTGAATGTACCCTTGATTAATAGTTACTCTTCAGATTAAGTCACTAGAATTTAATGTTTGTTTTCTTTGCTTTCGTCACATGTGTGCTGGTCCTAATGTTACTGCTACATTTTCACCTTGCTCACTTGTATGCTTGTCCTTTAAGTCAAATAAAAAGAGAATGTTATGAAAGACCAGAGTGAAGTTCAATTTGTGGAGTAAGTTCTTAAGCTTGTGGTGTAGTAATTACTTAGCTAAGTTAGTTCACCAACAAGGTAGGAAGGCAACTATCTGTCCTGAATCATATACTTTAAACAAAACCCATGAGACTAGCTAAATAACAAGATCCTAATAAGAAAAAGAAAAAAATGATGAAAGTTGAGAAATAAAGAAAAAGAGTAAGAAAAAAGGCTAGGCACCAAGGGTTGAATCTTGAGGCATGTGTCTGTGGTGCTCCTATGTAAAGGATATGCTTGGATGAATAAGCTCTCAGGGGTGCCTTATCACTTGGTAACTTGGGTTAACTAACCCGGGATTATCAGCTGAAAGTCCACTATCAAGAGTAACCTTTGCTACATAACACTTAGTAACCCAAAGAGGTGCTGGACACCAAGATCTCAAGTAAGAAAATAACAAACCGTGTGCTTGTGGTGTGTATGTATGGGGGAAAGAGACTTGAGGGAGTAAGTCCTTAGGGGTGTCTTAACACCCAGCACCTTGGACCAACTGGTTCGGGAGTGCTAGCTGAAAGCTTATCTTAAAGAGTCGCCCCCTCACAAAGCACCTAGTCTAAGAACACAACTAAACCTTGAAAAGACAAAGGGATCAATGAATAAAAGTCTCAAATGGTGCAATCAAGTGAGTATTCCAGGGCATGATAAAGGTCTGAAAGCCAGTGAAGGAATGAACCTAAGTTGCTATGCATGAAACCCCATAAAACCAAGGATATGACTTCCACAATAATGACTCATTTCTCTTGTTATTTCATTCATCATTCTCATGTTTCAGTACTTGCTTAGGGACAAGCAAGCTTTAAGTTTGGTGTTGTGATGCCAGGGCATTTTGGCCAGTTTCACTGACCTTTTCTTTACTGTTTTAGGGTAGTTTCATGCATTTTCTTAGTTAATAAGCAAGTTTTGGGTAGATAATCACTTACATCTTGATTCAAGCAAACATTGTGAATTTTACATGATTTTATGAGAATTATGCATGAATTGAATGATAAAATGGATGATGCATGATCTCATGACTTGGAATAGAGCTTTGATGCACTTTAATTGCTTGATTTCAGGATAAAGGAAGCAAGGAAGAACCACGTTAGTAGCCACGTTAGTCTAATTAATGTGACCACTAACGTGGAATGGGAGCTCTGTTGTAATTTGATGGATCAATTATAGTTTTCATTCTTCTTCTTCTTTCTTTTCTCTTGATTTTACTAGAAAGCTTTCAATCTTCATCCTAGTGGGTAGTTGTCTTGGAAAAGAAGCTATTCATACTTGGATCTCTTCAGAACCTTAGAAGAGGAATGAAGAGATCATGCTAGAAATGCTTTCTCATGTTGGACCAAATTGGGGTTTGGATGGATATAGTGACATATAATCCTACCAATACTTTGATTTCGGAATACATGTGGTATAATCAGTGACCATACTTCATCTCTTCTCATGAGCAATTAGACCAAGGAATTGGCTATTGATCAAGGTTTGAGAGATTGGGTTGCCAAGGAATTGGAATCCAATCACTTAAGATTGCCAAGGAGATCAATGAATGCATTGATTGAGGAAGAGATGAGGATGAACTTGATCTGGAGAATACAACATCTCCTGAGCCCAATGAATCCCCTATTTCTGATCTTACCCATTCTCTTTACTTTCTGCCATTTACTTTTATGTTCATTTCCCAAATCCCCATTTAAGATTCTGTAATTTACTTTCCGTCATTTTCATTCAGTTCTTTATTTCCAGCAATTATATTTTCTGCCATTTACTTTCCCGCCATTTAATTTTCTGTAATTCTCAAATCAAATTCTACTTAGCTCAACTAGAACGTTCCTCCAATTAAAGTTTCTTGACCAATCAATCCCTGTGGGATTCGACCTCACTCTATTGTGATTTTTTACTTGACGACAATTCGGTATACTTGCCGAGGGAAAATTGTTGAGAGACAAGTTTTCGTGCATCAAGGACCTCAATGGACGTCCGCTGACCACTAAGGATTTCCCTATTGAGGAACCAAAGGAATCTGAGGCTCATACAAAGACCATAGAGATTCCACTGAACTTACTGTTGCCATTCATGAGCTCTGATGAGTATTCTTCCTCTGAAGAGGATGAAGATATTATTGAAGAGCAAGTTGCTCAATATCTAGGAGCAATCGTGAAGCTGAATGCCAAGTTATTTGGTAATGAGACTTGGGAGGATGAACCTCCATTGCTCATTAATGAACTGAATGCCTTGGTTCAACAGAAATTACCTCAGAAGAAATTGGATCCCGGAAAGTTTTTAATCCCTTGTCCCATAGGCACCATGACCTTTGAGAAGGTTCTGTGTGACCTTAGGTTAGGAATAAACCTCATGCCATTCTCTGTAATGGAGAAACTAGGGATCTTTAAGGTACAAGCTGCTAAATTCTCACTAGAATTGGCAGACAAATCAAGAAAACAGGCTTATGGAGTTGTAGAGAATGTCTTAGTGAAGGTTGAAGGCTTTTACATCCCTGCTGATTTCATAATCCTAGACACTGGGAAGGATGAAGATGAATCCATCATCCTTGGAAGACCTTTTCTAGCCACAGCAAGAGCTGTGATTGATGTGGACAGGGGAGAGTTAGTCCTTCAATTGAATGAGTACTACCTTGTGTTTAAAGCTCAATGATCTTCTTCTATAACCATGGAGAGGAAGCATGAAAAGCTTCTCTCAATACAGAGTTAACTAGAGCCCCCACACTTAACTTCTAAGTTTGGTGTTGGGAGGCCACAATTAAACTCTGAGTCTCTGTGAAGCTCTCTAAGAGCTCACTGTCAAGCTATTGACATTAAAAAAGTGCTTATTGGGAGGCAACCTAATGTTATTTAATTATATTTATTTATATTCTATTGTTATTTTATGTTTTCTTTAGGATGATGATCATGTGAAGTCATAAAAATAACTGCAGAATTAAAACGGAATCAAAAACAGCATAAAAAATAACACACCCTGGAGGACAGGCTTACTGGCGTTTAAACACCAGTAAGGATAGCAGACTGGCGTTTAACACCAGAAAAGGGTGTCTGGTGTCTGGCCAGCATTAAACGCCAGAAAAGGCAGACAGATTGGCGTTTAACGCCAGAAAAGGGTGTCTGGCTGGCGTTAAACGCCAAAAAGGGGCAGTAGACTGGCGTTTAACACCAGGAAAGGTAGCAGAGCTGGCATTAAACACCAGAATTGGCACACAGAGGGCGTTTACACGCCAGAATGGTGCAGGGAGCAGGATTCCTTGACACCTCAGGATCTGTGGATCCCACAGGATCCCCATTTACCCCATCTCTTCTTCTCTCCTCTTCACACCGTTCTATAACACTCTCCCCCAAATACCTCTTCCCCAAACACCATTCACCTATCAAATCATACCCTCTTCCCCATATTCTCTTCACCACTCACATCTATCCATCATAAACCTCACCTACCTCACCATTCAAATTCAAACCATTTCCCTCCCAAACCTACCCCTTCATAACTGAATTCCCTCTCTCTCTTACCCTATAAATACCCCTCCTTACAACCTTCAATTTCACACCTCATACACTCTTAACCCCCCTTGGCCGAATTCACTACTCCCCTCCATCTCCTCCATTTCTTCTTCTTCTACTCCTTTCTTTCTTCTTTGCTCGAGGATGAGCAAAACTTCTAAGTTTGGTGTGCGAAAAGCTCTGATTTTTTTTCTTTTTTCCATAACCATTAATGGCACTTAAGACCGGAGAAACCTCTAGAAAGAGGAAAGGGAAGGCAATTGCTTCCACCTCCGAGTCATGGGAGATGGAGAGATTCATCTCAAAGGTCCATCAAAACCACTTCTAAGAAGTTGTGGCCAAGAAAAAGGTGATCCCCGAGGTCCCCTTCATGCTCAAAAAGAGTGAATATCCAGAGATTCAACATGAGATTCAAAGAAGAGGTTGGAAAGCTCTCACCAACCCCATCCAACAAGTCAGAATCTTAATGGTTCAAGAGTTCTATGCTAATGCATGGATCACTAAGAATCATGATCAAAGTGTGAACCCAAACCCAAAGAATTGGCTCACAATGGTTCAGGGGAATTACTTGGATTTTAGTCCGGAAAATGTGAGGTTGGCATTCAACTTGCCAATAATGCAAGGAGATCCTCATCCTTTCACTAGAAGGGTCAACTTTGATCAAAGGTTGGACCAAGTCCTCATGGACATCTATGTGGAAGGAGCTCAATGGAAGAGAGACTCAAGAGACAAGTCGGTTCAATTAAGAAGGCTTGACCTCAAGCCTGTGGCTAGGGGATAGTTGGAGTTCATCCAACGCTCTATCATTCCTACTAGCAACCAGTCTGAAGTTACAATAGACCGGGCCATCATGATCCATAGTATCATGATTAGAGAGGAAGTAGAAGTTCATGAGATCATATCCCTAGAACTCTACAAGGTGGCGGACAAGCCCTCTACTTTGGCAAGGTCAGCCTTCCCTCATCTCATCTGTAACCTATGCAATTCAGCCAGAATTGTCATAGAGGGAGACATCCTCATTGAAGGAGACAAGCCCATCACTAAGAAGAGGATGGAGCAAACAAGAGAGCCCACTCATGGACCTCAACAAGAGAATGAGGAAATTCCTCATCAAGAAATTCCTGAGATGCCTCAAGGGATGCACTTTCCTCCACATAACTATTGGGAGCAAATCAACACCTCCTTAGGAGAATTGAGTTCCAACATGAGGCAACTAAGAGTGGAGCACCAAGAGCACTCCATCATCCTCCATGAAATCAGAGAGGACCAAAAGGCCATGAGAGAGGAGCAACAATGGCAAGGAAGAGACATAGAGGAGCTCAAGCACTCCATAAGATCTTCAAGAGGAAGAACTAGCCGCCATCACTAAGGTGGACCCGTTCTTTAATTTCCTTGTTCTTATTTTTCTGTTTTTCGAATTCTATGCTTTATGTTTAGTCTATGTTTATGTCTTTATTACATGATCATTAGTGTCTAGTGTCTATGTCTTAAAGCTATGAATGTCCTATGAATCCTTCACCTTTCTTAAATGAAAAATATTTTTAATTGCAAAAGAACAAGAAGTACATGGATTTCGAAATTTATCTTGAAATTAGTTTAATTATTTTGATGTGGTGGCAATACTTTTGTTTTCTGAATGAATACTTGAATAGTGCATATTTTTTATATTGTTGTTTATGAATGTTAACATTTTGGCTCTTGAAAGAATAAAAAAAAAAGAGAAATGTTATTGATAATCTAAAAAATCATAAAATTGATTCTTGAAGCAAGAAAAACCAGTGAAAAACAAAGCTTGCGAAAAAATAAAGAAAAAAAATAAAGAAAAAGAAAAAGCAAGCAGAAAAAGCCAATAACCCTTTAAACCAAAAGGCAAGGATAAAAAGGATCCAAGGCTTTGAGCATTAATGGATAGGAGGGCCCAAAGGAATAAAATCCTGGCCTAAGCGGCTAAACCAAGTTGTCCCTAACCATGTGCTTGTGGCGTGAAGGTGTCAAATGAAAAGCTTGAGACTGAGCGGTTAAAGTCGTGGTCCAAAGCTAAAAGAGTGTGCTTAAGAGCTCTGGGCACCTCTAACTAGGGACTCTAGCAAAGCTGAGTCACAATCTGAAAAGGTTCACCCAGTTATGTGTCTGTGACATTTATGTATCCGGTGGTAATACTGGAACACAAAATGCTTAGGGTCACGGCCAAGACTCATAAAGTAGCTGTGTTCAAGAATCAACATACTGAACTAAGAGAATCAATAACACTATCAGAATTCTAAGTTCCTATGGATGCCAATCATTCTGAACTTTAGAGGATAAAGTGAGATGAAAAAAACTGTTCAGAAGCAAAAAGGCTACTAGCCCCGCTCATCTAATTGGAACTAAGTTCATTGATAATTTTGGAATTTATTGTATATTCTCTTATTTTTATCCTATTTTGTTTTTAGTTGCTTGGGGACAAGCAACAATTTAAGTTTGGTGTTGTGATGAGCGGATAATTTATACCCTTTTTGACATTGTTTTTACATAGTTTTTAGTATGTTTTAGTTACTTTTTATTATATTTTTATTAGCTTTTATTCAAAAATTACATTTCTGGACTTTACTATGAGTTTGTGTGTTTTTCTATGATTTCAGGTATTTTTTGGCTGAAATTGAGGGACCTGAGCAAAAATCTGATTTAGAGGCTGAAAAAGGACTGCAGATGCTGTTAGACTCTGACCCTCTTGCACTCGAAGTAGATTTTATGGAGCTACAAAAGCCCAATTGGCACGATCTCAATTGCTTTGGAAAGTAGACATCTTGAGATTTCCAGAAATATATAATAGTCCATACTTTTTCCGAGATTTGATGGCCCAAACTGGCGCTAAAAGCCAGCCTAAAACTTTCTGGCATAAAACGCCAGAACTGGCACCAGAATTGGAGTTAAACGCCCAAACTGGCACCCAAGCTGGCGCTTAACTCCAAGAACAGCCTATGCACGTGAAAACATCAATGCTCAGCCCAATCACACACCAAGTGGGCCCCAGAAGTGGATTTCTGCACTATCTGCACTTAGTTACTCATTTTATGTAAACCTAGGTTACTAGTTTAGTATAAAAACTACTTTTAGAGTTTTATTTTATATATTTTGATCACTTTATGTAACTTTTTACATCTGAAAACCTCTTTGGAGATGCTGGCCTCACGGCCATGCCTAGACTATTTTCACTTATGTATTTTCTATGGTAGATTTTCTACACCCCATAGATTAAGGTGTGGAGCTCTGCTGTTCTTCATGAATTAATGCAATTACTACTGTTTTTTATTCAATCACGCTTGATTCTATTTCTAAGATACTCACTCGTACTTCAATTTGGAGAATGATATGATCCGTGACACTCATCATTATTCTCAATTCTATGAACGCGTGCCTGACAACCACTTCCGTTCTATCTGAGCTCAACCTAGTCATGGGCGACAGCTTGAGTGTGTATCTCTTGGGTCTCTGATCCACGGACCGAGTCCGTGAGATCAAAATCTTCGTGGTATAGGCTAGAACCAATTGGCAGCATTCCGGGGATCCGAAAAGTCTAAACCTTGTCTGTGGTATTCCGAGTAGGATCTGGGAAGGGATGACTGTGACGAGTTTCAAACTTGCGAATGTTGGGCGTAGTGACAGTGTGCAAAAGGACAAGGGTCCTATTCCGATGCTAGTGAGAACCGACAGATGATTAGCCGTGCGGTAGCTGTACATGGTATTTTTCATCCGAGACGAGAAATCTGACAGTTGATTAGCCGTGCAGAGATCGTACCTGGTATTTTTCGTCTAAGAGGATCATACAGCTTGCCATGGAAGGGAGCATGCATGGTTGGAAAAAGGCAATAGGAAAACAGAGGTTCAGAAGCAACAAAGCATCTCCAAACGCTTATCTGAAATTCCCACCAATGAATTGCATAAGTAACTTTATTTTATTTTATGTTTATTTATCTTTTAATTATCAATACTCATAACCATTTGAATCCGCCTAACTGAGATTTACAAGATGACCATAGCTTGCTTCAAGCCGACAATCTCTGTGGGATCAACCCTTACTCATGTAAGGTATTACTTGGATGACCCAGTGCACTTGCTGGTTAGTTGTGCGGAGTTGTGAAAAGTGTGAATCATGATTTCCCACACCAATAGTCTAGTTGAGAGTTAGAAAATTGCAATTTTATTAATTAGCAACTACCAATAACACCATTACACTAGAATTTGTTGGTGAAGTAGCAGTGCTCATCACAACTGCTAGTGGTTTATAATAATGTTATGATAATTCACATTGCTAAGTGTTAGTATAAATTAAAGTTATTTAATTTGGCCTTTTTTAACCTATAACAACAAGAAATAATGGTTGATTGACGTGTATGCTTTTATTATTTTGCTCACTTATTTCATGATGGGACTTATCAAGGAAATTGGAAGAGAGGGAGTTCTTTCTTTGCGGCACTAACATCTGGTTTTCCAGGACGATGGTTCAAGCATCTCCGCTCTCTTTGCTGGAGCATGCAACATCATTCGCAAGAGACTTATGGTTCAACAAGTCGCCTATTCACTTATGGATGGATGCATTCTTTGCATACATGAACATAGATAAGGCTGTTGAGTTTGTTCCTGGATCAATTATGGTGGTACGCTGTCATATGTCTGACCGCAAATCGGTCCTTTTACTTTTTCAAACTGCAACAGTAATTTGAGTGATTTTATCATCCTATAAACAAAGGACACAACCAAAGTTCTTACATTTTTAGAGTCTTTCAACACTGTAGGAATCGGATTAATTTGGAAAAAAGTACCGTAGGAAATTTGGCTTTGTGTTCATAACAAGTACAGACAAGAGGCTGTCACACCAAATACTGGAGGAGGTGAAGGTAAAATTTGGATTTAAGAACCAAGTATATGATTTATCAATAATAAAGTACTTTGATTTATTATAGAGAATTGGATTAGAAGTTAACACTAGTACACTATTACGGTTCAATATAATATTTAAGGTAACAAGACCAAAGTAGATGTTGAAGATTATAATGGGGTTGTGTTTGTATTTAAGGTATCAAAATCATAAAAGAACAGAAAAATCGCAAAAAAAAGGAGGGAAAATAGAAATGTGTAATAGAGTATTTTCACTTAACCAATTCGAACCTAGATTCTTATTTGTTTGTCTTTGGTGCCATTTTATGAAACATGTTCTTGGCATGCAATTAATGCTTACAGGAATACATGTTCCATATGATGATTGACCTTATTTACTTCCTTCACCTTTTATTCCTTAAATTTACTATTGTAACTTGAAACTAATAACAATAAGTTGCTCCTTTTAGTAATGTATATCAATGCTTTTAATTTATAGGGATTTTTTATGCTTTTTTCTTTCTCTCTAAAACATTTTTGGCTAAAAACTCGTCTATAGTAGGAATCATTACAAACGTTACAATAGTGTTATGTTTCATGGGTAATGTATTGGAGATACGGTGAATTATTTATAACTTGATTTCTTCATTGACAATGCTTTTTCAATCAAGTTATCTTGCTAAGAATCATTGCCTATTACTTTTATCAGTGATTACTATCTTTGCTATTGTTGTGAAATTTCATTTGCTCCTAGTTTAATTCCCTAAATGATGTTCCTGAGTATCTTTCTTTTCCTAAACAAATCTTTATATAAATTCTAAGGCCTTAATTAGTGCCAATATGTAAGAATTTGGTATAAATTTGTGACTTTTTTGTGTTAGTGTGTCCACCATATCATTGTTAGTCTTGTAGGTGTTTCTTTAATTTCCTTGTTATTTTGTCAAAGGCTTTTTGCCTTGTATTATCTATGGGAATATAATCTTTTCATGTAATCTTTTGGTCTGTCTTTCACTATGGCATGCGTTTAAAATTGCACTATTCACAGAATTATGTAATCTTTTGATTAAACTTACCCTTGTTTCCTCAAATACATCTTCTTGAGTGGCATTGCCATCAAACACATGATCATATATGTGTTTTTTTGGTTTATCGTCTTTCTGTTGATGTTCAACGGTAAACTCATCTATAGTAGTAAGAGAATCTCCATCTTTTTTAGCAATCTCTTTGTCACTTAGAGGCCTTAGCCGACAGTGCACTCTTATCTTGCCTTTCATATATGAAATAGAGGCCGAAATCCAATGTTCTTATTATGTCCATTAAATATGTAAATTCACAAGTCAAAGACATAACTTTTGTATTTAAAAATATCTTTGCCACCTTCTAGTGTATTGAAATATCGCTTCCTTAAAGCTTGTCCTTCTTTATAAAGCAACTCCATGTCAGCTAGTTGAGCTACTTGCATCTTCAATATGACAGTTGTTTGTTTCTCCTTTCTATCAATGTCCTAAATAAAGTAAAAAGGAATTTATAATTTATTTTGCATCTTAAATTTAACACCATAAATTGAGATAAGAGTATCAGAACCTCTTTCATTTCTCTCAATTCTTCAAGCTCTCTCAAATTGCTCTTCAATGCAATCAATTCAGATCCCTTGGCTAAAAGTGTAGACTCAGCAGCAACTAACTTTTTTCTGAATATTTTTACTTTTCTTTCGAGGTCATAAACTTGACCTTTCAGAGTTTTGCGTTCTTGTTCAAGTTTCAATTGAATAGAAGAACTCTACATTATAACCACAACCATGATGCTAATCGAACATCTTAGAATTATCCGTTTTAAAGTTAAATAACTAATATAGTGTCAATCTTCTTCTTTATCTATTGAGAACTTTTCTTCTTAGGGCTAGAAAGCCTTAAGACTAAGCTTATCAACATTTAAGGATTCGTTCTAGCTTTCTAGCTCTTGTAACATTTTCTCTTGTAACAATATAAACCAATTTTACTCATAGTTCTTCTTGGTGTAGTGATACAAACAACAAATTCTGATGTTAAAAATACTTTTTATGTTAGATAATCTTATATGGCCAGGCCAATAAGGTTCCACTTTGAAAGGAAATAAAGCTGCAGATATAAGGTTCAACTTGAAATTCCTATACAATACCACTTTCAAATCCATAGCTCACTATTGTAATTTATTGGTAGTGAATTTATTAGTCCTTACCTTTAATTAGTTACCATGGTTTCCAGCTGGCATATTCTTTAGTTGCTACAAAGCTTGAAATATTGTTGATGTTGAATGGAAAGTGCCTCTAATTAATTGTGTTGAACACTTCTAGCTTCCAACTGTTTCACTACTTACAAAAGCACTTTCATACATTGTGCAAACACGCTATGAGAATAGTCTTATTGTTGAACTTGAAATTACGTCTCGAGAGAAATTCATTCTTATAGAAAAGATGTAACACCCTACTACATAGAGTTTTACGCTAAAGTCGTAGAACAGAGGTAGTGTGGTGTTACGGACCTCTAATTATAAAATATTTACATATAATAGTGGAAATATATAATATACTAGGAGCCTTGAAAAATGGGTAAAACAAAATCGCAAAATAAAAAGTGCAACGCTCCGGAAACAAAATTACTTGCGTGCTAAGAAACCTAACGATTATAGATATGAACAAGTGAAAGAGTGAGTAGAGAGCCAAGAATACAACATAACTAGCTCCTAACTCAGCCTGTGAAGCCAAGTCTGGCCGAAGAATATATACATACATATACAGGTGTCCCAAAATACTCAAAATACAGAAATCAGACCCTAACTCTCCCTCAACCTCTATGAGGAACAAAATAATTAAGTTTCTTGGAGAGCAAGCTAAGTATATATGTACATATATATACAAACTGAAAACCCAAAATAACCCAAGGACTACTCCACTTCAGGGATCTAGACGCCTAGCGAGGAGCTTCTCGACCTGCATCTGAAAATAACAACACAGTATGGGGTGAGAACCAGGGGTTCTCAACATGGTAAAGGTGTCATGCATATAATATATAAGGTCCTGGGAATGCCAGAGGCAATCCTAAAACTCCAACATACAGTTATAAAACTTAAACTCTAAGCAGAAGCCATAAAAAGGGGGTAGATGACATAGATATCCTAAACTTACTTACTTTAAAACCTAACATCTAACACCTAACCAATCCGCTTTTCCTTCACTCCTCCATCATCCATGATTCAGCAGAGACAAACAACCAAACAAGTTCACGCACAAGTAGGAAGCAGATAGTACAGATAACAAATATAACAACTAACAGGATATATGTTCAGTTAGGCAATCCCAAGTAATGCACAGAAGACAAACAAACAAGATGCATATGATGCATGCCTATCCTATAGTTGATAAGGCTCATCTGTCGGTTATCCAGCCGACCCGACTAGTCTAAAAACCTTAGACGGTCCCTCGTCGCGCATCCCCATGAGTCTATGCATAGATTTCACATTCATTCATCATTTAATCATTTATTTATATATCACTCAACGGGGGATATCCATACCCGAGAATTTATACGTGACCGGTCACCCTTACGACGTAGGGTCAATAGAGTATCGAGTTTCAACCTGGAACACGTGGTAGCAAGCCACGGTTCAGTTACCCAGGGAAACTCGTATCACAGATATCACCATTCATAAGCCATTTCATATTCATAATCATTATTTAATCATTCATCAAAGCCATGGCATTATAACCTCATTTAACATCCATTTCTCCTTCGTATAACTCATCATTTTGCCTCTTACTTCACCCCCAAGTTACCTTAAATTCCTAACTTCTGCAAACTACTAAGCTTACCAGTAAAATCTAAGGTTAACAGGGTAAAAATAGGGGTTTAGGGGTTCAAAACCATGTTTAGATCATAGAAACACAGGTGCTGGAAAACAGAGTGTGTGCGTGCGCACAGCCTAAAAAGAAAACAGAATATCTGCGTGCGCCTCACCTGTGCGAGCGCCACCAGTAGAAAGCATACCCTGGTGCGTGCGTGCGCACAAGGGTGTGCGTATGCGCACTTTCTAAAAAACACCAGGTGTGCGTGCGCATAAAGGCGTGCATACGCACAGATAGGTTTCTGCTAATGCTGGGTGCGTGGGCACACACCAGAATTCCTGATTCCGCTGCAACTTTCAGAATTTCAGTTTTTAGCACCGGATTTTCGGCGTCCATAACTTCCTCTACAGAATTCCGTTTTCTGCAAACCTTATATCATTTTTAAGCTTTTAAAACCTTCTTTAATTTGAAATAAACCTCATTTTCATTAAAAATTTGAGGAGCAAGTTATGGACTACCAAAATTCATCAAAAATCAAAGTTTACCAAAATATGGCAAACCCTATTTTTGCCCAAAAATCTCATTTCCTTTCTAAAATTCATTCTCATTCAGTTCAACATACCATAATCATCAATACAACTAACCCTTCACCGTAACACAACAATTCTTACAACCCTTGCATTTCCTTTGCTCAATAACACCTCAATTCAATCCAACTTTACAAGTTTTACTCACAACTAACATATCATTCCAAATACACATTATCATCATCATAAAATTCTTCAACCATCATCACAACATTATTCATTATAACCATACCAACAAATCTAAATAAACACCACTCAATTTCCCAACCATATCATTACATTGCCATAATCACAAATCCTTCATTCATCATCATCATACTAGCATATATAAATATATTTACATTCAACCCACATTATCAATTACCTAACACATGTCCACATCAACCAATCCCTCAATATCATAACGACCAATCATTTAACACATTAAATCACTTCAATTCATCCTATAGTCCCCTAGCCTAAGTTTTCACAAAACCTTATATATTAAACGTGTGAAACCTAAACCATACCTTGGCCGATCACTATGTTTAGTCCAAGGCAGCCACACTAGTCACATACACAGCCCCTCAAGCTTGAGAAATCAACCAAAGTTTTAGCACCAATTTTCCACTAAGCCTCCAATTGTCCACAATTCAACTCCAATGCATATATATATATATATATATATATATATATATAATTCAAACCTAATACACATGTACACTTCAATTTCAGATTTCACATAATAAATCCAAGATTTGACTAAGGTTTAGGTGATCCTTACCGTACCCATGCGCATAGCAACTCAAACCCGATAAGCTCCGGATGCTAAATCGAACATAAAACACCAAATTTGGCAAGATTTCATCACAAGAGCTCAACTTCACAAATAGAAAGGGGGTAAAGAATCTGAGATGGAACTAAGGCTTACCTGTAAAATTGATCCAATGGAAACGTAGAGCTGGACGCGTGGCTACGAACGGTGCGGCGATCAGAGCTCAAACGGGGAAGTTATGGTGGATGGAAGAATTGATGAGGGTTTGAGAGCTCTCCTCTCCCCCAAATCTTTTCATCGGTTTTGTTGCTGAATGGGGAGGAAGAAGCCTCTGCCCATTTTAAGTTATGGGTCCAGTTTGGGCCCGGTTCAACCAGTTCAGCCCATCCGGTCTAATTTTTGGCCAAATTTTTCAAAATTAGTATCAAAATTCTTATTTTGAAGAGCTCTATCCTATTTTGATATTAGTTTTGCATTTTTAATTTTCCTAATTAAAATTCAATTTATTGACTAATTATTTACTGATTTTAGCGGGGTTTACATCCTACCCACCTAATTAAGAAATTTGTCCTCAAAATTCAGAGTTAATTACCTGAAAAGAGGTGTGGGTAGTCCTTCTGCATATCTGACTCAAGCTCCCAGGTATGCTCTTCAATTCCAGCCCGACTCGAAGCTACTTTCACCAAGGAAACTTCTTTTCCGCGTAAATGCTTGATGCTGGTGTCATCAATCCTAACTGGAGTCACCGAAAGCGTCAAATCTTCTCTCACTTGAACCGATTCTGGTTCTAGAACATGACTAGGATCAAAAGTGTATTTACAAAGGTGTGATACGTGAAACACGTCATGCAGGTTCGAAAGATGTGGTGGTAAAGCGATCCTATACGCCACTGGTCCAATTCTCTTCAGGATTTCAAACGGCCCAATGTAACGGGGATTTAACTTCTTAGTTTTGATGGATCTCCCTATTCTGGTGGTTGGAGTAACCTTCAGGAAGACATGTTCTCCTTCCTCAAACTCTAAAGGCTTTCGCCTTTGGTCAGCATAGCTCTTTTGACGGCTTTGAGCCATAGGCATTCGACTACGGATTTTCTTTATTTGCTCAGTGGTTTCACTTATCATTTCAGGTCCTAACAAGCTCTTTTCTCCTGCTTCATACCAACATAACGGAGATTGGCATTTCCTTCCATACAAAGCTTCATACGGAGTCATTCCAATGCTCGCATGATAGCTGTTGTTGTAAGTAAACTCCACTAGAGGCATATATCGATCCCAGCTCACCGGCTAGTCCAAAATACAAGCTCTTAGCATATCGTCTAAGGTTTGGATTGTTCTTTCTGATTGGCCATCCGTCTGAGGATGATATGCAGTACTTAGGCTTAATTTAGTGCCAAAGGCTCGCTGAAAAGCTCTCCATAACCGTAAGGTGAAGCGAGGATCTCTGTCGGATACAATGGTGGAAGGTACGTCATGTAACCTCACAATCTCCTTTATGTATAGCCGTACTAACTCCTCCATTGTCCAGCTTATCCGAATGGGAAGGAAGTGAGCCGACTTGGTCAGTTGATCCACAACTACCCAAATGGCATCACAACCCGTCCAAGTTCTCGGAAAACCCAACATAAAATCCATAGCAATGCTCTCCCATTTCCACTGTGGAATCTCCAAAGGTTGAAGGGTTCCTGATGGTCTCTAGTGTTCAATTTTAACTTTCTGGCAAGTTAGGCACTTGAAAACATGCAACGCCACATCATTTTTCATCCCTGGCCACCAGAACATTATCTTTAGATGTTGATACATCTTGGTGCTTCCCAGATGGATTGAGAACCCACTCCTGTAAGCTTCCTCCAATATGCTCTATCGCAAATCTCCGACATCCGGTACAATGATCCGATCCTTAAACCTCCATAACCCATCCTTATCTTCTAACACTCTCCACCGTTTGCCTTTCTCAATTGCCAGCAAAATCTTATACAATTCTTGGTTATTCTGATGAGCCTTTAGAAGTTCATCCTTGAAATCGCTTAAAATTTGTAACTGACTTAAGCATAAAGTCCCAAATTCTTCTCTGATTCCCAGTTTCAACCCTTGTAATGCTTTTAGTAATTCTTCCTCTCGTAACATCATCCAAGCAGCACATAGAGATTTCCTACTCAAGGCATCTACCACCACATTCGACATTCCCGGATGGTAGTTCAATTCGAAGTCATAATCCTTCAGAAGTTTCATCCATCTCCTCTGACGCATATTCAACTCTTTTTTATCAAAGAGGTACTTCAAGCTCTTATGGTCCGAGAAAACTTGAAACCTGACACTATAGAGATAATGCCGCCAAATCTTCAAAGCAAAAACCACGGCAGCAAGCTCCAGATTGTGAGTTGGATAGTTTCTCTCATGCGACCTTAACTGACATGAGGCATAAGCTACGACTTTATGGTGCTGCATCAGCACGCATTCTAAACCCTTCAGTGATGCATCACAGTATACTTCAAATGGTTCTCTTGGTTCAGGTAGCACTAACACGGGTGCCGTAGTCAATCTTTGCTTTAATGCAGGGAAACTCTCCTCGCACTCAGGAGTCCACACAAAAGAAACATCCTTCCTAGTCAGCTTGGTCAAAGGCAAAGCGAGCTGTGAAAATCCTCTAATGAACCTCCGATAATAACCTGCCAAACCTAGGAAACTCCTAATCTCTGTCAATGAAGTTGGTCGCTCCCAATTCATCACTGCTTCAACCTTAGCAGGATCTACTGCTATTCCCTGCTTCCTCACCATGTGGCCAAGAAATTTCACTTCAGACTTCCAGAACTCACACTTGGATAGCTTAGCATACAACTTTCTATCCTTCAAGATTTACAGCACCGTCCATAAGTGCTCTGCATGCTCATCCTCTGTCTTAGAGTAAATAATGTCATCGATAAACACAACAACAAACTTATCCAGATATGGGTGGAAAATCCTATTCATGTAATCCATGAATATCGCTGGAGCATTAATCAGTCTGAAGGACATCACTGTGTATTCATAGTGACCATAGCGCATCCTAAAGGCAGTTTTGGGAATATCCTCATCTCTGACCCTTATCTGATAGTAACCGGATCGTAGATCAATCTTAGAGAACACACCGGCTCCCTGTAACTGGTCCATCAGGTCATCAATCCTTAGCAACGGGTATTTATTCTTCATAGTAATCTTATTCAGCTGTCGGTAATCAACACATAAACGCATACTCCCGTCTTTCTTCTTCACCAGTAACACTGGCGTACCCCACGGAGAAACACTTAGTCGAATAAAGTTCTTACCCAACAGATCTTCTAGCTGAGACTTCAGCTCGACCATTTCTAGAGGTGACATCCTATAAGGAGCAGTTGAGATTGGTCCGACCCCAGGAACTAATTCAATAGCAAACTCAACCTCTCAGTTAAGTGAAAATTCATCAATGTCGTTAGGAAACACCTCCGGAAACTCACACACAACCAGAATGCTGCAAGCTTTTATCATCACCCAAAACACCCGTAGTTAACAGCATGATACCCTGACATTCAGTCCCAGAACAATTCACCATCATGGAATTCAGATAGTAGCTATTCGCCACCACTGGCCCTTCTGTGTCTTTTGTCATAAAGCACACTGATTTTGCATAACAATCAAATAGAACATGGTTCTTAGATATCCAGTCCAACCCTAGAATGAGATCAAGACCAGTCATTGGCAGATAAATTAAGTCATGCACGAATTCACGCTATTGTATTCGAAATGGAACTTGTGGGCATCCTAACCTAGTCACTATAGCCTCATGGGTAGCATTATACACCTTTAAATCATACCCCAGGACCACCATTTTCAATCCTAACTCATCAGCCTTCTCAAATGTAATAAATGAATGTGTGGCTCCAGAATAAAATAAGGCATTTAAAGTTTTACCAACCATCTCATAGTTACCTCTAATCAATGTCTCTGACCCCTCAACACCTACTGCATAAGTAGTGTATACTCTCCCTGGCTGCTGCACTCTGCCAATCTCATATGTAACAAACCTTATTTTCGAGTATACGAGATCTTTTTCGAAGGCACGGAATCCTCCGGAAGATCAGTAAGGGGAGAACCTCTGATATATCATTGAGTATCTTAATCCTCATTGTTATTATTTCATCTTTAAGATAGAACCTTTTATGAGGCAAGCTCAATAACGCAGTCATGAAGAACCTAGTTTTTGAACCATATCGGTTAGGAGTTTTGATTCAATTTTTCGTAAATAGTCTCAGTTTGACAAACCGGACCTGATTTATGAGAGAAGAGAGATAATAGGATGATATTATCATTATATTAGTATTAGAAGCTTCTTGAATGATATTATAAGGTTACCTGATCAGTTTTAGTTAAAAACAGAAAACCGGTTTAACCGGGTTCACAATTTACTGGTGCAGCTTAGCACCAGCACTCTCTGATGACTTTAGCAATGCTAAGGCCTCATTATTCATGTTTTATTCTTATAATAAACATGTTACTAGTGTCATTTATGCTAATAGCTCAAAAAATAATTTTTAGAGATGTTTTTGCAAGTGTTCCGATACATCTAGTTTTAGTAGTTATACACCTGAGATATTTTAATATTATTTTAATCCACCTCCAAGCCAACCAATCACAACTCACCCTACACCCGCAAAACCCTCAAGGCTGGCTCATTTTCACTTTGTGGCCGAAAATAGGTAGAGAGAAAAAGAGAGAAAAGTTCTTAGTTCCAAATCTTCAAAGCTTGATTTCTACTGAACTAAAACTCAAATCAAAATTCCAATCCGACCAAAATGATCCTCTCTTCTTTCTCTACATGATCATATGACTTATCAAGGCTGGAATCAAGGTGAGTTGGCTGCACCATCTCTCTTTTGATTCAGTTTCAAGGAAACATGGTTAAATATGTGTTTTCTTGATGTGATTTAGGAGGAAAAAGTGCTTAAGGACCTCCTGAAAGTTTAATTGAATTAGGAGCAGCAAAACCAGGTAGGATGTCACGAAATTAATCTTGATTATTTGTGTTTGAGTTGTGTGAATGTTGTATAAATTGGCTGTGCTAAAAATTGGTTGCATATATGATTGATTCTTGGTGAAATTTTGGTGAAATTTTGATGAAATTTGATGAAATTCAAGCTTTAAAATTCATGTTCTTGGGCAGCTGGAAAATGAAACCCTAAGCTTAAATTGAGGTTCAATTTGTGTTGAAATCATGTAGAAAAGATGGGGTTTTAGTGGCTGCTAATTTATTATGAATTATAGTAAAAATCGGTTGTTGAAAAGACTGAAAAACGAGTAAAAACAGAGAAGGAATCTGAAGAATTTATGAAGAACATGAAGAACACTTTGAGTGTGATGAAGAACAATGAAGAACACCTTTTTGATTCATAAAAGGGCAAGGAAGTAATTAATTTGGTGTTTGGGGGTTATTTGGTAATTTCTGAAAGTTAGGGTGGTAAAAGTAGAAATATTAAAAGTTACGGGTGGTAAAAAGTGAATTTTAAAGGTTAAAAGTAAAAGTAAGTTAATTTTCGAAAATTTAATGATAAAATAATAAAAAATAATAAAATATTAAATAATAATATTTAATTAAAAATAATATTTTAATAAAAATAATAAAATAATGCAGAAAAGGCAGTTTTCTGTAAAAGCTTTAGAAAGACAACTTTAAGCACAGAATCTCATAATTACTTTCATAAAATACTTAGGGAGTGGTAAAAACATATTAGTGAGGTAAAGATAAATAAAAGATAAAAAGTTGAAGAAAATATAAAAATCGAAGAAAAAGTCTGTAAAGTTTTAATGACAGAAAAACAGACAGAGACTAGTGAACGAACTAGGGCAACATAGTTAGTCCTGGAATTGTGAATAGGATTAGGTATTATATGAAAAGTTAAACTGTTTCAGTATAGACTTAATGAACCTATACTTGGGACAGACTAACTATTCATACCGAAATTTACATAAGCTTTAAATACATACGTTAAACAGAGAAATCAGAGCAGAGTAAAGAAACATAGAGAACAGAGTAACCAGAGCAGAATAAAGGGATACAGAGAAAAGATTAATCAGAGCAAAGTAAAAAGACAAAGAGAAAAGAGTAATGTGACAAAGAGAAATGGTTTGAATTAAGATGTTGTAAAAGTAAAAGTTGTAGAGTTTGTATAGCATGATTGAACAGAGAAAGAAAGAAGTACTGCATAAGAATGTGAAAGTGATGATGAATAATGAGAATGTTAATGAATGATGATAATGAGAATGATTATGTAAGAATCTGCTGCAGAGAGGCAGTTAGATAGATGGTGGTACGACCACTGAGAACGCTTTCCTGGGATACCTTGCTATAATGCTTTGCTGTAAGACAGAGGTTGCTTATAGAGGTATCGAGATGAGTGTGCTCCTGTAAGACAGAGGTTGCTTACAGTGAGTGTGTTGTTGCTCCTGTAAGACAGAGGTTGCTTATAGTGAGTATGTTATTGCTCCTATAAGACAGAGGTTGCTTATAGTGAGTCTGTTGGACGTATATCGGCTAATAAGTGCCGCCCTGCAAGACAAAGGTTGCTTGCAGTGGATACCCTGTAAGACAAAGGTTGCTTGCAGTGGATATTGCCAACAGGAAAGCCTTATCCAGACAGAGGTTGCTGGGTAACGTCGGGAGCGGGTATGTAACCGACAAATGAGCTCATTACCTGCACTAGAGCTAGACATGCATCATACTTGGCTGTGCATTTTCCTCTGTTATGATTGTTGTATGAATGTATGCTTTCCTTGTTTGTATTCTATTCTCTGTGTCTGTGTTGTATTTTCTTGTATTTTTCTGTTTGTGTTCTATTTTCTATTTTCTCTATTTCCTCTATTTATATGTATCTTCTATTTACTGCTTCTTGTATTCTGCTATTTGTCTGCTAAACAACACGGAATTAATGAACTTAACTAATAACCCCGACCCTACTAAGAACTCCCAAGCTCTTACCCCTTCTCTCTCCCTTCCCCCTTCAAATCGAAGCTTGGGTACACTTCCGTAGTTCGCTAATGACCGTTCACAAAGAGGATTCCGCTCTAGGTAGTCTTCTGAGTCTAGGGTGAATCCCGTTCTCTGTTCATATGTATATACGGTGAGACCAGCCAACGTCTGCACCCTGTTTGTACGCGAACTTTAACCTAAATCCTATGTACGAGACTCTTGTTATGTGGCTACTTGATGAGGTACTGGAGTGATGTCATATGGCAATATCTGATCGAGCAGAGGAGTAGAAGATGATGTTCCACCTTTTGATGACGTTCCACCTGACTTGAGTTTTGAAGACTTAGAACATACATTCCCTCGCTTTAGTAGTTTAGAGGGACTAGGTGAGTATAGAGTCTAGGCTAGCCTGGGTGCCAGCTTAGGGACTTCTTGAACAGGTCAGGGCCTGGGATATATATATATATATATATATATATATATATATATATATATATATATATATATATATATATATATTATTTAGCTATATCTAGGGGTGTTGTAACTAAAAGGCTATACTCTAATAAAGCTGGATCACGGAATGCTATCAACTGCTTGAGATGTATTTATGTGTGGTTGTTTATAACCGTTTTATCTATTATTATTTGTCGATTGATTATAAATGATTCTGTTTTTAATCCAAACGTTTTTAAAAAAAAGGTACCTCGTAAAATAACTACGCTTTTAACAACGAATCAGGCTCATATAATAAATAATAGATAATAATTAGGTTGACAAGTTGTTAGCGCTCAGTTCCTAGTATGATCATGACGTACCAGAAATTGGGTCGTTACAATTTGGTATCAAAGCAGTTCGTTCCCAGTAGAGCCTGGGGAGTGGACTGACTATGCTTCATTGCATACTCTGCTTGTGTGTCTCATGCTTATAGGATATCTTGATGATATGTGTTGCATGATTGTCTCTGTGTTTTCATTTTGGGAATGTTCACACTTGACTTGAAGTGTTAAGACTGATCACCTTAATAATGATTGTTTGGTGTGAACAGGACTACAATGGGTTCACGGAGACGAGGCGTACAGGAAGGAATTCCTAATGTTAACTACGAGAGGGAATAGGAAATGTTTATGACTACCAAGAATGCTGTGGCTGAGGCAGTGCGTGAGGCTGCAGTAGCAGCGGCTAGGGCTGTTGACCGTCTTGGAGTGAGAAACGGGAATGAGAATGAGCATGGGGAAGATAGTGGAAATGATGAGAATAACTTGGGGCATCTCGAAAGACCTATGACCCTTGTGACTTTTCTGAAGGTTAAACCACCTAAGTTTAAAGGTACACTCATTGCGACTGATGCTGACAACTGGTTTCGAGCTATCGAACGATCACTGCGAGCGCAGCATGTTCCGGAAGGCCAACACGTAGAGTTTGCTACTTATATGCTGGAAAGAGAAACTGAGCATTGGTGGCAGGGGATACAGCGACTGTTGCAACAAGATGAAGGCGATATTCCTTGGAATACTTTTAAGGATGAATTTTATAAGAAGTATTTTCTGAGGGCAGCTCGTGACGCTAAGGAGATGGAACTTATGCAGCTGAAACAGGGTAATACAACTATTGCAGAATATGCCCATAAGTTTGATGACTTGTGCAGTTTCTCCAAGATCTGCCAAGGGAATCCTGCTGACTTTAAGGAATGGAAGTGTTTGAAATTTGAAGGAGGACTCCGAGAAGAACTAATGAACTCCGTTGTTCCGCTAGAGATAAGAAATTTTGCTGAACTAGTGAATAAAAGTAAACTAGTGGAAGAATGTTCGAAGAAGGTGGCGATAGCTCGAGCAAATCGTAGGGAGGCCTCCAAAAGAGACTTTATTCATGATCTAGCCCCTGAAGGTCGTAACTTTAAGGTCAATGGTCAGTTCCAGCGCCAAAATGGAAATAAACAGAATGGTAACTTTCTTGCTCGTAACAATGGCAACCACGACAACTATAATTTGGGAGAGGAAGAAGGAGGTCAATCTCAGCAAACTCAGGATATTTCAGTATGCTCAAGGTGTGGGAAGGATCATGGTAATAGAGCTTGTAGATATGGGACACACACTTGTTTCTCTTGCGGAGAGTATGGACATATATCGAGGAATTGCCCAAAAAGGTTTGTTCGAAATCCAGCTAGGCCACAACAACAAGGAAGGGTTTTTACCGTAACTGCTGGCAACACTAATGCACATAATTCATCCACTCGAGGTGAGTATCACACTATGGTTTTGTTTGTGCTAGATAATACTATAACTTCTTATGCGTATGTTAAATTTTGAGGGCAAAATTTTCTTTTAGGAGGGTAGAATGTAACAACCCTGATTTTCGAGTATACGAGATCTTTTTCGAAGGCACGGAATCCTCCAGAAGATCAGTAAGGGGAGAATCTCTAATATATCATCAAGTATCTCAATCCTCATTGTCATTATGTCATATTTAAGATATAACCTTTTATGAGGCAAGCTCAATAACGCAGTCACGAAGAACCTAGTTTTTGAACCGTATCGGTTAGGAGTTTTGATTCGGTTTTTCGTAAATAGTCTCAGTTTGACAAACTGGACCCGATTTATGAGAGAAGAGAGATAATAGGATGATAATATCATTATATTAGTATTAGAAGCTTCTTGAATGATATTATAAGGTTACCTGATTAGTTTTAGTTAAAAACAGAAAACCGGTTTAACCGGGTTCACAATTTACTGGTGCAGCTTAGCACCACCACTCTCTGATGACTTTAGCAATGCTAAGGCCTCATTATTCATGTTTTATTCTCATAATAAACATGTTACTAGTGTCATTTATGCTAGTAGCTTAGAAAATAATTTTTAGAGCTGTTTTTGCAAGTGTTCTGATACATCTAGTTTTAGTAGTTATACACCTGAGATATTTTAATATTATTTTAATCCACCTCCAAGCCAACCAATCACAACTCACCCTACACCCCCAAAACCCTCAAGGCTGGCTCATTTTCACTTTGTGGCCGAAAATAGGTAGAGAGAAAAAGAGAGAAAAGTTCTTAGTTCCTATTCTTCAAAGCTTGATTTCAGCTGAACTAAAACTCAAATCAAAATTCCAATCTGACCAAAATGATCCTCTCTTCTTTCTCTACATGATCATATGACTTATCAAGGCTGAAATCAAGGTGAGTTGGCTGCACCATCTCTCTTTTGATTCAGTTTCAAGGAAACATGGTTAAATATGTGTTTTCTTGATGTGATTTAGGAGGAAAAAGTGCTTAAGGACCACCTGAAAGTTTAATTGAATTAGGAGCAGCAAAACCAGGTAGGGTGTCACGAAATTAATCTTGATTATTTGTGTTTGAGTTGTGTGAATGTTGTATAAATTGGCTGTGCTAAAAATTGGTTGCATATATGATTGATTCTTGGTGAAATTTTGGTGAAATTTTGATGAAATTTGATGAAATTCAAGCTTTAAAGTTCATGTTCTTGGGCAGCTGGAAAAATGAAACCCTAAGCTTAAATTGAGGTTCAATTTGTGTTGAAATCATGTAGAAAAGATGGGGTTTTAGTGGCTGCTAATTTATTATGAATTATAGTAAAAATCGGTTGCTGAAAAGACTAAAAAACGGGTAAAAACAGAGAAGGAATCTGAAGAATTTTTGAAGAACATGAAGAACACTTTGAGTGTGATGAAGAACAATGAAGAACACCTTTTTGATTCATAAAAGGGCAAGGAAGTAATTAATTTGGTGTTTGGGGGTTATTTGGTAATTTCTGAAAGTTAGGGTGGTAAAAGTAGAAATATTAAAAGTTACGGGTGGTAAAAAGTGAATTTTAAAGGTTAAAGTAAAAGTAAGTTAATTTTCGAAAATTTAATGATAAAATAATAAAAAAATAATAAAATAATACAGAAAAGGCAGTTTTCTGTAAAAGCTTTAGAAAGACAACTTTAAGCACGGAATCTCATAATTACTTTCATAAAACACTTAGGGAGTGGTAAAAACATATTAGTGAGGCAAAGATAAATAAAAGATAAAAAGTTGAAGAAAAGATAAAAATCGAAGAAAAAGTCTGTAAAGTTTTAATGACAGAAAAACAGACAGAGACTAGTGAACGAACTAGGGCAACATAGTTAGTCCTGGAATTGTGAATAGGGTTAGGTATTATATGAAAAGTTAAACTGTTTCAGTATAGACTTAATGAACCTATACTTGGGACAGACTAACTATTCATACCGAAATTTACATAAGCTTTAAATACATACGTTAAACAGAGAAATCAAAGCAGAGTAAAGAAACACAGAGAACAGAGTAACCAGAGCAGAATAAAGGGATACAGAGAAAAGAGTCATCAGAGCAAAGTAAAAAGACAAAGAGAAAAGAGTAATGTGATAAAGAGAAATGGTTTGAATTAAGATGTTGTAAAAGTAAAAGCTGTAGAGTTTGTATAGCATGATTGAACAGAGAAAGAAAGAAGTACTGCATAAGAATGTGAAAGTGATGATGAATAATGAGAATGTTAATGAATGATGATAATGAGAATGATTATGTAAGAATCTGCTGCAGAGAAGCAGTTAGATAGATGGTGGTACGACCACTGAGAACGCTTTCCTGGGATACCTTGCTATAATGCTTTGCTGTAAGACAGAGGTTGCTTACAGAGGTATCGAGATGAGTGTGCTCCTGTAAGACAGAGGTTGCTTACAGTGAGTGTGTTGTTGCTCATGTAAGACAGAGGTTGCTTACAGTGAATGTGTTGTTGCTCCTGTAAGACAGAGGTTGCTTACAGTGAGTATGTTGTTGTTCCTGTAAGATAGAGGTTGCTTATAGTGAGTCTATTGGGCGTATATCGGCTAATAAGTGCCGTCCTGCAAGACAAAGGTTGCTTGCAGTGGATACCCTGTAAGACAAAGGTTGCTTGCAGTGGATATTGCCAACAGGAAAGCCTTATCCAGACAGAGGTTGCTGGGTAACATCGGGAGCGGGTATGTAACCGACAAATGAGCTCATTACCTGCACTAGGGCTAGACATGCATCATACTTGGCTGTGCATTTTTCTCTGTTATGATTATTGTATGAATGTATGCTTTCCTTGTTTGTATTCTATTATCTGTGTCTGTGTTGTATTTTCTTGTATTTTTCTGGTTGTGTTCTGTTTTCTATTTTCTTTATTTCCTCTATTTATATGTATCTTCTATTTACTGCTTCTTGTATTCTGCTATTTGTCTACTAAACAACACGGAATTAATGAACTTAACTAATAACCCCGACCCTACTAAGAACTCCCAAGTTCTTACCCCTTCTCTCTCCCTTCCCCCTTCAGATGGAAGCTTGGGTACACTTCCGTAGTTCGCTGATGACCGTTCACAAAGAGGATTCTGCTCTAGGTAGTCTTCTGAGTCTAGGGTGAATCCCGTTCTCTGTTCATATGTATATACGGTGAGACCAGCCAATGTCTGCACCCCGTTTGTACGCGAACTTTATCCTAAATCCTATGTATGAGACTCTTGTTATGTGGCTACTTGATGAGGTACTGGAGTGATGTCATATGGCAATATCTGATCGTGCAGAGGAGTAGAAGATGATGTTCCACCTTTTGATGACGTTCCACCTGACTTGAGTTTTGAAGACTTAGAACATACTTTCCCTCGCTTTAGTAGTTTAGAGGGACTAGGTGAGTATAGAGTCTAGGCTAGCCTAGGTGCCAGCTTAGGGACTTCTTGAACAGGTCAGGGCCTGGGATGTTGTATATATATATATATTATTTAGCTATATCTATGGGTGTTCTAACTAAAAGGCTATACTCTAATAAAGCTGGATCACGGAATGCTATCAACTGCTTGAGATGTATTTATGTGTGGTTGTTTATAACCGTTTTATCTATTATTATTTGTGGATTGATTATAAATGATTTTGTTTTTAATCCAAATGTTTTTAAAAAAAAAAAGGTACCTCGTAAAATAACTACGCTTTTAACAACGAATCAGGCTCATATAATAAATAATAGATAATAATTAGGTCGACAAGTTGTTAGCGCTCAGTTCCTAGTATGATCATGACGTACCAGAAATTGGGTCGTTACATCATACCGCTTCTCCTCTGGGCAATTATTGGCCAAGTGTCCCGGCTGTCCACAGGAATAGCATACTCCAGTCCCAAACCTGCACGGTCCTGAATAGTACTTCCCGCATTTGTGACAACTCCAGTCCTGCTATGGCTGCTTCCCATTTCTTCTTCCCTAATTAACATTGCCATTTGGCCTACTGAAGTTGCCTTGCCCATGATTATTCTGAGGGATAAAGCCGCCACGCTTGAATTGTCTGCCCCTAGGTGCAAAATTCTTCCCTGAAGTCCTCTGGAAAGGCATCCTCATACTTCCCTTTTCTGCTGCAGCCTTTCTAACACACTCCTCAGCCACCTGCTCTTATTTACGAGTTCAGAGAACACCCGGATCTCCATAGGTGCTACAAAGCTCTGAATATCGCTCGGGAGACTCCCTCATACTTGATGCATTTCCACTCAGCAAAGTCCTCAGGAGCCCCCTGACAAATCCGTGAAAAATGGCACAACTCCTCACATCTGCTAGTGTACTCAGTAATGGTCATCTGGCCCTATTTCAGCTGAAGCAGTTTAAGTTCCTTGGCATTTCTGACTGAACTGGGAAAGTACTTCTTATAAAATTCTATTCGGAATAACTCCCAAGAGATTACAATCCCATCAAGCTGCAGAATACGCATCATGCCTTGCCACCAATGCTGAGCCTCACCTTGCAGCAGGTAGGTTCCAAACCCAACCCACTGTTCTTTAGGAACCTGCTGAGCCTATAATGCTCACTCAATGGCTTGAATCCAATTATCTGCATCGGTAGGGTTCGAAGTTCCTCTGAAGGTCAAAGGATGAACCTTCAGGAAAGAGGAAAGCGTCATAGGACCATTATCACCATTGTTGCCATTATTCCCATTATTTATTTGGTTTCCTAGGGCTTCGACTGTTGCTTGCATCACTGCGGCCATATTCCCTAGAGCAGCCATGAAGTCTACCTGGTTAAGATTATTCCCCGTCACTTTCGGCATAGCATTGCCTAGTCTGGCTCTACCTCACCCGCGTCCGCGTTTGCAAGTCGGCATCTGGTCTCTATACACACCAAACAAGTGATATCAAGTTGATCAGTCTCAATATTGCAAGTCCAGTGCTTTAAGTCCCAAATGCATGCTCACGAATGTTTATGCCACATATATCAGTTAGATATCCTAATAGCACATAGACACATACTCAGAGAATGCACAGAAGCACAATCAGTCCATCCTCAGGCTCTATAGGAACAAATTGTTCTGATACCATAATGTAACACCCTACTACACAGAGTTTTATGCTAAAGTCGTAGAACAGAGGTAGTGTGGTGTTACGGACCTCTAATCATAAAATATTTACATATAATAGTGGAAAGATATAATATACTAGGAGCTTTTAAAAACGGATAAAACAAAATCGCCAAATAAAAAGCGCAACGCTCCGGAAACAGAATTACTTGTGTGCTAAAAAACCTAACAATTATAGATATGAACAAGTGAAAGAGTGAGTAGAGAGCCAAGAATACAACAAAACTAGCTCATGACTCAGCCTACAAAACCAAGGCTGGCCGGAGAATATATACATACATATACAGGTGTCCCAAAATACTCAAAATACATAAATCAGACCCTAACTCTCCCTCAACCTTTATGAGGAATAAAATAATTAAGTTTTTTGGAGAGCAAGCTAAGTACATATGTACATATATATACAAACTAAAAACCCAAAATAACCCATGGACTACTCCTCTTCAGGGATCCAGACGCCTAGCGAGGAGCCTCTCGACCTGCATCTGAAAACAACAACACAGTATGGGGTGAGAACCGGAGGTTCTCAGCATGGTAAAGGTGTCATGCATATAATATATAAGGTCTTGGAAATGCCAGAGGCAATCCTAGAACTCCAACATACAGTTATAAAACTTCAACTCTAAGCCGAAGCCATAAAAAGGGGGTAGATGACCTAGATATCCTAAACTTACTTTAAAACCTAACATCTAACACCTAACCAATCCGCCCTTCCTCCACTCCTCCATCATCCATGATTCAGCAGAGACAAACAACCAAACAAGTTCACGCACAAGTAGGAAGCAGATAGTACAGATAACAAATATAACAACTAGCAGAATATATGTTCAGTTAGGCAATCCCAAGTAATGCACAAAAGACAAACAAACAAGATGCATATGATGCATACCTATCCTATGGCTGATAAGGCTCATCTGTCGGTTATCCAGCCAACCTGACAAGTCCAAAAACCTTAGACTGTCCCTCGTCACGCATCCCCATGAGTCTATTCATAGATTTCACATTCATTCACCATTTAATCATTCATTTATATATCACTCAATGGGGGATATCCATACCCGGGAATTTACACGTGCCCGGTCACCCTTACGACGTAGGGTCAACAGAGTATCGAGTTTCAACCTGGAACACGTGGTGGCAAGCCACAATTCTGTTACCCAAGAAAACTCATATCTCAGATATCATAATTCATAAGCCATTTCATATTCATAATCATTATTTAATCATTCATCAAAGCCATAGCATTATAACCTCATTTAACATCCATATCTCCTTCGTATAACTCATCATTTTTCCGCTTACTTCACCCTCAAGTTTCCTTAAATTCCTAACTTCGGCTAATTACTAACCTTACCAGTAAAATTTAAAGTTAAATGGGCAAAAATAAGGGTTTAGGGGTTCAAAACCATGTTTAGATCATAAAAATACAGGTGCTGAAACACAGAGTGTGTGCGTGCGCACAGCATAAAAAGAAAATATAACGTGTGTGTGTGTGCACAGATGTGTGCGTGAGCACACCAATCAGAAGCTACTTGATGTGCGTGCGCCTCACCTGTGCGAGCGCCACCAGCAAAAATCATACCCTGGTGCGTGCCTGCGCACAAGGGTGTGCATACGCACACTTTCTAAAGAACACTAGGTGTGCGTGCGCACAAAGGCGTGCGTATGCACAGATAGGTTTCTGCTACTGCTGGGTGCGTGCGCACAGCTGTGTGCGTGGCCACACACCAGAATTCCTGATTCTGCTGCGACTTTCAGAATTTTAGTTTTTAGCACTGGATTTTCGGCGTCCATAACTTCCTCTACAGATTTCGGTTTTTCGCAAACCTTATATCATTTTTAAGCTTTTAAAACCTTCTTTAATTTGAAACAAACCTCATTTTCATTCAAAATTTGAGGAGCAAGTTATGGACTACCAAAGTTCATCAAAAATCAAAGTTTACCAAAACATGCCAAACCCCATTTTTACCCAAAAATCACGTTTCCTTTTTAAGACTCATTCTCATTCAGTTCAACATACCATAATCATCAATACAACTTACCCTTCACCATAACACAACAATTCTTACAACCCTTGCATTTCCTTTGCTCAATAACACCTCAATTCAATCCAACTTTACAAGTTTTACTCACAACTAACATATCATTCCAAATACATATTATCATCATCATAAAATTCTTCAACCATCGTCACAACATTATTCATTATAACAATACCAACAAATTCAAATAAACACCACTCAATTGCCCACCCATATCATTACATTGCCATAATCACAAATCCTTTATTCATGATCATCATAGTAGCATATATAAATATATTTACATTCAACCAACATTATCAATTACCCAACACATGCCCACATCAACCAATCCCTCAATATCATCATAACGACCAATCACTTCAACTTATCCTATAGTCTTCTAGCCTAAGTTTTCACAAAACCTTATATATTAAACGTGCGAAACCTAAACCATACCTTGGCCGATCACTATGTTTAGTCCAAGGTAACCACACTAGTCACATACATAGCCCCTTAAGCTTGAGAAATCAACCAAAGTTTTAGCACCAATTTTCCACTAAGCCTCCAATTGTCCACCATTCAACTCTAATGCATATATATATATATATATATATATATATATATATATATATATATATATATATATATATATATATATATATATATATAATTCACACCTAATACACATGTATACTTCAATTTCAGATTTCACATAAATACAAGATTTGACTAAGGTTTAGGTGATCCTTACCGCACCCACGCGCATAGCAACTCAAACCCGATAAGCTCCGGAAGCTAAATCGAACCTAAAACACCGAATTTGGCAAGATTCCATCACAAGGGCTCAATTTCACAAATAGAAAGGGGGTAAAGAATTTGAGATGGAACTGAGGCTTACCCGTGAAATTGATCCGATGAAAATGTAGAGCTCGACGCACCGGACGCGTGGCCGCAAACGGTGCGGCGATCGTAGCTCAAATCGGGAAGTTATGGTGGATGGAAGAATTGTGAGGGTTTAAGAGCTCTCCTCTCTCCCAAATCTATTCAGCGATTTTGTTGCTGAATGGGGAGGAAGAAGCCTCTGCCCATTTTAAGTTATGGGTCCGGTTTGGGTCTAGTTCAACCGGTTCGGCCTATCCGATCTAATTTTGGGCCAAATTTATCGAAATTGGTATGAAAATTCTCGTTTTGAAGAGATCTATCCTATTTTGATATTAGTTTTACATTTTTAATTTTTCTAATTAAAATTCAATTTATTGACTAATTATTTACTGATTTTAGCGGGGTTTACAAAGAAAGCTTGCACGACTTTGGGAATGTAAGCCAAACAAGATGTCTACAGTTTTAAGCTTAACCATATTTTTTTTTGTATAATTTGTAATATATTGGATTTAGTCAGCTATGATGTAACTTTTAGATTTATCTCAAGACAAGATTCAAGAGACTTAAAAAGAAACAAGGGAGCTAGTTCAAGATTCAATGCTCGCCAAACGATAGCTATTTATAAGTTATTATAAATAATTAGCTATTTATAAGTTTGTAAGACTCCAAATTTTTAAAAATTAAATAATTAGCTATTTATAAGTTATTATATTATATTGAGATGTAGTTTTTAAGAAAACTATTTTTCACAAAAATAATTAAATAAAATTTTATGATTATTGAAGTTTAATTTAATTATTACTTATTCTATTAAATTTGAATTATTTATCAAAAAATAATTTGATAAGAAAAAAAATAAATTGATTTTCATTGTTATTATTATTAATATTATTATTATCATTATGATTATTATACTATTATCATTATTATTGTTATTACTATTATTATTTTATCATTGTTATCATTATTATTATTACTATATTATCATTATTTTTCTTAGCTGAAGCCTTAAAAGGAATTAAAAGAAAGAAAGCCAAAACGTGACTTATTTATATATATATATATATATATATATATATATATATATATATATATATATATATATATATATATATATATATATATTCTCAAAGAAAAGAAAATTGAAACGTGGCATGTATATATATCACTTACTTAGGCTTCATCCATTCATTTAACCGAATGGAATTTGAGAAAGAAAGAGAGAGACCGTGGGTGAGGAAGAGAGAAACCATGGAACCTCAATTTCTGGTTTCGATTTCTTGAGATCCGTAACTCCAATAAAAAATTTAATTCGATAAAAGTGTTCGTATCTTCTTCTTCTACATATTAGCGTTACTTTTGTCCAGTAGAAGTTGGTGGAGACGTAACTCCTCTTCCCCTTGAGTTTGGCCAATTGGAGTTTTAGGAGGCACATACGATTTCTGACATTTTTCTCTTCAACAGCTCAGTCAGAAAGTTTTTCTGAAATTTCCATTGTTTTGATTTCGTACAGAGGTAGAGTTTTAGTAATTTTATAATAATGAAATATGAATTTGATAAGTGAATGTTGATTTGATTGATTATTATTTGAGTTTGATTAAGTTTATGTTGAATTTTTGTTGTTGTTTGTGATTTGTTGGTTTGGTTATGAAGAACAGCTCAGTTGTATTTGTTTTAATGATTTTGAGACTGTTATGATACGGTATTTTGAGATAAATTTGATGAAATTTAAAGGCCACGAGATTAAAGTGAATTCTGTGAAAAATGGTTATCGGACCCGTTGAAAAACTAGTTAAAAATCAAGTAATGTTGATGAACTTTGGATGAGTTTGATTTATTTTTTTGAAATACACAAAACCCTTTTGTTTTGATTATTTTGTGGCTAAAATATAATTAAGAAAGAGTTTTAAGGGTAAAAGTGAAATAAAAGAAAGTTTGGAGGTTAAAACGGAGTTTTTAGAAGTTTAGTGATTAAAGTGTAATTTCTAAAAGGGGGTCAAAATAAATTTTCAAAATTTTTAAGAATTATATTAACTGATTTTGAATTATTAAAGAAATAATTTTTGCTGTTTGAATTGATTTGATTTATTGGAAGCGATTTGAAAAGTGATTTTTCTTGATTGTGGAGTTAAGTTGATACTAAATGAGCTGAGAAAGTGTAGAAGGCTGAGTTTGAGATGTATGAGGCTGAAATGATCCCGATTAATAGAAATGATGAATTGTTATCGAAATATGATTGATGATTAAATGAATATGATGAATGACGTACGAATGAGGATGATTAGTGGTGAGTATGTTTAAGTTTTCTCTCTATTGTTAGGTATGTCAGGCACTATATCCCATGAGTGTGTTGGGCACTATATCCCAAGAGTGTGGTGGGCACTATAACCCAAGAGTGTGGGAGCACCTTACATTGAAAAGTGTTCGGGCACTATATCCCATGAGTGTGACGGGCACTATATCCTAAGAGCGTGGTGGGCGCTATATCCCAAGAGTGTGGAAACACCTTATCCCAGGAAATGTGGCGGGAACTATATCCTATGAGTGTGGCAGGCACTATATCCCAAGAGTGTGGTGGGCACTATATCCCAAGAGTGTGGATGCATGTTAGAGAGACAATGTAAGACCCAGAATATTTGAAAAGTCTTATTATGATCAAGTCTCAAATTCTACAGTTATTTATAGCCTTAATTTCAGAGATTATTTTACTAAAGATAATTAAGGCAAGTTTTGATTTATTGGATTTGAGATAAGTTATGATTATTATCCAATTTCACAATTATTGGATTATTTTCTATATTCAGAGTATAAAGTTGGTAATTGTGAAATAATAAGGATTTCCATATGATTTGAATTAAATAAGTAATATTTTCAATATTAATACTGTTACTTTGGAAAATAAGGGATTTAATTATATTATTTCTAATTTTTAGATTTGGGCATTTTATTGAAAATAATTTGTGAAATTGATGAGCGAATAGTATTTTCTATGTACAAATAGTGTTGGATTTAATTTGGTTTCAATTACTATATTATCTCTACTTTTATTTGAAATTACCTAAACTACCCCTAGCTTGACAAAAAACCCTAGTTTTCCAAATGAGGAAAACCCTTATTCCCAAGACTAGCAGCCGCCACCCTTTCTTCTTCCCTTCAGCAGACCTGCAACACAACAGCTTCAGAAGAGAAAAGAAACAGAAGCAGAAAATGGAGAGAAGTGAGAGTGTGTCGGCCAGGGGGAGGGAACTCATCACGAGCCGCCGATCGTGCCTCAGTTCAGCTCGCCATCGCCGCACCATCTGCGCCGTCACCAGGGAGAGCGGAACCGAGGAGAGGGTTGGTCCGCGAGTGATGGTTGTCGCAGGCTTGGGGGCCGCTGCGCCTTCGTCACCGCCGTTGAGGTCCTCACCATCGCCATTAATGGAGGACGCCGTCGCGAGGATGAGCGTCGCCTCGCCGCCGTGCTGATGAGCCCAGCCGCCGCTGTTTGCTAAACCCACAGTGCTCCCTATCACCTCTGCCGTCTGGAGCCGCACCGCCGTGCCTGTCGTCGGCGAGGAGAGTGTAGTGCGGGAAGGACAGAACGCGATGAAGGGGAAACCGATCCGCCATTGAGCTGCCGCGTCAGAGAAAGGGTTCATGCCGCCGGAATTCCTTTGCCGCCGCCACCTTACCACTGCCGGCAAGCACAGAGGGAGAGAGAAATCGGAGAAGGCCTGAGGAGAGACAGAGAGGCCTGAGGCTGAGTTGGGGTTCAGCCACCATGTCCAGTCGCGCTCGCGTCGCCGGCGCCGCCTCCGCCGGAGCTTCTGGCCGAGCCTTAACCGCTGGGAATGCCGCTGCCGCCACCGAGCTCCACTGGCGGTAAGGCTTTTAAGTTGAGTTTCCCTTCTATTGAGTTTCCTGGAACTTCATTGTCGCTGCGTGTGGTTCAGATCGCCGCTGCTGCTTGGGGCTGACTGCCGGGCTGCTGCCGAGCCGGTTCGGAGACCGCTGCTGTTTCGGTTCAGCCGTTCCTTTGGTTCGGTAAGCGTTTCGATCTGAAAGCCTTCTAGTTACTGCTCTATTATACGTTGAGGAGTTGTAGCATTTGTTGTTATGAGAGTTAATCTCGGTTATTATATATTGCGATTAGAGTCGTTGTGGTTGCTGAGAAAACAGTTTGGAGCTGAGGTTTTGGTGGCCGGGATTTTGATTGTTGATTTCGGGTCGAGGCAGAAAGGACGCTGTGATGCCTTTGAGTTATGGAATTTGCATTTTGAGGTAGGGGCGCTTTCCGAAAACTACAGTTTATTATTGGAATTATTACATATGGATACTGATGTGAGATATGGTGTAATTAGTGATTGTATCTGCCTTATGTATTATTTGATTGACTCGAATGATTATGGATGTTGGCTTGGCTGAATTGTTGTGTGGCTTGTGAAATGTAATGTTTGAAGTTGATTCTTTAAATATTTGAAATGAGTTTAATCCATTGAGGATTGGTTTGAATTGAGTCAATTATTTTGATGATGTGAACGATAGAATGCTCTTGAAATCCAGCCTGGGTTGCTTTAATTGCTTTGGTTTTGATAAATGATTTATTGCTGAACCGATTCTTTAAAGCTTTATAAATGAGTTAAATCGGTTGATATTGAGTTGATTTTTGAAATGGTTTCCTTGAGGTATGCCATTGAGGCGACTGTTGGATTTAGCTTGCTTTTGAATTGATTTATGGTTTTGAGCTGTTGAAAAGAAATGAGAAACGGTTTAGTTGGGACCCGAACCGGGTGGCAAAAGTCCAAGTTTTAGGGGAGGTGCTGCCGAAATTTCTATAAAATCCGAGTCTTTATTGAAATGTTGTTTGGAAAATGATGAGTTAAAGACTTCTACTATTTTATTTGAATTATCGAGAAAAGGATGATTCATGCTTTCGAAATGAATTAATAAAGAGGAAATTGTGATTTAGTCTTGCTTCTTAAGAAAGGCATTGTATCTCTTTCAGGAGAAGGTTATTTAGATGAAACTTGTGTTTTAAAGCTGTTTGGATGTGAAAAGGGTTTATGCCTTTGAATTTGACTTGGGGGTTTCAATTAAAGAAGTTTCAATGACTTTGAAAGAACCTGAATGTCTATTGACAAGTTTCATTTTGAAATGTTTTGAGAAAGGTTTTAAGTACTCTTTGAATTCTGAATTCTTGCAAGACTAAAACAATTTTGAACAGTTGAAACGTTCTAGAATTTATCATGGGGGTTGAAGTTGGTTTTGCCTAAGTAAAGGAAGCGGCTTTAAAAGAAGTAAATGATTACATGACTCGGTTTGGCTTAGATCCTATTTGCTTACTCAAATCAGAAAGCCAATGTTTTAATGATTTTAAATGAATTTGGCGAAATGAGTTATGTTATTCTCCCCTAAAGACTTGGGACTCTGCCGAGAAACTTTTGTTATGAAATCCCATTGTTGTATGGGTGATTTTGAATACTTTGAAATAAATCTTTAACTTTCCATGGTTTTGGAAGTTTTGGAAAGAGGAAGCCGAGAGTGGCTTATTTCAAAAAGGGAATTTTCCTTGAGTAAAATTGGCTTATGAGCCTGAGATAATTTGAGAAATGAGATCTTTAAAACCAAGGCTGAAAAGAGTTGAAACTTGATTTCAAAGTGAAATGAATTGAGAAAATGATTTATGGCTTAAATGCCGATTTCATGAATTTGATGATTTTGAATGTGGAAGTGATGTTTTATTATGAGCCGGAATGGCTATGTATGATTATGAATATTGACTGGTTCTGGATTGAACCGTGAGCCGGAATGGCTGTGTGTGATTATCAATATTGGCTGGTTCTGGACTGAACCGTAAGCCGGATGGCTGAGATGGATGTTGATCCATGGATGAGAATGAATGCATGTAGATGCTGAATTATTGATAATTGTGATTTTTGCACTTCCACTATTGGAGATGAGGGTTTCCCTGGGTAGTAGCAATGGCTAGCCACCATGTGCTCCAGGTTGAGACTCGAAGCTCTGTTAACCCAATGTCGTAAGTGTGGCCGGGCACTGTGAAAGGCCCGGATGAGCTCGCCCCCATAAATATTCACCAGTGATGGTGATGGATAAATATTCACCAGTGAGGGTGATGGATATGGATCATGATTATGATCAAGTTTATGATGAGTATAACTCGAGTTGGGGATGCACGACAGAGGGACAGTCCAATGGTTAGCTACCAGGACTTGTCGGGTTGGCTCTATAACCGACAGATGATATCATCAGCCACTAGGGACAGGCATGCATCATATGCATTTGTGTGACATTGGTTGGGTGTGCATATTATACCTGGTTTGCCTATGTGATTAATTGCTAACTGTTCTACTTGTAATAACTGTTTGTTTGTGCTTGAACTTCCTTCCTGTGTTTGCATCTGGGACTCTGTTGGATTGTCGTGATTGGTTGTTGGTTGGATTGTTTGGGCCTAGGGCCGTGGTTGAATTGAGATGGACCGATGGTTGGTTTCGGTATTGTGGTTATGGTTTGGAAATGCGTGAAAGGCTAATTTGGTTCAGCATAGATAAACCTTCTGAAATGCTTTTGAATATTGTTTTAAATGAACAGTTTCTTCTTTCAGAAAAAGGATTTCAGATTTCTCTTTTATTGTAAACGGTTGTTTTTGAAAAGAGGCATAAGATGGTTATTAATCATTGGTACGGTTTATCTTCATGTATCCTATTACAGTAATTCCCAAAAACCCTCTACTGAGAACCCTTTCGAGGATGATGTTCTCACCCCCTACATTTTTTCCCTTTCAGGATATGGGCGCAGAAGTTACGAAGAGCTTATTTAATTGTTGTTGTGATGCTCTGTATTGTTTTAGTTATGGTTTACTGCACCCTCGCCTTTATCTTGATATAATCTGTAAGAGGGATAGGAATTGTATTGGATTATGTTTGTAATATTATTTATATATATTTATGTATATATATATGGATGTACTCTTTATGAGTTGTTGTAAGTTGAATGGTATTTATGGATGTACGTTATCGAACGAAAGTATCTTTGGGAGCGGTATTGCGGTTTAAAGTTTTAAACAGGCTCATATTTTAGTATTAAATAATATAAGTGTCGTCGTAATGTCCGAGCTATCAGAGTCGCACAGCCGGAAGTGCGAGCTTTGGTAGTTAGGGTGTTACATTATGGTATCAGAGCAGTCCTTCCTGTAGAGCCTGAGGAATGGACCGACTATGCTTCAGTTGCATACTCTGAGTGTTTGTCATGTATTAGGCCTTGTCGAATGACGAGAATTAGAGCTTTATGCACATGACGGTCTATTGATTAACGATGTTAGTCTCGCATTGCATACTTCTTGGTATTAAGTTTGGCCGGTTTAATACTAGTGAATTATGTATATGAAAGCACTGATGGGTTATCATAGATGAAATACAAGTTTTGAGTAAAGCGAATCGCGGGCTTTGGGAACGTTAAAAACTATTTCTCGAGGCTATTCAGTTGTGTGTCTTGAATTTTATTCGAGTCGATCTGTTCTTTTATACCATAACCTGAAGTTCTTGTTTGCTAATCCTCTTGAAAAGTAGTTTGATTTTCTCAACTCTATTCTTCTATTCATATGCCTTCTTGAATGATCTTAAGTGCATATGCTTGTTTGAAATCCTTGTTGCATCTCTCTTCCTCTGTTTGAGTTCTTCTTGATTCAAGTATTCTTTGATATAGTCTTGAACTTGTCTTAATGTGCTGTGACTTTTAACTCTGGGTTCCGAGTTCATTCTTAGAGAACTTGTTGATTCTGTTTTCCTCTTATTTGACAGTGATTACAGCTAATTTTGAGATTTTTATAAAAGTTGCTATTGATTAGCTACATACTTATCTATATATGAACTTTGAAGATTTCTTATACAGTTTAACAATTATTTACTCCTAATATCTCGACCGTACTTTTACTGGTTTATAGAACTGCACCTACTTAAAATACAAGTTGACTTTCTAGTAACTTTACTATAGTTCCAATGGACATCTTCATTTGATTATGTATTTGGTTATTCTTCAAGATCCCGGAAAGAAATGATTTTTTCGCTTTTACTTAGGTTGAGTTTCGTTTGGTAAACTTCACTTAATTCATTTTTATTGGAGTTTGATATAGCATGCTATATGGTTTATGCCATTGTTGTTCTTTTGAAAATGTTGGACTCGTAGCTTTCTTCCTATGAACGGACTAAATTCTCTATTAAATCTTCCATCTCCATGAATGTCATGTTTGACCTTGTTTTTAACTGATCTTTTACATCTTGTGAATATTGCCATTGATCTTGGTTTTTCCTTTTTGTGAATCTCATTCGTATATGAGTCAGTTTGATTCGTTTCAAGTTAGTGCATCGTTTATTCTCCCGTTATCTCTATAAGAGTTTTTAGTCAAAGATTTATCCTTGAGAGATTACTAATGATTGAGTTGTCTTTTCCTATGACTTTTGTATTCTTTTGAATCAATTTGAAAGCTTGTTTAATGACTCATGCCTAGTGGATCTTGTTGAACTACTTTAAATTAAGATCTTTTCTTGCAAGGCTTGACTCCTTTTTAGTACATCTTAAACTTCTTGAATGTTCTTCTGAGATGGTGATTTCAAGAATACTTTTAGAGTCTTGTTTTGAACCTTTTTAAAGAAGTTTTGAATTCTCTTGTAAGAAGTTTTAAACGGAATTTATTTTCTGTTGCTTGATTCAGATTGAAACCATTGTTCAATTTTGATGAAGTTAATTTAAAAATCGGCATGCGCTATTTTAAATGAGGCTTTGGAGAACCTCCTTGTTTAGTGGAAATCGGTTCGTTTGTAACGCACTACTTATTTTCTTTACCAAATTGTGAGCAAATTTTTATTTCGGAGTTTCTTTTCTAGAAAGAGTTTAACTTCCTCTTTCGTACTTGCTATAAATGTTATACACACTTGTTTGAATATGAATTTTTAGAATTTTTGAGCAAGCATTTGATTACTTCCGAGTCTTTATGAACTGCTTTTGGTTAAGTTGTGCATCTAATTATCTTTCTAAAATATTTGAGGAATATTTTAGCTCTTAGCCAAAGTTGTGTGCATTTTGTTTTTGGAACTCTACAAAATATACTTCAACATGAAGTTGTATTGAAGTAAAGCCACGTTTATGCTTTTGTTACTCCCTTGAAGGGTGTTTGTTGTTTAACTTCTCTTTTAGACTACGAAGTGATATTTTTACAAGTTTTCGATTCTTTTAAGAACAATGTATTCGGAAGTATTTTAATTATGCTCTTGAGTTCTGTGAGCCTTGTCTTGGGTTTGAAATATTCTCTTCTGTAAACCTCATGCTTCCTCGACTCAGCTTGAGTTTGTTTCAAACTGATGCGCTGGTTTTCTTCCTATTGATCATGTTGAACCTCTTTGATCCAAGGGTTATCTTTGAAGTTGTCAATTGATTTATTTCTAGCAAACTTCATTGCTTGCGCGTCTTTGTTTGTCTGGAAATTGGATACATTTCCTTGAATTTATGAGTATTACCCTTGACAATTGTCTCTCCGTTCTAAATCTGGTATCCTTCTGAGTAGACTCGAGAATTGTTTTGATATCACGTGCGATCTGTAGATGTAGTAACGCGATGCGTTAGTTCTTTAAGACGTGATATGTGCATACGAAAGTTGAAACGGTAGGTGTACAACGTTAGGAGTTGTGGGTGTTTTGTTCCTTGCAAACGGGTGCAGCTGTCAGGCTTGTGATCGGATATGGGGAATGTAAAGTGCTTGATGGAGTTGGAAAGTTGAAGCTTTGAGGTTGATATGAGATTAGTGTGCGGATGTTGAGCATGTCGTTTTAACCCCATCCTGTTTGATAGCCTTTGATGCCTTGCCCTTCTATCACATGATTGACCCATGTTATCTTTTGCATTGAGCCTACCTTGTAACGTTTGCTTTGCAATCACACTCCTACCTTTACATCTTTATTCTCATGACAATCAAAGTATTTGAAAATCGTATATATCTTTATATGATGAGATATTTTTGCTTCTCCCTTAAATGTGTTTAAGAGTGAACTGTTATGAAATTTCTTTCGTTTTGTAGCAATTTTCGAGGGCGAAAATTTTTATAAGGTGGGTAGAATGTAAGACCCAGAATATTTGAAAAGTCTTATTATGATCAAGTCTCAAATTCTACAGTTATTTATAGCCTTAATTTCAGAGATTATTTTACTAAAGATAATTAAGGCAAGTTTTGATTTATTGGATTTGAGATAAGTTATAATTATTATCCAATTTCACAATTATTGGATTATTTTCTATATTCAGAGTATAAAGTTGGTAATTGTGAAATAATAAGGATTTCCATATGATTTGAATTAAATAAGTAATATTTTCAATATTAATACTGCTACTTTGGAAAATAAGGGATTTAATTATATTATTTCTAATTTTTAGATTTGGGCATTTTATTGAAAATAATTTGTGAAATTGATGAGCGAATAGTATTTTCTATGTACAAATAGTGTTGGATTTAATTTGGTTTTAATTACTATATTATCTCTACTTTTATTTGAAATTACCTAAACTACCCCTAGCTTGACAAAAAACCCTAGTTTTCCAAATGAGAAAAACCCTTATTCCCAAGCCTAGCAGCCGCCACCCTTTCTTCTTCCCTTCAGCAGACCTGCAACACAACAGCTTCAGAAGAGAAAAGAAACAGAAGCAGAAAATGGAGAGAAGTGAGAGTGTGTCGGCCAGGGGGAGGGAACTCACCACGAGCCGCCGATCGCGCTTCAGTTCAGCTCGCCACCGCCGCACCATCTGCGCCATCACCAGGGAGAGCGGAACCGAGGAGAGGGTTGGTCCGCGAGTGATGGTTGTCGCAGGCTTGGGGGCCGCTGCGCCTTCGTCACCGCCGTTGAGGTCCTCACCATCGCCGTTAATGGAGGACGCCGTCACGAGTATGAGCGTCGCCTCGCCACCGTGCTGATGAGCCCAGCCGCCGTTGTTTGCTAAACCCACAGTGCTCCCTATCACCTCTGCCGTCTGGAGCCGCACCGCCGTGCCTGTCGTCGGCGAGGAGAGTGTAGTGCGGGAAGGACAGAACGCGATGGAGGGGAAACCGATCCGCCATTGAGCTGCCGCGTCAGAGAAGGGGTTCATGCCGCCGGAATTCCTTTGCCACCGCCACCTTACCACTGCCGGCAAGCACAGAGGGAGAGAGAAATCGGAGAAGGCCTGAGGAGAGACAGAGAGGCCTGAGGCTGAGTTGGGGTTCAGCCACCGTGTCCAGTCGCGCTCGCGTCGCCGGCGCCGCCTCCGCCGGAGCTTCTGGCCGAGCCTTAACCGCTGGGAATGCCGCTGCCGCCACCGAGCTCCACTGGCGGTAAGGCTTTTAAGTTGAGTTTCCCTTCTATTGAGTTTCCTGGAACTTCATTGTCGCTGCGTGTGGTTCAGATCGCCGCTGCTGCTTGGGGCTGACTGCCGGGCTGCTGCCGAGCCGGTTCGGAGACCGTCGCTGTTTCGGTTCAGCCGTTCCTTTGGTTCGGTAAGCGTTTCGATCTGAAAGCCCTCTAGTTACTGCTCTATTATACGTTGAGGAATTGTAGCATTTGTTGTTATAAGAGTTAATCTCGGTTATTATATATTGCGATTAGAGTCGTTGTGGTTGCTGAGAAAACAGTTTGGAGCTGAGGTTTTGGTGGCCGGGATTTTGATTGTTGATTTCGGGTCGAGGCAGAAAGGACGCTGTGATGCCTTTGAGTTATGGAATTTGCATTTTGAGGTAGGGGCGCTTTCCGAAAACTACAGTTTATTATTGGAATTATTACATATGGATACTGATGTGAGATATGGTGTAATTAGTGATTGTATCTGCCTTATGTATTATTTGATTGACTCGAATGATTATGGATGTTGGCTTGGCTGAATTGTTGTGTGGCTTGTGAAATGTAATGTTTGAAGTTGATTCTTTAAATATTTGAAATGAGTTTAATCCATTGAGGATTGGTTTGAATTGAGTCAATTATTTTGATGATGTGAACGATAGAATGCTCTTGAAATCCAGCCTGGGTTGTTTTAATTGCTTTGGTTTTGATAAATGATTTATTGCTGAACCGATTCTTTAAAGCTTTATAAATGAGTTAAATCGGTTGATATTGAGTTGATTTTTGAAATGGTTTCCTTGAGGTATGCCATTGAGGCGACTGTTGGATTTAGCTTGCTTTTGAATTGATTTATGGTTTTGAGCTGTTGAAAAGAAATGAGAAACGGTTTAGTTGGGACCCGAACCGGGTGGCAAAAGTCCAAGTTTTAGGGGAGGTGCTGCCGAAATTTCTATAAAATCCGAGTCTTTATTGAAATGTTGTTTGGAAAATGATGAGTTAAAGACTTCTACTATTTAATTTGAATTATCGAGAAAAGGATGATTCATGCTTTCGAAATGAATTAATAAAGAGGAAATTGTGATTTAGTCTTGCTTCTTAAGAAAGGCATTGTATCTCTTTCAGGAGAAGGTTATTTAGATGAAACTTGTGTTTTAAAGCTGTTTGGATGTGAAAAGGGTTTATGCCTTTGAATTTGACTTGGGGGTTTCAATTAAAGAAGTTTCAATGACTTTGAAAGAACCTGAATGTCTATTGACAAGTTTCATTTTGAAATGTTTTGAGAAAGGTTTTAAGTACTCTTTGAATTCTGAATTCTTGCAAGACTAAAACAATTTTGAACAGTTGAAACGTTCTAGAATTTATTATGGGGGTTGAAGTTGGTTTTGCCTAAGTAAAGGAAGCGGCTTTGAAAGAAGTAAATGATTACATGACTCGGTTTGGCTTAGATCCTATTTGCTTACTCAAATCAGAAAGCCAATGTTTTAATGATTTTAAATGAATTTGGCGAAATGAGTTATGTTATTCTCCCCTAAAGACTTGGGACTCTGCCGAGAAACTTTTGTTATGAAATCCCATTGTTGTATGGGTGATTTTGAATACTTTGAAATAAATCTTTAACTTTCCATGGTTTTGGAAGTTTTGGAAAGAGGAAGCCGAGAGTGGCTTATTTCAAAAAGGGAATTTTCCTTGAGTAAAATTGGCTTATGAGCCTGAGATAATTTGAGAAATGAGATCTTTAAAGCCAAGGCCGAAAAGAGTTGAAACTTGATTTCAAAGTGAAATGAATTGAGAAAATGATTTATGGCTTAAATGCCGATTTCATGAATTTGATGATTTTGAATGTGGAAGTGCTGTTTTATTATGAGCCGGAATGGCTATGTATGATTATGAATACTGACTGGTTCTGGATTGAACCGTGAGCCGGAATGGCTGTGTGTGATTATCAATATTGGCTAGTTCTGGACTGAACCGTAAGCCGGATGGCTGAGATGGATGTTGATCCATGGATGAGAATGAATGCATGTAGATGCTGAATTATTGATAATTGTGATTTTTGCACTTCCACTATTGGAGATGAGGGTTTCCCTGGGTAGTAGCAATGGCTAGCCACCATGTGCTCCAGGTTGATACTCGAAGCTCTGTTAACCCAATGTCGTAAGTGTGGCCGGGCACTGTGAAAGGCCCGGATGAGCTCGCCCCCATAAATATTCACCAGTGATGGTGATGGATAAATATTCACCAGTGAGGGTGATGGATATGGATCATGATTATGATCAAGTTTATGATGAGTATAACTCGAGTTGGGGATGCACGACAGAGGGACAGTCTAATGGTTAGCTACCAAGACTTGTCGGGTTGGCTCTATAACCGACAGATGATATCATCAGCCACTAGGGACAGGCATGCATCATATGCATTTGTGTGACATTGGTTGGGTGTGCATATTATACCTGGTTTGCCTATGTGATTAATTGCTAACTGTTCTACTTGTAATAACTGTTTGTTTGTGCTTGAACTTCCTTCCTGTGTTTGCATCTGGGACTCTGTTGGATTGCGGTGATTGGTTGTTGGTTGGATTGTTTGGGCCTAGGGCCGTGGTTGAATTGAGATGGACCGTTGGTTGGTTTCGGTATTGTGGTTATGGTTTGGAAATGCGTGAAAGGCTAATTTGGTTCAGCATAGATAAACCTTCTGAAATGCTTTTGAATATTGTTTTAAATGAACAGTTTCTTCTTTCAGAAAAAGGATTTCAGATTTCTCTTTTATTGTAAACGGTTGTTTTTGAAAAGAGGCATAAGATGGTTATTAATCATTGGTACGGTTTATCTTCATGTATCCTATTACAGTAATTCCCAAAAACCCTCTACTGAGAACCCTTTCGAGGATGATGTTCTCACCCCCTACATTTTTCCCCTTTCAGGATATGGGCGCAGAAGTTACGAAGAGCTTATTTAATTGTTGTTGTGATGCTCTGTATTGTTTTAGTTATGGTTTACTGCACCCTCGCCTTTATCTTGATATAATCTGTAAGAGGGATAGGAATTGTATTGGATTATGTTTGTAATATTATTTATATATATTTATGTATATATATATGGATGTACTCTTTATGAGTTGTTGTAAGTTGAATGGTATTTATGGATGTACGTTATCGAACGAAAGTATCTTTGGGAGCGGTATTGCGGTTTAAAGTTTTAAACAGGCTCATATTTTAGTATTAAATAATATAAGTGTCGTCGTAATGTCCGAGCTATCAGAGTCGCACAGCCGGAAGTGCGAGCTTTGGTAGTTAGGGTGTTACAGACAATATCAGGGTTAGCTACCGGGTGTGTCAGGTTCTGGCAAAGTAATCGACACTTGAGCTCACGGCCAATAGGCTAGGCATGCATCATACTGCATTTGTTTTCTTTGTCTAGGTATGCTTAAGTTTTTTGGTTTGCCTATCTGATGATTTCTGTCTAATTGTTATTTGTTATACTTGCTATAATTGCTCTCTGATTGTGTTTATCTTGCATTGTTTGTGCTTGTGATTGATTCTGTTTTGTGACTGAATTTTGATGTTGATTTAATTTGGGGCAGAGGCCGAGTTAATTTGAGTTGGGCCGGAGGTCGTGATTGGTAGGATCAGTGGGTAAGTTTTGATTAAAATGGTTTCTTAGTAAGCGGTGAAATGTATGGAGTGCTGTTTTGTACAAAATTTTATATAAAACAATTATAAGTTTTAAATTTGGATAATTAACCTAAATATTCACCCCGACCCTACTAAAAATTTCCCAGTTCGTACCCTCCTATTTTCACCCCTTTCAGCTACAGGTGTGAAGGTTTAGTGCAGAGCTACAGGTGCATAGAAGATTCGTTTACAAGTTGAGTTTTTAGATTTTATTTTTTCCTCATCATTTATTATTTTAGTTTTAGAGGGGTAGGACTTGTATTTGAGGATCTTTGAATAAGTTTATGTATATATTGCTATGTGAGTATATATAATTTTTTGTGATTAAGAGGTTTAAAGTAAAGACCTTTCATTTTCTTAATTAAAATTTCAGTTCGTATCCATAAAGGCTCGATATTAAATAAAAATAGTATAAAATAAAAATGTTTAGAGGTAAGTAACGCCTAAACTTTTAATACGATCATAAGGTGCTAAAAGTTAGGGTGTTACATTGTTTCTACTAGGCACAATACGTCCATGCTAACTTTTGACCTCAATAAAACACCAGAAAAGAATGAGGTCTTTTGACTCATGTTGTTTGTTTGATATTTTGTCTTGGTTTTTAAATACCAATTGTTTGATATTCTGATGGACCTTGATTGGACTTGTTTATTGAAAAATTGGGATTTAATTCAACTTAATGAATGATGTGACTTTATATTTGGTGTTGAAGTTAATGAAATAGCAATAAACTTGTTGGATATTGAAATAATGTTGACTTCATATACCCCAATTAGTCCTTTGTAACTTGAAATGGTTGGAAGACAAGATTCTCTTATAGCCAAGGCTTTTTTCTATTTTAAATTTTTTTATTATGTAATTATGGTATATGGAATATAAATATATACCCCTTATTTAGTGAAACTGCTTAACAATTGCTGTCTTTTATCGTGACTTCAACTTATTTGAGACAACAAATTGCTGTCTTTTTTACCATTAATTATGTTTACTCGATTTATAAAAAATTAACTGTTTAAAATTAGTAATTTTAAACAAAAAGTCAATTTATTTATATTATTTTTAAATTAAATAATTATGAACAAAAGTACTTTTATTATTTTAAAAATTTAAAATATATATAAACGTGCTTGTCCTTTTCTAAATCACCATTATTTTGTTCTGGTGATTCTTCTTATTATTATTATTATATTCTTTTTTCCTACTGGTTTATGATTTATTATTATTATTATTATTATTATTATTATTATTATTATTATTATTATTATTATTATTATTATTATTATTATGTTAATATTGTTATTGTTATTATTTTTTTTAGGCTAACACCGCTAGTTTATTATTATTGTTATTATTATTATTTTTTGAAGACTCTCTATTTCACTCTTTCGTTGTTCAAAACCCATAAACCACCATCACTTCCCTAATCCTTATTATTCTCACTGCTAAACCCTTCCACACTCAGCCCCTCCAACGATTGCCGTCGGCTCTGGCCTTCTACTCCAAGTCACGTTCAAAGCGGTGGCATTGCAGTTTTGGTCGTAGTCCTCAAGCCAGAATTCGTCCTCGTTTTCAATGGTCCAGAATCGACGTCTCTATCCACTCATCAAGCATTTGTCTTCGAGCTCTTTCTCTCTCTGTTCGAGGCACAAACCTTCGTCTCTTACCGTCAGTACCCTTCTTCCCACTACCGGTAAGCATTACTAGTTCAATTTGTGTGGTTGCTAATTTCCTTAAAGAAAGTGTGATCATTATTGATTGATAGTTGACATGCATGATTCTTATTACCTTTTTTGTTGAGTTAGTTTGTTGATGGAGTTCTGAATTAGGGTTTATGGACTTTTTGAATGTGTTTTTAATTGCAGTAATATTGTATCCTAAACAACATTTGTTAGGTACGCTAACTTTGTTGCAGATTATTGCAAAAAAAAATTCTTATCTATGAATTTTGTTGCCGAGGTATAGATTATGGTTGCTGATTAATGAAATTATTGAGAAAAGCAAACCAAAGCTGAAATCTGGATTTTGTATATTCCAAAAAGAAAAAGGCACAGAACATACTCTAAAAGCACCATCTTGATTTATATGAGTCAATTGCAAACCATAACATGTAATGTGAATTTAGCTTTAAGTCTTAGTTACTCAATATATGTGTAGATTATAATAATAAAAAGCGTGATTAACCAGGTCAAAAAAGAAGATCACCAAATCTAAGCCACTATAAGGTCCAAGCCATGATAAAGTTAATTTTTACTTCATTATCCTTTAATTAATAATTAGGTGCCAAGCTAGCTTTGGATAGATATAAACCAAGTGAAAATGAGCAACAAATATGATCTCCCAATTAATATAAATCTAATAATTAAGAAGTTTAATTTCCTCATAAAGCTGATCCCGACCCATCGCCTTAAATTTATGTATAATTTTATACAATCAGTTACATACATATATGCAGCAAATCACATAAAGAGGTTTCTTTTCTTGTATTTGGTGTATAGTTAAAGAAAGAATATTGATGAGTAGTTCTTCTTCTTTTTTCTTTATACTGCTGCTTTTTCTTTTGCCTTTAACCTGTTATTGAATCAATGATTTGATGTTTCTCTATTTTTTGGTTTGGATTTACTGTTCCGCTAATATCTATAAAAAAAATGTACATATAGTTTGCACTTATATACTAAAATTTACACATATAAATTAACACAATTTATTTATATAAATTAACACAATGTAAAGTTTGTATTGATAAAATACTAGCCAAAATTTGATAAGAAAAATGTTGGCACTCAGGATATTTTATTTTATGTATCGATGCATTTCTCTATGACAAAAAATATTCAAATGCTTGCTTCTTTTGTCATGATCCGAATGCTATCTAAAAACATGAGATTAATCATCTAATTTTCATGTCTCAACCAATAAATTGGCTACTTTAAACTAAAGTTATCAATGTTATATTTAACCAAATAAACTACTTCTAGCAGCATTCTTGGAAGTGCTTTGCACTACGTAAGGTTTTTAAATTCTTCCATCTAGCGAGCTGATTTGATGTTTCTCTATTTTTTTGGTTTGGGTTTACTGTTATGTTAATATTTAATGCTATAAAATTTTTATTACTTTTTTTCATTTTGATAATAGTATAAGTGATAACTTTGGTGGTACCTAGTTTATTAAGATGCCCAGGATAGGTCATTACACGAAGAAATCAAAGTTAGACAAAGCATGTCATCAACCTCAAATAAGATCTGCTGCGGCTTCATCCTCTCATCAAGTGGACTACCCAATTCCCCCGTCCAGTGGTGGTGGTGCCCCTGCAGCCTCATCTTTATGCCCCTTTCATCCGTCCGGTAGCGAACTACTGCCTTGCACAAATGGTGTTCAAAAACTCAGAGCCGGGCGATGAAGACTTAGATCCAGAGGCAGATGGGGTAGATTCTTTTGTGCAATACATTGACAATCTATTTGGCTCAGAAGCACAAGGGACGCAAGACCACTGAATTTTGGGATGTTAAAATAATTGGTATATAAGTCTTTAATCTTTTATACTCAAATTTTATATATGCTCTATTTTTTATGACTTCATCGCATCTTGACCACAATGGTTACTCACTCAGACTTACTATTTTTTATAAAATTTGATGGCACAATCAAACAAGCTAAATTGAGTGTGAGGGAAGCTATGAAGCCGCCTAACGGTAGAAAGATTGTGCTCAGGTTCAACGAGAATCTGCAACAAATTGGAAATTAAGCTGGTATACTGTGTGATTTTCTCAGACTACTAAGGCTAACTATAACAAATTCCCAATATGCAAGAAATACTAGAGAAATATTAGCTCCAAGGACAAGATCTATAATGAATGTGTAAAGACAAAAACCTGTAGTGTTGTAGGATTAGAGAATCTTAATTTGACATTTACTAACAATTTAAATTTACTGTTGCAGGAAATGTTCCATTTTGATGAAGATAGTAGAGGAATTATCAAGCGTACAATATTACATAGTATAGGGAGGTCTTGGAAGGAAACAAGGAACAGGTTGTACCATGCCTATTATGACTCAGAAAAGACAATTGAACAAATATTGAAGGCCGCCCACTGAGAATTATTGCGGATCATTGGAGATGTTTTTTGATTATCGTAATAGTGAAGACACAACGGTAATATATTTTTAATTCATAACATAATTTAAAAGTCTATTTATGTTGCATTGAGTTGGTCAAAAATGGTCTCTAGTAACTCTTACTTTTGATGACATGATAGGAGAAGTGTAGGAAAAATGCTAAGAATCGATCGAAGCAACTATACACTCACACTGGCGGTTTGAAAATCTTGGCAAGGTGTGGAGAAGAAAAGGTATTTTACGTTTGGGTTCACTTTTTGAACCATATCTTCATCTACATATTCACTTTTTAAACTATATTGTTACAGTCGGAACTCCAAGGGAGGAGACTTAGTAGAGGAGAGTTATGGATCTTAACGCACAAACGACGTAATGCCTCCTATATCCATCCAGAAGCTCGGACCATTAGTGTAAGTAATACATTGAGAATCATTAAGTTGTCTTTTGTAGGTTTAATTTATAAAAAATTATGTTGAAAGTCTATGCGGTTAGCAACTAGCACGTAAATGTTTATATTTGCTTATCTATGTGTATAGGAAAGGATTGAGGAGATTGAGCAACATGATGAATCCTTTAGACTGTTGTCTCAAAATAATTTGCTTGCTCAAGCTCTTGGAAAAGAGCACCCAGATAGAGTACGTGGCGTGGGTTTTGGACCGACTTCTAGTCAACTCTTTGGTACGACTTCCCATCAGTCGAGCGATGGAGCTCAAAGAGAGGAGACCCAAAGGGTGCTTCTTGAACTACAAGTGGCGGCCGAGAAATTAAAAAGGAAGGCAGTAGAGGAGGAGGTAGCAGCCGAGAAGACAAAAAGGCAAACAGTTGAGGATGAAGTAGTGGCCGGGAAGATAAAGATACAAGCAATGGAAAGTGCTCTGGGATGTCTAATTCAAGAGCAAGGTGGGGGAGCTGCCACATGATATCGCTGCATGGATAATTTCCTTGGAGGGACAGAATAGAAAGTAGATCCTAGGATTAGATATTTTTTTAATATACACCTTTTTAAAGCTGACTATGCAACTCTTTGTAATTGATATACTTCATTGATGTTTATATAAATATATAAATTCATTTCGAAATTTTTTTTAATGCCGCTTTACTTTCAATTTATTTTTTCAGAGACAATAATTAATATTTCTAATATTAAAAAAATCCTAAAAATTAAAAAACCAAAAATTAATATCTAGTACATTTGAATTAAAAGCAATGTCGATTTGCAGTGCAAAATACAGTATTTTTTGCGGCAGTTTAGCCAGAAAAATGGCGGCGGTTACAAAACAGCCAAAAAAAAATTTTAAAATTATGCTTTATCAGATAGTGGCGGTTTCTAACTACTGCCAAATAAATTTAAAAAAATAATAGCTCTTAAATAGTGGCGGTTCATGACCATCGGTAAATAAATTCGAAAATAAGAATCGTCAAATAGTCGCTGTTTTAAACAGTCGCTAAATCAACCGACGCTATATTTTGATTTTACGGCAGTTGCGCCAGTGATTCGTAAAAACTGCTGCAACATCATATAGTCACACCCTAAACTGCAATGCTTATGGAACTGCTGGCATGTCATTTTGCGGTGGTTTAAAACTATTGCAATTCCAAAAAAACGGTTGCTATTTTTCAGTTCCCTTGTAGGACTATAAGAGGCTATGATTTGTGTGAGTATTACTAGCACAAAGTGTGACTTTATCACAAAACTTATTAAGCAAAAACAACCTTTATTTTACTGGTATAATACCCTTCACAATCTAATATAGATATATAAACTATTGCATATGTGAAAATAAAAGACAATATTACATTCGAAAGACGAAAAAAGGAGTCCTTCTTTAGCCTTTTACTCATCATGGCTGATGTTGGTGTCTCATAAACCCACTAACGTTCATGAAACATAGTTTTTTTTAGATGCCACATTATCTTTTAGTTTTACATTTTCAATAGTTTATATATTCAGAAAATATCTCACTATCTGATTATTTATCCAAAGGATAAAGCGCTCTTCCATCATTCGAAAATCACCAATTGATTTTCAATCGTTTAAATAATTGATTTAAGCAATTTTTGTTACTAGTCTAAACGACTCCTATAATTAATCTGAGTAGTCCCTGATGCATTAGTAGATGACTATTTACAAAGACCATTTATACTAGTTATTTGGATGGTTAGGAATCATTTAGATATTTTTGAATTATAAAGGGTGTTTTTTGTCTTTCGAATAAATTATCAGAGACCAAAAAAAACATAGAGTAAATATCATTTTAGATCCTTGACCATTTAAATAAGATTATAAAATTTTTTGCATGATTAGATTCATTGAAGATAGAAGATGCAAATTCTTCGTCTACGACTCATTCAACTAATTACGATAATAAATGCGAAAAAATAATTTAGATACAAATTTAGAATCAACTATGCTATATTTATATACACACTTAATCAGCTACTCATATATAATATATGTTAAAATATAAAATATGCATGAAAAATAAACTAAAAAATATATATTTATACATAAAATACATAATAACAAATTTGCTGACTAAATTTTAATATATACATAATATTTTTTATTTTCAATACGAGACGGCGTGAAGGGGATTGTTTCTCAGAGAAAATAAATCTTTCTACGGAGTGCAGAGAGTTACAACTAACTTTTTTTGTGATGCTTTAATTAAAGAGAAATTCTCCACATACAAGTCTTTTCACATACAAGTCATACAAGTCATTTATTTCTTCTTCTTTTTCTTTCTTCATGCCTCCTCTTTTTCTTCTCCTTCTTCTTCTTTTTCCGTGCCTCTTCTTCTTCTTCTTCTTCTTCTTCTTCTTCTTCTTCTTCTTCTTCTTCTTCTTCTTCTTCTTCTTCTTCTTCTTCTTCTTCTTTTCTTTCTTTTCTTACCTTCTCTTTCTCCTTCTTCATTTACGTGCTTTTTTCTCTGTTTTCTTTCTTTGTTATTCTCGATGTCCATTGTTTTTTGACATCAAACTCTAAAATCGTTTTTGAAGAAGAAGAAGCAGCAGAAGATGAGGAGGAGAAAGAGAAAGAGTTCTGCATAAGGTGTACTTCAACAAATTTTTGGTGTATTTCTTAAATCCTTTGGGTGTATTTTCGTAATCCGTTGGGTGTATTTCTGTAATCCTTTGGGTGTATTTTTATAATCGTTTGGGTGAATTCCTGTAACCATTTGGGTGTATTTCTATAATTCTTTGGGTGTATTTATGTAATTGTTCGGGTGTATTTCTGTAATCGTTTGGGTGTATTTCTGAAGTTCCATTATCTTCAAAACGATTTCAAAGCTTGATTTCAGAAATCATGAAAATCGAAAAAAAAAACGAAGCAAGAATACCAGTGATAAACACTGATAAAACAACGAATGAAAAGACAAAGAGAGAACGCACAAAGGAGATCAAATTTGACAAGAAATTTGTTTTCATGAAAGAAGAAGAAGAAGAGTAGGAGAAGAAGAAGGAGAAGAAGAAGGAAGAGGAGAAGAAGAAGAAGGAGAAGGAGAAGAAGAAGGAAGAGGAGAAGGAGAAGGAGGAGCACGTCATGAAAATCGTATATGGGTCATATGGGTCAGCGTGTTTTTTGTTAAGTTTATTCCAACTTGTATGATGACTTGTAAACCAAATGACCTGTATGTGTAGTACTCCTCTAAAATACTCGATCACAAATGGAAAGTAGAATTTTTGTACTCAACAATACAGATCAAATCGGGCCAACAAAACAACATTAAACAATCTTACAAAAGACATGTAAATTTTAAATCTAAACAAGTTGTGCCAACCCCAATTGACCCTGGGAAGGAAAACAAATTTAATCCCCTCTTCCACGGAAACAAATAAACTGTTATACAGTAACATGGAATATGAGAGTTCGGATTTTTTCACAAATCAATTTTCAATTTTATAACTACTCCCATGAATATAACTATAATAATTTTATAATACGGGTTAATACATTTTAATCTAACCATTATTTATTTATTTATTTATTTTGGAAGTCACATTTCTACGTGGATGTATTAGAATAAAAAATATTATGTATATATAAAAATTAGAAACTATGTATTTGTGTATAAATATATATTATTTAATTTATTTTTAATTTGTATTTTGTATTTTAACGTATTCTTTATAGGATGAGAGCTAAATTGGAAGCTGATTTTAAATATACACGTAACCAGGGACGGAGCTAGAGTAATTTTTTAGAAGAGGCCAATATAAAAAATATAACTTTAGAAGGAGAGAAAAAATAAAATTGAATTGGAAGCTGATTTTAAATATACACGTAATCAGAAACGGAGCTAGAGTAATTATTTAGAGGGGCCAATATAAAAAATATAACTTTAGAAGGGGAGAAAAAATAAAATTAGGGGAGGTCAACGCATAGTTGTAAAAATTAGATTAAATTCCCAACTAGTCCGGTCCAGTTCCAAGATCGCTTACACTCTGTTTGGTTTGTGTGTATGTCAGGCCAAGACACAGAAACAGTAGAACATGTCTCTTGTTTAGTTTATGAGACACAAAAAATGAAAGACACACTTACACACACGGGTACACATAATACACATATTTCATGTCTCAATGAAATGATGAGACACGAACGAAGAGTGATGGACATTGATCTGAATTATTTTGTTTACTATTTTACCCTTATTAAAATTTCAACTTCCAGACTTCTTCTTCTACCTTTGACAAAACCTAATAAGTCTCAAAATATTTTGTGGAGCTTTCTCATTGTTGGCTGTTTTTGTGGAGCTTCTTTATCCTTTCTATGTTCTTGAAAACTCCACTAGTTTGAAATTATGTTATTCCTCTCTATTATTATCTCAAGTTTTCAACTTTTATTTTTTCTTGCTCTGTTGCGATGAACTTTAATACATTTTATTTTAAAAAAAATAGTGGTGTGTGAATAGAGGAACAAATAATACTACTAGGCTATGAATCAAATAAGGGAATATAAGTATTGTGAATGCTGAAGTTTGTTTTGGGAATTAAAGCAGGATAATGAGCAAATTAGAAGTATCGTGGGCTTTATTGTTGTTTAGTTAATATTTGGAGCTATTATTTGACTATTGTTAGGGTTGGTACGAGGAATGCCTATAAAAATTCAACCAATAACTCAATAATATTTGTCATGATTTGGTTGTCTTTCTTCTATTTTCAAACAGTAAAAAAATTATTTATGTTGTATAAGGGGCAAGCAATTTTTGCAACGGATTATTTTATGAAAAGCACATAATTTAGATTTCTTTCAACTTTACTAGTGACGGAGCTTGAAAAATTTTTTTAGAGGGGCCAGAAATCTTAATAAAAAATTATATAATAGTATTTATATTAAAATAAAATTTATAAATATAATTATTTTATTTTTAAATTTATTATTAATATATAGGATTACATATGGTTAAGATTAACCAAAAAGTAATTCTGATTTTGATTAGTAAAAAATTTCGTTTAGGTTAATAAGCCAAATTAATTTTAAACAAAAAATCAATTTTAAAAAAAATCAGTTTTTATATGAAAAAAATTAGTTTTTGCACATAAAAACCTATTTTTATTTAGAAAAATAATTTTTTTATCTAAAAACTGATTTTTCTTTTCAAAAAACTGATTTTTTATTTAAATTATATAAAATCAATTATAACTTATAAATTATTTCGTAACATTTTTAAAAATCAATTTTATCTTTGATAATATTTATCTTTCAAAAGTTTTAAAATTAATTAGTTTTGTTATTATTTTTATTACAATTCAAATAATACAACAAAATAAAATCTTAAATTTCTGATAAAATAAAAATATCAAAATTTATTAATGTAAACAATGTTGATACTATAATGACATTAAATTTGTAAAATTGATTAAAAATAAAATAATGACTTTTTATGAATAACTGATATTACTACTAGTTATATTATAATTTTTGTTATTCTAAAAATAAAATAATGCATGAAAATATATGAGAAGCCAAATATAATTTAGTGTTACTTTTATAATGATATTTAATTTGTAATGTTGATTTAAAGAATGGTGAAGATAGGTATCGAACTCACATAGATTGAAAGTATATCAATTTAATCAAATGAGCTAACTTTATTTTTTTTTTTAAGTAGAACTACTAATATTTTTACAAAAGCTTTGGGGGAACCATGGCCCCCATTGCCTCAATAAAGCTCTGCCACTAATCTTTACCAAAAGAATTTATGAGTTTGGACTTAAAACTACATTAGATTTAAATTTTAAGCTATTGTGTTTTCTGAATTTGAAAATTTTGAGATATTAATGAAAAAATTCAAAGGCTTTTATATAAGAATGAAATTTGGTGTGGGTCATGGATCTTTTATTTTGTGGAGTTAGAAGTTTAAAGTATTGAATTCAAGTTTTTTATTTTATTTTTTATAATTTAGAGCATTAGTTTGTGAAAAAAGTCTTTGATGATAACTGTAGGGTAGTAGATATTAAATTTCTTGGATGTCAATTCGATCCCAGCCCACTCTAGTATTGCTAGCTCTGTTTTTTTTTTTGGATTTGTTATGGTCACTATCTAAAGCTTATTTGAATGTTTTGGTGCTGGATATTTATTATTTATTTATTTTTATACATTTACTTTTTATTATTTGTTAGAAAGTGATGATGGATCATTCCGAAAAAATTAAGCCATGTGTTGGATATTACTGGATTATGAGAATGCAATTTGACACGTTAATGTTATTTTTTTAGTTCCTTTATATATGTATATTAGGAATAGAAGGCAGAGTCATTCTTCGATTTGTCGAAGAGTGAACACATTGCCATTAAAGCGAGATGCATTAGATAATATCATTAGGGCGGGTGGAGATAGAAATTGCATATGAGAGTTAAAAATGAGTTTGAATGCATTTGCCAATTTGTGTGAATTGCTACAAGTTTAGGATGGGTTGGACGAAGATGATCAAGTTGGCATAGGCGAGCAAGAAGCTACTTTTTTAATCATATTAGCTCACGATACCAAAAATCGTAGTGTACAAGTTAGGTTATATAGGTCTGATGAAACTATAAGTAGGTATTTTTACAAGGTATTGTGTTCGGTTTTGCGTGTTCAAAGTATATTATTTGCAACGGCAGATCCTGTACCAGAAGATTGTATAGATCCTATATGAAAATGGTTTAAGATAGGTCTTGTATATAGCTCAAATTTTTACTGGTCAAGTTTATCTAGTGTGTAATAACTGTTTTTTTAACATTTGATAGGGTTGTCTAGGAGCATTAGATGAAATTTACATAGATGTCACGGTCCTAAAGAATGATAAATCTAGATATCGGATAAGAAAATCTAGAATATCCACCAATGTCTTAGAAGTTTGCAATCGGAATATCAATTTCGTCTATGTCCTTAGCGGTTGGGAAGGATCAGCATCTGATTCAAGGGTACTTAGGGATGCAATTACTCGACATAATGGCTTGAAATTACCTGTTGGTATGTCTAAATTAATCTTTCGATAAGAGCATTAACTATTTATGAAAGAATTACAACGTATTTCTTATATTTTTTTCCATCCTTCCGTTTTAGGGTCTTATTATTTAGTGGATGCTGGCTATACCAATGGTAGAGGATTTTTATCTCCTTATAGAAATGTTCGCTATCATATGAATGAGTGGGTTCAAGGTCACCGTGCACCACAAAATCATCTAGAGTTATTTAATAAGAAGCACTCTTTGGCTAGGAATGTGATTGAGCGATGCTTTGGATTGCTTAAGAAAAGATGGAAAGTTCTACGAAGTCCGTCGTTCTACCCTATTAGGATTCAAAGCCACATTATTATCGCTTGTTGTTTGTTACAAAATTTTATTTGTATGAACATGGATGTTGATCCCAAAGAAGATGCAACTCTTTTACCGGAATACATACTCATAGGAGATGATACTATAGTTGATGAAGGCAACACAATTGATGTTGTGAAAAGTAGCCACGAGTGAACTTAATGGCGTGAGGACCTAGCAACCAAAATGTATAAAATATGGAGAGGAGAACATGGCGGGTAGAGGTTTTATTTTTGCTAGTTTTACTATATATGCAATTGTCCTATACTATTATTATATTTGAATTCATTTGAGTTTTTTTTCCTTGTGGCATATGTATTTGCCAATTCGGTTTGATGACTTGTATTCTAATTAAAGATACAACTAGACAAGAGTTTGTTCTAATTGTTTCAAAAGATGTTAAATGCCTATAATTTTATTAAAAATGTTGAAGTATGTTGATATTGTGCTGGTGATTATTTATTTTAATAGTCCTATCACATCCCATTACGTAAGTAGTACTTTTTTGCTGCAAATGTGTTAGTAGGTATTAGTTTGCTGTGAGTGATAATTTGCTATAAATCTACTAGTAATTTGATGAAAATTCTGCTATAATTGTGCTAGTAAATTTGTTGTCATTGTCAAAGCAATTTTTGTGTAATCCTAAAAATAATTCTACTATATGGTGCTCTTTTTCGTTATTGTGCATATATATTATCCAGCAGCAAATGGCCTCCACACCACGCCAGTGGACTGAGCTAAAAAATGAACAATTTGTGGTCCTCATGGAGGAATTGGTTATTGAAGGCAAGAGGGCGGATGCCGGTCAATTTAAATCAGGGGCATTTCAAAAGCTAGCAGACAAGATGATTGAAAAGTTTCATGAATGTGGTCTCACTGTGAAGCACATCAGAAATAAACACAAGCGCCTAAAAGAAAAATATATGTATGTGGATGAGGTGTTGGGTTGTAGTGGCTTTGGATGGAATTCTCAAAAGATGTGTGTTGAAGTGGATAGTAAACAAGTATTGGAAGCTTGGAGAAAGGTGTGTTTTTTCGCACTTTAAATTCTAGTTTTTACAAGTACATTTTAATTTTCATGTAAGTGTATGTATATGCATTTGTTAATGTATATTTTGTTATATGGTATAAGGTTGCAATGTGACGTTCTACACTCCAGTCAAGCCATTTCTGTTGTTTGAACGTCTTGGGAACATTTTTGGCAAGGATAGAGTACCGGTCTTGAAGCATGCAGTGGAAAAGATGCTGAAGAAGATGTCACTTCGGGCTCTACATTTGCTGCAGCCACAGCTGGTGGCTTGGGTTTAGATGGAGAGGATGTTAACAGGGAGGATTTAGCAGCTGTTGAGAGCGAATTATCCAATATCTTTTCGACCACTTTTGCTTCATCAAGTGAGAGAAATCAAAGACGTCAAACTGCAACTAAAAAATGCTACAATGCTACAATCCTATCAAACATGGCTAAGACTTTTAAGGCTGCAGTTCAGGATCAAGGAAAGCATGTGCAAGTACTAGCCAATACAATGTCTGGGATTAATGAGTAAGTGAATCTTCGCCGAACGTTGAAGAGTCTTGGTTTCCACAATGAAAATCGTGCAAATTGCAAAAAAATTTGTGCAGAATCCAAAATTGAAGGCAACCTTTTAGAGTTTGGACGAGGAAAAGGTGGCAATGCGGTAAACCTTAAACCCTAAATTGCAAAATCTTATTAAACAGTAAGAGAAATAGTTTAAGCTGTAAATATTAGGAATAGGTATGGTAGATACCTGCCAAACGCGGAGGAGACGCTTCTTGACACTAGCTTCTTCTTCGACGCTAATTCAACACACGAAGCTTTCCATCGATGAGCAATGCTCTGTGAACACTCTTTAGTTAACTGAACCTGCAAACACACTCGTAACAATTAAGACGAAGACAAAGAATAGCGAAAAAGGAGGAGGCCAACTAGAGAGAAAGGAGATTTTTGGGTGCTTGGGGTGAGGGGAAGAAACCCTCGAATCAATTTGGGGTCTCTGCCTTTATGGTCTTTGTTTAACTTTAAAATTATTGAATTTTCAATTTAAATTATGAGGGTAAAATAGTTATTTTAATTACGTAGTGTTCTTGTGTTTTATTAACCAAACATAATATTAGACACTACACTAATGTCATGTTTACTATATCCAAATATCATACATAAATACAAATATTTTATATCTATGTCTCAAGTGTCTATGTTTTAATGTCTATCTCTTAATACATACACAAACCAAATAGAGCCTTAAGGACAAAAACCGATAAAAACCGATCAAAGTCGATAAAAACCGATGAAAACTGGTCCAACCAAACCGCTTGAGAGAAAATTCTAAAATTGATGAATATGTAGTTTCAATCTGGGTCTTCCTTATGACTGCATGCTCCCCTTACCACTAAGTTATGTTGTTCCTTGTTATTTTATGGGTAAAAAACGTAAATAAGCCAAGGGAGCTCAGAAATTACGCAAATACGCCAAACTGAAAATTGCTTCATGAATGAGCCAAAACACTTCTCTATGTAATTCGAACCAGCTTAGTTCGATTTGTACTTGTATATAATTCGAACCGAATCAGTTCGAATTGTTTAGCAAAATTAAGAGTAATTCGAACCAGCTTGGTTCGAACTAAGAACACACATAATTCGAACAAGATGAGTTCGAATTATATAGGAAGAGGCTTCTCAAAGTAATTCGAACCAGGTTAGTTCGAATTACATACACAGCACGCGTTTCCAAGTAATTCGAATTTGACTGTTAAAAAATTAATAATTTATTAAAAAAATTTTATTAAAAAAATTTATTAAAAAATTAATAATTTAAAAATTAAAAAATATATATTTTATTTCATACATTAAAAAAAAAAGCTAACAAAATATTTAATTACGAGACTTCTTTAAAATATTTGTGATCTATCAACTCGAATTCCATACAATACTCTTTTGTCCATTTTTAATAGCTCATGAATATTTTTTAATAAAATTTTTTAATAAATTTATTTAAATTATACTACAAAAAATATTTTATCCTATGCAAAATAATTTAAAAAGAATGGCTTAAAAAATGTTAGGAGTACTATAAAAATTTGTAATGTTCTAATAACTTAGGTAAATACATGCATGTACTCAAATTTTAAATAAAATACTCTACATAGTCAATAATAATTTAGAAATGAAAGAAAATATTTTATTCCATACAAAACAATTAAAAAATATATTTTGTGAGAATAAAATATATTTCATAACATCTTTTAAGCCATTTTTTTAAAAGATGTTATGAAAATGGCTTAAAAGATATATTTTATTCTAATACAAAATATTTCATAACATCTTTTAAGCCATTTTTAAGCCATTTTTTTAAAAAAATGGCTTAAAAGATGTTATGAGAATAAAATATATTTCATAACATTTTTAAGCTATTTTTAAAAAAAATATATTTCATTCTAATACAAAATAATTTTATGCCATTTTTTAAGCCATTTTTTAAAAAAAGGGCTTAAAAGATGTTATGAAAATGGCTTAAAAGATATATTTTATTCTAATACAAAATATTTTATAATATCTTTTAAGCCATTTTTAAGCCATTCTTTTAAAAAAAATGGCTTAAAAGATGTTATGAAATATATTTTATTCTCATAAAATATATTTTTTAATTATTTTGTATGAAATAAAATATTTTCTTTCATTTTTAAATTATTATTGACTATGTAGAGTATTTTATTTAAAATTTGAGTACATGCATGTATTTACCTAAGTTATTAGAACATTACAAATTTTTATAGTACTCCTAACATTTTTTAAGCCATTCTTTTTAAATTATTTTGCATAGGATAAAATATTTTTTGTAGTATAATTTAAATAAATTTATTAAAAAATTTTATTAAAAAATATTCATGAGCTATTAAAAATGGACAAAAGAGTATTGTATGGAATTCGAATTGATAGATCACAAATATTTTAAAGAAGTCTCGTAATTAAATATTTTGTTAACTTTTTTTTAATGTATGAAATAAAATATATATATTTTTTAATTTTTAAATTATTAATTTTTTTAATAAATTTTTTAATAAAATTTTTTTAATAAATTATTAATTTTTTAACAGTCAAATTCGAATTACTTGGAAACGCGTGCTGTGTATGTAATTCGAACTAACCTGGTTCGAATTACTTTGAGAAGCCTCCTCCTATATAATTCGAACTCATCTTGTTCGAATTACGTGTGTTCTTAGTTCGAACCAAGCTGGTTCGAATTACTCTTAATTTTGCTAAACAATTCGAACTGATTCGGTTCGAATTATATACAAGTACAAATCGAACTAAGCTGGTTCGAATTGCATAGAGAAGTGCTTTGGCTCATTCATGAAGCAATTTTCAGTTTTGCGCATTTGCGTAATTTCTGAGCTCCCTTGGCTTATTTACATTTTTTACCCTTATTTTATATGCTAATATTAATTATATAGTAAAAATGTACAATAAACTTTTAGATATTATTTTAATTTTATACTCACTTATATTTAAATTAATTATATTTTTATTATTCATAATTATTAATATAAGTATTATTAAACATGTATAAATAAAAAATGTCAAATATTTTATTAATTACAATATAATTATTTTTTTATAATTATATGATATTTATTAGTATTATTTTTTAATAAATACATATAGTATATAATAATATAATAAATATAATTTGTTAAAATTTGATTTTTTTAAAATATTAGAAAAAATATATATTTTAAATTTTAATTTTAAATTTTTAACTATTTTATATTTTTTATTTACGTAGGACTAGTTCTGTCAATTCAAGCAATGACTTATTAATTGAACCAATAAATCAGTAATTAAATCAATAATCTAATTGATTTGATCAACTACTAAATTAAATATATGTATGAAAATTAGAATATAAAGTATATATCATAAATGAGTTTAACAACAAATATAATATCCAAATATGCATGCAATGGTAAACTTTTTGTGTGCGTATAATTTTTTTTTTGTTTCTAGTTCAATTTTTTATTTGTTTAACAACTAATAAAATAAGTTCTGTTTTGTACATTGTTCTGAAAATCGAACTGGACCGGTCGGTTCAACCGGATTAATCGGAAATCGGTCACTAGACCGGTCCGGTTATGCTCAAAAATCGATTGACAAAAAATCGGTCAAAAAATTGGTTGAACCGACAGTTAACTGGTGAACTGTTTGGACCGATCGGTTTTTTTGCAGTTTTTCTTATTTGCCTACTCCTCCCAAACGGCGCCATTTTACCCATTTAGTTTTTTTTTTTTAATATAAAGGAAACAGATTCCCAATCCCCCTCTCTCAATCTCAACCCTATTTTAACCCATTTAACCCTAAATCAGAAGTAATGAAGCCAAACCCCAAATTCAATCTTCAACACTTCAGCAGCAACAACCAGCAGCAGCGTTAACGCCAGCAGAGCTCTTCTCCTCGCCGTCGCAGAGCTCTTCTCCTCGCCGTCGCGTCTCGTCTCACTCTCACCGCGAACGTCTCTCCGTCGTCACCTCTGTTCCATTGCTCGGCCGTTGCGGAGCTCTTCTCCCGCCGTCGCGTCTCGTCTCACTCTCACCGCGAACGTCTCTCCATCGTCACCTCTGTTCCACTGCTCAGCCGTCACCTCCTCTCACCGGGACCTTTCTTTCACCTCTGTGGAACGCTCGAGCAGTCGAGCTTCTTCCCTTATTTCTCCAGGTTCTCTCTTTTTCTGCTAAGTTTCTTGATGAGGTCACTTCCTCCAGGTTCTCTCTCACACATCAAGCCTGTCTTCAATCCCCTCTGAGCCCGAGCTCACTTCCCCTCTTCCATCACCGTCACTTAGATTCCTCCTTCGCGGCTGCCAGTCTTCAATTTAATTTTGCTTGTATTTGTACTTTTATTTGGTTTCTGATTTCTGATTCTGAGTTTGCTAATTTCTGTTTAGCTTGAGTTTATGAATGTCTGAGTTTGTAAACAGATCCCTACCCTGCTTCACTTATCATTTTTGGAAATTAATTGCTGTTTTTTGGGATTTGATTATGTTGATTGTTGCTTCTTTGTCTGGGTTAATTGTTATATGTTGATTGCTGTCTTCTGCTTTTTAGCCTTTTTTTTATTTTGTTAATTAAATGAATTAATCAGGTTTTTGTGATTCTGTTTTTGTAAATTTTAAATTCTGTTTTTGTTCTATTTTTAATTTGTTACTGCAATTTGATTTCATAGTTTGTTTATTTGTTTCAGATTATGATTATGTTTGTTCCAAATTTAAATTATGATTATGTTTGCAAATTTAATGGTTAGTGGTTATTACTGATTTGTTTGTTAGTTTTGATTTTTAGGTTATAAATTAAAATTTTAAATTTTAAATTTTATTTTTTATTAAGTTAAATTTTATTGAAATTTAAATATTTAAAATTATATATTAAATTTTTGATAATTTTATTTAATATTTAATTAAACCGGTTGAATCCTGGTTGAACCCTGGTCGAACTAATAAACCAGTGAACCAGTCATCTCACCGGTTTATTGACCGGTCCGGTTTTTGCAACCTTGGTTTTGTATCATATGAAACACAAAAAGGACAAAAAAAACATATATAAAACACAAAATACATATTAAAATACACATACCATTTTATATTATCTCTTCTCTTGATTTCTATCACACATAAAGTATTAACAAGATAAAAGAGTAAATTATTATTTTTTATTATGAAAAATCTGATTGCTAAAAGTTATCACTATAAAAGATGTACATTTATTCGATAATCATAAATAAAATTGAATTAGTTTGATAAAATTAAAACAAAAATTCGAGAAAACAACACTACAAACTATCTATATTTTGGTATTTGTCGAACTAATCCAATATTTAATAAATATACAGTTAGTTTATATGTTTAAGGTTAAAATTATTAACACTTGATTTTTATATTAAAAATTAATAATTTAGTTCAACAGAAAATAATCTCAATTATAAATATATCCAACCATAATTTTAAAAAATGGACAAAATCGTCCAAGTTGACCGAACCAAAACGATTCGGTTCATAATAAAATCGATTATCGACGAATCAGTTAACAATCGAAAAAGTTGATTGAAATATTAGGGGTGATCACGGGTCGGTTTGGTTCGAGTTTATCGTAAAATTAGAATCGAACCGATTAAAATGTAATTGGTTCAATTTGGTTTGAATTTGTATTTTTTTGTATATGTACCTGAACCAAATCAAACCGATTAAGAACGGATTGGTTCGGTTCGGATAATTGGGTATCTGATGACTTTGAAATTCATAAAAAAAAAAAAACAAATTTTTATCTTAAAAATTCAACAAGTACAATAAACATGTAACATCAATAGAAATAATCCAAACATGTTAAACATCAAATATATTAAAAACTAAACTCATTAAAATCCAAACATATTAATAATGAATAATCATTGGCTAGTGAAAATATCATATATATATTTTTTATTTAATTAATATATGATTGGGTTCGCGGGTTGATTTGGGTTCCGCACCCCCAAAATCGATACCTAAACCAATTATTAACAAAAATCATCGATTTGGTTCGGATTGGACCCAATTACTCGTTGGTTTCAGAACAAATTTAATTAGTTCGGACGGATAATCGGATACCCGTTATCCATGCTCACCCGTATAAAATATGAGTAAATGAGTCGAAGTGACCATTTGTTTTAGATTATATACTATTATATATAAATATATTATTTTATTATATAATTCAATCACAAATAGATTTTGATTAATTTTTTCTTTAATTTTACCTTCACCGATTCGACAAGATCAGTTTACCACTTTACTTAATTCCCGAACCAAAAGAGAGTGTTACGCAATAGATAACATGGATTCATCTTTACCTTTGAAGTATTGCTGTTATTCATTCAGGAATTTCACAGCTCTGAAAAAAAAAAGAAAAAAAAAAGAAATTTCTCTGTAAAAAATTTGCAAGGAATAAGATTCCATCCGTGATGATGAAATAAAGAGCGTACCAGAGTCATGGTAACTGGTAAGTGTTCAAATTGGAATTTACACCTTGCTTTTACAGTTTACTTTTCAATTTTAATTTTTTCTTTAATTGGAAATCTGAAAACCTGAACATGTTGGCTAATTTTTTTAGAAATGAAAAAAAAATTATGTATAATTCAGTATTATAGTTAATTGGTATGGTTTTTTTTTATATGGATTTAAAATAAAAATTTTAAATAACAAATCGGACCCTCAAATTTAAAAAATCGAAGGCTCAGATTTTTATAGTGCACAAATTGGAGGGTCTGATTTATGGTAAAATAAATTTTCTTTCGCTCTCAAACAAATCGGAGGGTTCCATTAGTGTGTTTAATTTTTTTTTAATACTAAAATATAAATCTGATTCTCATATTTGTATTTTTAAAAAAAAAATTAAACATCACAAATTTGATTTTTAAATTTGTGGTATTCACACAAAAAAATACACTAAGTCTCCACATCATTGAAAAACACTACCAAAATTCCAACACTAAAAATAAAAAGCGGGGATATGTGTGGACGAGAGAGGAGAGAGAGAATTAAGAAATAGTAGAACACCAAAAAAAGAGACAAATCAAAGTACACATAAGTGATAAGTATATATTTATCAAGGTTCTAAAATTCAGACTAGTTATCTAATCACTTTAGTCATTGATTTATTGGTTTAACAGGTTCAATTATGGTCTAGTTAAAAAAATTATTTTATAATAAAATAATAAATAAATTATAAATAAATACCCTAAAATATAATTATTGTAAGATCCGAAAAAATTACAAAAATATCAATGAGATAATCAATCCTTAAATTAACATAGTTAAAACGCATTCGGACGGGTCAAAAATCAAGACTTAGGAATTTAAAAAATTTAACTATGACAATTGGATTCAGTGAATTTTTTTGAGTGAGATAATGTAAGTTTATGCAAAAAATGAGTAAAAAAGCATGTTGGTAATTTAATCGGCAGTACCGTCTTGAATCTGTTCGGCACTGCGAGTGAAACAATTAATTATAAGTGAAGAGGGTTAAGAAATTAAAATTCATTATTGCAAAAATTAAAATAATTAAAATACGCATTAAAACCTAATTTTAAAACTTTTTCCCCAAAATTGGGCCAATAGACATGACCAATTGGATCGAATTCATATTGGGCCTAAGGCCCAACCCTTATAACACCAATCAGCCACTCTTCCCCCTTTATTCACAATGAAACACGGTCAGAGCGAGATTGGGTGAAGAATCCTAACTTCCATTTTTCAATTCAATCTTCTATTGCCCATAACTTTCAATTCAAAACTCCGATCGTCGCACCGTTTGCAGTCACGCGTTTACCTCGCCAAACTCTTCAAGTCTATTAAAAAAAAGTGACAAGGTACTTTGAATTTCTTATCCAGTTCCCTCTACCATTCTGATTTCATGATTTAGGTTGTGGATATTGAGGATTTTCATGATTTTGATGGTTTAAATGTACTCTAACATTGGATAATTGTTGGGTTTCACCCCAATCCTCAATGAATAAGATAAGAAATCACTAAACGTTTGTGAATTGTTGAACTAGTAAACTCTAGTATTGATTATGGTAAAATTAGATTGAATTTTATGTTGATTGAAGTCAAATTGGTGAACTTGAGTGCTTGAATTGGAGCCTTGGTGACTGAGACTAGCTGAATTGGTGCATTGGAAACTTGGAGGCTTGTGAAAAAGAGGTTGTTGGTGGTCCTTAAAACTTGGGAGAAAATCGGCCAAGGCATGGTTTCAGTTTCTTGTAGTTAATATATAATGTTGCATAAAACTTAGGCTAGTAGCCCCTAAGATAGGTTTGAATTGGATGCATTGATTGATTAAATGTATGTGGTGAATTGTATGAGAAGATGGTTTGAGCATGTTGAATGAAATTGATGTGTAATTAATAATTGTGATGATAAATTGTGGTGAAATTTGGGGCGGAGAGCGTGACCGAATAGGTTTGGGTATGTTGATAAAATGAAGTGATTTAATGTGGTACGATTATGATTGTGATAATGATTAGTGGTAATGTGGGTTTGGTGATAAAATTTTGGTGAAATGTTGATGGATTTGAAAAATTGTGAATGGAAATGGTTGAAATTGAATAGCTAGGTGTTGAAAGTATAGGATAGTTGAAAATTGATGGGAGAGTACTCGGGAATGTAGAGAAGTGTGTAGGAGCTAAGATTTGGTATGTTGGAAGTGAATTGTTTTGAGGGTTTTGAAAACTAGAGACTTTGACAAATTTTGGTGAAAACTTATTTTTTAACCAACTTCAATGGGGCCATAACTTGGTTTCTGAACCGCCAAATTCAGTGAAACTTATTTCAAATGAATATGGGTCCGTGGAGTTTATAATGTTCAAAAGAACGGACAAAAAATGATTTTTCACAAAAAATTTATTCATGTTTGAGGTTTGGTATAAAAAGTTGAATTTTCCAGCAAAACAACTTCTTAAGAAAACTGATAAGTGTGCGTACGCAGAGGTGTCACGTGACACGAGTCCAGGGCTCTGCACAGTGCTCTCACGTACGCGGACAATGGCTGCGTACGCGATAATTGCATTTTTATACTCATGCATACGCGGCATGTATCATGCGTACGCAAAAAACCTTCTCTGCCCACACACTCGCACACGCGGGGTGGTCCGCGTATGCGACTTTTGTAACTTTTGAACTTATGTGTACGTGGGTGGCATGCGTACGCATGACCACCCTGTTTTACCAAAGTTGTAGTTTTGGATTTTCAACCATTCTTCTGGTTTTTCAGACCTCTGTAAACTCTATTAGAGATTCGATAGCTAGTTTTTAGGCTTCAAAATAAGAGCATACCTATTGAGGGGGTTAAATTAATATTGAGGGAGATTTGCAAAGTGAATAATTGAATTAATAAGGCATTGATAATGCTGAATGAGATATGATTGATGGCGATGATGATATTGATTAACTATGATAGTGAGATAATATTAAGAATGAAATGGATAAGAAGACAATGAATGTGATAATTTTAGCAAGGACGGTGGTCGATCCCTGGTACGTGAAATTAGAACTCGCACAACTTCACCGGCAAGTACACCAGATCGTCCAAGTAATACCTCATGTGAGTGAGGGTCGATCGCACGAGGATTGTTGGATTGAGCAAGCAATAGTTATCTTGCTGGACTTAGTCAGGAAAACAGTAAAAGATGGTTGTTGGTGTAAAACGCATAAGTAGTAAAAAGCAGGTAAATAAAGCAAATAAACATATTTGGAGTAAAACAATGACGAGAAAACAGTTAAGGTCTCGGAGATCTTTATCTTTCTAGATGAAGACTTCTTACCAACTATTTTAACAATGAGTGATTCATTCTATGGCAAACTATTAATGATTAAAACCTAATCTCTTAGCGAATTAATCTTCTATAATCTTCATCAAAAGCCACTATCGTGGTCATTCAATTCAGATCAGAGGGTAAAGTTTGGAAAACCAGTTTAGCACCACAAAAACCTCAATTACCCAAAGCTAACCGGATTTTATGTCACATATCTAATTAGATTAGGTAATTTGCAGTTTAGGAGGAGTGTTTTCAAGTTGTAGCTCAAGCGAGAAAGCTCTCTCGAGAATCAAAAGAAATCATGTAGAATAAGGGGTCATACTCTCATTTCACCCCAAATTCATAAGATTAAGAACGAAAACAACACCTTAGAATTGAATTAGACATTAATTAAAATAGAAAAATAATAACCTTAACCCATAGAAATAAACAGAGCTCCTAACCTTAACGAGGAGGTTTAGTTGCTCATAACTTTACAAAGAAAATAGGTTTCTTAAAGATGTGGAAGAAGAAGATCTGATCTCCCGGAGGCATGCTCCAAGAAAGGGTGCCTCTTATTCCTTAAATACTAATCTAATAATATATGCTAGACCTAAAAAAGATATTGTTTTAAAAATAAAAGATACAAAGATAAAATAAGATAAAACTAATAAGTGTTAAATCCACTTGGAGGCCAAATAGTATGCGATTCGGGCTGCTTGCTGGCGTTCAGCACCAGTCTGGGTGTTGAACACCCAAATAGGAGTGTAACGATTCTAATTCTGGCCCCCTACTGGCGTTCAGCGCCAAAATGGGTGTTCAGCGCCGGGAGGGGGAAGTTTCTGGTCCCTCTTGGGTGCTAAACACCAGGCTTGGCGTTTAGCGCCAGATTTGGCAGTGATTCCAGAAAAGAAGTATAGACTATTATATATCGTTGGAAAGCTTTGGAAGTTTGATTTCTAACGCCATTAAGACCGCCTCAATTGAACCTTTGTAGCTCAAGTTATGCTCATTGGAATGCAAGGAGGTTAGGGTTGACAATATCTACTATCCTTTCTTCGTTGTTGCACAAAACTCTGCCAAATTCGCCCAAAATTTACTGAAAATTATAAAAATACCAAAACAACTCAAGGTAACATCCAAAGAGGATTTTTGCACTAAAATATAATAAAACTTAATAAAATCTCACTAAAAACAACTAGAAAATGCTAGAAAAGGGGTATAAGATGCTCACACATCATAACACCAAACTTAAATTGTTGCTTGTCCTCAAGCAACCAAAACACTATAGGACCAAAGAAGAGAAAATGCTTAAGGCTTTGAGTTGTCAATGAAGCTCAGGTCTAGTTATGGACTGGGGATTATGACACTCTATTTCTGAATAACTTTGGCATCTCACTATCCATTGAAGCTAAAAAATATCAGCATCCATTGGAACTAGAACTTGGTTGTTATTATAGATTCTCTTCATTAGACTCTAATTGATTTTTGAACATAGCTTTTTCTTTTTCTTGGTGCTTTGCACCTTTGAGCCTAGCCGTGACTCTAAGTGTTTTGTTTTCAAGCTTAACTCGATACATAAACACCACAAGCACTTAACTGGAGAACTCTTTGAGTTCTAATTTTTTCTTTTTACTTCTCCCAGATAGTGGTGCTCAGAGCCTTAGGCATACTCTGTAACAGCATTGGGTCACGACTTTAAGTGCTCAGTCTCAAGAGTTACTTGACACTTTCACACCACAAGCATATGGTTAGGGAAAAACCACTCTTTTGAGCTTTAGATCAATTTTTACCCTCCTAACCATTGATGCTCAAGGTCTTGGACCTTTTTCTTTTATTTTCAATTCCTTTTGCTATTTATTTTTGCCTCAAGAATCAATCTTTTTCTTGTTTCAGAGAATTAATAATATTTCTCTAAGTTCCTATTCCTCAAGAACCAGTATACTTAACTCCAATATCAATTATGAACTATTAATTTATACATTCAGAAGTAGAGATAGTGCCACCACATTTAGGTAACTAGAATAACTCATAATATATAAATCAAATCAAATGCATTTTACTACTTCTTTTTCAAAAAAAAAAGTTTCTTTTAAGCTTAGTAGACAATACATAAGACATCTTCTAACCATAAAAATTTTGAAAATAAACTACTAAAGCAAATAAGTCCTAAGAGTGATCATGCAAGCCTAGAAAGGAAAACAGAAGATAGAATGAAATACTAAAAAACAGAAAGAAAGGGAGAATGAAACTCAACCACCTCAGTGCTGGTGGCTGCTCAGGCTATGTTCTTTCTGTGAAGATGATTCACCTCCCTTTGGTGCCTATTGATGATGATATAAACCTAGAGCTCACTCTGTAACACCAAACTTAAAAATTTTTCTTGTCCTTAGGCAAATAAAACTTGGTCCCTTTTTGGCGTTAAACGCCAGGACTGTTTGCCCCTTTTTTGGCGCTAAACGCCCAGCCTGTCATTTAGCACCAGAGCCTTCCTGCTCTGGGGCACTCTGTTCTTCCTTCTGAGTCCTCCTGTCCCTATTCTAAGTATGGTGCATGATGACAAACATTAGAAAAGCTAGTAAAACTACGAAAATCAATGACATAAAAATTTACTAAAAGAAACTCAAACTAAAGAAAACTGAGATAAAACTAAAGGGTACTCCTGGTTGGGTTGCCTCCCAACAAGCGCTTCTTTACCGTCACTAGCTTGATGGTCAGCTCCTTCAAGGAGGAAGATAGTCATAGAGGCTTAAATCCTCACCCCTTACTGGGAGCTTCCTTCCTGTGCTCTCATGGATCAGCTCAATATGCTCAAAAGACAAGATCCTGTTCATTGTATGAGGCAGGATTGGGCTTGCAGTGGATACCACCGTCATCCCTGGTGAGAAGCCTTCAATAGGGATCTTTTTGTTCCTCCATCCCCTAGGCATCTTCCTCTTGGGACCTTCCTCCTTGGTGGGTGGTAACTGCCCAACACCAAACTTGGATTTGATGTCTAGGGGAACTGTATGAGTTTTCACCAAGGGAGGAGGCTTCAGCATTCTATCCTGCATACAAGTACCTCCTTTGTCAGGGGATGGTGGAGGTTTATAAACTTTGAACACCATCCAATCCTCATGCAACCTTAGCACCATTTCTCCTCTATCAACATCAACAAGGGAGTCATTTGTTTCTTCTCCCTTGTCACGTATCACATAGTCTGTCGGGAGGAATAGCTCTCCAACCTTACTAGCCCGTATGCTTGCCTCAGAGACTTGTCAGCCATTTGCAGGGTTATCCTTGTTTCTTGTGCTTCTTGGATTCCCTGTTTTTTCATTACAGACAGAGGTATCAGATTTATACTTGAGCCAAGATCACACAAGGCTTTGTCAAAAGTAATATTTCCAATAGTACATGAAATCTGAAAGCACCCAGGGTCTAGCATCTTTCTTGGCAGCTTATTCTGAATTAGTGCACTGCACTCCTTAGTCAGGACCTTTATTTCATCTCCCTTTAAGGCCTTCCTTTCAGAGAGTAAGCCCTTCATAAGTGCAGCAGAGAGAGGTCTTTGCTCCAAAACCTCAGTAAAAAAAATATTGATTTGTAGTTTCTTAGAGACTTTCAAGGACTGTGAGTGGTGCTCATCCTTGGTCTCCTTTTGGGGCTTCTGAAGGTGTAGTACTTCAAGCTCCTGTGCCACCAATGGGACGTGTAGTAATGTCCTTTCAATCTCTTCTTGAACCTTTTCTTCCTTCAATTCCTCAGCAACATACACCTCCTTAGACTCGTTCTCCTTGGTAAAGACCATAGTTCCATCTCCTTTCAAGGTCTTCTTCCCAGAGCAATAGAATTTTTACGTAGGCCCTATAGGGAGGTACCTTCTCCAACACCTTCGTAATAGGAATATTATTGCACAGGAATTGAATGAATTGCTCACCCTCGATCTCCTTTTGTGACTTCTGAGGGTGTACTTTGATGCTCTCAGTCTCTTCTGGTGTTTCTGTTTGCTCTGATCCTTCAACAACTATGGCAAGTTGAAATTAGTTTTAAAAATTTGGTTAAATAAAAATGAGTTTTATTTGATTAATTCTAATTAAAAGATTATTTTTTGAGGAGTCTTAATGAAATTAAAGTAAGGGACAATTGAAATAAACTTAATATAGAATTGAAGTTAGTCTATTAACTTGGTTAAATAAAATAAGTGGTGTGGTTGTGTTAATTATGAAATTGATTTGTGAATTAACTTAATTGATTTCAATCAACAATGAAAAGTGTAAATAAGTAATTAAAATTAACTTGAAAATATTTTACCAACTAAAGGTTTAAAAGTTAATTATTTGTCAACTCAAAGGTTTGGGACTAGGAAGTGCGAGTATAAAATTTTAATAGAACTAAATATGAGAGTTGAGGAAAAAAAGGATATATTTAAAGAATATGGAGTCAAAATTGGAATGTTCAAGAATCATGAGATAAGTGTTAAGTACATTTAGTGGTGTTCTAAATCTGAGTTTGAGGATGATGAAAGTTGGCTTAACTAGCCTATATAGTGACAAATTAAAGAATGATATAATGAGATTGAATGAAATATGCCATGTTTGAGTTAGATTGACGTTGGTTATAAATGATTATGTTATATTTGAGTTGGTATGCAATCTTGACCTCAAGTCTAGGGTGTCGTATTAGAAACCTCATACCCGTAAGCCATATGTAACGATCTAAACCTAACCCGGTGGATATTAAAGTGTGCGGAGTAGGAAGTGGAGTTGAGTTAATGATCATGGTGAGAATTATGTTTATTATGAGATCGAGAATGAGAAATTAGATTTGATTCGAGGCTTATGACAAAAGTGTGATTTATATGAGACTTATGATGAGAACTTGATTAAGTTGAGATATGTGCAAGATGTTATGATTGAGGATGATGATTATGTTATTGATTATATGATTAGTGATGATTATGATTATGTTAATGATGAATTTGATGATGATATTGATGGTTTTGGTTGAGATATGGTTATTGAATTGGCAAGGACATGGATTTTGTCCCTCTTGCGTAATCGATGAGATATCCGCGCTTGGTAAGGATAGTGATTTTGTCCCGCTTACTCAGTTTTGTGGTGGACATGTGGGGATGGTGATTTTGTTCCACCCACATTCTCTCTGATCCTTAAGTGTGGCCAGACCCTATATCCCAGATAGCGCTACCTCCAGTGAGAAGGTGGAAGGGTACTCTCCCGCGAATTGGTTATACTTTACAAACTTCTCGAAAGTTCTGATATTTTTTCTCCTGGAGATGCATGATCAGAGAGACGATATCCGGGTTAGCTGCCGGATGTGTCAGGTCTGGAAGTATAACCGACACGTGAGCCCATGCCCAGTAGGATAGACATGCATCATATGCATTTGTTTGAATTGTTTGGGTGTGCATTTTATTGTTGTGTGTTCTTATGTGATTTATCTTATTATGTGCTATTTGTTATGTGCTTTATATGTGTTTACTTTTGTGTGATTGAATGGTCTGATTTGATTGTGTTTGCTGGTGTACAGAGGTGATGTAGGTTGATTGACTTAATGATTTGTCCTTAAACTCTAGTTTATTGTTAAATGTATGATAAAGAGAGATGGTAGTTTATTGGGTAGAAAATCTTTAGGTGAGTCTTTGAACCCTAGGAAAAATATTTAAAGATTTACTTTGATTTTTTTAAAAATATATATGATTAAGCTTTTGGATATAAAATTATATATAGCTAAGTGAAAATGATATCAAAACAAATAAGTAAAGAATGCAAACTTCCATAAAGATAAACTTTTTTGAGATGTGCGTTGACTAGATGCATGTATTTCTATTAATTTTGTGGCATTTTCTTCTCTTACTAAGACATTCGGGTTAGGCTCTCAACCCCCTACAACCCAATATTTTTTAGGAAACGGATGAGGAAGCCTATAAGAGTTTACTAAGCATTTGGACGTGCATTAGTTTATTTGTAAAGCGAATTTGTTTTATTATCTTAGATGTTTTTCCTCGTTGTTGTTGTTATTCAATTTTTATAAAGAGGGATAGGAGTTGTAATTATATATGTATATGATATATATTTGTATGTTAATTGTATAAGTTATTCTTGTAAATGTGATGATTTGAATGTATATATGTATGCATGTTTGTATGTATAAAAAAAAATACATACCGGTTTTAAAGAAAGGTCAATAAGGATTTCAGGTAAAGGCTCCTACTTATTATAGTTATATATAGAAGTTGTCGTTATATCCTAGCTATCAAAGTAGCATAGTTAAAAACGTGACATTCTGGTGGTGAGGGTGTTACATAATTCCATATAGAAATCAAATCAAATAGTCCACATTGGGCAGCTCTACCTCTAAGGGTAGCCCTTTCCTCTCATGTGTCTATACAGAATAACAGATCCAACGTATGGCCTAGACGTTGGGCTAGCAACATTCCTGCTAGCTGAGGTATGAGCCAGATGCATCTAAATTAACATCGTAACTGCCATTAACTATGGATTTCTAATACGAGTCTCCCAAACCAATTCATATAATTGAAAATATAACAAGCTATTTAATCTTTCAAATATATAAAATCTCAAATCAAATCAAATCAAATAATACTTCTCACGAAATCATTTCCAATCATACTTGCTAAATCATAAAAGATAGATTCCAACATATTTCACAATTTCAAAATAACAAGTATCAATATTTAGTTTCAAGAATATATAGTCTCATAAAAATATATAGTCTCGTGTGCAGGTTGAAAACATGAATTTCACAAGAATAAATATTTATTCTCTAATAAATTGGTTATTAAGGTCAAATTAAAATCCTTACATAGTAATTTTGTAAGTATAATTATAAATTCAAAGCAGCATATATCAAAATAATTATAGATGTAAAACAAAACAATTATAAATGTAAAGTCTACTCACAACTTGGTTCTAAAGGACCGAAGAGACTAAATTCAGAGTGCCAAATTAAAGGGTGAAGAGTTCAAGTAGAATGGAACAAAAGAACATAGAATTTGGACTGGGGGCAGTGGCAAGGTGGAGTTGGCAACAGTTCTCAGAAACTCTAGTAGCAATTTCAGACAAGTAGAAGCACAGTGGTTCCAGAAGTAGTAACGGCGGCATCAACCCACTCCAGTGGCAGCGACAGAAGTAGTTCTGGTGAACAGGGGAAATGGAAGCGCGACAATGGCGAAGTAGAGCAAGAGCAATAACAACAGCAGCTCTGATGGACCTCCTCCGGCGTGCTTTGGTGACTCCGATGATGGCGACGACAGCTGCAACAGTGGCAGAGACGCTCTCTTCCTCCGTCACGACCTCCCTTTCTTTTTTCTCCCTATGTGTTTTGTTTAATCTTTTCACTTCTGCTTGCTTTCTCTCTACTCAGATTCGGTGATGCTAATGGCGGTGATCGGGCTCGTCATCGACACCGTCTTCCCTTTCTCTCTTCTCTCCTCTCTTCTTCTAGTTAGTATCTCTCTCTCCCCTCTGTTTTCTCCATTTCTCACCCTCTCATCCTTCCCTTCATCTCTCTTCGAATCTAACAGTAGCATCCTTACTCATCGCTAGTACTAGCGACCCTTTTCTTCTCTTCTTCTTCGTTTTCTTTCTCTTCTCCATTATCTCCTTGATCTTTGATCTTTTTTTCTTTCTCTGAACCGTGTGCGTGTGGGTGTGTTAGTGAGAGTGAGGAAAGGAGTGTGTATGGTTAGGGTTAAAAGTAGGAAAAAAAATATCAAGGAATGGATCTCACCATTTCATTTCTCTCTCTCTCCCTATCTCTTTCTCTCTCATGCGATTGTTAATAATGATTTTATTTAAATCGTATATCACGATTTCTTTGTAAACCGTTATTAATCCCATATATGTGTATTATACGCTTAAACGCTTATTTTCTCGTATTACACCTATCTAATTAACATATTAAAAATAAAAACTACACAAAAGTTACTCAAACATAAAAGTCCAATAAATTTATACATAATTAATGGCAATTGGCTAAAATTGTAACATCTATTTATATTTGACTTTCTGTGTAACAATTCATCGATTAGAAGCAGGATTTTAAATTAAGTTTAAATTCGTGATAGATTAATCATTGACTTGTTAAAATGGAAATATTATAAAAAATAAAAAACAAATTCATACCATCATATTACATGTACACTAAAAATCAGTTATTTGTATATAAGTAGGATTGTCAAATGAGCTATTTAAACTTGGCTTGTCTAAACTTGTGGATTATACAAGTTAACTCGTTTTTCTATTTGTTTACAAGCCTCAGTTTTAGATTTAGATCGTTTATGGTTAACCCAATGTATTATAAGGGTTGACCCATTTATTTTTTATTTTCAAAAAACTTTTGCTAAGAAATTCAGTTTTTAGGCTAAAAATATTTTATTGTAGTCCACATATTAATCCGTTTAACTCACTAGTTTTTGAATTATTTGGACTTATACTGAAATTTAAATGGGTCTAATTTAAATGGATTAGTCTAATAAATTTAACACATTTTGATGATTCTATATATAATACATGTTAAAATATAAAATATACAAACATATATATTTAAATACAAATACATATTTACTGAATTTGGTATCTAATTTTGTGTGCGAACGTGTTATTTTTGAATTTCATAATCAAGTATTTATTAGAGAGAAACAAAATATAAAGTCTCTAAGTTGTAAGCTTGTAATATATATGCTCACGATATTATTAAAATACTAAAATTATATCTTTATTAAAATACAAAAATCATTCTATAATAATTCTCGATAACTAGACTATACGAAGATTCAAATCAATCCTTCAAAAGAAGACTAGCATTAAAAATGTTCTTTTTTTTAGGAAGAACATGTTAAAAGGCAGCGTCATCTTTAATTTCTAGTTTAAAAAGAGCAATTATATTTGGTTTCAAAATTTGTGATCAAATTTCGGCTAATTTTTTTTATATGAAAAAGATATTAGTATTTTTATTGAAATTAGAATTATTTGATGTAATTATAAATTGGTAAATTTTATAAGTAAAAAATTAACACATAAAGTCTGTGTATGTAGAGTATATGTTGAACATGTGTCAACATTCTGACCAACACATAGGATGCGTGCGTGTTGTACATGTATCAAACTGCAATAACACGCTCCCTGCATGTTGTATCAACATTTTCTGCACGTCTATAATACTGTAATATACTTCAAATATTAATATTTAACCAAAACATCATCTTCATCTCCGTATTAAAAATAATTTCGGTCAAATCTCAATGTAATTAGAAATCTCCCGTGCGGATGGTGTGTTCAATGCAAGTGTATCTTATCACATTCTTATACTCTATTTTGCAAACAGTCATTGTTGTATTCTCTTCCCTTTTTGCTTCCATATAAGAATGTGATTAAGCCAAAGAAAAATATATAGTTGAAATATATTGACTAAACTTTTGACACCAAAATGGATTTTGAGTCTTTAAAAACCCTAAATTAAAGAGCTTTCAAGAAGAGATTGGACTATTGGACAAAAGTATACCGCAATGCAGCAGAGGAAGCATAAGCATAGCAGGAGATAAAGACCAATGAGTCCTGAACAAACAATAATGGTGATGATACATAGAATGCACGTTGGCAATTTGGCATGTTGCTACACTACTGTAAAAGGAATTAGAATAATAATGGGAAGCACATTGCATTGCAACCCCATCCACCGTCCACGTTCTCCACTGCCACACACTTTATACAAATCAAGAAAGCTATATATATACATATATAGTAGCACTTAGCAACTACTAGCAAATTGTATGCATAGTCAACAAGCAAAAGCAAAACTACTCTTGGCTGATCAGTGGAATGCTAGCTTGTAGTTACAGATATTCTCAGTCCCAATGATCTCTGCAAAAGCAAAAGAAGCCTTTCTCCATACCATAACTACCCCTCTGCCCCTTACACTACAAAACCCACTATGACAAAATATCTCTGTGGTCGCCAGCTTGTGACCAGAATATGAATACATTGGAATACCCAGGAGAAAGATTTGCTCTAAATGTTTAAGGCATGAGCATGCTAAAACTTTCTATTCAGTTCACTTTTCACCCAATGCAAGCAAAATCTAAAGAAGGAAATAAGGCAAAATTATTAATGATAGTATGCTACGAATACGATATCAATGTATGAATCACAGTCGTTTTGGATTAAACCCGTGCTCAATTTCTGCTTTTTAAATTATAATTTAATTTAGTTAATTAAAACAGTCTAACATTTTATTATCTCTTTTCTTAACCTGTCAAAAGAAAAAGCTAAATATGAAAAAAAAAATGTTATTTGCAAATTGCAAATTGCAACAATCCGTTGAAAAAATAACATACTCTTAAATAAAGTTTAAATTTGTAAAAAATTAATCTTTAGATTGCCAAATTAGGAAATATCAGCATAAAACTAAAAAAAGCTACATTCCAAATACGGCAATTGGCATGACATACTTCACATTAAATTACAGAATCTTAAATGAACTAGGATATGTATAGACTATAGAATATGAAAGACGATCGTGAAATATTTTTAAATAATGATAACTTAGCACATGTAACGTGCCGTTTTCTTCTTGTCAGTAGTAGAATTATTTTAATAGAAACGTCAGAACAAAGCGAAGATTTAGCTCCTAAAAGGCTGCAGATAACAAATAAGAGTAAGAGGAGAAACTCCATACTACGTAATAGTAATTAATTAAGCACTATACTCGCACTCAACTAATCCTACTCAGAATCTAACTATTTCGGGATTCAGCAGAAAACTCGAAGATCACTGGTTAGATGTAAAGAGTATTTAACAAGTAACACTTCAACCGATTATCTGATCGTGCACCAAAAGAAGCCACAAAAGGAGAAAAAAAAACTGTTTCTAATAGAAATTTAAAACCCCAGCTAAAAAAAACACTAAATCAATTAGCAATTAAACTAAAGTAAAAACATAAAAAAATGAAAAATAAAAATCGTCCAATCTAAAACAGTTCACAATAGACAATTAGCCACAATGAAAGTGATTTCGACGTATAAAATCAAAATGGTGGTCTTGCCGTTGGAGCCCAAATCACATCGGAAGGAAGGTGACCGCTGTACATGATTCCAACTCCACAGGACTGATCTCCAACCGCCACGTGTCCCCCTCCGCCGCCGCCACCACTCCCGCTCTCCGTCGCAGCAGAAACCGGCGGTGACTGCACCTCTCCTCCTCCACCTCCACCAGCGACCTCTTCCTCCGACGATTGCAGCCTGTGGTACGCCGCTTTGCTGAACGACGCCGCAACCACGTACACCATCCCGGCGGCGATCAGCTTGCCGGCGACGAGTCCGCCGACGATCTGGCCCTGAGGTCCGGCTAGAGAGATGGAGAACGAACTTGGAACCGGAGGCGGCGGCGCGTGAGGGACAAAAGTAGCGGAGATCGAGAGTATTTCGAAGCGGCCGTGGAACGTAACAGTGGCGCCGGGGGAGGTGGCGTTGGACGGTTGACGGAGAGTGACGTTGGAAACGGTTCCAGAACCGGAGAGGATGCAGAGGCCTGAGTTCTTGCGTCGTGTGAAGCTAGCTATAGATTCAACGACGTCGTTTCCACTGGGGATTTCGAGAATGTATGGGCTCATGGCGGGCTCGGGCTCCCGTGTTATTACGAGAGGAGGCTTGGGCTTGTTTTTGGAGCCAGGTGGACGGCCCCTGGGACGCCTAATGACTTCGATAGTGGCGTCGTCTGTTGCGTTTGGCTTTTGGCCCGGGCCGAGAGTGGGCCCACCGCTGCTCCTGCTGTCATCGTCTTCTGAGGTTTGGCATTCTCGGGAGAGTTGGAAGGTGTGCTGCTGTTGATGAAGCTTCGAGAACATGGTGCGTTTTCTCGAACCCGTATTCTTCTTAGGTACTGTTATTGATCTGGGTGATTCATTACTTTTCTTTTCTTCTTTTGGATTTTTGGGTCGTCTTTTGATATAAACTAAGTTTAAAGTGATCCAAAGGAGAGTTTATGATTGGTGCAAATAGCTTGGGTTTTGGAGGGTGGTTTGAGTTTTATTTGTTTTTGCTGATGATAGCTTAGAGATAAGTATGGTGTATGGAGCAGGAATAATAGAAGGGAAGGTTAGGGAATGGAGTAGAAGGGATTATAAAAGAGAGAGACCTCGCAAGGCAAAATTGCACAATGCTCTTCGCGGTGAAAAGTAAGAGTGAGTTGTTTGGATTTGTTTATGTTTATTTGCTTTGGTTTTATGGAGAGAGAGAGAGAGAGAGAGAGAGAGAGAGATGCGTAAGCTTGGAAACTAAGTAAAAGACCAATGGCGCCGCTGGTTGGGGGTCAAGTGGAGTTGGGTCCCCACAGGGACAGATGAGACAGAAATTAGGGATAGATGTTGAATGAAATTTGGGCATTGGTATATCTTTGATAAGGACTCGCTGGAATTTTCGTATAATTATAATAAATATATATTAGAGTGTTGTACTGTTGTAAAATAAATAAATAAATAAATATAAATAAAAAATATATATATTTACTAATATACGTAGGAGTATATTGTAGGCTAAAAAATTTGGATATGGAAGGAAGATGAGTGTTATACCTTAGTGTGGTAATTTTTAGTGTTTTTTAAAACTATGGAAGGTACACAAATCGAATTTGGAGTTTAAAAATTAAAAATATTTGGAGTACACAAATCGGACTCCAAATCGGACCGTCCCATTTGTGTACTCCAAATTTTTTTAATTTTTTAAACACAAATCGGACGGTCCGGTTTTTGTACTTAAAAATCAGACGGTTTGATTTATACTCCGTAAATTAAATCATTCCACATTTTAGAAAAATACTACAGTAGATCACAATTAAAAAAAACACCATTGTTAATCCAATATTAAAAATAAAAATGTGTATATTGTATATATGTAAAAGAGAAAAAAAAGTGTTTTATATATTAGTAGTGTGTATATTTTAGATTTATGCTTTCCTATTTATACGTATAAAACTTATTTTTTCAAACTCCATTAAGTGCGATTCATTTTGAGAACTTGAATCATTCATTTTAGCAAAATTGAGTTGCTCATTTATTGAAGAAAATCACAAGTTATTAATGGGCATCCATCCATCCATATTACAGCACTCCTTCTTAAATGTTCATTTAACATTATGGTTCATTAAAACTTTATTAAAGAAAAATCTAATGGGATAAAAAATTTTAGTGAAGGAAAAAGAGTACAATATCATTTGTGATGAGGACTGTCTCTTTAAAAACCTTGTCAAGAAAAACTTAATAAGAACAAAAACCTAACCAAAGGAAAAAGAGTACAGTCTCCCCCCTTGTCAACGTTATTTAATATCTCAAAATCGGCGCATCCCAATTTGATGTACCAACCTTTCAAAAGAGGATTTTGGAAGTGACTTTGTAAATAAATCTGTCAGATTATTGCTTGAGCGGATCTGTTGGACATCAATGGTTCATTGATTTTGAAGGTCATGAGTGAAAAAGAATTTGGGAGAAATATGCTTTGTTCTATCACCTTTGATATATCCACCTTTAAGTTGAGCAATGCATGATGTATTATTTTCAAACAGAATAGTTGGAGCTATTTTCCTATTAGTCAGTCCACATGATGATAGAATATATTGGATTAAACTCCTGAGCCAAAAGCACTCGCGACTGGCTTCATGTATCGCTAGTATTTCAGCATGATTAGAGGATGTTGCTACTATCGTCTGTTTTGTGGATCTCCATGATATAGCTATATCACCATATGTGAATAGGTATCCTGTTTGAGATCTTCCTTTGTGTGGATCAGAGAAGTATCATGCATCTTCATAACCAACTAATTGTGGCTTGGATTCATATGGATAAGACAGTCCCATATCAACTGTCGAAAGATTTGTTTAATTCCATTCCAATGTCTTCTGGTTGGAGAGAAACTATACCTTACTAGTAAATTCACAGCAAATGATATGTCAGGTCGTATATTATTAGCAAGATACATTAGTGCTCCATTGACACTAAGATATGGTACTTCATAACCAAGGATATCTTCATTTTCTTCTTTAAGACGGAATTGATCATTTTCCACATCCAAAGATCTTACGATCATTGGAATACTTAATGGATGTGACTTATCTATATAAAATATCTTCAAGATCTTTTCTGTGTATGTTGTTTGATGAATAAAAATTCCATTATTTGTATACTCGATCTGCAGGCTGAGATAAAATTTAATCTTTCCAAGATCTTTCATCTCAAACTCTTCTTTTAGAGCTTTTATAATTGTTGAAATCTCTTCAAAAGTTCCAATGATATTTAGATCATCAACGTACACAGCAATTATAATGAATCTAGATGTAGATTTCTTTGTGAAAACACATGGGCAGATATCATCATTCTTGAATCCGTTTTTGGCCAGATACTCAGTAAGACGATATACCACATTCGTCGAGATTGCTTTGAAACATATAAAGATCTTTTCAATTTGATTGAGTATAACCCATGCGAATATTCATTGGATGGTTTAGATATCTTTAGTCCTTCAGAAATTTTCATATACATATCACGATCTAATGATTCATATAAATAGGCTGTCACCACATCTATTAAATGCATATGTAGTTTATGGTATGTGGATAAACTGACCAAATAACGCAATGTTATTACATCTACTGTAGGGGAATATGTTTCTTCATAATCTATACTGGGCCTTTGTAAAAAAGCTTGTGCCACAAGTCGAGCTTTGTAGCATACAACTTTATTTTTCTCATTACGCTTTTCCATAGATACCCATCTGTATCTAACAAGTTTTACATCTTCTGGTGTATGGACTACAAGTTCAAAAACTTCACGTTTTGCAAGTGAGTCTAACTCAACCTTCATAGCTTCTTCCCATTTTGGCAAATCATTCCTTTGTCGACATTCTTCGATTGTTCTTGGCTCAAGATTCTTACTTTCATGCATGATGTGTAATATCACATTATATATAAATATTTCATTGACAATTATTTTATTTTGGTTCCATTTTTCTCCTATAAAGATATAATTTATTGAGATCACATTATTTTCACAATTTTCAGAATTTTCAGATACTTGAACGTCTTCTGGCGTTAAAATTATATCAGAATTTTGGACAACTGCTGGTGTCTTTACTATGTCTTTATCTTTTTCAATAGGAATAGTATTTACCTCTTTTCTTTTTCGACGATTTTTGTCTTTAAAACCGAGAGGCCTATCATGCTTTTGACGTGAATCTGTTTCGGTGGCCATTTGTCCGACTAGAACATTAATTCGAGTTGGGGAATTTTCAACTGGTATATAGGATTTAGTTATCCTTTTCGTATCAGAAAATACATCAGGCTATTCATTTGCTATTCTTTGCAAATATATAATCTTTTGAACTTCTAGTTCACATTGTCCTCATCGTGGGTCTAGATGCATTAACGATGATACATTCCAATTAAGTTTTTTCTCAAATGACTTGTCCTCTCCCCTCCCCCAATGATAGAAACATTGATTCATTAAAATGACAATCTGCAAATCGAGCTTTAAACACATCTCCTATTTGTATCTCAAGATACCTCACTATAGAGGGAGAATCATATCCCACATAAATCTCCAATTTTCTTTGGAGTCCTATTTTGGTGCGAGAAGGTGGGGCAATTGGAACAAATATCGCACACCCAAATATTCTTAAATGGGAAACATTTGGCTACTGGCCAAAAGCTAATTGTAGAGGAGAGAATTGATGGTAACTTGCTGGCCTTAAGCGAATAAGTCTTGCGATATGTAAAATAGAATGCTCCCAAGCAGAGGTTGGGAGATTTGTTCTCATAAGTAAAGGTCTAGCAATCAATTAGAGCCTCTTAATAAGTGACTCTACTAGTCCAATTTGTGTATGAACATGAGCTACTCGATATTCAACACTTATACCATTGGCCGTACAATAAGCATCGAAAGCTTGAGAGCTGAATTCACCAGCATTATCAAAACGAATTATTTTGATTGGATTTTCTAGAAACTATACTTTTAATCGAATAATTTGAGCAAGTAATCTCGTAAACGCCAATTTGCAAGAAGAGAATAAGTACACCTGTGACCATCTCGAAGATGCGTCTTATAAGACTATAAAATATCTAAAAAATCCACATGGTGAATGAATCAGTCCACATATATCGCCTTGAATCCTTTCTAGGAATTTAGGAGACTCAAATCCAATCTTTACTAGTGATGGTCTTAAAATTAGCTTTCCTTGAGAACATGCAGTATAACAAAATTCACTAGATTTAAGAATCTTCTGATTTTTTAGTAAATGTCTATGAGAACTTTCAATAATTTTTCGCATCATGGTTATTCCGAGATGACCCAATCGATCATGAATTAATTTGGGTTAGTAAACTTTTGGTTTACAATGGTATGTGATTCAATTGCATTGAGTTTAGTATAATATAACCCAGATGAAAGTGTTGGTAACCTTTCTAATATAACCTTTTTATTTGAATCATGAGTTGTGATATATAAGTACTCATGATTTTTCTCATTCATGGTTTCAATATGATATCCATTTCGGCAAATATCTTTGAAACTCAACGAGTTCCTTAAAGGCTTAGTAGATAATAATGCATTATTTATTATGAATTTTGTTCCTCCAGAAAATAAAATTATAGCTCTTCCGGAGCCTTTTATCACATTGTCTGAGCCAATAATTGTATTAACACATTTTTCTTTTGGTACAAGATGAGTAAATATATATTACTTTTGCGAATAGTATGCAAACTTGCACTATCCACAAGGCAAACATCTTCATTATATGTCATTGTCATTTTTTTCAAAGACAAATAATAATAATAAGATCATAAAATAAATAAAGGTACATACACAGTAAAATTGTATTCCTAATTGGAACTGTTTGTCTAAGTAACATTATAACTAAAAATATTATTATTATTATTATTATTATTATTATTATTATTATTATTATTATTATTATTATTATTATTATTATTATTATTATTATAGAATTTAACACATTTAGTGATTCTGAAATTCTTAAACATAAATATTAATATTATATTAAATATTATTTATATACATCATACTTGAAATTCAAATACATAGGAAATAAAACTTAACAAGAAGTTTCTTACATTATTTATATACATAAGTACTTAACGAACCAAAATATTAAACTTTTCCATCATTGATTATATAACTAATATTTCCTTCAGGATCTTCAAAGAAATCAGATACTTCATAATGAGTAATGTAATTTTCAGCAACATCATTTGAAATAAAATTTGCTTCATTTTCTTTGTCATCCTTTTTCTAAGATGTTTGATAAAAGTCAACTAAGTGTCTTGGAGAACAACAAGTACATAACCAATGACCCTTTCCACCACAACGGAAATATTTATTCTCTATTGATTTATTTTGCCTATTATTTCTTTCTTTATCCCACTTCTGGTGAGACTCTTTCTTGTGAACATAATTTTTGTTCCTTTCATAATTTTTCTTATTACCAAAGCCTTGCCATTTACTTCTTCTAGGGTTATAATTTGCCGCATTTGCTTCAGGAAATAGGGCAGTGCCAGCTGGATACAATTCATGATTTTTAAGAGCAATTTATTGTTACGTTCAGCAACAAGAAGGCAAGAAATTAGCTCATAATATTTTTAAATTCTTTTTCTCGATACCGCTACTGCAGGAGCACATTTGAGGCATGGAAGGTTGAGAAATTTTTCTCTAACATGTCATTATTAGTTATCTTTTTCCCATATAATTTCATTCGTGAGGTAATTTGGAACATTACTAAATTGTATTCATTTATGGATTTAAAATCCTATAGATGCAAGTGTATCCACCCACTCATATCGGGCTTGAGGAAGTATCACTATCTTTTGATGATTATACCTTTTATCAAGATTTTCCATATATCTGCAGGATCTTTTAGTGTGAGATATTCATTTTTCAATCCTTCGTCAAGATGACGACGAAGGAAGATCATGGCTTTGACTTTATTCTTCTGGGATGCTTTATTTTCAGCCTTAATGGTATCTCCAAGATCCATTGAATCAAGATAAATTTTGGCATCTAATATCTATGATAAGTAGTTATTTTTAGATATATCAAGAACATTAAATTCAAGATGAGAGAGCTTTGACATAATCAAAATTTATTACTTGAGTCTTCCTAAATTTTGATTAGAGCCTCGTGCTGATAACGTGTTGTAAAATAAATAAATAAGAAAAAAAATAAATATAAAATAAAGAAGTATAAATAGAGGACTCTAGTATTAATATTCACCAAATTATTATCTCAATATAGTAGAGATGATTCATAAATACATTTACTAATATATGTAGTAGTGTATATGTAAAAGAAAGAAAGAGGAGTGTTTTATATATTGGTGGTGTGTATATCTCAGACTTATGCTTTTCTATTTATATACGTATAAAGCTTACTTTTTCAAACTCCATTAAGTGTAGTTTATTTTGAGAACTTAAACCATTCACTTTAGAAAAATTGAGTTGCCCATTCTTTGAAGAAAATCACAAGTTATTAAATGGGCATCCATCCATCTATATCACAACATAGAGTAAATATTTTTTTAGTCCATGTACTCGTTTTCTAATATTTTGAAGAAGAACAAATTGGCTCATTTCTGTCTCTTTTGTTAGACAATTAAGTCTTTCTGTAGCTCTCTCTGTTTAGAATTAACGAAAAAAGCTGATGTATAACGTTAAACAAGTAACATAGCCTAGACACATCTACGTGGATACTTGCTTGTTCGTTGGGACCATTAAGTCCCTGCAACTCAGCAAAACAACGTATTTTTTTGGAAGAGAAACATGCGTTTTGAACTGTCTCCCACTCCCACTCCCTTCTTGAACCCTAACACAAGCAACAATAATAAGTGATCCAGAGCAATCTTCAACCTCTCATACATGTTGTGGCTGGAGAAAGACTATCGGACGAATCTAGTTGGTGGAGCCAAGGGTTCTAATTCTGAGTGTTTGGCGGGTTTTGAGTGTTCCTTAAACATTGTGAGGGCACTGGGAATGGAGTCATGCATTTTAGAGGCTAGTGGTCACTCTCCTCCCCTTCTTTCAATCCATCCTGACACCAATTTGGATGGTGGGAAGAGGAAGACGTTGAAGAGTTCCCCTTCGTTTGATTACAAAGTGCCAGAGGGATGCACTTGAATGGGTCCAATGATGTTGCATCTTTGTACTACAAGCAAGGTAGAAAAGGGATCAACCAAGATGCTATGCTTGATTGGGAGGTTAGACCCATTTTCTATTAGCTTTGGTATTGCTCTAGTTTTGTGATATTTTTACATGGCATTGCTTTTTAGATATTCAAAATAAATGGTAATTATGTTCTCATGTATATGACTTAGCATTAACCTAAATCCTATATCAACATAACTAAATAAAAGAAGTGAAGTTTCATTCTACCAAATTTCACTGATTTTGAAGTGTGAAAGCTGTATATTAGAATAATAATCAAATTGAAGTAGACAATCTACTTTTTTTAAGTTTCAAAAGTAATTTTTTTATATATTTAATAGTACTTTAGCTTATATTGTGAGATGTTAAAGATTGCTTTGAATCACTCATGGTTGTTGCCTGTGTTAAGGCTCAAGAAAGGGGGAGGGGTGGAAGATAGTTGAATAGGCAAGGGCTTAATGGTCCCAACAAATAGGCATGTCTCCACGTAAGATGTGTGTAGACCACGTCACTAGCATAATGTTACACGTAAGCTTTTTCCATTAACTATGAACGGAGAAAGCTATGAAAGGGCCTAATTGTCTAACGAAAGAGATAGAGAGGGGTTGATTTATCATTTGCTGAACATTAGGAAGCTGCTTGTCTATTTTTAAAGAGGACAGAGGCCGAAAAGAATATCTACTCTAAATACTATTTAGGTCTAAATTAAATGATATTAATGTTATAGTTATATTGCATTAAATTGGTATATTTCTTTTATTAGATTATATAAATAAAAGACTAATTAAATTAGTTATTCATATAATATATTTTAAAATATAAAATACATATTAAAAATTTGTAAAACAATACTATAAATATACAAAAAATATATTCTAGTTAATTTTTAAAAAATAATTTGAACATTAATATAATTATAATTTAAAACTCATATATTCTATAAAATAATTTTGAGAAAAGGACATATACGTCCCTAACTTTTTAAGATGAGGACAAATTCATCCCTCAATATTGAAAAATATAAAATCATTCCTTACCCTTTGAAACATGAGACATTGAGGTCCCCCAATCCATTTAAGCATGTAACGAGACAAAATTATCTGAACATGGATGTTGTAAAAGTGAGATTTCTATGACGTTGTTAAAATGACCTATTGGTAAAAAGTTTGAGTACAAATAAGTTCTCAAGCTTCAAAAAAGTCAACTATTGGACTCATGAGCTTGCTAGATTACAGGTGATAGGGTTCTTTCTAAAATCCACAACCTCTTGCAAGCTCAAACCCCGCTTACTAATGCAATAACAAATATTTTCTCCATGACTCCATTCTTCTGGGGTTAATAATATTGATTCTTTGTTCCATAATAACATTGTGCTTCTAATTATTTGTTTAAACATGTGAATCATTAGCAAGTTTGTCAACTTTCATTTATTTAAGCAAAAAAAAAAATTGTACACTACAAAAAAAAAGGCCTGTCGCCATGCTTTTTTCTTGCCACGCTTTAAAAGTGTGGCCAAAAGGAGTCAATGGCCACACTTTTATAAGGGCGGCGATTGATTAGAGATTTGGCCACGCTTTTTCTTGCCACACTTCAAAAGCATGCCGGAAAGGGGTCAATGGCCACGCTTTTATGAGGGTGGCGATTGCTTAGAGATTTGGCCATGTTTTTTTGCCACGCTTCAAAAGCCTGGCCATAGAGAGCAACAGACACGCTTTTTAAGCGTACTAATAGAGTTACATTACGATTACATTTTTTAAATCCTGTCGCCATGCTTTTTATTGCCACACTTCAAAAGCATAGCCTAAAGATATCAATTGGCACGCTTTTAAAGCGTGACTTTTTTGTCACTTTTAAAAGCATACCCATTTCCTACCCATATGTGTGTGTGTGTGTGTGTGTGTGTGTGTGTGTGTGTGTGTGTGTGTGTGTTCAGAAACCCTAATTACCCTTTGTCGTCACTCTCTTTCCTCTCGCTCTTCTCATCTTTTCACTCAACTCATTCAACCCTAACAATGCTGCTGTCTCCCTCTCTCAACCTGTCCCATCCCCTCCCTCCAACCCGTTGCAGCACCTCCATCCAATCCTCCCTCGTTGCTCATCCCTCACATCGTCGTCTCCTCTCTGTCATTAGTATTTCCAGTTTTAATATAGTTTTAGATACACTGATGCTAATTGGTTTAGATAAATTGATGCTTATTAGATATATTGATGATTATGAATTTAGATGACTGTTAGTGATTCTTGCTTATTAGATAAATTGATAAATTATGATTGTAGTCCTCAGACTCAATTCCTCTCCATTCTTCTCCTCAGTCCTACAGCCGTCGCAGCCCCAGCTGCCTTGACTCCTTCTCTGTTCTCAGCTGCTTCTCTGAATGCTATGAGCAACAAATGAGGAACTGGAAAGTATTAAACTAGTGATATTGAAATGTACTGATCTTCGTCTGTCCCAAATAGTGGAGGTATTGATTAGTTGATTGCATTAATATTGACTTTTGTTAAAGCTAGTGTCTGATTCTTTTTCGCCTTTTCTCCTTCCTTGTGTATTTTTTTTTTCTTTTATTTTTTAAATCATTATGTAATGTTCTAATTGATGCTCATACAAAGTCATAACAATTATTCTGTATTGAGGCATGAACCTTCTTGTTTATTCGCATATTCATTCATGACATTTGCAACTTTTTTTTTTTATTTTAGGATGCTTGAGAAGAGGAGTTTGAGCTATTGTGATGGACACATTCCTCTCCCCATGGATGAACCCTTTCTCGCTGATAACGTCTACAAAATTTGTATTTATGATATAGGTACTATCCTATTATTAATTTATTTGTCACTTCCAACTAACATACCAACATCTTTAATCATCTTATGATGCCGGCTCTTTGTAATCATATGTGTCAAATCTTCTCTATGTTTAACTTAACATCAGTAAGATTTTAATGGATAATAAGATAATTCATTCTTTATTCGAATTATTATAACCTACATAAAATGTTGTACTATGGGATTTCGATTTGGATAATAAGATTATTTATTCTTTATTCTTCATTCTTATTAATGGTTTTCTGATGCGGATTGTCAAAACCACAAACTACCGGCAAGTACACCGAATTGTATCAAGTAATACCACAGGAGTGGGCTATCGTTCCCACGAGGATTAATGGATTAAGCAAGCAATGGTCAACTGATTATTCTAGTCAGACAATCAAAATCAAGGGTTTTCAAAAGCAAATAGCATAAACCAGTGAATTGAATAAAGTAAACAGTAAATGTGTAAAGAGATAATACGAGAGAAAAGTTAAGGTGTCAAAGATATTTAAATTTCTGAATTAATAATTATTATCATCTACTTTGATCATGCAGAGATATAATTAATAGCAAATCCTAAGTAATTGAACTTCAATCCCTTGGCAATTCAATTTCTCCTAACATAATCAACCGTCAATTCCCTGAACAATTAATTATGTTAAGAGATTAAATACAATTTCCGGTTTAAAAGGCCACACAATTCTCAAGAACCAATCCTAATTGATTTTATGTCACTTATCACATTAGTTTCAGACAATTGAAGAATTATGAGAAAGAGTCTCAAGCTTAATTCCAATTATTTTAATTTTTCCAAGATTCAGAGGAGTTCAATCAGATTAAAGTTATTTTTCAATATACTATCATCCTTAAGATGAAGAACAAAACTCAATTCTTGAATAACAATCAATGAATTAATCAAAATAAAAGAACAATAGTATTAATCCATTAAAATAAATAGAGCTCGTAACCTTCCTAATGGAGGTTTAGTTGCTCATGGTGCAAAAAATAAAAATCCTAATTTTGTGTGTAACGAGAAAAAGGAACGAAGGGGAGAAGAGAAGGTCCCCCAAAAGGATTTAGAAACGGCGCTTAACATCAGTGTAATCATGGGCTTGGGTCGTTGCTGGCGTTGGTGGTGCTAAATGCCACAATTGATGCAATTCACGCACTACTTGCTGCAGGATCTGGCGTTTAGCGCCAGTTTCTGGCGTTCAATGCCGCTCCTCCCGCATGGAATGGTGAGTGGGACGCGATTTGACGTTTAGCACCATGAAGCCAGAGAGAAGTTATGGACTATTATATATCATTAGAAATATCTAGAAGTTGGCTTTCTAATGCCGCTAAAATTGCATCATTCGGACCTCTATAGAGCAAGTTATGCTTGTTGGAGTGTGAAGAGGTCAGGGTTGACAGCATCTACGAATTCTCTTTGCACTTGTCTTCAATTCTTAGTTCCTCCTTGTTCTTTTCTTTAAGTTTTCAACACTTTTCTACATAAATCAAAGCTCAAAGTAACTCCAAGAAATATAGATTAAAAGCATAAGAATCTTAATAAAAATAAGAAAATTACTAACTTTATTCAATGAAATAATAACTAAAAACAACTTAAGATGCTTATGCATCACAACACCAAACTTAAGATCTTGCTTGTCCTCAAGCAAGCAAAGAATCATGGTTTAGTCATCAAACTTTCCAACCTTAAAATACAAGGGTGAATGGTTGCAATTCAAATGAGTTTAGTTAGCCGTTTCACTTATGCACAATTCAACACAATTCGTTATAATCTTTCAAGGCCTCTGTCCAGATTAGATTATAGAATCCTTCCTTGAATCATCACCTTGAAGCAAGCTTATTTACTTTCCTTTCATAGATTATTTTCATTGGGTGCTTTGCACCTTGAGCCTAGCCGTGACTCTAAATATTTTGTCTCAAGTTTTGCTCGACACAGAAATACCACAAGCACTTGATTGGGGAGCTCTTTGAGCTTACAATGTCCTTTTAACATTCCCCATCATTAATTCTCAGAGCCTTTGGCTTTCTCTTCTTTTGGAGGGAGAGGGGGAGGGTGCTTTTCACCTTGAGCCTAGCCGTGACTCTAAATATTTGTGTTCAAGCTTTTGCTTGATACATAAGCACCACAACCACTTCACTCGGATCCTTTGTCAATGGTACTCAAAGGCTTTGGCTTCTCTTTCAACCCATTTTTATTAATTGTTATGCATTACATATTGCTCCTTCAAGACTTTGTCAAGTGTAAAGACCCCATAATAATCCTCTAGACTAACGCCCCACACAATTTAGCTCAACTTGTGTTGAACATTCTTCATTAGTTAGGCCTTCCAAACTTACATTGTCATGCTCTCTATGTTCACGCCCTTTTTATTTCTTAGCACATGATCCTTACCCACATTTAGGAGCAAGCACAATTATAATTGTGGGTTGTGATGGATAAGTAATGATATGCACTTGACTAACAGGACTCATAAATGCATTATATAGGATAGAATAGGATAACATATGCATATAATTAAAAAGGAAGGAAGCAATTAGAATTCAACTACCTTAGTTCTCATTGCCATCATCTTCATCATCCTTTTAGGCTATGTAGAGTATATCCTCCAACACCAAATTTAGAACGATTGCTTGTCCTCAAGCAACAAAGAAAAATAGTGCTGATAGAAATAGGAATAATCATGATTGTCTAGTGGAAATAAGGAAGTAAGGTAGAAGCTCATTCAAATAAAATAAACAAAATTAAAAACAAAATGAAAGAAAATACAAAATAAAGCAAAATAACTCTGTTGCTAATGTATTAGCACGGGAGGAGTGGACCTTGTATGGGTAAAGTGTGGCAATACCAAACTTGGTGTGAGAACACCAAACTTGGTGTGACACAATCAATGAGAGGCTGGGCCAAGTATCCAGTGAAATGCAAGCATCATTTGGTGTAGCAACACCAAACTTAATCCATGAAATACATATGCAACATGATGCAAAATGAAAAGAAAAGTTAAAAGAAATTACCTAACGTTGGGTTGCCTCCCAACAAGCACTTCTTTAGCGTCACTAGCTTGATGGTTGGTTCTTGCTATTTCTTCCTTTCCTTCCAGTTGGTTAAGAGAAATGACTTCAGAGGACATGAGGAAAAAATGGGTACCCACTAAAAAGCAATCCCCATACAACTCCCTGATTCACTAGGACCAAAGAAAGTATATTCAAGTGTTGGGGGAGATGTGGGTGGTTGATGAATCCATATTTGATGGTAAATTTTGATTTGAATTGAGTGGATTTCATCACATAAACACGCATTTATTCACTTAAATAGAATACTTTTGTGATTACTCTCTAAAATTTTGCCTAAATGTGAAAACTGATGCGTGAGCATCTTATACCCATTTTTTAGATGTTTTTATATTATTTTTAGTTAGATTTTAATTACTTTTACTTGGTTTTAGTGTAAAAATAACCTTTGGATGCTACTTTGAGTTTTTCTTGTATTTTTATAGTTTTAGGTGAAATTCGGAGCAGTTTGGAGAAGCCTGGAGCAAGAAAGGAAAATGCTGTCAGCTCCCCCCTGGGCGCTGAATGCCCACTTGGTGTTCAACGCCAGCATGGGGCATAAAGTCAGAGGTGCGCTTCCCTCTCTGGCATTCAACGCCCAATCCTGGTGCTGAACGCCAGCCTGCAGTCCGAGTCACACAACAATTGGGCCTCCAAAGTGGATTTAGCACTTATTAGTTTTATTTAATTTTATCTTTGTAATCTTTTATTTTAAAATAATATATTTTAGGTTAGCATTTATTATTAGGTTAGTATTTAAAGGAGGAGATCAATTAGGTTTAGGAGGATCTTCCTTCCGCATCTTTTTAGAAACCTATTTTTTTTTTTTGTAAGTTATGAGCAACTAAACCTCCTGGTTAAGGTTAGGAGCTCTGTTTATTTTTATGGATTAAGATTATTATTCTTCTATTTTAATTAATGTTTGATTCATTTCTAAGGTGTTGTTTTCATTCTTAATCTTATAAATTTGGGTGGAACGAGAGTATGACCCTTATCTACATGAGCTCTTGTGATTCTCGAGAGAGCTATCTCGCTTGAGCTACAACTTGAAAACACTCCTCCTAAACTGCTAATTACATGAACTAATTGGGATACGTGACATAAAATCCTGTTAGCTTTGGGTAATTGAGGTTTTTGTGGCACTAAACTGGTTTTCCATACTTCACCCTCTGAATTGAATTGAATGGCCACGAGAGTGGTTTTTGGTGAGGGTTAGAGGAGATTAAATCGCTAAGAGATTAGGGTCTAATCACTTATGGTTTGCCATAGAATAAATCATTCATTGTTAAAATAGTTGGTAAGACGTTTTAATCTGGAAAAGTAAACATCTCCGAGGCCTTAACTGTTTTCTCATCATTGTTTTACACAACCCTATTTATTTGCTTTATTTACTTGTTTTCCACTACTTATGCGTTTTACACCAACAACCATCTTTTACTGTTTGCCTGACTAAATCCAACAGGATAACCATTGCTTGCTCAGTCCGACAATCCTCGTGGGATTGACCCCACTCACTTGAGGTATTACTTGAATGACCCGGTGCACTTGCCGGTAAAGTTGTGCGAGTTCTAATTTCGCGCACCAAGTTTTTGGCGCCGTTGCCGGGGATTGTTCGTGATTGACAACTACCGGTTGTCTTGTTTCTTAGATTAGGTATTTTTACCAGTTTTTGTTTAATTATTTTTCTTTTTAACTTTTGATTCCTAGTTTGTTTATTTTTCTTAATTTTCGGTTTTTATCTTATTTATCTTTCCCTTTATTTTTGAATTTTTCTTTGTTCTAGTTATTTTATTTTTATTTAATTTCAAATTCTAAGTTTGGTGTCTGTTAGTGTGTTTTCCTTAAATTTTCAAAATTAGTATTGTCTATTTTCCTTTAATTTCAAATTTTAAGTTTGGTGTCCCTTAGTATTTCCTTTTTCTCTTTGAATTTAGAAAATTTTAAATCCTTTTATTTTAATTTTCGAAAATGTTTTTAGATTAGATCTTGCATTTTTATTTTTGAATTTTCTTTTTAGTTAATTGCTTACTTTATTTTACTTTATTTCTTTTTTGGATACCTCACTGGGAGTTCTCTATACTCTGACATAGAGACTCCACTTTTTCTTTGTTTCTTGTTGTTTATGAGCAGAAACAGGGATAAGGAATCCCTTCTTGAATTTGATCCTAAACCTGAGAGGACCTTAAGGCGGCATTTGCAATAAACTAAAGCTTACAGAGCCAGAGAGAATCTCATAGAAACCTTTGAGAAGGAAGCTGCAGAGACCACTATGGCAGCTAATCCGAACGCTGAAGAGCACGCAAGGAAGGTGCTTGGCTCATACACTGCACCCACTACTGACTTCTATGGGCATAGTATATCTGTACCTGCCATAGGTGCCAATTAATTTCGAGCTCAAGCCTCAACTGGTCACTCCGGTGCAACAGAACTATCATTTTCATGGACTCCCACAGGAGGACCCTAATAAATACATATCTGACTTCCTACAAATCTGTGACACGGTCAAGACTAATGGAGTGAACCCCAAGGTTTACAAGCTCATGCTCTTTTCTTTTGCTGTAAGGGATAGAGCAAAGCTATGGCTGGATTCTCAGGCCAAGGAGAGCCTGGACACATGGGACAAGGTGGTCACTGGATTTTTGGCCAAGTTCTTTCCTCCCCAGAAGCTGAGTAAGCTTAGAGTGGAAGTCCAGACCTTCAGACAGAAAGAGGGAGAATCCCTCTATGAAGCCTGGGAGAGATACAAGCAGCTGATCAGGAGATGCCCTCCCAACATGACTTCAGATTGGACCAGGCTAGAGATCTTTTATGATGGCCTCTTGGAGATGGCCAAGATGTCACTGGACCATTCAGCAGGTGGTTCACTACACATGAAGAAGACGCCTGAGGAGACAAATGAGCTGATTGAGATGGTTGCCAACAACCAGTACATGTACACTTCTGAGAGGAACCCTATAAACACTAGGACCACTCAGAAGAGATGAGTCATGGAAGTAGAAACACTGGATGCAATTTTGGCTCAAAACAAGCTTATGTCCTAGCAAATTAGCATGATCTCCCAACACTTAAGTAAGATGCAGGTTTCAGCTGTCAACACTCAAGATGCACTCTATGGATGAGACGTTGGTGATATTGCTCAGACCACTATGGAGGAAGTGAATTACATGGAAAAATCCTTCAGAAATCTCAATAATGATCCCTATACAAATACTTTCAATCAAGGATGGAGGAATCACCCTAACTTTGGGTGGAGAGAGCAGCAGAGGCCTCAACAAGGCTTCAACAATAATCAGGGTGGAACCAATCAAAATAGGTTCAACAACAGACAGTTCCAACCCTCTCAGCAGCAATTAGAGACGCCTAAGTAAAGTCTCTCTGACCTAGCCACAATAGTCTCTGACCTTTCCAAGACCACTCATAGCTTTATGCAAGAGACTCGATCCTCAATTCGGAACTTGGAGATACAAGTTGGTTAGTTGAGCAGTAGGATACCTGAGAGACCTCCCAACACTCTTCCAAGCAACATAGAGGTAAATCCAAGAGAAGAGTGCAAGGCCCTCACTATGGGAGAGGAGGCCGAACCCAAGGAGGAGGTTGTTGTGGAGGATTTGAAAGAGCAAGAGGCTCAAAAGGAGACTGGGAGTGCACTAGTACACGCCCCAGTGAAGATAAAGGAGCCTGAAGTACAACACTCTCTAAACGTGCAAAAGGAGACTCAGGATGAGCAAATTGCTCAATTCTTAGCAGTCTTCAAGAAGTTACAAATCAATATTCCTTTTGCTGAGGTGTTGGAGAAGAAACCTCCCTATATGGCCTGTTTCAAAAGCATATTTTCTAAGAAGAAGGCCCTGAGGGGAGATAAAACTGTGGTGCTGACCAAGGAGTGCAGTGCATTAGTGCAAAAGAAGCTACCACAAAAATTGCCAGATCTCAGAAGCTTCCTGATTTCCTGAACTATAGGGAACATTACATTTGAGAAGGCATTATGCGACCTTAGATCAAGCATAAATATGATGCCTCTCTCTGTGATAAAGAAACTGGGAATTCAAGAGGCACAACCTACAAGGATCTCACTGGAGATGGCAGACAAGTCCCTGAAACAGGCACATGGATTGGTGGAGAATGTCCTTGTAAAGGTTGAAGACCTTTACCTCCCTACAGACTTTGTGATACTGAATACTGGAGAAGGAAAGGATGATTCCATCATCCTAGAAAGGCCATTCCTAGCTACTGGGAGAGCCTTGATTGATTTAGAGAGAGGAGAGATAATTTTGAGATTATGGGAGGATCATATTTTGTTTAAGATCCCAATCCTCATTCTCTCTCAGACAAAGGAGGAGGTACTAGCATACAGCACTTAGTGTTTCCACCTTCTCTCTTAGTGGAGAGCCATGCATAGCCACCGGACATCAAACCTAAGTTTGGTGTTGGGCATTCACCACCCACCATTGAGAAAGGAGGTCTCAAGAAGAAAGTACCCAAAGGCTGGAGGAACAAGAAAATTTCTACTGAAGACTTCTCACCTGGCATGAGAGTAGTCTTCACAAGAAGTCTAGTCATACGACACACTGTGAACTAGATCCTGTCTCTAGAACATGTTTAACTAATTCATGAGAGCACACGGAGAAAGTTCACAATGAGGAGTGAAGATCTGAGTGATGAGAGAAAAAATGATTCCACACAAACTCACCGGCAAGTGTACCGGGTCGCATCAAGTAGTAATAACTCACAAGAGTGAGGTCGATCCCACAGGGATTGATGGATCAAGCAACTTTAGTGACGTGATTAGTTTAGTTAAGCTAACAGTGGTGAATTGGGTGAAAGTTAACAAACAGAGAGTAAATTACAGTGAATTTAAAATGCAGAATGTAAATCAGCAAAAGCTTAAAGAGCAAGAAATGTAAATTACAGCAAATGTAAAGGGAATTGGGTGCTGAAAAATTAAATAAAGCAGTAAATCAGATTTCAGAGTAATTGCAGAAGATTAAAATTGCAGGAAATTAAATCAAGCTCAAGAGAACAGAATATAAGATTGGCAGAAAGTAAATTTGCAGAAGAGAATTGTAGAAATTGAAAATTGCATTGAAATAAAACTGAATTCAGGACAGAAGAAATGTAAGGTGCAGAAAAGAAAAAGTATATGAAAAGAACCTTCTATTCTACTCCTACTCCTACTCCTACTGCTGCCTACCACTAATGCAGGCTACTCCAGCGCTCTCTAATGAAATGAAACTGATGCCTTTATATAGGCTTTACAAAATGAAATTGAAATTGTAAACAAATTACAAGTAAATGAAATTCCTATTCTAACTATGTCTTGTGCCTTTGAGTGATGTCACTGGGCTCTGCTTGCTTTGGAGCTTCAATGGGCTTTGAATTAGATTAATTGAACCAAAATTGCACTTCCAGGAGAGCGTAGAATTCATTAAGTAAGCAGAATGCTTTTACACCCACGCGTACGCGTCCTCTGCACGTGCGCATCCTTTTTGCGTTTTGGGCCTTCCATGCGTATGCGTCCTTCACACTTACGCGTGCCTCGGAAATCTGGCACATCGACGCATGCGCACGTCCCTTGCAGCGTTCACCAAACGAGCGCAGCGTTCTTCAATTGAGTGCTACACCACGCATACGCGTCATCTACGCGTATGCGTGTATCGCAAAAATGCCATTTCCACGCTGATGCTCCACCCACGCTTGCGCGTCCTTCTTCAGGTAAGTCACAACGATGCGTGCGCGTCATGCACGCGTGTGCGTCGGTTGCAAAACTTCACCTCTAAATTTGAATCTTCCCGAAAATGTTAGCTTACTAAATGTAGCGTTCTCTTTTCAAATGAACGCCAATCACTTCCACACGTACGCGTCATGCACGCGTACGCGTGAATCTTCAATACTTGCTGCCCGACGTGTAAGTGTTTTGTACGCGTGTGCGTCGTGGCATTCTGGTGCCAAGAGTGCTCCTTGTTTAAATTATGGGCCATGCTTTTAAAAGCGTAGCCTAAGGCTCCAATGCGTGCTCAAACTCCAAAATGTGTCCAGAATTCTTCTTTTGAGCTTATTATGTGTTTTCTGCTTCTTTTCCTTCATCTTTTTACCTATCATCAACCAAACAGATACGTCAAAGCCTTGGCATAATCATCAAATCTTGCATAATTCATATTATCAACTAAATCTAGCATGAAATCTAATGAAAATGCATAAAATTACCAATTTTTGATTGAATCAAGTCAAGCATGAAATTCTTACTCAAACACTTACTTATTGCCTAAAAATGCATGAAAACCAAGTACAAACTAATGAAAAAGGCTTGTGAAACTAGCCTAAGATGACTTGTCATCACAACACCAAACTGAAATCTTGCTTGTCCCCAAGCAAGCAGTAAGACAGAACAAGAATGAATGAAGACGGAGAAGAGTATAAGTCTTTATTTGAAAAAAAAAAACATTCAATACTGGTTAATACGGTTTTCATGCATGATATCTTAGAGATTTCTATTCTGTGGCTGAGACATCAACATCCCTTTGGATCCTTACTTGAATTACACAAAAAATGAGACTTGTTATTGCTTGGTCCTTAGTTTTTTTCTTCTTGTTCTCTTTCTTTTGCTTGAGGTTTATTGCTTAGCTGAGGCTTAATGCTATATGGTAAAGCAGCTCTTTAGAGTAAGCTTTCAGCCAACATTTCTGCCCCAGTTGGTTCAAGATGCTAGGTGTTGAAACACCCCTATGGGCTTAATTGCTCAAGCCTCTCCTTAGCACACACACATCACAGGAATTTAGCTTTGTTTTGTTATTTGAAAATTGATGCCCAGCACCTCTTTGGGTTACTAAATGCTTTGTCTCAAAGTAGCTCTTGATGGTGGACTTTTGGTTAGCAATCCCGAGTTAGTTAACCCAAGTTGCCGGGTGATGAAGCACCCTTTAGGCCTAGTTATCCAAGCTTATCTTTGTATAAGAACATCACATGCATATATCCAAATCTCAAGCCATTGGTGCCCAGCCTTGTTTATTCCTTTTTTTTTCTTTCTCTTGCATTTTTTTTCTTTTATTTTGGACCCCTTTCATTTGTCAAGTCTCATGAAATGCAACTCAAGTTCATATCACATAGTCATGCCAACATTCAGCCTTATTTATAAATCGACTAATGAACTGGCACATACCACCACATAACCTTATTCTGTCTCATATCAGACCAGACTTTTACTCTTTCTCTATTTCACAGTTATTTTTCTTTTATTCAAGCATGAGGAACGAAGTATATAATTCAAGTAAGATGAAAGTGAATCAAGCACTTAGACTAGCAAGACACAACAGCATGAAAACAAACAGACAGTAAATAATTCTAATAGGACACTAATCAACATGGGACATTTGCACTTTTAATTAGCATATTTAAGCTAAAGTCAGTCAGAGAACAATACAACCTCTTAGAGTCCATTTGTTTCCTCTGTGTCATCATCATTGTTGGGTTCATGTCCTTCCTTTATCCATCCATATGATGATGTATCTTTCCCTCCAAGAGATTGAATGACTTCCTACAAGAGATATTGAAAGTTGCTTGTTCCCCAAGCACTTGAGAAATAGTTAGCATGCATGTATGCTTGTGATTTCCTGAACCTAAGTTGGTGTGGGAACACCAAACTTAGTTCCTTGCCTACTTCTATATGCAGCAGAATAAATACATGCATGAAACATCAAGTACTTTTATTAAGAAAATAAATTATGAACTAGAAGACAGACTATGAATTAGAAAACAAACTGAAAACTAAAAACTAAACAATTATTAAGTAGTTCTTCTGATTGTTTTGAGCCGATACTAGTCATTCCGAGGGTGTAATGTATTCTTAATGAACATTTTAGTGGAACACCAAACTTAGCATCCAGCATTCACCCCTTAATTATTTTGGTGTGCAACACCAAACTTAGCTCCTTGTAATACAGAGAAATCTACTTAACTCCTTTATTGAAATAACTAATAAAGTAAAACTACTGACCTGTAGCTGATGACTTTCTTCCTCTTCTTCTAGTTTGTCAAGAGGAATGACCTCAAAGGTAGAGAGGAGCCAGCCAGTGCCCCCTTTCTTGGCCTCTTCCCAGCAAGCTTCCTTTTGTAAATGGCTTGATTGAGCTTGCTTGCTAGAGGTTCAGAGGTGGGATTGCTTGCAGTTGACCTTTTCTTCTTCATGGATATGATCAATTGTGGCTTGGTCACAATCCTCTTCTCGGTGTTGTTGTTGGTTGCCTTCACTTCTTGTATATCAAGACTTGGTGGTTGTGTGATTGCTGGAGTGTTCTCTTCATCAAGAGCTTCATGCATTGGTGGTTCAATGAGCCCTTCTTCTATGCAACTTTATGCCTCACTTGAGTATTGACTTCCTTGATTGTCTTCCTCACTTGTTCTTCCACTTCCTTTTTTGCACTCAACATTTGATTTAATAGCACTTTCATGGAAGAGGTTTATTGTTCTTCCCAGGATTTCTTCATCTCCTCTTCATATTTTTCAATCACAGATTTAAGTGTTGGGAGTCTTTGGTTCAGGAAAGTTTGTGGGGGTTGTGAGTTTTCATGTTCCTTTGTCATCTCAAGTGGCTTCTGTGGATATGCAGTTTCAGGTTCGAATACCTCCACCACTTCCTCCTCCATTGAAATTTCACTTGATGCAGGGGCCTCTTCTTCCACTTCCTTCTTCACATCTACCAATTGGTCTTCATCTTCCTTGCTTAGCACTTTTTTGTTTTTCCTTGCCTGCTCTAAATATCCATCCATCTTATTGCAGAGGGTTTCTTGTTCTATCCAAGAGTCTATGGATGTTTGTAAGTATCGTTCAAATGCTAGCTCAAGGTATGAAGGCTGAGAATGAGTTTCTGGATGTGTGGGTATTGTGGTGAAGTTGTTTTGAGTGGTATGGAATGAATCTTGTGAGTTATGAAATTGGTGATTGTTGATATGAGTTTTCTGTGTAATGGAATGAATTTTGGTGAACTGAGTCGTATGGATCTTGGGGGGAATTTTGTGTTGAGGAAAAATCAAGTGATGAAAAATTTTCAAGTAAAAATATGGGAGGTGAGGTTGGACAATTTAGCATAAATGAGTTGAAGGATTGCTCAAGCGATGATGGCTCTTGATTAATGGAGTATGACACATTGAGTGCTCTCTGATTTTGATCCTCCCAAGAACAACTTGAAGAATTTTTGAATTCATCACAGTGTGGATCATCTTGTGGCATTGGGGGACAATCTTGCATGAATTTATTGAAAACACACTCCATTGATGATGTCTCTTGATGAGTGGAGTATGAACTATTGAATGCTGTTTGGTTTTGATCCCTCCACCCACAACTTGAGTGATTGTTGAATTCATCACAGTGTAGATTATTTTGTGGCATGGAGGAACAATCTTCCATGTACGTATTGACAGCATAGTCAAGTGATAATGTCTTTAAATGGTTAGAATGTGAATCATTACAATTCCCTTCCCAGCCATTATTTGTGTGCGTGTCATAATAGTATGAGTCACTTTGTGGCTCTGGGAAGTAGTTCATTTCACTTGATTGTTCATACTCTCTCATTCCTTGTTGATATTCCCAGTCACCATGAGGATAATGACCTAAATCATCTTGTGGTGGTGGGCAATATATCTCATGAAATTGTCTTGATCATCTTGTGGCTCTGAAGCATATCCCTATTGATTGGGTTGCCCAGAATATGTGATTTTTTGGTGATATTCCCAGCCACCATTAGGGTACTAATATGGATCATTTTGTGGTGGTGAGTAATATCCCATGAAATTTGTTTGATCAAAAGATGACTTGAACTCCATTTGAATTTTGTAAAATACATCACCAATGAAAATTGAAATTCATGTCTCAGGTGAGAATTTCTTAGTGAGGCAATAACTCAAACACCTTGGTATCATCCTAAAACAAAAAATTAAAAGAACAAAAACAAAGAAAATGCTTAATCTAGACTTCTTACCCACTTAATCATTGTCGATCTAAATCAATCCCCGACAACGGCGCCAAAAACTTGATGAGGGAAAAACGATTCCACACAAACTCACCAGCAAGTGTACCGGGTCGCATCAAGTAGTAATAACTCACAAGAGTGAGGTCGATCCCACAGGGATTGATGGATCAAGCAACATTAGTTAGGTGATTAGTTTAGTTAAGCTAACAGTGGTGAATTGGGTGAAATTTAACAAACAGAGAGTAAATTGCAGTGAATTTAAAATGCAGAATGTAAATCAGTAAAAGCTTAAAGAGCAAGAAACGTAAATTGCAGCAAATGTAAAGAAAATTGGATGCTGGAAAATTAAATGAAGCAGTAAATCAGATCTCAGAACAATTGCAGAAGAATAAAATTGCAGGAAAGTAAATCAAGCTCAAGAGAACAAAATATAAGATTGGCAGAAAGTAAATTTGTAGAAGAGAATTGCAGAAATTGAAAATTGCATTGAAATAAAACTGAATTTAGGACAGAAGAAATGTAAGGTGCCGAAAAGAAAAATTATATCAAGAGAACCTTCTATTTTACTCCTACTCCTACTCCTACTACTGCCTACCACTAATGCAGCCTACTCCAGCGCTCTCTAATGAAATGAAACTGATGCCTTTATATAGGCTTTACAAAATGAAAATGAAATTGTAAACAAATTACAAGTAAATGAAATTCCTATTCTAACTATGTCTTGTGCCTTTGAGAGATGTCACTGGGCTCTGCTTGCTTTGGTGCTTCAATGGGCTTTGAATTAGATTAATTGAGCCAAAATTGCACTTCCAGGAGAGCGTAGCGTTCATTAAGTAAGCGGAACGCTTTTACACCCACGCGTACGCGTCCTCTGCGCGTGCGCGTCCTTTTTGCGTTTTGGGCCTTTCACGCGTACGCGTCCTTCACGCTTACGCGTGCCTTGGAAATCTGACACATCGACGCGTGCGCGCGTCCCTTGCAGCGTTCACCAAACGAGCGCATCGTTCTTCAATTGAGCGCTACACCACGCGTACGCGTCATCTACGCGTACGCGTGTATCGCAAAAATGCCATTTCCACGCTGATGCTCCACCCACGCTTGCACGTCCTTCTTCATGTAAGTCACAACGACGCGTGCACGTCATGCACGCGTACGCGTCGATTGCAAAACTTCACCTCCAAATTTGAATCTGCCCAAAAACGTTGGCTTACTGAACGTAGCGTTCTCTTTGCAAATGAACGCCAATCACTTCCACGCGTACGCATGATGACAAGTCATCTTATGCTAGTTTTACAAGTATTTTTCGTTAGTTTCATTAGTTTTTATGCACTTTCTTGTACACTAAGTAAGTAATTGGAGTGGATTTTCATGATTATCTTGAATCAATCAAACATCAATTATTTTACACAAAATCATAGGTTTTATGCTAGAATTGATTGATTAATTAAAAGATGCAAAGATCTAGTGATTTTGGTGGGACTTTGATTAGTTGTTTGGTTGCTTGTAGGTGAAGAAATGATGGAAAGAGAAATTTTTGGCACACTTTTGAAGTTTGAGCACGCTTTGGACCTTAGGCCACACTTTTAAAAGCGTGGCCCATGACATTAAAGCATGACGTTCACAAAGGAACCAAACTCATGAAACAATCATCAAGGCATAGCGTTCAAAGAAGAGAACGCTACGTTGCCTTTCTTTCACTTTCTCGTGCCCCTCTTGGCCAAGGAAAGCATGGCGTAGCAAGGCTCACAAGGGCCAGCGTTCAAAACATTGAACGTAGCGCTCCAAGAATCAAGGCACACAACCAAGCAAGACAAGCCAGCACTCAAAGGATGCAACGTAGCGCTCGAAGAGGGGGCACCAAGGAGCTGAGTGCACATAAAGACAAGGAGGGGTAGTGCTCAAAAATTCGAACATAGCGCTCCCTTTTGCCAACGTTTTCGTGCCTCTCTTGGCCAAGGAAAGCAAGGCACATCATCAAAACAAAGGAGTAGCGCTCAAGAGTTGCAACGGAGCACTATACTGGAGCTGCCCCATGCGCACCAAATTGCTGGCCAAGGAAGAAGCGTTTGAAAAAGGCAACGCTACGTTCACTCTAGCCAACGTTTTTGTGCTTCTCATTGGGAGGAAGGCTCAGCATCATGTAGCGTTCACAATTTGAACGTAGCGTTCAAAGAGTGAACGCTAGGCAAGGAGAATTGGCACCAAGGCTCACCAACCAAGAGTGAACGTAGAGTTCACAAGACCAAACGGAGAGCTCCCCTGGGAGCTGACCTATGCCTCCAACCCAACTTGAACCAAATCCAACCGGACCCATCTTTCCTCAAATCCAAAAACCAAAAGGCCCACTCCAAGCTTTGAAGACCAAAATAGAAAGTGTATAAATAGGATTAAGTTTGATTTGTAAGGGGACTTTTAGCTCATTTTTTAGTTTTCACTTTTAATTTACAATTGTTTTGAACTTGGGAATTGGGAATTGGATTTAGTTTTCTTTCTATTTTCACTTTCTTTTCTTTTGCAACTTTTACTGTCTGTTCTTGGATTTTGAATTGAGATTGAAGAGTTCCATTGATTCTAAATCTGAAAATCATCTTTCACTTTTCTTCTCAATTGTTCTAAGAATTGGATCTGAGTTTAGTTTTCTGTTTTCATTTTCTTCTTCTGCAACTTCTACTTTTGGGTTTTTGAATTGAGATTGAAGAGCTCCATTAATTCCTAATCTAAGAATCATCTTTGCTTTTCTTTCATATAGTTTTGGGAATTGAAGGATTGGATCTAAGTTTCTTTTTGCTGTTTTCAATTTCATTTTCTTCTGCAATTTCTTTTCTGCTTTATCAAGGGAGTAATTGAGATCTAGACCTACTTTCTAATCTCATTGATCTTCTTTGATCTTCAATTTCTCTTTAGGAATTCATAATTGACTTAAGTTTTCTTGCTGTTTTGTTTCTTGAAGAAATTTTCCATTCCTGCTCTTGCTACTGAGATCCAGATCTAAATTCTTGCATCTCAGAGCTTTCTTATTTACTCTAGTTTGCAATTTCTTGTTCAATTCCAAATCCTAGCACCCAAATCCCTTTACTCTTAATGCAATTTACATTTCCCAGCAATCTAGATTCAGCAATTTACATTTCTTGTACTTTAAGTTTCTGCAATTTACTTTTCTTGCAATTTAAGTTTTAGCTCTTTTACTTTCTTGCACTTTAAGTTACTGCAATTTACTTCTTCTGCACTTTACTTTTCTGCTCAATTTACCTTCTGTAGTTTTACTTTCTTGCAATTTAGCTTCTGTAGATCAAAATCACTCAAATTATCAAATATTCGCTTAACTAAATTCATCACCTAACTAAAATTGCTCAATCCATCAATCCCTGTGGGATCGACCTCACTCTTGTGAGTAATTACTACTTGATGCGACCCGGTACACTTGCCGATGAGTTTGTGTGAAAATCTAATTTCCACCCATCAACGCGTCATGCACACGTACGCATGGGTCTTCAATACTTGCTGCCCGACGCGTAAGCATCTTTTACGCGTGCGCGTCGTGGCGTTCTGGCGCCAAGAGCGCTCCTTGTTTAAATCATGGGCCACGCTTTTAAAAGCGTAGCCTAAGGCTCCAAAGCGTGCTCAAACTCCAAAATGTGTCCAGAATTCTTCTTTTGAGCTTATTTTGTGTTTTCTACTTCTTTTCCTTCATCTTTTCACCTATCATCAACCAAACAGATACGTCAAAGCCTTGGCATAATCATCAAATCTTGCATCATTCATATTATCAACTAAATCTAGCAAGAAATCTAATGAAAAATGCATAAAATTACTAATGTTTGATTGAAGCAAGTCAAGCATGAAATTCTCACTCAAACACTTACTTATTGCCTAAAAATGCATGAAAACCAAGTACAAACTAATGAAAAAGGCTTGTGAAACTAGCCTAAGATGACTTGTCATCACTGAGCCCTTATGAACCTCCGTAAAGGTGTTGTCTGTCAAGCTAATGACGGTAAAGAAGCATGATGAGCAGATATTTTATACGCTTTTTGGCATCATTTTCATATAGTTTTTAGTATGTTTTACTTAGTTTTTATTTAGCTTTTATAGGTTTTAGTGTTAAATTCACATTTTTAGATTCTACTATGAGTTTTTGTGTTTTTGTACAATTTCAGGTATTTTCTGGCTGAAATTGAGGAGTTGGAGCAGAAGTTTGATTCAAAGACAGAGAAAGCACTGCAGATGCTGTCCAGATCTGACCTCCTTGCATGTGGAAAAAATTTTCTGGAGCTACAGATATCCAAAGGGAGCGCTCTCAATGGCTATGGAAATCTGACTTCCAGAGCTTTCCAGAAATATATAATAGTCCATACTTTGCTTCGGATTAGAAGGCCCAAAACTGACATCAGCTTCCTGCCCCCTTCTTGGTGTCCAGCACCCAGAGAGCAGAGACCAACGTCCAAACGCCCAAAGAGGAACCCTAGCTGGAGTTCCATGCCCAGAACCTCATAGCACAAGAATCTCATCAAAGCTCAGCCCAAACACTCACCAGTGGGCCCCAAAAGTGAATTTTAGCACTAGATAGACTGTTTTACCGTTACTAGTCATCTGTTTAGTATTTAAGGGATTTTATTTATGTTATTTAAACCTTCTTCGAACACTTTTTACCATCATACACGTTTTACAAGTATTTTATTTTTAGTATGAGTTTCTAAACCTCCTAGGTTGAGGGGAGGAGCCCTGCTGAGTCCTATGAATTAATAAAATTATTACTGTTTCTTAGTCGACCCGTGTTTGATTTATCTTTAAGATGTATACTCGATCTTCATCGTGGTGAATAGGATGATCAGACAATCAACTCTGTTCATCACATTAAGATGAACGTGCCTGATAAACACCCACGTCTACTTGGGTTCATGTGAATACGTGACTGGAAAGCACGAGCCAACAACTATTTTTATACATCTCTCAGACGGCTAATCCACGACTTCGTTGGGAACTTCTCGAGACACTAGTTCAGCCGATTTCCGGGGGAGATTAGGGCCTCCGTGGTATAGGCTAGAATCCTAAGAAGTAGCATCCTCAGATCCGGAAGATTTGATCTTGTCTGTGGCGTTTTGAGTAGGATCGCCAGGAGAATGACCTGCTAGCGCTTCACCCTTCATCAGATTGGATGACCATGGCCAATGGCGTTCAATCTATAGCAGAGGAGATCAATGACCACGGCCCATGGTGTTGATCACATACAGGCTACCATAGAAGAAGATCATTCACAAGCAAAGAAGACAGTAATACCAGAGTTAATTTAGAAAGACAACGCAACTCTAATCCTTAACCCTATTCCTATTAGTATTTTCTACCCCTTTTGCTTTATTAGTTATATGTCTTCATAGTTTCATAATCTCACAAATATTTATCTATCAACCTTCTGATCTGCCTGACTAAGATCTGCAAAATAACCATAGCTTACTTCAAGCCAACAATCCTCGTGGGATCGACCCTGACTCGCTCAGGTATTACTTGGATGACCCAGTGCACTTGCTGGTACAATAGTATGAAAGTGTGGGGATTCATGCTACTAAGTTTTTGGCGCCGTTGCCGGGGATTGTTCGAGTTTGGATAAACTGACAGATTGTCTTGCTCCCTAAATCAGGTAATTTTTATTTTATTTGAGTCTTTTATTTTTGTTTTCTTCTTCTTCAATTTTTGAAAATCATTAAAATTTTTTCAAAAATATTTTTCTTTTCTTTGTTTGATCTTTGATTTTGTTTGAGTCTCTTTGTTTGTGTTCTTGTTAGTCTTTTATTTTTATTTTCTTCTTCTTCAATTTTTAAAAAAAATTTAAAAACCTTTTCAAAAATATTTTTCTTTTCTTTGTTTAATTCTTGTTCTTGGTTAAAGTATTACATGTTCCTGTTTTTCAATTCCCAAAACTTCTTAAACCTTTTACAAGAAATATTTGCCCTTTCTTTGTTTAATCTCTGTTCTTAGTTTGAGTCTTTTTGTTTATGTTCTTGGTGAATTTTCGTGTTCTTTGAGTCTTACCTTCTAAAAATTTTTCAAAAACATTTTCTTTGTTTAAATCTTGTTTCAACTTTTTAAGTTCGGTGTTTTCTTGTTAATTTTCTTCAAATTTTCGAAAATTTGTATTTAGTTTTCTAAAAATTTTAAGTTTGGTGTCCTTTTTATGTTCTTGTGTTCTTTGAGTCTTTGAGTTTTGTTCTTTGTGTTCTTGTTAGTCTTCAAAGTATTTTTGAGTCTTTTTTGTGTTTTGATCTTAAAATTTTTAAGTTTGGTATTCTTTTGTGTTTTCCTCCAAAATTTTCGAAAATAAGGAGCATTAGATCTAAAAATTTTAAGTCATGTGTCTTTTGTGTGTTTTTCTCTTTTATCATTAAATTAAAAAAAATATCTTTTCTATTTTGATTTTTTGCTTATTTTTTGAAAATTAACATTAAAAATTCAGATTTCAATTTTAAATTTTTATCTTATCTTATCTTAGTTTTCAAAATTTCAAAAATCAAATTTCAAAATCTTATCTTTTTCTCATCTTTTTCAAAATTTAAAAATCTTATCTTATCTTTTTCAAAAAATTAAATTTCTTATCTTATATTTTTCTAATTTCAAATTTTAATTTCAAATCTTTTCTTATCTTATCTCTTATCTTATTTTAAAATTTAAATCTTTTCTTAATTAATATCTTATCTTCTCTCTCTTCTTTTTCAAAACTACCTAACTAACTCTCATCTCTTCTTAATTTTCGAAAATTCCACTTCTCTTCTCTCTCCTTTTTTTCAAAACTTCCTAACTAACTCTCATCTCTTTCTTAATTTTTGAAAACTCTCTCCTTCTTCTCTCTCTTCTTTTTCAAAACTACCTAACTAACTCTCATCTCTTCTTAATTTTCAAAAATTTCCTCCCATTTCTCTCTTCTCTTTTTCGAAAATACATTAACTAATTTTCAATTCTTTTTAAATTATTAACCATAATTTTCGAAAATAATAAATAAATAAAATAAAAACAAAAATATTTTAGTTCTTATTCATATTTTCTATTTATACTTTTCTACTCCTATCCCCTATTTTCAAAGTATCCTTCTTCTACTTCTTTATTCTATCTTCTTCTTCTCTCCACATCTCACTTTAAGGAGGAGCTTCTTGCCAATTAGCACAAAAAGTTTTCTTCTTTTCTTTCTTTTTCTTTCTTGTTTATGACCAGAAATAGGGATAAAGAACCCCTCTTGACTCCTGATCCTGAACTTGAGAAGACTCTAAGGAGGCGTCTACATCAAACTAGAGCATAACACTCTGGAAGAGACCTTTCAAAAAGTTTTGAACAAGAAAAAGGAGCTATGGACAAACTTCAAGAGGAGCCCAGAAAGGTTCTTGGTGACTTCACCATACCTACCTCTAACTTTTATGGCAGAAGAATCTCTGTACCTGCCATTGGAGCTAACAATTTTGAGCTTAAGCCGCAGTTAGTCTCTCTTCTATAGTAGAACTGCAAATTCCATGGACTTCCAATGGAAGATCCACATCAGTTCTTAGCTGAGTTCTTACAGATCTGTGATACTGTAAAGACTAATGGAGTAGATCCTGAAGTCTACAAGCTTATGCTCTTTCCCTTTTCTGTAAGAGACAGAGCTAATGTATGGTTGGATTTCCAACCTAGAGAGAGTCTTGACTATTGGAAAAAGCTGGTTAATGATTTTCTGGCTAAATTCTTTCCCCCTCAAAGGATGAGCAAAACTAGAGTGAAAGTTCAAACCTTCAAACAAAGAGAAGGTTAATCCCTCTATGAAGCTTGGGAAAGATACAAGCAATTGATCAGGAGATGTCCTCCTAACATGCTTTCAGAGTGGTCTCTCATAGGCGTGTCCTATGATGGTCTATCTGAGATGTCAAAAATCTCATTGGATAGCTCTTCAGGTGGATCACTCCACTTGAAGAAAACACCTGCAGAAGCAAGAGAACTCATTGAAATGGTTGCAAATAACCAGTTCATGTATACTTCTGAAAGGAATCCTATAAACCATGGGATCTCTCAGAAGAAAGAAGCTCATGAAGTTGATACTCTGAATGCCATATTGGCTCAGAATAGGATCTTGATCCAACAGGTCAATATGATCTCCCAGCATCTGATTGGAATGCAAACTGCAACTTGCAGTACTTAGGAAGCTTCTTCTGAAATAGAAGCTTATGTTCCTGAGCAACCTACCATGGAGGAGGTGAATTATATGGAAGAACCCTATGGAAACACCTGCAACACTTCATGGAAGAACCATCCTAACCTTTCATGGAAGGATCAACAAAAACCTCAGCAAGGTTTCAATAACAATCAAAGTGGAAGGAACTAGAATAGGTTTAATAATAGACCACCATTTCCATCTTCTCAAGGGAATATGGAAACCTCTAAGCAGAGCCTCTCTGACTTAGTAACTCTGGTTTCCATCCTCTCTAAGACCACTCATAGTTTCATTAATGAAATAAGGTCCTCCATTAGAAACTTGGAGGTTCAAGTTGGTCAACTGAGACAGAGGATCCCTGAGATTCCTCCTAAAACTCTTCCCAGTAATACTGAGATAAATCCTAGAGAAGAGTGCAAGGCCATAACCATAGAGGTGAAGGTCGAATTGGAGGAGAATGGGGGTGGCGTTGAACGCCAGTGAAGGACATGTCACTGGGCGTTCAATGCCCAATCTGGCAGCAAGCCTGGCGCTGAACGCCAGTAAAGAACCCTTCACTGGGAGTTCAACGCCCATCCTGGCAGTAAAGCTAGCATTGAACACCAGCCAGGGAGCACTGGTTGGGCGTTCAACGCTCTAACATCCAAGCTCTCTGGCGTGGAACGCCAGTGAGGAACCCCTCACTGGGCATTCAATGCCCAACCAGGCAGGCTTTCTGGTGTTGAACGCCAGTGAAGAACCCCTTGCTGGGCATTCAACGCCCAACCATGCAGCGATTCTGGCGCTGAACGCCAGTGAGGAACCCCTCACTGGGCGTTTAACCCCCACACACCTAGGGAAGCTGGCGTTGAACGCCAGCAAGGACATCCCTGCTGGGCGTTCAACGCCCAAAAGCATAGAGGGACTGGCGTTTAACGCCAGTAATAGTGCACAACAAGGGCGTTTGATGCCCATTAAGCTAACAATGCTGGCGTTGAACGCCAGTCAAAGCACACCATTTGAATGCTTAAATCCCACTCAAGAATCCTCTATCCCAGAACCAAAGGAAACCATAAAGACCATTGAGGTTCCTTTGAATGCACTTCTGCAGTGCATCAGTTCTGATGACTACTCATCCTCTAATGAGGATAAAGACACTAGGGAAGAGCAAGTTGCTCGGTACCTAGGAGCTCTTATGAAGCTGAATGCCAAGTTATTTAGTACAAAGCCATTGGAAGAAGAACCTCCACTGCTTACCAAAGAACTCATTGCTTTGGTTAAGCAAAGGCTACCTCAGAAGCTTCCAGATCCTGGACGCTTTCTGATTCCTTGCACCATAGGCACCATGACTTTTGATAAGGCTCTATGTGACCTAGGGTCAAGCATAAACCTCATGCCACTCTCTGTAATGGATAAATTGGGAATCCTTGAGGTACAAGCTGTAAACATCTCACTAGAGACTGCAGACAAGACAATGAAGAAGCCATATGGCTTAGTAGAAGATGTCTTGGTGAAAGTTGAAAACCACTACATCCCTGCAAACTTTATAATCTTGGACATAGAAGAGGATGAGGATGACTGTGTCATCCTTGGAAGACCTTTCCTAGCCACAGCCAATGCTATTATTGATGTGGCTAAGGAAAAACTGACCCTACAGTTAGGGGAGGACTACATCTTATTCAAGATGCCTCATCCTAATTCTCCCTCTAAAAGAGAGATAACTGTATAACACCTAGTGTTCCAACCCTCTCTTTCTGTGCAGAGCTTAACAGAGCCCCAAGACATCAATTCTAAGTTTGGTGCTGGGCAGCCACCAACAAGCTCTAAGCACAAAGGTGCTAAGAAGAAAGTACCTAAATGCTGGAAGGACAAGAAAGTCCCAACTGAAGGCCTCTCACCTGGTATGAGAGTTGTCTTTACCAAGAAGCTAGCCTTACCACATACAGTGAGTCGTGTCCTGTCTCTAGAGCATGTGGAGCTCATTCATGAGAGGACAGGAAGAAAATTCACTGTAAGGAGCGAAAATCTGAGCCCATACTCACCTCCATAAGGAGCTAACCGTCAAGCTAATGACGTTAAAGAAGTGCTTGTTGGGAGGCAACCCAACCTTAATTAATTATTATTTCTTTTTATTTTGTTTTGTTAGAGTTATGATCATATGTAGCACTCAGAACAGAGACAAAATTTCACAGTAGTGAAAATAGAACACTCTGGATGGAGTGTTAAAATTGAATGCTAGCCAGGGTATCCCTGCTGGGCGTTTAACACCCCTCATGGGCAGCATTGCTGGCATTGAACGCCAGCCAGGGAGCAGCCCCTGGGCATTCAAACGCCATTGCAGAGAAGCAAGGAATCTGGATTCCCTAGCCTCTCAGGACCAGTGGGTCCCACAACACCTTTCACCTACCCCACTTATTCGCACCTACTTTCACACTTCCCCATGCACACTTCCCTATAAACTCTAGTCCAATCACATCCATATCACTTCCCAAAAGCCCTCTTAACTCCCACCTACCCCCACTGATAAACCACTATTTTATGGTTTATCTTGTGCTCAATTGAGTGAATTTCATCAACTCTTTACCCACTTATTCATATTATTTGCATGGTTTTACATTTGCCTTCCTAATTATGTGCTTTGATTAAAAACATGCTTCTTTGGACTTATAATTGCTAATATTAATTCTCTCTTATTACCATTAGATTCCTTGATATGTGTGTTGAGTGATTTCAGATATTATAGGACAGGAATGACTTAGAGGATAGAAAGGAAGCATGCAAAAGTGGAAGGAATACAAGAAGTTGAAGAAGTTGCTAAGCTGTCCAGCCTGACCTCTCTGCACTCAAACGACTATAACTTGAGTTACAGAGGTCCAAACAATGCGGTTTTAGTTGCGTTGGAAAGCTAACGTCCGGGGCTTCGATTTGATATATAATATGCCATAGTTGCTCTGACGCTAGGCGACGCGACCGCGCGCTCCATGCGGCCGCGTCGCAAGTTACGAAAATCAGCGAATCTGAATTCGCAACCAGCGAATTCTGAGCTGTTTCTGACCCAGTTTGCGGCCCAGAAAATACAGATTAGAGTCTATAAAGTGGAGGAATGCATCCATTCAAAAAAGGCTCTCATAATTCACAATTTTAGGAGTAGATGTAGTTTTTAGAGAGAGAGAGGTTCTCTCCTCTCTCTTAGGATTAGGATTTAGGACTTCTCTAAGTTTTAGGAGTGACACTCAATCCCAGGTTCTTTATTTTTATTTATTTTTCCAATTGGCTTATGAACTTTCCCATGTTAGATTTTACTACTTTGAATGTATTTTATTTGAGGTATTTTCAGATTTAAGATTGCTTTGCTTTATTTATATTGATGCTCTGTTTAAAATTGCTTTTAATCTAATTTAGATATTTTTCTCCTTTTGGCTTTAGTTAGGTAATTGGTAACACTTGAGTTGTCAAACTCAGGAGTGGTTGAAATTGACAGATTTTGCTTTAGCTAGGATTGCTCTAACACTAGTCTCTCCACAAGAGTTGACTAGGATTTGAGAATCAAGCTAATTAGTCCACTTGACTTAACTAAGTGGGATTAAAATCCAATTCTCATCACATCTGATAAGGATAACAAGGACAGGATTTTCGGTTCTCATACCTTGCCAAAAGTTTATTTTACAGTTATTTATTTATTTTTATTGCTCGAAAATATACCTGTGCGCATTGCCCAAACTTCCAAAACCCCCAATTTACAATCTTCATAACCAATAATAAGAACATACTTCCCTGCAATTCCTTGAGAAGACGACCCGAGGTTTGAATACTCGGTTATCAATTTTGAAGGGGTTTGTTACTTGTGACAACCAAAACGTTTGTACGAAGGGATTTCTGTCGGTTTAGAGACTATATCTACAACGCGACTGTTTTTATGACATTCTTTACTGGCAAAAATCCTAACGTCAAAATGGCGCCATTGCCGGGGAATTGCAAACGTGTGCCTTATTATTGGTTGTTGTAAATATTTTTATTTTTGCTTGTTTATTAGTTTTTATTTTTGTTTTTATTTTTGCTTTTTTTTAAGTTAAGAGGTTATTGGTTTTTATTTCAAAATTTTTTCTTATCTTATTTCAAAAATCAAATTTCAAAATTCAAATTTAAAAATTTTCAAAATTCAAATTTAAAAATTTTCAAAATTCAAATTTCAAAAATTTCAAATTTCAAAATTTAATTTTCAAATTCAAAATTTAAATAACCTTTTAATTTAAATTTATTTTTATTTTCATTTTTAATTTTTATTTGCTACTATGAACTCTCACCCCTTTGGCTATGAGTCTGGTTACAATTATGTTGAAGGAAGAAGAAATTACAATGAGAACAAGTATCAAGGTTGGAACAATCAAAGATGGGAGGAGCCACAAGGACTTGATCAATCCTCATGGCAACAACCACCTCCAATGGACTATCAACAACCACCACCATATGCCTATGAACCCTTTCCTCAACATAACTTTGGACCATCATACTCACAAGCCTCTTTTCACCATTCACCTCCATATGACCCTAACCCACATCCACCATACCAACCACCTTATGAACCAAATGAACCATACATAGATCCACCCCAAAACTCCATGGAGAAAGCACTTGCCGATCTAAACTCTACTATACAAGCTCTCTTCACCCAAATCAGACCACCAATTACCTTCAACAATCAACCCTCAAGCTCTAGTGCACTTCCTTGTCAACCACAGAATAATCTCTCCATCCCATCACCACCATCCATGGAAGAGCACCCACATCCATCAATCCAAGAGCAAGATGATCCCAATTATGCTAATGATATGGAACAGGAAAGAAGAAATCATCTTCGCGAATCCATACTTCATAAAGAGCTAGAGGAGGCCCTACGGGTAAGGGTAGGAGAGACCCTTGAAGATGAAAGAATAGTTGAAAGGAGTTGTCATGGAAAGAAAATCATCGAGGATGAGTACGATTTTATACTTAAACAACTGGACAAAGCAGCAATTATTAAAAAGGAAGAAGTGGTTGCAGACTTAAGAGATGCTGTACCTCCATTGGAAAGTCCAGTCACAGAGCCTCCTTCCACAGTGTTTGATGTTGATGTTGAGAAGAGCGTACAACCTCCAAGGAAGATCATGGTTGAAGATTTTGTAGAGGTTGATCAAGAGGTAGAAGATGTCAAAGAAGAGCACAAGGGAGTGGAGCTTGAAATTACCTTGCCAAAGTTGTTGGAAACCCCTCCCCCTAAGTTGCCATCATCCTTCACAACATTCAAGTGGGTAAAATTCATATCCCATAGCTTTCTAATCCCACTTGAATATGGGCTACTGGAGACGGATGGTCAACTTAGAGCTCTTTGTGGCATTGAGAGTAAGAGGAAAATGGTCAATGGTAAGAATTGTCCTGCAAGGTTCATCATGGTTGGAAGCTTTGAGTTCAAACGCAAAGGTTGGTATAAAGCTCAACTGAATGGGTCTAGGAAGCTGTTTGGTCGCTGCAGTGAGAATTCAGATCACCTTTCACCCGGCTGGAAAAATGCAGATCGAGACAAAAACGGGTGTAAAAGTAAAGTTTGGGATCCTGGAATCTGTTCTAACATTTGTCACTCCGGGAGCCTAAGAATCTGTTTGAAGCTTCTTAAGGGTTTTACATGCCTAGTTTGGGACCCCGGAGGTTACTGGAATCACAAACACTGGTGGAGATTCCTGGATGAGTTCAAGTATAAGCCACCATAACAGGAAGCTCATCAAATGTCCAACTTAAGGACTTTAACTAAAAGTGCTAGGTGGGAGACAACCCACCATGGTATAATCATTCCTTTCTCAATTTTAATTTTATTTAGTTTTGTTTGTTTTTGAATTTTATTTTATTTTGTCATATTGAACCTGAAGTTTTGCATCACATTCATATTAACACTGCATTCTGCATCTTTTCAGATATATAAAAAAAAAGCGAGCACGCGACGCGACTGCATCAGCGACGCGTCCGCGTCACAAGGAGATGGGAGACAATATTAATATGAACAGAGAGTTTCGCAGGAGCAGCGCTGGAGGCGTGCCAATGGCACAAATCACCCCACGCCACCGCGTCGCTGACGCGACCACGTCATCTGGGAATAATGGCCTCCCACGCGACCGCGTCACCCACGCGGCCGCGTGACCTGAAATCGGCGTAAAAAGGGTGTATGGCCGAAAGTTGAGCTGGAGTTGGGCTAGACCCGTGCTAGTAGCACAAGCCCTGCCACGCGAATGCGTCACCCACGCGTCCGCGTCATATTGGAAATAAGGCCACCCGCGCGATCGCGTCGACCACGCGACCGCGTCACCCTGGATTTTGGCAATACTGAGTTTTGAACAGAGAGTTGTGCGACCGCGAGGCTGCACTCGCGCCACTAGCACAAATCGAGTCACGCGATCGCGTGCCCCACGCATCCGCATCACCCAACCATATCGCGCACCACGCGACCGCGTCACCCACGCGATCGCGTCGCCAGCGTCGCACAACCTATCCAGATTAGTGCCAATTTTCTTTTCTTTTCTTTTCTAATCCTAAATTCTCCGTTCTCTCTCCTTTCTCACTTTCTTTTTCTACTTCTCATTCTTTTTCACTTTCATTTTATTTTATTTAATTGCATACTCTCATTCATTGCATATTTTTATTTTTTCTAAATTTATTATTGGTGTTCAAATGTTCTTATTCAACTGTTACATCTTTTCTGGTATTTTCTTGGTGCTTCATGACTTGCTTTATTCTGATTGGGCAATATTATTTAAATCAATGCTAATTTTTATATTACTAATATTCCTTTTGCATTGACATGAATTTACATTGTCTTTCATTACCCACCTTTTTCCCCATGGTTGCAAATTTTGCACCACTGGCATGCCATGGCTTCTATTGTTTTCTCCCTTACATGTTGAAGCTTCTATGTAAATGAGACCCTTATCATTTGGCATTAACCCATACTTCTTTTATTTTCTTATCTCTATTTCTGGGTTACTCTTCTTCCCTTTTTCTTTCAGGATGGCCACCCGGAAGGGAAGCGGAAGACATTTTACATGGGGAGACAGACAAGTCCATCAGCACAATCCTTAGAGAAAAGTAACAGTCGAAACAACCTATCCACCTGCAAATCTCAGCATGCACCGAGGACGGTGCAATCTTTAAGTGTGGGGATGTCGATACCGATCTCCGTGGGTTAGTACTTTCTTTTCAACACCAATAATCTTATTTTCTTTATTTGTTCATTGTTGCATCTGCATATTTGATTGCATATTTATTTGATTTTGTGCATTTAGTTATTACTTTGTTAAAATAATAAATCTCTTTTTAAGATCCTATTTTTGAAAAAAAAAATTTTCACTAATTTAAATAAAAATTTTTAAAAATTTTTATGTGTTAAATTTGTTTGAAATTGTATTTGGAACATGGTTTTTGAGTCAAAGAACACACAACCTGTGAGACTTTGAGCTTATTTACATGGTTACATTATTTAACCATAAATATTTTATTCCTGTGTGTTCCCTTCTCTATGATTGTAATCTATATTTTGTTCCAACCTATATGTCCATTATTTAGTGTATTTACATGTTTGCATATGATTGAGGCCATTATTTGATTTTAGCTCACTTATCCCAAATAAGCCTACCCTTTAAATCACCCTTGTCAGCCACTTTGAGCCTTTTAACCCCCTCTTGTTCTGTATTTTACCACATCACTAGCCTTAAAGCAGAAAAATAATTAAATATCCCAATTGAATCTTTGGTTAGCTTAAGATAGTGTGTTAATTAAGTATGGGGAAACTGTGGGAACATGGGTTAATAAAGGAAAAGTATAATATTTCTAATTTATTTGAATATCAGGAATTTGGGAACCTACTCATGAAAAAACCAAAATAGAAAAATAATAGAAAATCCATGTGCATTGATAAGTTATGTTTGTTTCTCTAAATAAAAAAAAAGGAAGAAAGAAAAAAAAAGAGAAAAAAGAGAAAAATCCAAAAATACTCAATAAATAAGTAAATAAGGGGACAAAATTACCCCAATATTAAGTTTAATAAAAGATCAATGCACATGTGATAAAAATTAAAGAAAAATTTGGTACATGAGTATGGGAATTATACAAAAGTGAGAATTATGGGTAGCTAGGCATGAATTTAAAAGTATATAGAGTATATGTATATTACGTGAGAGCTTAGGTTAATTGAAGATTCATATTATAGCTCACTTGGGCATACATATATCCTTACCTTTACCTCAGGCCCATTACAACCTTGAAAAGACCTCATGATGTTTGCATTAGTACATTAAATATTTGTTGATTGGTTAGATAAAGAACAAGGTTTAGAAAGCATGACTAGAGAAGAGTAGAGTGAATAACCCTATACACTTGAGAGATTAGAGTGATATACACTACCAGTGAGGGTTCAGTGCTTAATTCTATGTTCCCTGCTTTCATAAGCTATCTTCTTACAAGTTTACTTGTCTTTTACCGTATAATTTGAATTAGTGAAATCTGATTTATGTTTGTCTTGAGGAGCTTATTTACTTTTTAACCAAGTAGGTAGAATCATTTCACATTTAGTTGCATTCATATAGATAGGATTGCATTTCATACATTCTATCATTCCTCTTCACCTTTATAGCTTCTCTTGAGCTTAGCATGAGGACATGCTAGTGTTTAAGTGTGGGGAGGTTGATAAACCACTATTTTATGGTTTATCTTGTGCTCAATTGAGTGGATTTCATCAACTCTTTACCCACTTATTCATATTATTTGCATGGTTTTACATTTGCCTTCCTAATTATGTGCTTTGATTGAAAATATGCTTCTTTGGACTTATAATTGCTAATATTAATCCTCTCTTATTACCATTAGATGCCTTGATATGTGTGTTGAGTGATTTCAGATATTATAGGACAGGAATGACTCAGAGGATAGAAAGGAAGCATGCAAAAGTAGAAGGAATACAAGAAGTTGAAGAAGTTGCTAAGCTGTCCACTCTGACCTCTCTGCACTCAAATGGCTATAACTTGAGCTACAGAGGTCCAAACGATGCGGTTTCAGTTGTGTTGGAAAGCTAACGTCTGGGGCTTCGATTTGATATATAATATGCCATAGTTGCTTTGACGCTAGGCGACGCGACTGCGTGCTCCATGCGGCCGCGTCGCAAGTGACGAAAATTAGCGAATCTGAATTCGCAACCAGCGAATTCTGGGCTGTTTCTGACCCAGTTTGCGGCCCAGAAAACACAGATTAGAGGCTATAAAGTAGAGGAATGCATCCATTCAAAAAAGGCTCTCATAATTCACAATTTTAGGAGTAGATGTAGTTTTTAGAGAGAGAGGTTCTCTTCTCTCTCTTAGGATTAGGATTTAGGACTTCTCTTAGTTTTAGGAGTGACACTCAATCCCAGGTTCTTTATTTTTATTTATTTTTCCAATTGGCTTATGAACTTTCCCATGTTAGATTTTACTACTTTGAATGTATTTTATTTGAGGTATTTTCAGATTTAAGATTATTTTGCTTTATTTATATTGATGCTCTGTTTAAAATTACTTTTAATCTAATTTAGATATTTTTCTCCTTTTGGCTTTGGTTAGGTAATTGGTAACACTTGAGTTGTCAAACTCAGGAGTGGTTGAAATTGGCAGATTTTGCTTTAGCTAGGATTGCTCTAACACTAGTCTCTCCACAGGAGTTGACTAGGATTTGAGAATCAAGCTAATTAGTCCACTTGACTTAACTAAGTGGGATTAAAATACAATTCTCATCACATCTGATAAGGATAACAAGGACAGGATTTCCGGTTCTCATACCTTGCCAAAAGATTATTTTACAGTTATTTATTTATTTTTATTGCTCGAAAATATACCTGTGCGCATTGTCCAAACTTCCAAAACCCCCCAATTTACAATCTTCATAACCAATAATAAGAACATACTTCCCTGCAATTCCTTGAGAAGACGACCCGAGGTTTGAATACTCGGTTATCAATTTTGAAGGGGTTTGTTACTTGTGACAACCAAAACGTTTGTATGAAAGGACTTTTGAAGGTTTAGAAACTATACTTACAACGAGGATTTATCCGCAAATTTCTAGACCACGCAAAAGTTCTCTCATCACCCACCCACTTCAAAATCAAATTTCCCACCCAAAACCCACCTTATGGCCGAACCATACCCTTCAGCATTCCTATAAATACCCCACTTCATAATCTTTCATACACACATCTCTCATACACTCATAAACCCACAAGGCTGAGCCTTCTCTCCCCCTCTTTCTTCCTCTATTTTCTTTTTCTTCTTCTTCTACTTCATTCTTCTTTTTTCTTTTTTTTTGCTCAAGGACGAGCAAAGTTTTAAGTTTGGTGTTGGAGAAGAATAGCTTTTCTTCTTTCCATTACCATTCATGGCACCAAGGTTAGAGACTCTTCTAGAAAGAGAAAAGGAAAGGAAGTAGCTTCCTCTGAATCTTGGGAGATGGAGAGATTCATCACCAAAGCCCACCAAGACCACTTCTATGAAGTAGTGGCAGAGAAGAAAGTGATCCCTGAGGTCCCTTTCATGCTCAAAAAGAATGAGTATCCGAAAATCCGAAGAGATATCCGGAGAAGAGGTTGGAAAGTCCTAACCAATTCCATTTAGGATGTTGGGATTCTCATGGTGCAAGAGTTCTATGTTAATGCAATGGTTACTAAAAACCATGACACCAGTGTGAACTCAAATCCAAGAAATTAGATCACCATGGTCCGAGGTAGAATCTTAGATTTCAGCCCGGAAAGTGTAAGGTTGGCGTTCAACTTGCCTCTAATGGAAGGAGATCCTCATCCTTACACTAGGAGAGTCAACTTTGATCAGAGATTGGATCAGGTGCTCTCCGCATTTGTGTGGAAGGAGCATAGTGGAAAAGGGATTCTGATAAACCACTATTTTATAGTTTATCTTGTGCTGATTTGAGTGGCTTTTATCAAGTCTTTACACACTTAATCATACTATTTGCATGATTTTACAATTCCTTCCTAGTTTTGTTCTATGATTGAAAACTTGCTTCCTAAGCCTTTAATTTGTGTATTTTAATTCCCCTTTATACCATTCGATGCCGTGATCCATGTGTTAAGTGTTTTAGGCTTTACAGGGCAGGAATGGCTTAGAAGATGGGAAGGAAGCTTGCAAAAATGGAAGGAACACAAGAAATAAAGGAGACAACGAGCGAGCATCGACGCGCACGCATGGCTTACACGTGCGCGTGACTTAGAGAAATTCACAGCGACGCATGTGCGTAACTGATTCGTACGCGTGGGAAGCGATTTACACAGCGACGCGTGCACGTACCTGACGCGTACGCGTGACACGCGAAGATGGACAGCAATGCGTACGCATGACTGACGCGTATGCGTGACATGCGTGATCTGCAGAAGTTGCAGAAAATGCTGAGGGCAATTTTGGGCCGAGTTTGGACCAAGTTTCCGGCCCAGAAACACAGACTAGAGCCAGGGGACAGTAGAGACTCAACACACATTCACATTACGCATAGTTTTAGTTTAGTTTTTGAATCTTAGAGAGAATTCTACTACTTCCTCTAGGTTTTTTTGCACATTCATAGTTTTAGTTTTAGAGTTTATTGCTTTTGCTTGGGATATTGAGAAGAATCATTACCTCTGTTGAAGTCACTATTGTTCTAGTTTGCTTTCTTTTTCCCTTACTCTTTCATATCCTTAATTTTTGTTCAAAATTACAATTAGATTGTTTTTAGAATTTATTAATGCAAGGAATACCTTTTCATTTAATTTTATTATTTATTTAATTGCTTCTGATTTTATTTCAATTATCATGTCTCTTTTCTATTCCTTTTTCATATCAACGAAGATGGTATTCATGTTAATAGAGTAATTTCCTAACTTGATTAGGAGTTGATTAAGAGGAGAACCTTGAGTTGGAATACTCAAGTGTTAATCTTAACTGGAAGTTGTTGGCTGACTCTCTGGACTCTGACTCTAATCCTCCCTTAGGAGAGGATTAGGACTTGGGTGATAGAGTTGGTTAGTTAGTTACTTGACTTTCCCTTATCAAGTAAGGGATTACCAAGTAGAACAACAACCTTTTATTATTACACTTGGAAAAATTCAACAAGGATAGAACTTCCAATTAATCTTCTCCCGGTCAAGGCTTTTATTTGAATTATATAAATTCTCTTGTTAATTTCCATTGCTCCAATTTACAATTATTTATCTTTCTGTTTCTTGGTATGCAAAATTGTGATTCACACTTTTCACAACTCCGCACAACTAACCAGCAAGTGCACTGGGTCGTCCAAGTAATAAACCTTACGTGAGTAAGGGTCGATCCCACGGAGATTGTCGGCTTGAAGCAAGCTATGGTCATCTTGTAAATCTCAGTCAGGCGGATTCAAATGGTTATGAGGTTTTGATAATTAATAGATAAATAAAACATAAAATAAAATAGAGATACTTATGTGATTCATTGGTGGGAATTTCAGATAAGCATTTGGAGATGCTTTGTTGCTTCTGAACCTCTGATTTCCTATTGCCTTCTTCCAATCATGCATGCTTCCTTCCATGGCAAGCTGTATGATCTTCTTGGATGAAAAATACCAAGTACAGCTACCGCACGGCTAATCATCTGTCGGTTCCCGCTAGCATCGGAATAGGACCCTTGTCCTTTTGCACACTGTCACTGCGCCCAGCATTCGCAAGTTTGAAGCTCGTCACAGTCATCCCTTCCCAGATCTTACTCGGAATACCACAGACAAGGTTTAGACTTTCCGGATCTCAAGAATGGCTGCCAATGGTTCTAGCCTATACCACGAAGGTTCTAATCTCAGATTCAGATGCTCTGTTATTAGGAGAGACGATGTGAATTGTTGATTAGAAACCCAAGAGAATATACTCCAGCTATCGTCTAATGACTATGTTGAACATCATGTAGACCGCTTTGTGGTTGTCAGGCACGCGGATCTTGGCTAAGCGAGTAACGAAGATAGTGGGTGATTGTCACAGGTCACCCCTTCATTCTGACTTAACTGAATCAAGTACAAGAGTATATCTTAGAGAAGAAGTAGGCGTGAATTGAAAGAAAAATAATAGTACTTGCATTAATTCATGAAGAACAGCAGAGCTCCACACCTTAATCTATGGGGTGTAGAAACTCCACCGTAGAAAATATATAAGTGAAGAGAGTGATGCTCGGTTTCTTGTACGATATAGAATTTGACAAATAAATTCTCGTCGCAAGTATAGTTCTACATCGACAAAGAATCCTCACATGCAAAAATTTTGGTTGTCACATGTACAAACCCCAAATAAGAATTAACCGGAGTATTTGGACTCCGGGTCGTCTCACAAGGAATTGCAATGAAGTGAATGATTATTGGCTATGAAGGAACAAAGGGGGTATGATTGATAAAGGGGCAAGGAAGTAAATGGACAAGAATTTAAATGACAAGAAGAGTAAATCAAGCAAGTAACTAAAGAAAGCAAGTAATAAAGGGAGACATTCATGGCAAAGATTGAGAATGTAGGTTTTCTATCCTAGTCATACAATGATTAATTCACCTTATTTAGTCAACTCCAACAAATAGAAGAAAGTATCATGTTATCTTCATATAGGGAGAATGTCAAACAAGACTAATCAATCATATCACAATGATAAACAAGAATTTATCTTATTACGTCATCCCCGATGATGGAGGAAGGTATCATGTTATCCTCATACTCGGAGAATGTCTAACAAGACTAGCTAATCTCAATCCAAAAGTCCTAATCACCTACTAATTGAATTAGCAAGAGATTAGAGTCAATGGAAATCATACTAGCTAACAACTCTAGATCACCAACATAAGTTGGGTTTTCATGACTCAAGATTGCCTAATTACTCTTTCCAAGCCAAGAATGCTCAAAATCTACTCTAACATCCAACCAAGCATTTTGTCAAACACTTGGAAGGAATAAAAGGAAAGAATAATAAATGACAAAAAATAGTAAAATCTACCAACTACAAATTGCAAGGAGACAAGATCAACAACTCAAATTCACAATAAAAGACATCAAACATCAATTACATTAATAGAAAATCCAAATCCAACAAGTGTTCATCAATCCTAAACAAAGAGGCATGAAAAGGAAAATTAACAAGAGGGAACAAGAAGATTACATCACTAAAGCATGAAAATATAGAAGAAACAAGATGAAACCAAGGAATTAAACATGGATCTATGATGCAATTAATCCTAGGAACCCTAATTCTAGAGAGAAGAACGGATCTTCTCTCTCTAGAAACTAAGCTACATGATGCAAAAACTTCAAACAATTGCTCCCCACTTGCCCAAGCTTGAATTTTGTATGAAATAGCATTAGAAATAAGTTGGATTGGGCCCAAAATACTCTACAAATTGCTGGCCACGATTTCACTTTAGTGAATCACGCTGCTCCATCGGTGCTCACACGTACAGTGCACGTACACATCCCTAAACGTGAAGCAAATATGGTAAATTTTATATCATTTTGAAGCCCTGGATGTTAGCTTTCCAATGCAACTAGAACTGCCTCATTTGGACCTCTGTAGCTCAAGTTATGATCAATTGAGTGCGAAGAGGTCAGGCTTGACAGCTTTACGGTTCCTTCATTTCTTCATGAGTTCTCCCACTTTGCATGCTTTTCTCCTCAGTTCTTTCATCCAGTACTTGCCTTATGAACCTGAAATCACTCAACAAACATATCAAGGCATCGAATAGAATTAAAGTAGATTGAATTTAGCTATTTTAAGGTCTAAAAAGCATGTTTTTACATTTAAACACAAATTTAGGGAGAATTACAAAATCATGCTATTTCATTGAATAAATGTGGGAAAAGTTGGTAAAATCTCCCAAATTAAGCACAAGATAAACCACAAAATTGGGGTTTATCAAATCTCCCCACACTTAAACTAAGCATGTTCTCATGCTAAAATTAAGAAAGAAGCAAAGGGGTATCAACATTTATTCAATGCAAACTGACTAAATGCAATCTATCTATATGCAATCTCTCTACATGAATGTAACTACTTGGTCAAAATAAGTCAACTTCCAAGAATACATATATAAGTATAAGGTCTAAAGCCATAGCAGTCAAATCAAACTCACAATTGAATTGAATTATTAAAAAGATTTTACAAACTTGCAAGAAAAGAGATGATCATGGGTGGAAACATGTAATTGAGCAATCGAACCCTCACCGGATGTGTATCCGCTCTAGTCACTCAAGTGTATGGGGTTGATTCACTCAATTCTCCCCTAATCATGTTTTCCAAGATTTGTTTTTCATCTAACAATTAACAATTATTTCATGCATGCATACAAATATCATGAGGACTTCCCATAGGTTGTAATGGGGTTAGGGTCAAGGTAGGATGCATATGATCAAGTGAGCTTGAAATTCGAATTTTTGATTAACTTAAACTTCCCACCAAACCTATGACAACATATACAATTCTAAGCTAACCTAACTACCCATTCTTCACTTTTTCACACACTCATGCATTCCCTTTTGATCACCACACATATGCATTGGTTTTCTTCTTTTTTTTTCTTAATTGAACTTTGAACTTTGGGGCATTTTTGTCCCCTTTTTATTATTTTTCTTTTTTTCTTTCTTTTTCTTTTCTTTCTTTTTTTTTTTCAAATTAAAATATACACAAGAACATCAATGCATATGGTTTACATATGATTAATACATGAGTATGTACCCAATTCCCAAAATTTCAACAAAAATACAAAAATACCTTTTTATTCCCTTCCAATGTTTCCAACTCTCCCAAAATCAAATAATGAATACTCTCACTAGCCTAAGCTAATCAAAGATCCAAATTAAGGACATTTATTATTTTTCACTTAGGCTTATAATGTGCTACAATTAAGAACAAATGGGTTAAGCATAGGCTCAAAATTGGTTAACAATGGAAGATAAAATGATAGGCTATTTGGGTAAGTGAGCTAATTGAACAATGGCTTCAATCATATAAATACATGTATACACAAAATAATGGACATAAAGAATCAAACAAATGAAGGATTACAATCATAGGAAGAGAATAATGCACACAAGAAGGAAAGTAAGTGGTTATGTATGATGTAACCACACAATTAAGGCTCAAAACTTACATGCTTGTGTTCTTAGCTCAAAAATCATGTTTCACAAAGTATATAATTCAAGAAAGTTCTAAAAATTTTTTTTTATATCAATTGGGGTACCTTATAGATAAAATTCTTAGAAAATATCATGATTTTGACTAAGCTTAATATATACATATGCAAAATAAGAAAATGCAACTAAGAATCCTAAAATGAAATGCAAAAGTGTTGGGATTAGAAACTTGTTACCCAAGAACACTGAGTGGTCAGATGACCTCCCCACACTTAAAAGTTTGCACCGTCCTCGGTGCACTCAAAGATGAGCAAGGGGGTACGGCGACTCTCTGAGTTGCCACTTTCATCTGGTAGGTCAACCGGTTGCTGCGTTTTCTTCCTCCCGCTTCCATTTTTGCTTATGGTGCATCGATCATGAAAAATAAAATAAACACCGTAAGATGAGAAAATACAAAAGAAAGGAAGCGTGAATTGTTAGAATGAGGTAAGAACCACTAAAATGGAGTGAGTGAATTATTTTGACATTGATGAAAAATAAGTGTGTGAGTTCTAAAATTGCGCGCGGTTTAGAACGCACACACTAGTACAAAAAGTTATGTCACAATTATACTAAAGAAAGTATACACTTCGCTCATTCTAGTGTGCTTGAGATACTTTGAAAGACTTGTAGGTTAAGGCAACCGAACAAGTAGTGAAGAAGCATAAAAGCATTCAAGAAAAAATCAAGCGATTGTGAAATTGGATAATGAATGGGCATTGATTGATGTGTAAGTGAACTTAATGAACATAATGGTATATGAAACTTACACCACAATCAATGACACCTATTGAAGTTGTTGCAACACCCAAGTGACATAGAGGTGAAACACATGGATGCTATGGAACTTAGAAAAAGAAATATAAGAGTTAAGATCAATCACATAGCAAGCATAGTCCACAAAGCTTGAAAAGCTCAAAAACATGTCATTAGGTAAGCGCTCGACCCGATTTCACAATTCCAAAATCTCAATGCATGAAATAGGTGATATGAACAAAGGGTCAATCATAAACAAGCATCTCCTAAAAAAATGCATTGGAAATGTACAATTGCCTAACAATAGATGATGAATGCATGGTGGCCAAAACATGCAATTCAAAGAGTTAAGATGCATGAAGGCAATGTAACATGTACTTGGTATTCAAAAACATTGAGCATAAAAAGTTCCAAACCAAGTAACCAAAATATAACCTCAACAAAGAAATCCAAAAATGACAATTAACAACAATGATGTTAAACTAGCATCCTATTAGTAATAAACAGCAGTAAACAGTAAACAAGATTAGTAATTCAATACTTATAATGTAAAACAAAAGTTAAACAAAAATTAAACTAACTAACTAACTAAAAGAAATGGTGTTATATGGTGTTTGGTAGTGTTGGATGATGTTTAAAGGGTGGAAAGAAACGAAGAGAAAAGAGAAGAGGGAAAGAAATGGAAAGAAGAGAAGAAAAGAAGATGGTTGAAACAGGGCAATCTATGCGTGCGCGTCATGTGCGCGTAAGCGTGGATTGATGAAATGGAAGCAACGCGTATGCGCGGCTGATGCGTACGCATGCATGGCAAAGCAGAGAGTCGATACATACGCGCAAGGTACGCATGCGCGTGCCTTGGGCACAAAGTTGGCACACTTCAGGCACAACTCTCAGGTGAATGTATGGAAGGGGGAAACTTCCAATCCACGTGTATGCGTGCGTGACGCGGGCGCGTGGATGGTTGAAATTACTTGGGGCACGCATACGCGTGGGTTGGTGCCTATTTTTCAAAAATTTTTCTATGTTTTGCACCAAACCAAGCATTCCAAACCTCCAAACAACTACCAAAACACCACAAAACCTTATTTAACACACTAAACTACCAAACAAACTTAACAAATCAATCAAAACATGAAATTAAACATATTTTACCAATATGTACAAAAGAGAAAAATGAAAGGATATTACCATGGTGGGGTGTCTCCCAACTAGCACTTTTGTTTATTGTCCTTAAGTTGGACTTATGGGGAGCTATCCATCAAGGTGGCTTGTGCTTGAATCCATCCTTGAACATCCACCAATGCTTGGACTTCCATTGCGCTTCATCATTCAAAGTTAATAACTCCAAGCTTTGATGGAGTTCTTCACAAACCATGAGCTCCCAAAGTTGATTTTCCTTGTGTGATCCGGGATCCCACACTTTGTTTTCACAGCCGTCCTTGAGTTGATCATGGTGATTTTCTCCGGGTGGTAAGAGAGATGAATTCTCATGAAGGCACCAAACTATCCTCCTAGACCCATCCAATTGAGCACTAGTCCAACCTTTTCTCCTTGAAGCTTCAACCATAATGAGCCTATACTTACAACGCCAACCACTAAACATCCTCCTCTTTCGCTTAATTGCACAAAGCGCTCTAAGTTTGCCATCCATCTCAAGCAAACCAAATTCAAGTGGGATAATAAAGCTAAGAGTTAGAAGTTTTACCTACTCAAATGAAGGATTAGATGACAACCTAGGTAGAGGAGTTCCCAATGATCTTGACAAGGCGCGCTCTACTCCCGTCCATCCTCTTCTAGAGGTTTCCACCACTTGGCAAGGTTCTTTAAGTTCTACCTCTTGCCAAGCTTCCTCAAGTTCACATTCTTCTTCACCGAATTCTTCTATCTCTTACCCATCACTCAAATCATAAATGGGAGGTTTAGTGAAGTCTACCTCCTCATCAATCCCAAGCATAGTGGGGAAGGACTCATCATGCTCAAAAGGATCATATGTTGATGCCGAATCATCATAGATAGGAGGGCCTATTACTTGGAACACTTCTTCCAATTCTTCAATCACATTGTGTCTTAGAGGTTGTGCACTCTCCTCCTCAACATCAACTTCAAACTTCATGGAAGAAAGCTCTTCAATTTGTGATTCCTCTATGTACTCAACATATCCTAAGGCGCCAACCACTACTTCCTCTTGTTAAATAATATCGACCTCCTCCTCTTGTTGTACTTCTTGCTTTAACTCCTCTTCTTCACCTTGGAGCTTCAAGTTCATTCCCTCACTAAGCTCCTTGGCTACTTCTTCATGTTCAACACTAGGAGTGCCTTGATCGCGCAAGCTTAGGTAGGATGAGACTATGTTGCTAACGGCTTCTACCATGATAGCCATCTTAGCTCTTAACTCCTCAAACTTCTTTTCATCCTCCTCTTGTCGCCTTAAGACATGAGATTTAAGATCTCTTAATTCTTGCGTGAAGGCTTCATCGGGAGGTGGTGGAAGAGAGGATTCATTGTTTGAGAAAAGGGTATTGTAGTTGGAAGGTGGTTCATATTGGTGAAATCCTTGAGGTGGTGTGTATGGACTTTGTGGTTCATGAGAGTATTGGTGTTGGAATGGTGGTGGCTCTAGATATGGTTCATATGGTGGCTGGTATGGTGGGTATGGGTTAGGATCATGTGGAGGCGGATGGTGATATGAGGCTTGTGAGTATGGTTGTTGAGGGCTATGTTGAGGGAAAGGGTCATATGTATGTGGTGGTTGTGGTTGACAATCACAATAAGGGTCATCACACACATTAGATTGGTATGCATTAGGATTAGGATTATACCCATAAGAATCTGGAGGAGGTTGTTGCCAAGAAGGTTGTCCATAAGCCTGGGGCTCCTCCCACCCTTGATCTTCAAATCCTTGATGCATATCCCCATTGAAGCTTCCATTTTCTACAACATAGTTAGAGCCACACTCATAGCCAAAAGGATGAGAATTCATAGTAAAAGAGAAAATAAAAACAAAAGCTAACAAGAAACAAAGAGCACAAAAATACCACAACTAGCAAAAACTAACAAACAAACCAAAAATCACGCTATTCACAATATATACAATAGCCAATAACATAGCACCATTGCAATTTCCCGGCAACTGCGCCATTTTGATGCTCGGTTTCTTGTGCGGTATAGAATTTCACAAATAAATTCTCATCGCAAGTATAGTTCTACACCGATAAAGAATCCTCACATGCAAATATTTTGGTTGTCACATGTACAAACCCCAAATAAGAATTAACCGGAGTATTTAGACTATGGGTCGTCTCACAAGGAATTGCAATGAAGTGCATGATTATTGGCTATGAAGGAACAAATGGGGTATGATTGATAAAGGGGCAAGGAAGTAAATGGACAAGAATTTAAATAACAAGAAGAGTAAATCAAGCAAGTAACTAAAGAAAGCAAGTAATAAAGGGAGACATTCATGGCAAAGATTGAGAATGTAGGATTTCTATCCTAGTCATACAATGATTAATTCACTCTATTTAGTCAACTCCAACAAATGGAAGAAGGTATCATGTTATCTTCACATAGGGAGAACGTCAAACAAGACTAATCAATCATATCACAATGATAAACAATAATTTATCTTATTACATCATCCCTGATGATGGAGGAAGGTATCATGTTATCCTCATACTCGGGGAAAGTCTAACAAGACTAGCTAATTTCAATCCAAAAGTCCTAATCACCTACTAATTGAATTAGCAAGAGATTAGAGTCAATGGAAATCATACTAGCTAACAACTCTAGATCACCAACATAAGTTGGTTTTTTATGACTCAAGATTGCCTAATTACTCTTTCCAAGCCAAGAATGCTCAAAGTCTACTCTAACATCCAACCAAGAATTTTGTCAAACACTTGGAAGGCATAAAAGGAAAGTATAATAAATGACAAGAAATAGTAAAATCTACCAACTACAAATTGCAAGGAGACAAGATCAACAACTCAAATTCACAATAAAAGACATCAAACATCAATTACATTTATAGAAAATCCAAATCCAACAAGTGTTCATCAATCCTAAACAAAGAGGCATGAAAAGGAAAATTAACAAGAGGGAACAAGAAGATTACATCACTAGAGCATGAAAATGTAGAAGAAACAAGATGAAACCAAGGAATTAAACATGGATCTATGATGCAATTAATCTTAGGAACCCTAATTCTAGAGAGGAGATGGAGCTTCTCTCTCTAGAAACTAAGCTACATGATGCAAAAACTTCAAACAATTGCTCCCTCCTTGCCCAAGCTTAAATTCTGCATGAAATAGCATTAGAAATGAGTTGGATTGGGCCCAAAATGCTTTACAAATCGCTGGCCACGATTTCACTTTAGTGAATCACACTGCTCCATCGGTGCGCACACGTACAGTGTGCGTGCCCGTCCCTAAACGTGAAGAAACTATGGTAAATTTTATATCATTTTAAAGCCCCGGATGTTAGCTTTTCAACACAACTAGAATCGCCTCATTTGGACCTCTGTAGCTCAAGTTATGATCAATTGAGTGCGAAGAGGTCAGGCTTGACAGCTTTACGGTTCCTTCATTTCTTCATGAGTTCTCCCACTTTGCATGCTTTTCTCCTCACTTCTTCCATCCAATACTTGCCTTATGAACCTGAAATCACTCAACAAATATATCAAGGAATCGAATGAAATGAAAGTGGATTGAATTTAGCTATTTTAAGGTCTAAAAAGCATGTTTTTACCTTTAAACACAAATTTAGGGAGAATTATAAAACCATGCTATTTCATTGAATAAATGTGGGAAAAGGTGGTAAAATCTCCTAAATTAAACACAAGATAAACCACAAAATTGGGGTATATTAGAGATTATAGGCATGGCCGTGTGGCCAGCCTCTCCAAAGGGTTCTCAGAAGTAAAAAGTTACATAAGATGATCAAAAGATATAAAATAAATCTCTAAAAGTAGTTTTTATACTAAACTAGTAACCTAGGTTTATAGAAAATGAGTAACTAAGTGCAGATAGTGCAGAAATCCACTTTTGGGGCCCACTTGGTGTGTGCTTGGGCTGAGCATTGAAGCTTTCACGTGCATAGGCTGTTTTTGGAGTTAAACGCTAACTTGGGTGCCAGTTTGGGCGTTTAACTCCAGTTTTGGTGCCAGTTCTGGCATTTTACACCAGAAAGTTTTAGGCTGGATTTGAAGCCATCAAATCTCGGGCGAAGTATGGACTATTATCTATTGCTGGAAAGCCCAAGATGTCTACTTTCCAACGCAATTGAGAGCATGCCAATTGGGCTTCCGTAGCTCCAGAAAATCCAGTTCGAGTGCAGGAGGGTCAGAATCCAACAGCATCTGCAGTCCTTTCTCAGCCTCTGAATTAGATTTTTGCTCAGGTCCCTCAATTTCAGCCAGAAAATACCTGAAATTACAGAAAAACACACAAACTCATAGTAAAGTCCAGAAAAATGATTTTTGCATAAAACTAATAAAAATATAATAAAAAGTAACTAAAACAAACTAAAAACTATGTAAAAACAATGCCAAAAAGGGTATAAATTATCCGCTCATCACAACACCAAACTTAAATTGTTGCTTGTTCCCAAGCAACTAAAAAAAATAGGATAAAAAGAAGAGAAAATACAATAAATTTCAAAATATCAACGAAGCTTAGTTCCAATTAGATGAGCGGGACTAGTACTTTTTGCTTCTGAACAGTTTTGGCATCTCACTTTATCCTTTGAAGTTCAGAAGGATTGGCATCCATAGGAACTCAGAATTCAGATAGTGTTATTGTTTCTCCTAGTTCATTATGTTGATTCTTGAACACAGCTACTTTATGAGTCTTGGTCGTGACCCTAAGCATTTTGTTTTCCAGTATTACCACCGGATACATAAATGCCACAGACACATAACTGGGTGAACCTTTTCAGATTGTGACTCAGCTTTGCTAGAGTCCCCAGTTAGAGGTGCCCAGAGTTCTTAAGCACACTCTTTTTGCTTTGGACCACGACTTTAACCGCTCAGTCTCAAGCTTTTCACTTGACACCTTCACGCCACAAGCACATGGTTAGGGACAGCTTGGTTTAGCCGCTTAGGCCAGGATTTTATTCCTTTGGGCCCTCCTATCCATTAATGCTCAAAGCCTTGGATCCTTTTTACCATTGTCTTTTGGTTTAAAGGGTTACTGGCTTTTTCTGCTTGCTTTTTCTTTTTCCTTCTTTTTTCTTTATTTTTCGCACTTTCTTTTTCGCAAGCTTTTGTTTTTCACTGCTTTTTCTTGCTTCAAGAATCAATTTTATGATTTTTCAAATTATCAATAACATTTCTCCTTTTTTCTTTATTCTTTCAAGAGCCTATAATTTTAACATTCGTAAACTTCAATATAAAAAATATGCACTGTTCAAGCATTCATTCAGAAAATAAAAAGTATTGCCACCACATCAAAATAATTAAACTAATTTCAAGATAAATTTCAAAATTCATGTACTTCTTGTTCTTTTGCAATTAAAAACATTTTTCATTTAAGAAAGGTGAAGGATTCATAGGACATTCATAACTTTAAGACATAGACATTAGACACTAATGATCATGTAATAAAGACACAAACATAGACAAAACATAAAGCATAGAATTCGAAAAACAGAAAAATAAGAACAAGGAAATTAAAGAACGGCTCAACCTTAGTGATGGCGGCTAGTTCTTCCTCTTGAAGATCTTATGGAGTGCTTGAGCTCCTCTATGTCTCTTCCTTGCCTTTGTTGCTCCTCCCTCATGGCTCTTTGGTCCTCTCTGATTTCATGGAGGATGATGGAATGTTCTTGGTGCTCCATCCTTAGTTGTCCCATGTTGGAACTCAATTCTCCTAAGGAGGTATTGATTTGCTCCCAATAATTGTGTGGAGGAAAGTACATCCCTTGAGTCATCTCAGGGATTTCTTGATGAGGAATTTCCTCATGCTCTTGTTGAGGTCCATGAGTGGGCTCTCTTGTTTGCTCCATCCTCTTCTTAGTGATGGGCTTGTCCTCATCAATGAGGATGTCTTCTTCTATGACAATTCCAGCTGAATTGCATAGGTTACAGATGAGATGGGGGAAGGCTAACCTTGCCAAAGTGGAGGGCTTGTCTGCCACCTTGTAGAGTTCTAGAGGTATGATCTCATGAACTTCTACTTCCTCTCCATTCATGATATTGTGGATCATGATAGCCCGGTCTATTGTAACTTCAAACCGGTTGCTAGTGGGAATGATAGAACGTTGGATGAATTCCAACCATCCCCTAGCCACGGGTTTGAGGTCAAGCTTTCTAAATTGAACCGGCTTGCCTCTTGAGTCTCTCTTCCATTGAGCTCCTTCCACACAGATGTTTATGAGGACTTGGTCCAACCTTTGATCAAAGTTGACCCTTATAGTGAAAGGGTGAGGATCTCCTTGCATCATTGGCAAGTTAAATACCAACCTCACATTTTCCAGATTGAAATCCAAGTAATTCTCCCGAACCATTGTGAGCCAATTCTTTGGGTTCGGGTTCATACTTTGATCATGGTTCTTAGTGATCCATGCATTAGCATAGAACTCTTGAACCATTAAGATTCTGACTTGTTGGATGGGGTTGGTGAGAGCTTTCCAACCTCTTCTTTAAATCTCACGTCGGATCTCTGGATATTCACTCTTTTTGAGCATGAAGGGGACTTCAGGAATCACCTTTTTCTTGGCCACAACTTCATAGAAGTGGTCTTGATGGACCTTTGAGATGAATCTCTCCATCTCCCATGACTCAAAGGTGGAAGCAATTGCCTTTCCTTTCCTCTTTCTAGAGGTTTCTCCAGTCTTAGGTGCCATTAATGGTTATGGAAAAATAAAAAAGCAGAGCTTTTCCCACACCAAACCTAGAAGTTTTGCTTGTCCTCAAGCAAAAGAAGAAAGAAAGGAGTAGAAGAAAAAGAAATGGAGGAGATGGAGGAGTGTGTTAGTTTCGGCCAAAGGGGGTTAAGTGTGTATGAGGTAGGAAATTGAAGGTTGTAAGGAGGGGTATTTATAGGGTAAGAGAGAGAGGGAATTCGGTTATGAAGGGGTGGGTTTGGGAGGGAAATGGTTTGAATTTAAATGGTGAGGTAGGTGGGGTTTATGATGGATGGATGTGAGTGGTGAAGAGAATATGGGGAAGAGGGTAGGATTTGATAAGTGAATGGTATTTTTGCGGAAGAGGTGTTGATGGGATTGGTTAAGGGTATTTGGGGAAGAGTGTTATAGAAAGGTGTGAAGAGGAGAGAAGAAGAGGTGGGGTAGGTGGGGATTCTGTGGGGTCCACAAATCCTTAGGTGTCAAGGAATTCTGCTCCCTGCACCATTCTGGCGTTCAAATGCCCTTTGTGTGCCAATTATGGCGTTTAACGCCAACTCTGCTACCTTTTCTGGCGTTAAATGCCAGTCTGATGCCCCTTTCTGGCGTTTAACGCTAGCCAGACACCAGACACCCTTTTCTATCATTAAACACCCAGAATGCTGTCCATTCTGGCATTTAACGCCTAGAATGCTGCCAGACTGGGCGTTAAATGCCCATTCTGCTATCCTTACTGGCGTTTAAACGCCAGTAAGCCTGTCCTCCAGGGTGTGCTGTTTTTTATGCTATTTTTCATTTTGCTTTAATTCTGCAGCTGTTTTTATGACTTCACATGATCATCAACCTAAAGAAAACATAAAATAACAATGGAAAACAAATTTCTATAAAATTAAATAATATTAAATAACATTGGGTTGCCTCCCAACAAGCGCTTCTTTAATGTCAATAGCTTGACAGTGAAGCTCTTATAGAGCTTCACAGAGACTCAGAGCTTAATGGTAGCCTCCCAACACTAAACTTAGAAGTTGAGTGTGGGGGCTCTGTTTGACTCTGTATTGAGAGAAGCTTTTCATGCTTCTTCTCCATGGTTACAGAAGAAGATTCTTGAGCCTTAAACACAAGGTAGTCCTCATTCAATTGAAGGACTAACTCTCCTCTGTCCACATCAATCACAGCTCTTGCTGTGGCTAGGAAGGGTCTTCCAAGGATGATGGATTCATCCTCATCCTTCTCAGTGTCTAGGATTATAAAGTCAGCAGGGATGTACAGGCCTTCAACCTTCACTAACACATCCTCTACAAGTCCATAAGCCTGTTTCCTTGATTTTTCTGCCATCTATAGTGAGATTCTTGCAGCTTGTACCTCAAAGATCCCTAGTTTCTCCATTACAAAGAGTGGCAAGCGGTTTATTCCTGATCCCAGGTCACACAGAGCCTTCTCAAAAGTCATGGTGCCTATGGTACAAGGTATTAAGAACTTTCCAGGATCCAGTTTCTTCTGAGGTAATTTATGTTGAACCAAGGTATTCAGTTCATTGATGAGCAATGGAGGTTCATCCTCCCAAGTCTCATTACCAAATAACTTGGCATTCAGCTTTATGATTGCTCCTAGATACTGAGCAACTTGCTTTTCAATAATATCTTCATCCTCTTCAGAGGAAGAATACTCATCAGAGCTCTTGAATGGCAACAGTAAGTTCAGTGGAATCTCTATGGTCTCTACATGAGCCTCAGATTCCTTTGGTTCCTCAATAGGGAACTCCTTATTGGCTAGTGGACGTCCATTGAGGTCTTCCTCATTGGAAATCACTGCTTTTTGACTCTCTCCAAGTTCGGCCATGTTGGGTATATTGATGACTTTGCACTCTCTCTTTGGATTCTCTTCTATATTGCTTGGGAGAGTACTAGAAAGAATTTCAGTAACTCTTTTACTCAGTTGACCCGCTTATGCCTCTAAATTTCTGATGGAGGACCTTGTTTCAGTCATGAAACAGAGATTGGTCTTAGATAGATCAAAGATTATGGTTGCTAAGTCAGAGAGGCTCTGCTTAGAATTCTCTGTCTGTTGCTCAGAAGATGATGGAAAAGGCTTGCTATTGCCAAACATATTTCTCCCACCATTATTATTAAAGCCTTGTTGAGGCTTCTGTTGATCCTTCTATGAGAAATTAAGATGATTCCTCCATGAAGGATTGTAGGTGTTTCCATAGGATTCTCCCAAGTAATTCACCTCTTCCATTGTAGGATTCTCAGGGTCATAAGCTTCTTCTTCAGAGGAAGCTTCTTTAGTACTGTTGGATGCAGCTTGCATTCCAGTCAGATTCTGAGAAATCATATTGACTTGCTGAGTCAATATTTTATTCTGAGCCAATATTGCATTGATGGCTCCCCAATAGTGTATTGGTAAAGATTTTCTCCAATAAAATCGCGTTGCAAGTATAGCTCTACCAACAACAATCCTCGGGTATCAAATTTAGAAGAGGGATTTGGTTGTCACAAGTTCAACCCCAATAGAAATAACCGAAGTATTCAAACCTCGGGTCGTCTCACATGGAATGGGCAAACATGTGCTTCAACATTGGTTAGAAATCCGGGATTGTGAGTTATGAGCATGAAAATAAATGGGAATCTTAACAAGCAAGTAATCTTAAATTGCAACAAGCTAATTCAATTAATTAAGCAAAACATGGGCAATTCCAATGAACAAGTAACATTCCACTTAATTCTATTCTAAACCAAACAAGTAACTACAACTAACACAAATAATTGAGAATTTTGGTTTTCAAATATGAATAATAAAGGCAACTCTTGGCTAGGCATGGGAATTGGGGTCACCATTCTTGTCCAACAACCATATCTTGACAATTATGGAGAACCAAACTCATTAAGTCTACTTCTACACTTGAAGTACGTTAAATGGTTTGGTCAACATCAACCCATAAGTCCTAACCTCACTATTAATTAACTTAACAGAAGATTAGCGTCAATGGTTATCAGATTGACCACTAAGGGCTCCCAAATCATCAAATCCATTAGACCCAATGACTCAAGTTTACCCAATTCCCTTGACCTAGGCCAAGAGTGAAGAAGACTACTCCATAATCAAAGTAAACAATTCATCAAACACATGGTAAGCATTAACAAAAGACATGTTCAAAATAGCAATTAAATTGAAATCAACAAATACCCACTAACAATTATCAACATACAATCATCCAAACAACAAAATTAAACATAGAAATCATCAATGCAACATCAACAAGTCAAGATTCACAACATTCATGAAATGGGTATAAAATGATAATTAACAATGATTCATAAAACTATCACTAGATATAAGCAAAATTGTAACAAGGGAAATTCAAATTGAACAATTAAAACTAGTAATTAACAAGATCTAATTCACAAGTCAACAAGAAAAGATCAAATTAAAACTAGATCTAGAGAGGAATAAGGGTTTTCTCTCTCTAGAATAACAAAAGAACCAAAAACTAGCTAAAATTATGTCTTAGTGTCACAATGAATGATCCCTCCTTTCCCCCTAGCATCCTTAGGTCTTTTCCATGCAGAAACAGCTTGAAATTGGGTCTGATGAGCCTCAGAAATCACCAGGCACGATTTCCTTTAATGAGGTCACGTGCAGCTTCCCACGCGTGCGCGCCATGCGTACGCGCGCGCCGATGGCTTTTGCGATCCACGCGTACGCGCCAAGTGCGTGTGCGCGTCGATGGGAATCTTCTGATCCACGCGAATGCGTCCATCCTTGTGCGCGTGGAGTGCCACCTCATTCATGCGTGCGCGTGGAGTGCACGGGTGCGCCAATGCTGCTTCTTCCAAAATTTCAATTCTTCATGTTCCTCCCTTTTTGTACATGCTTTCTTCCTCTCTTCTAGGTCATTCCTACCCTATAATTCCTGAAATTACTCAACAAATACATCACGGCATCGAATGGCAATAGAAGAGGGTTAAAATATGGCAATTTTAAGGCAAAATAAACATGTTTTCCATCATGGAGCAATATTGGAAAGTGAACACAAAACCATGCATTTCTTGCGAATAAGTGTGAAAAATATTGACAAAACCCCCAAATTTTACACAATATAAACCACAAAATTGGGGTTTATCAAATCTCCCCACACTTAAACCAAGCATGTCCTCATGCTTAAAATAAAAAGACCAAAGATCATGATGAGAAAGGGTTTATGAAATGCAAACTACCTAAGTGGATGCATACAACTAATGTAAAATCATCTACCTACTTGGTCAAGAGTAGATCTATCCTCCAAGAATACGTGTGAACATATAGGGTGAAAACAGTATGTAATTCATGAATCCTACCAAATTGAACACGACTAAGGAGTGCATTTGACTTGCTAAACAAGCGCTTGTGAAAGCCGGGAACAAGGATTGAGCATCAAACCCTCACCAGAAGTGTATCCGATCTATTCGCTCAAGTGTATAGGGTTCGTCACTCAATCTTCTCCTAATCATGCTTTCCAAGATTTGTCTTTCGTCTAACAATCAACAATTACTTAATGCATGCTTACAAGTATCATGAGGTCTTATTCATGGGTTGTAACGGGGCTAGGGTGAAGGTAAGGATGTATATGGCCAAGTGGGCTTAAAATTTGAGTCCTTGATCAACCTAGGATCCACTAGACACATAGAACAACCTATACAACTATGATACATTACCTAGCTACCCTTGAGTTTTACTCTTTTTGCATACTCATGCATTCTTTTCAATTCACACCCATATGCATTATTTTCTTCTTTACTACGTCTTGTGGTTTCTTTATCCCCTTCGCTGTTTATTATTATATATTGTTTTTCTCTTTTTTTTTATTATCCCCTTTTCTTGGGGGCCTTGTACAATTGTTTCAATGCATACAGTTTAATCATTCAACACATGAGTATGTTCCCAAATCCTAGAATTTTCAATTACACTACAATTACACACCTATATATCTACCCGAATTTCCCAAGTATACCCTCTTATTTGAATGATACACATCCTAACTTACCTAAGCTAATCAAGGATTCAAATTTAGGGACATTCATGGTTTTTCACTTAGGGTTGTTGATGTGCTCTATCTAAGAACAAAAGGGTTTATCATTGGCTCAAAATTGGTTAGCAATGGTAGATAAGAGGGTTAAGGCAATTTGGGAAAAGTGACTATTGAAATGATGGCCTCAATCATGTAAATGCATTCATACACAAAGCAATGGACATATAGAATCAGACAAAGCAAGGATCACAATCATAGAGAGAGAGAGAGATATGCACACAAGAATATAAATAATGGTTAGAAGATGTAACCATGCAATAAGCTCAAAACTTTCATGCTTGTGTTCTTAGCTCAATCACTATGTTCCAAAATACATTCTTAAAGCAAGTTTACTGCAAAAATTTTTAGAATTTCGGTATCTCAAAATTTGGTAGGTACCCCAAAACACAGTTTCTTGGAAAAGAAGTTATTGTTTTGACCAAGTAACTCTATAGAAACTAACTATCATGCAAAGGGTATTTACAAGCAAAACTAACTACACATGCAATATACTAACTTCTAGGCAAAAGATAAATCCATGGGTATTGAAGGGAAGAGATTGTTACCGATGGAGATCGGTCGAACGACCTCCCCACACTTTAGAAATTATCACGGTCCTTCGTGCTACGAACAATACGCAAGGGATGGTCGGGACCGAAACCTTCACTATCCCCTTCATCAGAGCTCCCATCGCTTGGGTTTGAGGTGGATGTGAATATTTCGGGTTCCTCCATGCTAGGGATAACACAACCCAGAAGCTTCTTAACGTAAGTGTATCGGCGGTGGTTGCGCCGCTCATATCTATCAAGCTTCCAGTGAAGGTCTTCTATCCTTTGATGTGTGGATCTCAGTGGTGGTGATGATGAGCTAGAAAGAAAAAGAAGTGGCGGGGTCATGTCGAGGCTTGGTTTGTTCTTGGGAAGGTGAAGGTATTTTCCGCTTGGGACCACATCACCCTTAGCCGGAACTATAATCTTTTTGTCCTGGCTTCCCAAGGAACACCCGCAGCAGCAACTAAGTCAGACACCAATGCTGGAAATGGCAAATTCATTGCTTGCTTGACAAGAACCGGAATGTTCACTGGCCTCTCCGTGAGAACACACCAAACAAGCAAGGCGAGATCCGCCGTGAAGGACGAATTGTGGGTGCTAGGTAGCACACTGTGAGATAGGATCTGGGCCCAAGCTCTCGCTTCTACAGTGAGTGAATGAGCGTCAATGGACTTAGGCCTCATCCGGAGTCGACCTTGTCCAAAATGTCTCTGGCTCAGCAATGACTCGGAGGATCGAGTCCCAATTGAACCCAAACTTCTCTCGCTAACGTAAGACTTTTTGGTAGCCATCCATGTCACTTGGCACTGGTAGGACATTAAGCACTTGCTGAATAGCTTCTTCTGAAACTGAGACTTGCTTCCGGCACACGTATACCGATTGAAGAGCGGGAAGATGGTAGTTAGTGTAGAATTCTTCCACCCAAGAGAGGTTGATTTCCCTTGGTTTCCTCAAAAGAAACTCCCATCCTCGCTGTTCAATGCGGGGCAGAATATAAGGAGCAACCTTGTCCGGCGGAGCGAGTAGATGCTTAGGATGATAGTTCCTTACAGCTATGGAGGGGAACATAAGTTCACGGAAGCGGTTGGAGAACCTTGAAGAATCTTTCGCCGGCTTGCACTTTTCATTCTCATCAATAGGAGCGGGTGTCTTCCCTTTCTTAGATAGGGGTTTGGCTCCTAATGAAGAGTGCGCCTTAGAGTTTGACCTTTGGGGTGCCCTTTTTGCGGCCGATTTCCTCGAAGCTATCTCCTTGCTTTTCTTGGTGGCCATCCTAAAAAGGAAGGGAAGGAAGGAAAACATTAAACCCAAGAATCAATTTGACAAGAACATGCAAGTGAATCGTAGTGTCCATGGTGAATGTAAAAGCAAGGGTCATAACACTTGGCATGGGATGCAAGAGGGAGTAAAGCATGCAATGGCATGAGAAGAGTAATCTCAAGCATCCATAATAAAGAACAAGTCATATTCAATTAATATCTAATTGGCAAGTATAAACTTTAAGCAAGCAAAGTAGACTCAATGCCTTAAGAGAAGGCAAGTGAATGAGGAGGGAGCACCAATTTGAGAGTATACAACTAAAATGAACCAAAATGGTGTATGTACATTTCTTCGAACACTTGGCATGCAATAATCAAGCAATGAGCAATTATGAGATACTAAACCAATTTGAAGCCCAAAATGAAATATCAATCATCACATAACATCACCCACTTACAAAGTTAATGAGAAACCAACAATAAGATTTATCAAAACAATGCAAAGTTCAAATTCAAAATCCATGGAAAAACTAGAAAAAGAGAAAAAGAAGCTAGCAAAAAGCAAATAGCATAATGATGCACTAAAAGAGAAAGCAAGTAAATCAAGAAGAAGAATCTACTAGAAAAAGAGACAAGGTAAAGAAAGTGATAGATGGAATATGGAGGAAGTGGAACCTTGAGAAGTATGAAGGAACAAGGTTAGGTTGAATCTTCTTTTGTGAAGATGAGAAAGAAAATATGAGAAGTGTAGTGCCACCGGAAAAGGTAGTTGTCACCGAAGAGTGGCCGGAGACAGTGGTGGTTAATTGTGGGAGAAGAAGAAGAGGAGGGACATGATGGAAAGACAAGGAAAAGAAACTAAGAATGAAAAGGGTTGAGAAGAGGAGAACAGAGCAAGGCACGAAGTTAGAAAACTGACTCGCGCAACCGGCGCGCGCATGCAAGGTGCGTTGGCGCGTCGGCGAGGGTGTCAACAGAAGACGCGTGCGCGTCAGTGGCGCGCGCGCGCGAGGGATGTTGTGCCTCTGGCACAGAAGTGGCACAAAGTTGGCCCAAGTCTCTGGTTTTTGTACCAGAGTGGATCAGTGAGGTAGGCGCGCGGATGCGTGCTTGAGAGATTTCGCGACTGGCGCGGACGCGCACAACGCGCGGACGCATCAGTTTTGGCATAAGGTTGGCCCAATTGTGGCACAACTCTTTGGTTTTTGTACCAGAGAGTTCGCATATCTCCATCGGTGCGTGCGCGCACTATGTGCTGGCGCGTCGATGGTTGAATTGCAAGGGTGCGCGCAGGTGGCAAGCACGCGAACGCGTGGGTGCCTGGCGTGAGTTGGGCACGAAATGGGCATGACTCTCGGGTATTTAGCCCAAGAGCTGGAATTGCGCCACCGGCGCGCGCGCGCACTGTGCGCTGGCGCGTCGGTACCCTTTTTCAAAGATTTTTTTTCTTTATCTTTTTTCACATCCTATCTATATGAACATCCTATCTATCCAACAAAATCAACAAAGCTGCATTCCTATGCACTCAATCAATCATCAAGAGATCACAAAATTCAGAAGAAACTAAGGATACGAACAAGATGGTATAAACAAGGAAGATTTTACCACGGTGGGGTGCCTCCCACCAAGCACTTTTCTTTAACGTCCTTAAGTTGGACGGTCCTTTTCTTTAAGCTTCCTCTCTCCTTGGTGCATCCTCCAATAGGTACACCTCTAGCTCTTTTGGGGGCTTGCAACCATGATACTTCTTCACCCTATGTCCATTCACTTTGAAAGTTGCTTCACTCTTGGGATCAAACAATTCCACCATTCCGTAGGGCTTTATCTCCTTCACCTTGAAAGGTCCTTCCCATTTAGAGCGGAGCTTGCCAGGCATAAATCGGAGCCTTGAGTTGTAGAGGAGGACCTCGTCACCTTTTTGAAAGTCCTTCTTCCGGATATGATGGTCATGGAATGCTTTAGTCTTTTCCTTGTAGATTCGGGCATTCTCATATGACTAGTTCCTCAAACACTCAAGCTCCTCTAGTTGTAACTTCCTAGCTTCACCCGCCTTGGCAAAATCCATGTTGCACTGCTTTACCGCCCAATAGGCTCGATGCTCAATCTCCACCGGAAGGTGGCATGCCTTACCATAGACGATCCGGAAAGGACTCATCCCTATCGGAGTCTTGTAGGCCGTTCTATACGCCCATAGTGCATCTCCTAACCGGAGGCTCCAATCCTTTCTTTGTGGATTGACCACTTTCTCCAAGATTCTCTTGATTTCCAGGTTGGACACTTCCGCTTGGCCATTTGTTCGCGGATGATAAGTAGTAGCAACTTTATGCGACACTCCATAGCGCTTGAGCAATGCTTCTACCTTCCTGTTACAAAAGTGGGATCCTTGGTCGCTCACGATTGCTCGTGGCGACCTATAACGGCATACAATGTAATTCCTAATGAAAGAAACAACGGCATTGGCGTCATCAAGGCAGGTAGGTATGGCCTCTACCCACTTTGACACGTAGTCAACCGCTAACAGAATATACAGATATCCACTAGAGTTGGGAAACTGTCCCATAAAGTCAATGGCCCATACATCAAATATCTCACAGAACAACATAGGTTGCTGAGGCATTTCATCCCTTTGAGATGCGTTTTCTGACCTCTAACACTGATGGCAAGACACACATAACCGGTTAGCATCCTTGAATAAGGTTGGCCACCAGAATCCACAATCCAACACTTTTTTAGCGGTCCTTTGTGGGCCAAAGTGGCCACCACATTCGGACGAATGGCAAGCTTCAAGAATTGGTTGGAATTCAGACTCCGGGACACATCTTCGAATTACTTGGTCCACGCCCTTCTTCCATAAGTGAGGGTCATCCCAAATATAGTATTTGGAATCACTCCTCAACTTGTCCCTTTGGTTTTTCGAAAAGTTGGGAGGGAAGATTTTCGCAACCAAGTAGTTCGCCATTGGGGCAAACCAAGAAAAGCTATCCGACACAGCATGCAAACTATCCAATGGGAATGAGTCATTGATCGGAAATGGATCAATTTTTAAATTCTCAATGCGACTTAAATGATCCGCAACCAGGTTTTGAGATCCACTCCGGTCCCTAATCTCAACGTCGAATTCTTGCAAAAGCAAGATCCAACGTATGAGTCTAGGCTTTGACTCATTCTTTGTCAATAAGTACTTTAAAGCTGCATGATCCGTGTATACCACTATCTTTGGTCCTAGAAAATAAGATCTGAATTTATCTAAAGCATGAACAATAGCTAGGAGTTCTTTTTCAGTAGTGGTATAGTTGGATTGTGCTTCATCTAGTGTCTTAGAAGAGTAAGCAATAAAATAAAGGAGTTTACCATCGCGCTGTGCAAGCGCGGCACCTACAGCATGGTTTGACGCATCGCACATTATCTCAAATGGCAACGCCCAGTTGGGGCCTCACACAATTCGTGCCGTGGTAAGAACTCTCCTTAGCTCTTCAAAAGCTTTTACACATTCACTATCAAACTCAAAATCCACATCTTTTTGGAGTAGGCGCGACAATGGCAAAGCAATCTTGCTGAAGTCCTTGATAAAGCGCCTATAGAATCCTACATGTCCCAAAAACGAGCGGACCTCCCTCACGGATGAGGGGTGAGGCAAAGTGGTGATAACATCGACCTTGGCCAGGTCTACAGAAATGCCTTCATGAGATACTACATGTCCTAACACTATACCTTGTCGTACCATAAAGTGACATTTTTCAAAATTTAAGACAAGGTTAGTGTCAATACATCTAGCTAAGACCTTGCCCAAGCTCTCTAAACAATAATCAAACGAAGTACCATAAACACTGAAGTCATCCATAAAGATTTCCAGACAATTCTCCATTAGATTGGAGAAGACACTCGTCATGCACCGCTGAAAAGTAGCAGGTGCATTGCATAGTCCAAATGGCATCCTTTTATAGGCTAAGGTGCCAAACGGACAAGTAAACGTGGTCTTCTCCTAATCTTCAGGAGCAATATGTATCTGGAAGTAGCCAGTAAATCCATCAAGAAAGCAGTAGTGAGATTTACCTGCCAAGCGGTCTAGCATCTGATCGATGAAGGGTAAGGGGTAATGGTCCTTCCGTGTAGCGGCGTTCAATCTTCTGTAGTCAATACATACTCGCCACGCATTTTGTACTCTTTTAGTGACCATTTCACCGTCGTCCTTCTTGACCGTTGTGATGCCCGACTTCTTGGGGACAACCTGGACCGGGCTCACCCACTCACTGTCGGAGATTGGGTATATGATATCCGCATCCAGTAATCTGATGACCTCTTTCTTCACTATATCGAGGATGGTTGGGTTGAGCCTCCTTTGCGGTTGCCTAACCGGCCTAGCTCCATCTTGGAAAAATATCCTATGCATGCATTTGCGGGGATCAATTCCCACAATATCCGCTAGGCTCCATCCAATTGCTTTCTTGTACTTTCATAGAACATCTAGGAGCTTTTCCTCTTCTTCACTTGAAAGCTCACTAGGAATAATGACCGGAAACCTTTGGTTATCCTCTAAGAAAGCATACTTCAGATGAGACGGGAGGGACTTCAGTTCACTTTTTGTCTCAAGATGAGGTTCCTTTTCATCAAGCTCATGGAGCTCATTCTTGACAACTTCCTCATGTTCATCCTCTTGGTCATCCGTTTCCTCAACAATGGAGTAGCACAACTTGTCATGGTCTTCTTCTTGCACTTCAGCTACCACTTCATTAATTACATCACATCGGAGCACGGAATGTTCTTCGGGAGGATGTTTCATGGCTTCCTCTAAATTGAACTTGATAATCTTATCTCCAACCCCAAAGGAATATATGCCGGTGAAGGCATCTAACTTGAATTTGGAGGTTTTGAGGAAGGGTCTACCAAGTAGAACGGAGGATGAGCTTCTATTTTCTGCTGGAGGCATTTCAAGGATGTAAAAGTCAACCGGAAAAACCAAATTCTTAATTGCCACGAGTACATCTTCTGCTATTCCCATCACTGTGATCACACTTTTATCGGCTAAGGTAAACCTCACCGCCGACTTCTTTAATGGAGCTAAATTCAACCGCACATAGATAGAAAGTGGCATGATGCTTACACAAGCTCCCAAGTCATACATACAATCATGAAAAGTGTGTCCACCAATACAACAAGAAACTAAGCACGGTCCAGGGTCACCACATTTTCTTGGAATAGGTTCCATCAAGGAAGAAATTGAACTACCCAAGGATAATGTCTCCAATTCTCCTATCCTATCCTTGTGTGTACACAAGTCTTTCAAAAATTTTGCATACTTTGGAATTTGTTGAATAACGTCAAGAAGTGGTATGGTTACCTCAACCTTCTTGAACACTTGAAGCATGTTCAAATCAAATTCCGATGTTTTCTTCGCCTTCTTCACCATGGAAGGGAATGGGATAGGAATGGACTCATCCACTATAGCTTTCCTCTTGGGTTCCTTGAGGTGTACTCCTTCTTCCTCATGCCTTTTGTCTACCACCTCTTCTTCATGTGGAGCTTCAATAACTACCTCTTCCTCATGAATATCTCCCATGACCCTTGGGGGTATCTCCTCTAATGTAGTCCCCGATCGTAGAGTGATGGCGTTGAGACCGCCTCTTGGATTTGGTTGGGGTTGGGATGGAAGGTTAGAGGAACTTGAGGGTTGGTTGGTGTTGTTATTAGGGGTTGGTGGTGGGTTTGACATGTTCATCTTTGAAAGCATGTTGGTGAGGTTAGCCAATTGAGTATTCAAGGCATCGAATTGAGCCTTGTTGCTCTCATCTCGTTTTTCCATGGCGGCTCTAAGCTCATCAACTTGATTGTTGGAAGATGGAGGAGTTTGGTTTTGATTTTGTTGTCTATGGTGTGGTGCTTGATACTTGGTGTAGTTGTTTTGGTTTTGGTTGGAGTGGCCTTGGTTGGCTTGGTAGTTGGTGTTGTTATGGTAGTGTTGGGATGGAGATTGGTTGTTATTGTGATGAGAAGGAGAGTTGTTCCATCTTTACTTTTGATTGCTCCCTTGTGCATTATCCCTCCACCCTTGATGTTGATTACCACCTTGATGGTAATTGTTTTGACCTTGAGGAGGGTAGGGTGGACGGTTGTTGTAATTCACATTGGCCACCACAAGAGCATGTTCCTCTTGAATTTGATGGCATTGGTCGGTGTAATGTGTGGTGCTAGAGCACAAACCACAAATCCTAGGAAGGTCTTCAAGTTGAGCAACCAGAGGTGGGGCTTGGATGGCTTGGATGGAGTAGTATTCCTTTTGATCCTTTTGGATTTTTGTAAGGATGGTGGTCATATCTGCAAGTGCTTTGGCTAGACTTGATTCGGAAGGGGATGGTTCTACCACACCCTTGAGAGGATTACTTCTCACCCTTGTGTGTTATGTAGCTTCGGCAACATCCTTTATCAAATTCCAAGCTTCTCCCTCTGTCTTGTTTTTGAAAGGGAACCACCACTAGAAGCGGTGAGCAATCTTCTATCTTCCACACAAAGACCTCCGGTGAAGTAGCTAAAGAGCAAGTGAGTGGTTATTCCGTGGTGTGGACATGACTCTAATAGCCTCTTGAACTGAGACCAATACTCGTACAAACTCTCTTGGTCTCTTTGCATTATACCCGAAATCTCTTTCCGGATGTAGTCGGTCTTCTTCGGTGGAAAGAACTTATCAAGAAACTCTCTTCTCAAGAAATCCCAATTAGTCACAATCTCATCCGATAGCGAATAAAACCATGTTTTTGCTTGCGCTTCAAGAGAGAAAGGGAAGGCAAAAACCATGATAGCCACCTCATCGGCTCCATGCCTTCGAGCCGTAGAACAAGAAACTTGAAAATCCTTCAAATGTCGGATGGGGTCTTGACCCGGCAACCCATGATACTTAGGAAGTAGATTTATCAAGCTACTCTTCAACTCAAAGTTTGGATCAAGGTTAGTACCTTGCTTGCAACGGTTGAAGTATAATATCCGGAGCTCCTTGCTCATGCAAAGTGATCCGGCGTGGCTCCGCCATGTGTGGCTCACCTGTAGGATGCAAAGATGTATTAGTAGTGCTAACAGAAGAATAGGAACTAGCAGACTCCAAGTCACTCTCGGTGACGTCTAGTGATTCGGTATTTTCCTCAAGAGAGGCCGAGATACTAGGCGTATAGTCCAACCGCCGTCTAGCTTGCCGAGTGTGTAACAAAGTTATTTCAATCTCGGGATCAAAATCGGCTAAGCTAGAATTCGGTTGAGACCGAGTCATCAAACTTGAGAGTCATAGTACAAATGTAAAAGAAATCTAAACTATAGCTAAGTATTGAAAGAAGTAAACTATCTACAATATTCACATATTCACATAACCAATATCAAGGCATATGTTGCAACCATTCCCCGGCAACGGCGCCAAAAATTTGATGGCTCCCCAAGAGTGTATTGGTAAAGATTTTCTCCAATAAAATCACGTTGCAAGTATAGCTCTACCAACAACAATCCTCGGGTATCAAATTTAGAAGAGGGATTTGGTTGTCACAAGTTCAACCCCAATAGAAATAACCGAAGTGTTCAAACCTCAGGTCGTCTCACAAAGAATGGACAAACATGTGCTTCAACATTGGTTAGAAATCCGGGGTTGTGAGTTATGAGCATGAAAATAAATGGGAATCTTAACAAGCAAGTAATCTTAAATTGCAACAAGCTAATTCAATTAATTAAGCAAAACATGGGCAATTCCAATGAACAAGTAACATTCCACTTAATTCTATTCTAAACCAAACAAGTAACTACAACTAACACAAATAATTGAGAATTTTGGTTTTCAAATATGAATAATAAAGGCAACTCTTGGCTAGGCATGGGAATTGGGGTCACCATTCTTGTCCAACAACCATATCTTGACAATTATGGAGAACCAAACTCATTAAGTCTACTTCTACACTTGAAGTACGTCAAATGGTTTGGTCAACATCAACCCATAAGTCCTAACCTCACTATTAATTAACTTAACAGAAGATTAGCGTCAATGGTTATCAGATTGACCACTAAGGGCTCCCAAATCATCAAATCTATTAGACCCAATGACTCAAGTTTACCCAATTCCCTTGACCTAGGCCAAGAGTGAAGAAGACTACTCTATAATCAAAGTAAACAATTCATCAAACACATGGTAAGCATTAACAAAAGACATGTTCAAAATAGCAATTAAATTGAAATCTACAAATACCCACTAACAATTATCAACATACAATTATCCAAACAACAAAATTAAACATAGAAATCATCAATGCAACATCAACGAGTCAAGATTCACAACATTCATGAAATGGGTATAAAATGACAATTAACAAGGATTCATAAAACTATCACTAGATATAAGCAAAATTGTAACAAGGGAAATTCAAATTGAACAATTAAAACTAGTAATTAACAAGATCCAATTCACAAGTCAACAAGGGAAGATCAAATTAAAACTAGATCTAGAGAGGAATAAGGGTTTTCTCTCTCTAGAATAACAAAAGAACCAAAAACTAGCTAAAACTGTGTCTTAGTGTCAAAATGAATGATCCCCCCTTTCCCCTAGCATCCTTGGGTCTTTTCCATGCAGAAACAGCTTGAAATTGGGCCTGATGAGCCTCAGAAATTGCCAGGCACGATTTTCTTTAATGAGGTCACATGCAACTTCCTACGCGTGCACGCCATGTGTGCGCGCGCGCCGATTGCTTTTGCGATCCACGCGTGCGCGCCAAGTGCGTGTGCGCGTCGATGGGAATCTTCTGATCCGCGCGAATGCGTCCATCCTTGCGCGCCACTTCCAGCCACCTCATCCACGCGTGCGCGTGGAGTGCGCGGGCGCGCCAATGCTGCTTCTTCCAAAATTTCAATTCTTCATGTTCCTCCCTTTTTATACATGCTTTCTTCCTCTCTTCTAGGTCATTCCTACCCTATAATTCCCGAAATTACTCAACAAATACATCACGGCATCGAATGGCAATACAAGAGGGTTAAAATATGACAATTTTAAGGCAAAATAAGCATGTTTTCCATCATGGAGCAATATTGGGAAGTGAACACAAAACCATGCATTTCTTGCGAATAAGTGTGAGAAATATTGACAAAACCCCCCAAATTTTACACAATATAAACCACAAAATTGGGGTTTATCATGCATTCAGAGTATCAATCTTAAGAACTCCTTTCTTCTGAGTCATCCCATTATTCAAAGGATTTCTTTCAGAAGTGTACATGAACTGATTATTTACAACCATTTCAATGAGTTCCTGGGCTTCTGCCGGCGTCTTTTTCAGATGAAGAGATCCACCAGCAGAGTGGTTGGTGCACAGAATTGTGATCATCAACAATGGCGCCAAAGGACTTGGAGCTCTCAAACGTGAATCACACTTTGTCACAATTCCACACAACTAACCAGCAAGTGCACTGGGTCGTCCAAGTAATACCTTACATGAGTAAGGTCGATCCCATGGAGACTGTCGGCTTGAAGCAAGCTATGGTCACCTTGTAAATCTCAGTCAGGCGAATTCAGATGGTGATGAAGAATTGATAATTAAAAGATAAATAAAACATAAACTAAAGATAGAGATACTTATGTAATTCTTTGGTTGGAATTTCAGATAAGCGTATGAAGATGCTTTGTTCCTCTTGAACCTCTGCTTTCCTATTGCCTTCTTCCAATCATTCATACTCCTTTCCATGGCAAGCTTTATGTTGGGCATCACCATTGTTAATGGCTACTTCCCGTCCTCTCAGTGAAAATGTTCTACGCACGCTGTCACCGCACGGCTAATCATCTGTCGGTTCTCGATCATGTTGGAATAGGATCAATTGATCCTTTTGCGTTTGTCACACGCCCAACAATCGCGAGTTTGAAGCTCGTCACAGTCATCCCTTCCCAGATCCTACTCAGAATACCACAGACAAGGTTTAGATATTCCGGATCTCAGGAATGGCCGCCAATAATTCTAGCCTATACCACGAAGGTTCCAATCTTAGATTAGAAACCCAAGAGATACACATTCAAGCTTGTTTGCATGTAGAATGGAAATGGTTGTCAGTCACGCGTTCATAGGTGAGAATGGTGATGAGTGTCACATAATCATCACATTCATCATGTTCTTGGGTGCGAATGAATATCTTGGAGAAGAAATAGACTTGAGTTGAATAGAAAAACAATAGTACTTTGTATTAATTCATGAAGAACAGCAGAGCTCCACACCTTAATCTATGGTGTGTAGAAACTCCACCGTTGAAAATACAAAAGTGATAATGGTGTAAGCATGGCTGAATGGCCAGCCTCCAAGGTCTAGGGACTAAACGTCCAAAGATGAAAATACAATAGTATAAGGTCCTATTTATAGAGAACTAGTAGCCTTGGGTTTACAGAAATCAGTAATTAATGCAGAAATCTTCTTCCGGGCCCACTTGGTGTGTGCTTGGGCTGAGTATTGAAGCTTCCATGTGTAGAGACTTTTCTTGGAGTTAAACGCCAGCTTTTGTGCCAGTTTGGGCATTTAACTCCAGCTTTTGTGCCAGTTCCGGCGTTTAAATGCCAGAATTCTTGAGCTGACTTGGAACGCCTGTTTGGGCCATCAAATCTTGGGCAAAGTATGGACTATTATATATTGCTGGAAAGCCCAGGATGTCTACTTTCCACCGCAATTGAGAGCGCACCAATTGGGCTTCTGTAGCTCCAGAAAAGCCACTTCGAGTGCAGAGAGGTCAGAATCCAACAACATCTACAGTCCTTTTTCAGCCTCTGAATCAGATTTTTGCTCAGGTCCCTCAATTTCAGCCAGAAAATACTTGAAATCACAGAAAAACACACAAACTCATAGTAAAGTCCAGAAAAGTGAATTTTAAATAAAAACTAATAAAAATATAATAAAAACTAATTAAATCATACTAAAAACTATGTAAAAATAATGCCAAAAGGGGTATAAATTATCTGCTCATCACAACACCAAACTTAAATTGTTGCTTATCCCCAAGCAACTAAAAATAAAATATGATAAAAAGAAGAGAAAATACAATAAATTTCAAATATCAATGAAGCTCAGTTCCAATTAGATGAGCGGGGCTAGTAGCTTTTTGCTTCTGAACAGTTTTGGTATCTCACTTTATCCTTTGAAGTTCAGAATGATTAGCTTCCATAGGAACTCAGAATTTAGATAGTGTTATTGATTCTCCTATTTCAGTATGTTGATTCTTGAACACAGCTACTTTATGAGTTTTGGCCGTGGCCCTAAGCATTTTGTTTTCCAGTATTACCACCGGATACATAAATGCCACAGACACATAACTGGGTGAACCTTTTCAGATTGTAAGTCAGCTTTGCTAGAGTCCGCAGTTAGAGGTGCCCAGAGCTCTTAAGCACACTCTTTTTGCTTTGGACCATGACTTTAACCGCTCAGTCTCAAGCTTTTCACTTGACACCTTCACGCCACAAGCACATGGTTAGGGACAGCTTGGTTCAGTCGCTTAGGCCAGGATTTTATTCCCTTGGGCCCTCCTATCCATTAATACTCAAAGCCTTGGATCCTTTTTACCATTGCCTTTTGGTTTAAAGGGCTATTGTCTTTTTCTGCTTGCTTTTTCTTTTTTTTCTTTATTTTTTTCGCCAATTTTTTTTGCAAGCTTTGATTTTCACTGCTTTTTCTTGCTTCAAGAATCATTTTTATGATTTTTCAGATTATCAATAACACTTCTCCTTTTTCATTATTCTTTCAAGAGCCAACAATTTTAACATTCATGAACAACAATATAAAAAATATGCACTGTTCAAGCATTCATTCAGAAAATAAAAAATATTGCTACCATATCAAAATAATTAGATTATTTTCAAGATAAAATTCAAAATTCATGTATTTCTTTTTCTTTTGCAATTAAAAACATTTTTCATTTAAGAAAAGTGAAGGATTCATAGGACATTCATAGCTTTAAGACATAGACACTAGACACTAATGATCATGTAATAAAGACACAAACATAGATAAAACATAAAGTATAGAATTCGAAAAACAGAAAAATAAGATCAAGGAAATTAAAAAATGGGTCCACCTTAGTGATGGCGGCTAGTTCTTCCTCTTGAAGATCTTATAGAGTGCTTGAGCTCCTCTATGTCTCTTCCTTGCCTTTGTTGCTCCTCCCTCATGGTTTTTTGGTCCTCTCTAATTTCATGGAGGATGATGGAATGCTCTTGGTGTTCTATCCTTAGTTGTCCCATGTTGGAACTCAATTATCCTAAGGAGGTGTTGATTTGCTTCCAATAGTTATGTGGAGAAAAGTGCATCCCTTGAGGTATCTTAGGGATTTCTTGATGAGGAATTTCCTCATGCTCTTGATGAGGTCCATGAGTGGGCTCTCTTGTTTGCTCCATCTTCTTCTTAGTGATGGGCTTGTCTCCTTCAATGAGGATGTCTTCCTCTATGATAATTCCAGTTGAATTGCATAGGGTACATATGAGATGAGGGAAGGCTAACCTTGCCAAAGTAGAGGGCTTGTCCACCACCTGGTAGAGTTCTTGGGATATGATCTTATGAACTTCTACTTCCTCTCCATTCATGATGCTATGGATCATGATAGCCCGGTCTATTGTAACTTTAGACCGGTTGCTAGTAGGAATAATAGAGCGTTGGATGAACTCCAACCATCCCCTAGCCATGGGTTTGAGGTCAAGCCTTCTTAGTTGAACCAGCTTGCCTCTTGAGTCTCTCTTCCATTGAGCTTCTTCCACACAAATGTCCCTAAGGACTTGGTCCAACCTTTGATCAAAGTTAACCCTTCTAGTGAAAGGGTGAGGATCTCCTTGCATCATTGGCAAGTTGAATGCCAACCTCACATTTTCCAGACTGAAATCCAAGTAATTCCCCTGAACCATTGTGATCTAATTCTTTGGGTTTGGGTTCATACTTTGATCATGGTTCTTAGTGATCCATGCATTAGCATAGAACTCTTGAACCATTAAGATTCTGACTTGTTGAATGGGGTTGGTGAGAGTTTTCCAACCTCTTCTTTGAATCTCATGTCGGATCTCCAGATATTCACTCTTTTTGAGCTTGAAGGGGACCTCGGGGATCACCTTTTTCTTGGCCACAAGAAGTGGTCTTAATGGACCTTTGAGATGAATCTCTCTATCTCCCATGACTCGGAGGTGGAAGAAATTGCCTTCCTTTTCCTCTTTCTGGAAGTTTCTCTGTCATTAGGTGCCATTAATAGTTATGGAAAAACAAAAAACAGAGCTTTTTCCACACCAAACTTAGAATGTTTGCTCGTTCTCGAGCAAAAGAAGAAAGAAATAAGTAGAAGAATAAGAAATGGAGGAGATGGAGGGTAGTAGTGGTTTCAGCCAAGGGGGGTAGTAGTGTGTATGATGTGTGAAATTGAAGGTAGTGAGGAGGGTATTTATAGGGTAGGAGAGTGAGGGAATTCGGTCATGAAGGGGTAGGTTAGGGAGGGAAATAGTTTGAATTTGAATGGTGAGGTAGGTGGGGTTTGTGAGTGGTGAAGATGATATGGGGAAGAGGGTAGGATTTGATAGGTGAATGGTGTTTGGGGAAGAGGTATTGAGGTGATTGGTCAAGGGTATTTGGAAAAGAGTGTTATGGAAAGGTGTGAAGAGGAGAGAAGAAGAGGTGGGGTAGGTGGGGATCCTATGGGGTCCACAGATCCTGAGGTGTCAAGGAATTCTGCTCCCTGCACCATTCTGGCTTTCAAACGCCCACTGTGTGCCAATTTTGGCGTTAAACGCCAGCTCTGCTACCTTTCCTGGCGTTAAACGCCAGTTTGCTGCCCCTTTCTGGCATTTAACGCCAGCCAGACACCCTTTCTTGGCGTTAAATGCCAGTCTGTCTGCCATTTCTGGCGTTTAACGCTAGCCAGACGCCAGACACCCTTTTCTGGCGTTAAACACCTAGAATGCTGCCAGGCTGGGCGTTAAACGCCCATTCTGCTATCCTTACTAGCGTTTAAACGCCAGTAAGCCTGTCCTCCAGGGTGTGCTATTTTTTATGCTGTTTTTTATTTTGCTTTAATTCTACAGTTGTTTTTATGACTTTACATAATCATCAACCTAAAAAAAACATAAAATAACAATGGAAAACAAACAAATAAATATAATTAAATAACATTAGGTTGCCTCCCAACAAGCACTTCTTTAATGTCAATAGTTTGACAGTGAAGCTCTTAGAGAGCTTCACAGAGACTCAGAGCTTAATGGTGGCCTCCCAACACCAAACTTATAAGTTGAGTGTGGGGGCTCTGTTTGACACCGTACTGAAAGAAGCTTTTCATGCTTCCTCTCCATGGTTACAGAAGAAGATCCTTGAGCCTTAAACACAAGGTAGTCCTCATTCAGTTGCAGGACTAACTCTCCTCTGTCCACATTAATCATAACTCTTGCTGTAGCTAGGAAGGGTCTTCCAATGATGATGGATTCATCTTCATCCTTCCCAGTGTCTAGGATTATAAAATCAGTAGGGATGTAAAAGCCTTTAACTTTCACTAAGACATCCTCTACAAGTCCATAAGCTTGTTTCCTTGAATTGTCTGCCATCTCTAGTGAGATTCTTGTAGCTTGTACCTCAAAGATCCCTAGTTTCTCCATTACAGAGAGTGGCATGAGGTTTATACTTGAACCAAGGTCACACAGAACCTTCTTAAAGGTTATGGTGCCTCTGATGCAAGGTATTAAGAACTTTCCAGGATCTGGTTTCTTCTGAGGTTACTTTAGTTGCCCCAAAGCATCTAGTTCATTGATGAGCAATGGAGGTTCATCCTCCCAAGTCTCATTACCAAATAACTTGGCATTCAGCTTCATGATTGCTCCTAGATATTGAGCAACTTGCTCTTCAACAATATCTTCATCCTCTTCAGAGGAAGAATATTCATCAGAGCTTATGAATGGCAACAGTAAGTTCAGTGGAATCTCTATGGTCTCTATATGAGCCTCAGATTCCTTTGGTTCCTTAATAGGGAACTCCTTAGGGGTCATTGGACGTCCATTGAGGTCTTCCTCACTAGAAATCACTGCCTCTTCCTCCTCTATAGGTTCGGCCATGTTGGTCATATTTATGGCCTTGCACTCTCTTTTTGGATTCTCTTCTGTATTGCTTGGGAGAGTACTAGGAGGGATTTCAGTAACTCTTTTGCTCAGTTGACCTACTTGTGCCTCTAAATTTCTGATGGAGGACCTTGTTTCAGTCATGAAACTGAGAGTGGTCTTAGATAGATCAGATATTATGGTTGCTAAGTCAGAGAGACTCTGCTAAAAATTCTCTGTCTGTTGCTCAGAAGATGATGGAAAAGGCTTGCTATTTCCAAACCTATTTCTCCCACCATTATTATTATTGAAGCCTTGATTAGGCTTCTGCTGATCCTTCCATGAGAAATTAGGATGATTCCTCCATGAAGGATTATAGGTGTTTCCATAGGATTCTCCCATGTAATTTACCTCTTCCATTGCAGGATTCTCAGGGTCATAAGCTTCTCCTTCAGGGGAGGATTCATTAGTACTGCCTGATGCAGCTTGCATTTCAGTCAGACTCTGAGAAATCATATTGACTTACTGAGTCAATATTTTGTTCTGAGCCAATATTGCATTCAGAGTATCAATCTCAAGAACTCCTTTCTTCTGATTTGTCCCATTATTCACAGGATTTCTTTCAGAAGGATACATGAACTGGTTATTTGTAACTATTTCAATGAGTTCCTGGGCTTCTGCAGGCGTCTTCTTCAGATGAAGAGATCCACCAGCAGCGTAATCCAATGACATCTTGGACAATTCAGACAGACCATCATAGAATATACATAAGATGCTCCATTCTAAAAGTATGTCAGAAGGACAACTTCTGATCAATTACTTGTATCTTTCCCAAGCTTTATAGAGAGATTCACCTTCCTTCTGTCTGAAGGTTTGGACTTCCACTCTAAGCTTACTCAATTTTTGAGGTGGAAAAAATTTGGCCAAGAAGGCATTGACCAACTTTTCCCAAGAGTTCAGGCTTTCCTTTGGTTGTGAGTCCAACCATATCCTAGCTCTGTCTCTTACAGCCAAGGGAAAAAGCATAAGTCTGTAGACCTCAGGATTAACCCCATTGGTCTTAACAATGTCACAGATTTGTAAGAATTCAACTAAGAACTGATGAGGATCTTCTAATGGAAGTCCATGAAACTTGCAATTCTGTTGCATTAGAGAAACTAATTGAGGCTTAAGCTCAAAGTTGTTTGCTCCAATTGCAGGAATTGAGATGCTTCTTCCATAGAAGTCAGAAGATGGTGCAGTAAAGTCACCAAGCATCTTCCTTGCATCTTCACCATTATTATTGGGTTCGGCCATGTCTTCTTCATTTTCAAAAATTTCTGTTAGGTCCTTTCCAGAGTGTTGTGCTTTAGCTTCTCTTAGCTTCCTCTTCAGAGTCCTTTCAGGTTCAGGATCAGCTTCAACAAGAATGTTCTTATCCTTGTTCCTGCTCATATGAAAAAGAAGAGAACAGAAAAGAATAGTAATCCTCTATGTCACAGTATAGAGATTCCTTTATGTGAGTAGAAGAATAGAAGAATGAGGAAGAGAGAGAATAAGAAGAATTCAAACCCAGAGAGAGGGAGAGGGTTCGAATTTTTAAGAAGAGAAGTGTTAGTAAATAAATAAAATAAATAGAAAGAGATGAGAGAGAGTTATTCGAAATTTAAACTAAAATAAAAGTATTTTTGTTTTTATTTTAATTATAAGTTAGAATTCGAATTTTAAGAAGAGAAATAAAATTAAATTAAAGTTTAAAACAATTAGTTAATCAAAAGGAATTTTGAAAAAGTTGTTAGTGGTTTTCGAAAATTAGAGAGAGAAAAGTAGTTAGGTAGTTTTGAAAAAGATATGAAATAGTAAGACAAACAAAGAGTCAAATAGTTAATTGAAAAAGATTTGAGAATCAATTTTGAAAAGATAGGAAGTTAGAAAAGGATTTTGAAAAAAATATAATTGAAATTTATTTTGAAAAAGATTTGAAAAGGAAATTAAAAAGATTTGATTTTTGAAATTAAAGTTGATTACTTGACTAACAAGAAACTAAAAGATATTATTCTAGAATTTAAAGATTGAATCTTTCTTAATAGGCAAGTAACAACTTGAAAATTTTTGACTCAAAACATTAAATGTTAGCAATAAATTCGAAAATATGAAATAAAATTAAGAAAAAGATTTTGAAAATCAATTATGAAATTTTTGAAAATATTGAGAAGAAAATTGAAAAAGATTTAATTTTTGAAAAAGATTTGAAAAGATAGAATTTTTAAATTAAAATTTTGACTTGACTAACAAGAAACAACTAAAATTTAAAACTTTTGACTAAATCAATCCAAAATTTTGAAATTTATGAGTAAAGTAAGGGAAAGATATTATTTTTTATTTTTGAATTTTTAATAAGGAGAGAGAAAAACACCAAAATGAAACAAGACATGAAAATTTAAGATCAAAACAATAAATGCATGCAAGAACACTTTGAATGTTAAGATGAACACCAAGAACACTTTGAAGATCATGATGAACATCAAGAACATATTTTTGAAAATTTTTAAGAAAAGAAAAACATGCAAGACACCAAACTTAAAAACTTTAACTTTAGACACTAATAATTCAAATATGCATATGAAAAACAAGAAAAGACACAAAACAAGAAAATGCAAAGATCAAATAATGAAAATCATCAAGACAACTTGAAGATCATAAAGAACTCAATGCATGTGTTTTTCGAAAATTTAAAGAAAAATCAAAATATGCAATTAACACCAAACTTAAAATTTGACACTAGACTCAAACAAGAAACACAAAATATTTTTGGTTTTATGATTTTATTAAATTTTTTTGTATTTTTTGAAAATTATTTTGGAAAATTAAAAGAGAATAAAGAGATTCAAAGTTTTTAATAAGAATTCCAGGAATCATGCAATGTTAGTCTAAAGCTTCGGTCCAATAGAATTAGACATGGCCAAATGGCCAGCCAAGCTTTAGCAGAGCATTACATACAACAGCCAAATTGATAGGAATCCAAAGAGGCTCTTGAAAAGATAAGTGGAAACCTCGGTCCAAAAGATTAGACATGGCTTAACAGCCAGCCAGGATTCAACATATCTCATGAAACTCTAGAATTCGTTCTTAAAAACTCTGAAGAACAATTTTTTTTTGGATTTTTCGAAATTAAAAATAAAAAGCTTAAACATAAAATAAAATTACCTAATCTAAGCAACAAGATGAACCGTCAGTTGTCCAAACTCGAACAATCCCCAGCAACGGCGCCAAAAACTTGGTGCATGAAAATCGTGATTCACACTTTTCACATCTCTGCACAACTAACTAGCAAGTGCACTGGGTCGTCCAAGTAATAAACCTTACGTGAGTAAAGGTCGATCCCACGGAGATTGTCGGCTTGAAGCAAGCTATGGTCATCCTTGTAAATCTCAATCAGGCGGACTCAAATGGTTATAAGATTTTGATAATTAAAAGATAAATAAAACTTAAAATAAAATAAAGTTACTTATGTAATTCACTGGTGGGAATTTCAGATAAGCGTATGGAGATGCTTTGTTGCTTCTGAACTTCTGCTTTCCTATTGCCTTCTTCCAACCATGCGTTACTTCCTTCCATGGCAAGCTGTGGGATCCTCTCAGTGAAAATGGTCCTCTACGGTTTCTGCACGGCTAATCAACTGTCGGATTTCTCGTCTCGGATGAAAAATACCAGGTGCACCTACTGCATGGCTAATCATCTGTCGGTTCCCGCTAGCGTCGAAATAGGATCCATTCATCCTTTTGCACACTGTCACTGTGCCCAATATTCGCAGGTTTGAAGCTCGTCACAGTCATCCCTTCCCAGATCCTACTCGGAATACCACAAACAAGGTTTAAACTTTCCGAATCCCAGGAATGCTGCCAATGTTCTAGCCTATACCACGAAGATACTAATCTCACGGACTCGGTCCGTGTGTTAGATACCCAAGAGAATATACCCCAGCTGTCGTCCAATGATTACGTTGAATATCATGTAGACCGCTTGTGGTTGTCAGGCACGCGGATCTTGGCTAAGCGAGTAACGAAGATAGTGGGTGATTGTCACGGGTCACCCCTTCATTCTGACTTAACTGAATTAAGTACGAGAGTATATCTTGGAGAAGAAGTAGGCGTGAATTGAATAGAAAAACAATAGTACTTGTATTAATTCATAAAGAACAGCAGAGCTCCACACCTTAATCTATGGGGTGTAGAAACTCCACCGTGGAAAATACATAAGTGAAAGAGGTCTAGGCATGGACGAATGGCCAGCCTCCAAACGTAAACAATATGAAAACGTATTCCCCCGATCAAAGGATAAAAGCTAGATAAAAGTCTCTAAAATTAATTTTTATACTAAACTAGTAACCTAGGTTTACATAAATTGAGTAACTAAGTGCAGATAGTGCAGAAATCCACTTCCGGGGCCCATTTGGTGTGTGCTTGGGTTGAGCATTGAAGATTTCACATGCATAGGTTGTTCTTGGAGTTAAACGCCAGCTTGGGTGCCAGTTTGGGCATTTAACTCCAATTCTGGTGCCAGTTTGGGCGTTTTACGCCAGAAAGTTTTAGGCTGGCTTTGGACGCCAGTTTGGGCTATCAAATCTCGAGTGATTTTTTATACTAAAAACTATGTAAAAAACAATACCAAAAAGGGTATAAATTATTCGCTCATCACCTACTCATGTGAGACCAAAAAAAAAAACATAAATCCATGTGCATTGATATGTTATGTTTACTTTTATATTTTTAATAAAAAAACCCAAAAATATTCAATTAAATAAATAAATAAGGGGACAAAATTACCCCAATGTTAAGCTAATGAAAGATCAATGCATGTGTGATACAATTAAAGAAGAGTTGATGCATGAGTATGTAATGCAAAAGTGGGAATTTTGGGTAGCTAGGCATGATTTTAGAAGTATATAGAGTGTGTGTATAGGTGAGAGCTTAGGTTAGCCAAAGATTTAATTTATAGCTCACTTGTCCATACATATATCCTCACCCTTACCTTAGCCCCATTACAACCTTGAAAAGACCTCATGATGTTTGCATTGGTACATTAAATATTTGTTGATTGGTTAGGTGAAGAACAAAGTTTAGAAAGCATGACTAGAGGAGACTAAAGTGAATTACCCCATACACTTGAGTGATTAGAGTGCACATACACTACCAGTGAGGGTTCAATGCTTGATTCTATGTTCCCTGCTTTCATGAGCTGTCTTTTTACAAGTCTACTTGTATTTACTATATGATTTGAATTAGTGATATCTGATTTAAGTTTGTCTTGAAGAAATTATTTACTTTTAACCAAGTATGCATGACCATCCTAGCATATAGTTGCATTCATATATAGGTTGCATCTCATAAGTCTTACTTTCCCCCGTTCATTTATTTTATCTCCTTGAGCTTAGCATGAGGACATGCTAATGTTTAAGTGTGGGGAGTTTGATAAACCACTATTTTATGGTTTATCTTGTGTTGATTTGAGTGGCTTTTATCAAGTCTTTAGACATTTAATCATACTATTTGCATGATTTTACAATTCCTTCCTAGTTTTGTTTTATGATTGAAAACATGCTTCCTAAGCCTTTAATTTGTGTATTTTAATTCCCCTTTATACCATTCGAGCCGTGATCCATGTGTTAAGTGTTTCAGGCTTTACAGGGTAGGAATGGCTTAGAGGATGGGAAGAAAGCTTGCAAAAATGGAAGGAACACAAGAAATAAAGGAGACAACCAGCGATCATCAGCGCGCACACATGGTTCACGCGTGCGCGTGACTTAGAGAAATTCACAGCGACGCGTGTGCGTACCTGACGCGTACGCGTGAGAAGCAATTTGCACAGCGACGCGTGTGCGTACCTGACGCATACGCGTGACACGCGAAGATGGCCAGTGATGAGCGGATATTTTATACGCTTTTTGGGGGTATTTTAAAATAGTTTTTAGTAGGATCTAGCTACTTTTTAGTATATTTTTATTAGTTTTTATGCAAAAATCACATTTCTGGACTTTACTATGAGTTTGTGTATTTTTCTGTGATTTCAGATATTTTTCTGGCTGAAATTGAGGGACCAGAGCAAAAATCTTATTCAGAGGCTGAAAAAGGACTGCAGATGCTGTTGGATTCTGATCTTCCTGCACTCGAAATGGATTTTCTGGGGCTACAGAGGCCCAATTGGTGCACTTCCAATTGCGTTGAAAAGTAGACATCCTGGGCTTTCCAGCAATATATAATAGTCCATATTTTGCCCGAGTTAAGATCACATAAACTGGCATAAAAGTTGGAGTTAAACGCCTAAACTGGCACAAAAGCTGGAGTTAAATGGCAGAAGCAGCCTATGCACATGAAAGCTTCAATGCTCAGCCCAAATACACACCAAATGGGCCCCGGAAGTGGATTTCTGCACTATCTATCTTAGTTTACTCATTTTTTGTAAACCAAGATCACTAGTTTAGTATAAAAACTACTTTTAGAGACTTACTATGTACCTTGTGACATTTCACATCTGAATTTTACATCTTCTACGGCATGAGTCTCTAAACTCCATGGGTGGGGGTGAGGAGCTCTGCTGTGTCTCGATGGATTAATGTAATTACTACTGTTTTCCATTCAATCACGCTTGTTTCTATTCTAAGATATTCATTCGTACTTCAACATGACGAATGTGATGATCCGTGACACTTATCACCATTCCCAACTTACGAACGCGTGCCTGACAACCATTTCCGTTCTACCTTAGATTGAATGTATATCTCTTTGGTTCCTGGCTCACGAGTTTGGCTGCCTCTCCTAACAACAGAGCTTTCAAATCTGTGAGATCAGAGTCTTCGTGGTATAAGTTAGAATCAATTGGCAGCATTTCTGAGATCCGAAAAGTCTAAACCTTGTCTGTGGTATTGCGAGTAGGATCCGGGAAGGGATGACTGTGACGAACTTCAAACTCATGAATGCTGGGCGCAGTGACAGTGTGCAAAAGGATCAATGGATCCTATTCCAACATTAGTGAGAACCGACAGATGATTAGCTATGTACATGGACCCTTTTCACTGAGAGGATGGCTGGTAGCCATTGACAACGGTGATCCACCAACATACAGCTTGCCATGGAAGGAGACCTGCGTGCGTGAAGAAGAAGACCGTAGGAAAGCAGAAATTCAGAAGACAGAGCATCTCCAAAACCTCAACCTGTTCTCCATTAGTGCATAACAAGTATTATTTAATCTATGTTCTTTTACTCATTCCAATTAAAAATGAGAATTATTATTAATATCCTGAGTAAGAGTTACAAGATAACCATAGCTTGCTTCAAGCCGACAATCTCCGTGGGATTGACCCTTACTCACGTAAGGTATTACTTGGACGACCCAGTGCACTTGCTGGTTAGTTGTGCGGAATTACAAAAGTGTGATTGTAATTGCGTGCACCAAGTTTTTGGCGCCGTTGCCGGGGATTGTTCAAGTTTAGACAACTGACGGTCTATTTTGTTGCTTAGATTAGGAAAATTTTTCTTTTTGGTTTAGATACTTTTATTATTGTTTTTGGTTAAAATTTTAAAATCCTTATTTTATTTTTCTAAATTATTTTCAAAAATTTTCAAAACCAATAACTTCATAATTTAGTCTTCTATTTGAGTTTAGTTTCAAAACCAATAACTTCATAATTTTGGTGTAAATTGCATGATTTTATTTTTCTTTCATTTTTTTCGAATTATTAGTGCTCAAAATATAAAAAAAATTTTAAGTTTGGTGTCCTTTTGTGTTTTTGTTTTCTTAAAAAATTTTCAAAAGTTGCTCTTAGTGTTCATTGTGATATTCAAAGCTTCCTTGTTTGTTTTCTTTGTTTTGATCTAAAAATTTTAAGTTTGATGTCGTTTTTACTGTTTTTCTCTTTCTTCATTAAATTCAAAAATATCTTTTCTCTTTATTTTAATTAATTTTCGAATTTTGCCTTTAAAAATTCAGATTTTTATTTTAAAACTTCTTATTTTATCTTATCTTAGTTTTGGAATTTCAAAATTCAAATCTTTTTCAAAAATCATATCCAAGTTTTTTTTTCAAATTTTCTTAATTAATCAATTATTTTAGTTTTCGAAACTTTTATTTTATTTTCCATTTATTTTATTTTATTCGGTTGCTTTTAATTACATAACATAAAAATAAAAATAAAATTTATTTGCAATTCATATCAATTTTCTTTTCTCCATCATGGACATAAGTGGAAATGAACAGCCCAGAAGGACTCTTGGGTCATATGCTAACCCCATTACCGCTGCGTACGGGAGTAGTATCTGTATACCTCCCATCAAAGCAAGCAGTTTTGAGCTAAATCCTCAGCTCATTGTCATGGTGCAGCAAAATTTCCAGTATTCCGGTCTTCCTCAGGAAGAACCTACTGAGTTTCTGGCGCAGTTCTTGCAAATTACTGACACAGTGCGTGATAAGGAGGTAGATCAGGATGTATACAGATTATTACTGTTTTCATTTGCTGTAAAAGATCAAGCTAAGAGGTGGTTAAATAACCAACCCACAGCAAGCATAAGAACATGGAAACAGTTATCAGACAAATTCCTGAATCAATATTTCCCTCCAAAAAGGATGACACAGCTAAGGTTGGACATCCAAGGCTTTAAACAAGAGGATGATGAATCCCTTTATAACGCCTGGGAGAGGTATAGAGGGATGCTAAGGAAATACCCCTCTGAAATATTTTCAGAGTGGGTGCAGTTAGATATCTTCTATTACGGGCTTACAGAAAAAGCTCAGATATCTATAGACCACTCAGTTGGTGGATCTATACACATGAGAAAGACTATTGAAGAGGCTCAAGAGCTTATCGATACAGTTGCTATAAATCAACATCTGTACATAAATAGTGAGTCCTCCATGAAAGAAGAAGCTAAGGCAGTATCAACTGACTTTAGTCCTCAGCAACTATCTTCTATAACAAGACAGTTAGCAGAATTTAAGGAGATGCTACAAGAAACCAAAAATGCTAACAAGGATATGGAATCACAATTGAATCAGACAAAATAGCAGTTATCAAAACAGATAACAGAAGAGTGCTAAGCAGTTCAATTAAGAAGTGGAAAAACATTAAATACCTTAACTCAAAACAGCAGAAAGCCAAGAAAAGAACAGCTGACGGAGGATGAGCAACCTGCTACCCAATATCCCTCTGAGGACAGTAAGAGCCCAGAGAGGAATAACTCTAGCGTTCAAAAGCCAGAAATGGGTGAAAAACTAGCGTTAAACACCCAGTCCATGTCCAGTTCTGGTGTTCAAACGCCAGAAAGGGGAGGGAATCTGGCGTTAAACGCCCATCCAACCCCCAAGCCTGGCGTTCAAACGCCAATGAGGGATCAGACACCTGCAAGTGCTGATGGTAACCCCTCTAAGAAGGCTTTTCCAACCACCTCTGTAGGGAATAAACCTGCAGAAACTAAGGTTGAAGAATACAAAGCCAAGATGCCTTATCCTCAGAAACTCCGCCAAGCGAAACAGGATAAATAATTTGCCCGTTTTGCAGACTATCTCAGGACTCTTGAAATCAAGATTCCGTTTGCAGAGGCACTTGAGCAAATACCCTCTTATGCTAAGTTCATGAAAGAGATCTTAAGTCATAAGAAGGATTGGAGGGAAACTGAAAAAGTCTTCCTCACTGAAGAGTGCAGTGCAGTCATTTTAAAGAGCTTACCAGAAAAGCTTAAGGATCTTGGGAGCTTTATGATACCATGCACATTAGAGGGTACTTGTACCAAGACAGCTCTATGTAATCTTGGGGAGAGTATCAACCTAATCCCTGCATCCACTATCAGAAAGCTTGGCTTGATTGAAGAGGTCAAACCAACCCGGATCTGTCTTCAACTTGCTAATGGCTCCATTAAATATCCATCACGCTTAATTGAGGATATGATTGTCACAGTTGGGCCATTTGCCTTTCCGACTGACTTTATAGTACTGGAAATGGAGGAGCACAAGAGTGTAACTCTCATTCTAGGAAGACCCTTCCTAGCAACTGGACGAACCCTCATTGACGTCCAAAAAGGGGAAGTAACCTTGAGAGTCAATGAGGATGAGTTTAGGATGAATGATGTTGAGGTAATGAAGCATCCAGACACATCAAAAGACTACATGAGTGTTGATATTATTGACTCCCTGGTAGAGGAGATCAACATGGCTGAGAGTCTCGAATCAGAGCTAAAGGATATCTTTAAAGATGTTCAGCCTGATCTGGAGGAACCAGAGGAAATAAAAGAACCTCTGAAAATTCCTTAGGAAGAGGAGAAACCTCCTAAACCCGAGCTCAAACCACTACCATCATCCCTGAATATGCATTTCTGGGAGAAGGTGATACTTTTTCGGTGATCATAAGCTCTGCTTTAAATCCACAAGAAGAGAAAGCACTACTTCAAGTGCTAAGGACATACAAGATAGCTCTTGGGTGGTCCATAAGTGATCTTAAGGGCATCAGCCCAGCAAGATGCATGCACAAGATCCCATTGGAGGACGATGCTAAGCCAGTGGTTCAACCAAAGAGGCGGCTAAATCTAGCCATGAAGGAGGTGGTGCAGAAAGAGGTCACCAAGTTACTAGAGGCTAGGATTATTTATCCTATTTCCGATAGCCCCTGGGTGAGCCCTGTCCAAGTTGTCCCAAAGAAGAGAGGCATGATAGTGGTTCATAATAAAAAGAATGAACTGGTTCCTACAAGAACAGTTACAGGGTGGCGTATGTGTATTGACTACAGAAGGCTCAATACAGCCACCAGGAAGGATCACTTTCCTTTACCATTCATAGACCAGATGCTAGAGAGACTAGCAGGTCATGAATATTACTGCTTTTTGGATGGCTATTCAGGTTACAACCAAATTGCAGTAGATCCTCAGGACCAAGAGAAAACAGCATTCACATGTCCTTCTGGAGTATTTGCCTACAGAAGGATGCCTTTTGGTCTGTGCAATGCACCTGCAACCTTTCAGAGGTGCATGCTCTCTATCTTCTCTGATATGGTAGAGAAATTTCTGGAAGTCTTCATGGATTACTTCTCAGTATTTGGAGACTCATTCAGCTCTTGCCTTGACCATTTAGCACTTGTTCTAAAAAGGTGCCAAGAGACTAACCTAGTTTTAAACTGGGAAAAATGTCACTTTATGGTGACTGAAGGAATTTTCCTTGGGCATAAAATTTCAAACAAGGGAATAGAGGTGGATTAAGCTAAAGTAGAGGTAATTGAAAAATTACCACCACCTGCCAATGTTAAGGCAATCAAAAGCTTTTCGGGGGTGTGTAGGATTCCATAGGAGGTTTATAAAGGATTTCTCAAAAATTCCAAAACCTCTGAGTAATCTGCTAGCTGCTGACACGCCATTTATGTTTGACACAGAGTGTGTGTAGGCATTTGAAACTCTGAAAGCTAAGCTGGTCACAGCACCAATTATTTCTGCACCAGACTGGACATTACCATTCGAACTAATGTGTGATGCTAGTGACCATGCCGTTGGTGCAGTATTGGGAAAGAGGCATAACAAGCTTCTGCATGTCATTTATTATGCTAGCCGTGTTTTAAATGATGCACAAAAAAATTACACAACCACAGAAAAAGAGCTGCTTGTAGTGGTTTATGCCATTGACAAGTTTAGATCATACTTAGTAGGATCAAAAGTGATTGTGTACACTGACCATGCTACTTTTAAATATCTACTTACAAAGTAGGATTCAAAACCCATGCTCATAAGATGGGTGTTGCTTCTGCAAGAGTTTGATATAGAAATAAGAGACAGAAAAGGGACAGAGAACTAAGTGGCTGATCATCTGTCCCGGATAGAACCAGTAGAAGGGGCGTCCTCCCCCTCTATTGAGATCTCTAAAACCTTTCTAGATGAGCAACTATTTTCCATTCAGGAAACACCATGGTTTGCAGACATTGCAAACTATAAAGCTGTAAGATTCATACCCAAAGAGTACAGCAGGCAGCAAATAAAGAAATTGATTTCTGATGCAAAGTACTACTTATGGGATGAACCATATCTCTTTAAGAGATGTACAGACGGAATAATCCGTAGATGTGCCAAGGAAGAGGCATAGAAGATCTTATGGCATTGCCATGGATCACAATATGGAGGCCATTTTGGAGGTGAGCGAGCAGCCACCAAGGTTCTCCAAAGTGGCTTCTACTGGCCTACTCTCTATAGAGACTCCCGAGAGTTTGTACATAACTGTGACAGGTGCCAGAGAGCTGATAATCTACCTCATGGTTACGCCATGCCTCAACAAGGGATCTTGGAGATTGAGTTGTTTGATGTATGGGATATTGACTTCATGGGGCCTTTCCCACCATCATACTCAAACACGTATATTCTGGTGGCAGTAGACTATGTATCTAAATGGGTAGAGACAATTGCCACACCCACTAATGATACTAAGACAGTGCTGAAGTTCCTCTAGAAAAATATCTTCAGCAGGTTTGGTGTCCCTAGAGTACTAATCAGTGATGGGGCCACTCATTTCTGCAACAAACAGCTTTACTCTGCTATGGTCCGGTATGGAATTAGCCACAAGGTAGCAACTCCATATCATCCACAGATAAATGGGCAGGCTGAAGTCTCTAATAGAGAACTAAAAAGAACCCTGGAACGGACTGTAATTGCCCGTAGAAGGGATTGGGCAAAAAGCTTGGACGATGCTCTGTGGGCATACAGAACAGCGTTCAAGACTCCTATAGGAACCTCTCCATACCAGCTTGTGTATGGCAAGGCCTGTCATCTGCCCGTGGAACTGGAGCATAAGGCCTACTGGGCAACCAGGTTCCTAAACCTAGATGCTAAGTTAGCTGGAGAGAAGAGATTACTCCAGTTAAATGAGCTAGAGGAATTCAGACTCAATGCTTTCGAAAATGCAAAAATTTACAACGAGAAAGCAAAAAGGTGGCATGATAAGAAACTGTCATCCAGAGTCTTTGAACCAGCACAGAAGGCTCTGCTGTTTAACTCTAGGCTCAGATTATTCCCTGGGAAATTAAAATCCCGGTGGAGGGGACCATATTCGATTACAAGTGTGTCACCATGTGGATATGTAGAGCTTCAGGATATTGACTCTAATAAAAAGTTCATTGTCAATGGACAGAGAGTCAAGCATTATCTTGAAGGCAATGTTGAGCAAGAATGCTCAAAGCTGAGACTAGATTAAAGCTTAGCAAGGTCCAGCTAAAGATAATAAAAAAGCGCTTGCTGGGAGGCAACCCAGCCATTAGCAAAGTTTATTTGTTATTCAAATAATAATTATAGGAGTTTGATATAAATTATCCTCAAGGTTAATTATCAATTGTAGGATTTCACAGAGTTACAGAAGAATTCAGAGCATCAAGCAGAGAAAAGGAGCTCACTGGCACAAAAACGCCAGTAAAGGGTATTGTGGGCGTTAAACGCCAGAATGGGCACCATTCTGGGCGTTTAACGCTAGTAAAGATACCTTTCTGGGCGTTAAACGCCAGAATGGGTACCATTCTGGGCATTTAACGTCAGAATTGTAGCATCCTGGCTGGGCATTAAACGCCCAAAAGAAGCAACAAATGGGCGTTAAACGCCAGAATGAGAGCCATTCTGGGCGTTTTAACGCCAGGAATATGGAGGGGAGGAAGTTTTGTTTCCAACTCAATTTTTTTTCAAATTTTCATGGGTCCATCCAAAATTTCTTGTAAAAATATGTTACAAATTATCATCTTTCAATTTCAATTTAAAAAAAAATAAAACAAATTAAAAATAAATTTTTCTTTAATCCTAAAAATCTTTCTCAAATCTTCTTCAATTTCTTTTCAAATCTTTTTCAAAACTCATCTATCTTTTTAATTTCTTCTCAAATCGTTTCAACTCATCCTATTATCTTTTCAAATTCAGATTTATCTTTTTCAAATCTCTCATATCTTCTCAATTTTAAAATTTCATCTTTTTCATATCATATTTATCTTTTACAAATCATATCTTCTATCATATCTTTTTCAAAATTTTCGAACCCATCCCCTCCCTTATAAATTCACAATCGGCCTCCCCCTCTCCTCCATAACTCAAATTTGACTCTCCTTCTATTCCTCTCCTTTCCTTTCTTTTGCTTGAGGACAAGCAAACCTCTATGTTTGGTGTGTTTTTCGTGATCACTGAGCTAAGATTCACTAAGATCATGGCTCCTAAAGGAAAACAAACCACTTCAAGAGGCAAGAAAGAGAACACTCCAAAACCACTTTGGAATCAAGAGAGGTTCTTAACCAAAGAACAGGCAGACCATTACCACAAAATAATGGGTCTAAGGTCAGTGATCCCGGAAGTTAAATTTGATCTGAAAGAAGACGAATATCCAGAGATCCAAGAGCAAATTCGAAATAGGGGCTGGGAAATTCTAGCTAATCCTGAGATAAAGGTGGGTAGAAACATGGTTCAGGAATTCTACTCAAATCTGTGGCAAACAGATAAGCAGAGAATGACTGGAACCGCCTTCTATACCTTTCGAACCATGGTCAGAGGGAAGATTATTTACTTCCACCTGGACAAAATAAGAGAGGTCTTCAAGCTTCCTCAACTACAAGATGATCCAGAATCCTTTAATAGGAGAATGGTGAGATTTGATAAGCACTTGGACCAAGTTCTAGAGGACATATGCATCCCTGGAACCAAGTGGATAACCAACACAAAGGGTGTCTCGAATCAACTCAAGAGAGGAGATCTCAAACTAGTTGCTAGGGGCTGGCTGGACTTCATTGGGCGTTCTATACTGCCCACCAGCAACCGCTCTGAAGTTACTGTCAAAAGAGCAATGATGATCCACTGCATTATGCTGGGAAACGAAGTGGAGATTCATCATCTGATTTCTTGTGAGCTTTACACAATTGCAAACAAGAACTCTACTGACGCCAAATTGGCTTACCCAAGCTTAATCTCTCTGCTATGTAAAGAAGCTAGGGTAAAGATGGGAGTGGATGAGTATATCTCAGTCGAGCACCCAATCACCAAAAAGTCAATGGAAGGACAACAAGTGCAAGATAACTCCATCAAAAGGAGGGCACAGGAGTTCCTCCAAAAAATCCCTCAGTTAACTACTGGACCCGCCTAGAAGCATCTGTCACCAAGCTGCAAGAAGCTATGGATCAACTAAAAGAAGAACAACAAGTTCAAAATAGAATGCTCTGCAAACTGCTGAAGGAACAAGAGAAGCAAGGACCTGAGCTACAGGAGCTGAAGCGCCAGAAGCTGTCTCTTGAAGGGCTAGATACCCCACAGATTGAAGGAGCATCCATCTCCCAAAATAAAGGTTGTTGAGTCCTAATCTTAACTTTGTGATAACTTTTGCAATTAGAGATCTACCTTAGGAGTCACATGAATAATAGTAATTAGTATCTTTATTTTTATTTTTATTTTTTATCTCCAAGTAAGCTATAATTTATTTTTCTCATCATCATTAAACATGAATAAAATAGTAGATTTTTTTTTAGAATAAGGAGGCAGTTTTATTTTTGAGTTCTTAATAAGAAAAAAATTCAAATTATTTATATGTGGTGGCAATACTTTTTGTCTTCTGAATGAATGCTTGAACAGTGCATAATTTTTGATAGTGAAGTTTATGAATGTTAAATTTGTTGGCTCTTGAAAGAATAATGAAAAAGGAGAAATGTTATTGATAATCTGAAAAATCATAAAATTGATTCTTGAAGCAAGAAAAAGCAGTGAATACAAAGCTTGCGAAAAAAAAGGCAAAAAATAAAAGAAAAAAAAAGAAAAAGAAAAAGCAAGCAAAAAAAACCAATAGCCCTTTAAACCAAAAGGCAAGGGTAATAAAGATCCAAGGCTTTGAGCATTAATGGATAGGAGGGTCTAAAGGAATAAAATCCTGGCCTAAGCGGCTAAACCAAGCTATCCCTAACCATGTGCTTGTGGCGTGAAGGTGTCAAGTGAAAAACTTGAGACTGAGCGGTTAAAGTCGTGGTCCAAAGCAAAAAGAGTGTGCTTAAGAACTCTGGACACCTCTAACTGGGGACTCTAGCAAAGCTAAGTCACAATCTGAAAAGGTTCACCCAGTTATGTGTCTGTGGCATTTATGTATCCGGTGGTAATACTGGAAAACAAAGTGCTTAGGGCCACGGCCAAGACTCATAAAGTAGCTGTGCTCAAAAATCAACATACTAAACTAGGAGAATCAATAACACTATCTTAATTCTGAGTTCCTATAGATGCCAATCATTCTGAACTTCAAAGGATAAATTGAGGTGCCAAAACTGTTCAGAAGCAAAAAGCTACTAGTCCTGCTCATCTAATGAGAATTTGAGCTTCATATAAAACTCTAAGATGTTATTGCCTCTTGATTTTCTTTCTATCTTGTTTTATTTATCTAGTTGCTTGAGGACAAGCAACAGTTTAAGTTTGGTGTTGTGATGAGCGGATATTTTATATGCTTTTTGGGGATATTTTCATATAGTTTTTAGTAGGATCTAGCTACTTTTTAGCATATTTTTATTATTTTTTATGCAAAAATAACATTTCTGGATTTTAATATGGGTTTGTGTATTTTTCGGTGATTTTAGGTATTTTCTGGCTAAAATTGAGGGACCTGAGCAAAAATCTGATTTAGAGGCTGAAAAAGGACTGCAGATGCTGTTGGATTCTGACCTCCCTGCACTCAAAATGGATTTTCTGGAGCTACAAAGGCCCAATTGGCGCGCTCTCAATTGCGTTGAAACTTAGACATCCTGGACTTTTCAGCAATATATAATAGTCTATACTTTTCTCAAGTTAAGATCACGCAAACTGGCATTTAACGCCAAGTCTCTGCCCTATTCTGGCGTTAAACGCCAGAACTGGCATAAAAGTTGGAGTTAAACGCCCAAACTGGCACAAAAGCTAGAGTTAAATGCTAGGAGCAGCCTATGCACATGAAAGCTTCAATGCTCAGCCCAAATACACATCAAGTGGGCCCCAGAAGTAGATTTCTGCACTATCTATCTTAGTTTACTCATTTTTTGTAAACCTAGGTCACTTGTTTAGTATAAAAACTACTTTTAGAGACTAACTATGTACCTCGTGACATTTCACATCTGAATTTTACATCTTCTACGGCATGAGTCTCTAAACTCCATGGTTGGGGGTGAGGAGCTCTGCTGTGTCTCGATGGATTAATGTAATTACTACTGTTTTCCATTCGATTACGCTTGTTTCTATTCTAAGATATTCCTTCGTACTTCAATATGACGAATGTGATGATTCGTGATACTCATCACTATTCCCAACTTACGAACACGTGCTTGACAACCACTTTCGTTCTACCTTAGATTGAATGTATATCTCTTCGGTTCCTGGCTCACGAGTTTGACTGCCTCTCCTGACAACAGAGCTTTCAAATCTGTGAGATCAGAGTCTTCGTGGTATAAGCTAGAATTAATTGGCAGCATTCCTGAGATCCGAAAAGTCTAAACCTTGTCTGTGGTATTCCGAGTAGGATCCGGGAAGGGATGACTGTGACTAACTTCAAACTCATGAATGCTGGGCGCAGTGACAGTGTGCAAAAGGATCAATGGATCTTATTCCAACATTAGTGAGAACCGACAGATGATTAGCCATGTACATGGACCCTTTTCACTGAGAGGACGGCTGGTAGCCATTGACAATGGTGATCCACCAACATACAGCTTGCCATGGAAGGAGACCTGCGTACGTGAAGAAGAAGACAGTAGGAAAGCAGAAATTCAGAAGACAGAGCATCTCCAAAACCTCAACCTGTTCTCCATTACTGTATAACAAGTATTATTTAATCTATGTTCTTTTACTCATTCCAATTAAAACTGAGAATTATTATTGATATCTTGACTAAGAGTTACAAGATAACCATAGCTTGCTTCAAGCCGACAATCTCCGTGGGATTGACCCTTACTCACGTAAGGTATTACTTGGACGTTCCAGTGCACTTGCTGGTTAGTTATGCGGAATTACAAAAGTGTGATTGTGATTTCGTGCACCAGCCAGTGACGCGTACGCATGACTGACGCATATGCGTGACATGTGCGATCTGCAGAAGTTGCAGAAAACACTGGGGGCGATTTTGGGCCGAGTTTGGACCCAATTTCCGGCCCAGAAACATAGACTAGAGCTACGGGACAGCAGAGACTCAACACACATTCACATTACGCATAGTTTTAGTTTAGTTTTTGAATCTTAGAGAGAATTCTACTACTTCCTCTAGGTTTTTTTTCACATTCATAGTTTTAGTTTTAGAGTTGATTGCTTTTGCTTGAGATATTGAGAAGAATCATTACCTCCGTTGAAGTCACTATTTTTCTGGTTTGCTTTCTTTTTCCCTTACTCTTTCATATCCTTAATTTTTATTCAGAATTACAATTGGATTGTTTTTAGAATTTATTAATGCAAGGAATACCTTTTTATTTAATTTTATTATTTATTTAATTGCTTCCGATTTTATTTCAATTATCATGTCTCTTTTCTATTCCTTTTTCATATCAATGAAGATGGTATTCATGTTAATGGAGTAGTTTCCTAACTTGATTGGGAGTTGATTAAGAGGAGAACCTTGAGTTGGAATACTCAAGTGTTAATCTTAACTAGAAGTTGTTGGCTGACTCTCTGGTCTCTGACTCTAATCCTCCCTTAGGAGAGGATTAGGACTTGTGTGATAGAGTTGGTTAGTTAGTTACTTGACTTTCCCTTATCAAGTAAGGGATGACCAAGTAGAACAACAACCTTTTATTATTACACTTGGAAAAATTCAACAAGGATAGAACTTCCAATTAATCTTCTTCCGGTCAAGGATTTTATTTGAATTATATAAATTCTCTCGTTAATTTCCATTGCTCCAATTTACAATTATTTATTTTTCTGTTTCTCAAACTCAAAAATTTCTTGGAAAACCTCTGACCAATAAGCTGCACTCTCTTGTCAACTCATTGGAAGACGACCTGGGATTTTTACTCCCAATATTCCGTTCTTAATATTGTGACAATTCCTTTCTAAATTGATAGGCAAATTTTAGTTGGTTGAGAATTGTACTTGCAACGCTGTTTTCTCTATAAATTCTTAATCGGCCAACTTCTGCCACGTCAGATTCCCAAGGCAAGCCCATTCAACTAAGAAGGGTTGACCTAAAAGCCCATAGCTAGAGGATGGTTGGAATTCATCCAAAGATCCATCATTCCTACTAGCAATCGGTCAGAAGTGACCATTGATAGAGCCATCATGATTCATTGCGTCATGATTGAAAGTGAGGTGGAAGTACATGAGGAGATTCCTCAAGAATTGTACAAGGTAGCTGAGAAACCTCACACCAATGCAAGGTTGGTATTCCCACACCTCATTTGTCATCTATGCAATTTAGCTGGAATTGTCATAGAAGGAGATATCTCCATTGGGGAGGACAAGCCCATCACCAAGAAGAGGATGGAACAAACTAGAGAGCATGCACAAGAGCCTGTGCAACAGCCTCAGCATGAGATCCCTGAGATGCCTCAAGGGATATATTTTCCTCCCCAAAGCTATCGGGATCAATGACAAACTTCTCTTGGAGAACTAAGCACTAACATGGATCAATTAAGGGTGAAGCATCAAGAGCACTCCATCACCCTTAATGAAATAAGAGAAGATCAAAGAGCCATAAGGGAAGAATGCAAGCACCTGAGAGGCCTCCTAATACTCTTCCTAGTGATACAGTGCCTAATCCAAGGGAAGAATGCAAGGCCATCCATCTGAGAAGTGGTAAGGTAGCAGGTCCAGAGGCAAAGGTTAGTGAAGAGCCAATTAACAAAGAAGCTCCAAAGGAGGTGCAGAGTAAGGAAGAGCACGCCCCCTCTAGACACCCAGACAACCCTTTTCCAATTGATCTGGAGAATTATCCAGCATTGCCTAAGGCACCTGAATACAAGCTCAAGATACCATACCCTCAGAGGCTTCAGAAGGCTTCTAAGGACAAGTAGCTTTCTAGATTTTTAGAGGTCTTCAGAAAGCTTCAAATCAACATCCCTTTTGTAGAGACTCTTGAGAAAATGCCTCTTTATGCCAAGTTTATGAAGGAATTGTTGACTCACAAGAGGAATTGGAAAGAGAGTGAGACAGTGGTGCTTACTAAGGAATGCAATGCCATTTATAAGAAGCGAAGTTTTTACGTAAAACCGCTTAAGTAGAATAGAATAATTAAATTTCTCAGAATAGGTTCGAAAATATAAAAGTGTTTTTTTTAATATAAATGTGAGATTCAGATTCAGTGGATTTTTCTGAGTAGGAAAAAGTTCTCTTTTGAAAATTTTTGCATAAAAACGCGTACCGATAGATTTGTCTGCAGTACTGGCTTAAGTCTGTCTAGTACTACATGAGAGAGAATAGAATAGTAGAAAATCTTAGGAGAGTTTTTGAAATAGCAAACCGGGCGCTTGATGTTGCAACCAATATCAAGGCATATGTTGCAACCGTTCCCCGGCAACGGCACCAAAAATTTGATGGGCTCGGGGTGCGCCGGTAAAGATTTTCTCAATAAAGTCGCATTGCAAGTATAGCTCTACCAACAACAATCTTCGAGTATCAAATTTAGAAAGGAATTTGGTTGTCACAAGGTCAACCCCAATAGAAATAACCGAAGTATTCAAACCTCGGGTCGTCTCACAAGGAATGGGCAAACATGTGCTTCTACATTGGTTAGAAATCCGGAGTTGTGAGTCATGAGCAAGAATTTAAACTAGGAATCCTAACAAGCAAGTAATCTTAAATTGCAAGAAACTAGTTCAAATAACTAAGCAAGATATGAGCAATTCCAAACTAACAAAGTAACATCCAATATGATTCTATTTTAAACTAAACAAGTAACTATAACTAAGACAAATAATCAAGAATTTGAGTTTTCAAATATGAATGATAAAAGCAACTCTTGGCTAGGCATGGGAATTGGGGTCACCATCCTTGTCTAATAACCATATCTTGACAATTATGAGGAACCAAACTCATTAAGTCTACTTCTATACTTGAAGTACGTCAAATGGTTTGGTCAACATCAACCCATAAGTTCTAACCTCACAACTAATTGACTTAATAGAAGGTTAGCATCAATGGCTATCAAATTGACCACTAAGGGCTCCCAAATCATCAAATCCATTAGACCCAATGACTCAAGTTTACCCAATTCCCTTAGCCTAGGCCAAGAGTAAAGAGAACTACTCCATAATCAAGGTAAACAATTCATCAAACACATGGTAAGTATTAACAAAAGACATGCTCCAAATTGTAATTAAATTGAAATTAACAAGTACCCACTAACAATTATCAACATACAATCACTCAAACAACATAATTAATCATAGAAATCATCAATGTAACATCAACAAATCAAGATTCACAACATTCATGAAATGGGTATAAAATGACAATTGACAAGAATTCATAAAACTATCACAAAATCTAAGTAAAATTATACTAAGGAATTCAAATTGAAAAATTAAAACTAGTAATTAACAAGATCCAATTCACAATTCAACAAGGGAAGATCAAATTGAAGCTAGATCTAGAGAGGAACAAGGGTTTCTCTCTCTAAAAGAACAAAGAACCAAAAACTAGCTAAAAATTGTGTCTAGTGTAAAATGATTGATCCCCCCTTTCCCCCTAGCATCCTTAGGTCTTTTCCATACAGAAATAGCTTGAATTTGGGCCTAATAAGCCTCAGAAATTGCCAGGCACGATTTCCTTTAATGAGGTCACGTGCAGCTTTCCGCGCGTGCGCGCCATGCGTGCGTGCATGCCGATTGCTTTTGTGATCCACGCGTGCGCGCCAGGTGCGCGTGCACGTCGATGGGAATTCTCTGATTCGCGCGGATGCGTCCATCCTTACGCGTCACTTCTAGCTATCCTCATCCACTCGTGCGCGTGTAGTGCGCGTGCGCGCCAATGCTGAATTTCCAAAAATCTAAATCTTCATGTTCCTTCCTCTTGTGCATGCTTTTTTTTCTCTCTTTTAGGCCATTCCTACCCTATAATTCCTGAAATCAGTCAATAAATACATCACAGCATTGAATGGAAATAGAAGAGGATTAAAATATGGCAATTTTAAGGCAAAATAAGCATGTTTTTCATCATGGAGTAATATTAGGAAGGAAACACAAAACCATGCATTTCTTGTGAATAAGTGCGGAAAATATTGACAAAACCCCCTAAATTTTACACAATATAAACCACAAAATTGGGGTTTATCAAATCTCCCCACACTTAAACCAAGCATATCCTCATGCTTAAAATAAAAAGACCAAAGAACATGGTAAGAAAGGGTTTATGAAATGTAAACTACCTAAGTAACTGCATGCAACTAATGTAAAATCATCTACCTACTTGGTCAATGGTAAATCTATCCTCCAAGAACACATGTGAACATATAGGGTGAAAATAATATGTAGTTCATGAATCCTACCAAATTGAACATCACTAAGGAGTGCATATAACTTGCTAGATGAACGCTTGTGAAAGCCGGGAACAAGGAGTTGAGCATCGAACCCTCACTGGAAGTGTATCCGCTCTATCCGCTCAAGTGTATAGGGTTCGTCACTCAATCTTCTCCTAATCATGCTTTCCAAGATTTGTCTTTCATATAACAATCAACAATTACTTAATGCATGCTTACAAGTATCATGAGGTCTTATTCATGGGTTGTAATGGGGCTAGGGTGAAGGTAAGGATGTGTATGGTCAAGTGAGCTTAAAATTTGAGTCCTTGATTAACCTAGGATCCCACTAGACACATAGAACAACCTATACAACTATAATACATTACCTAGCTACCCTTGAGTTTCACTTTTTGCATACTCATGCATTCTTTTCAATTCACATCCCATATGCATTGTTTTTATTACTTTGTCTTGGGGTTTCTTTGTCCCCTTTTATTGCTTTGTTTGTTTGTTCTCTTTTTTTTGTCGGTCCCCTTTTTCCTTTGGGGCTTTATGTACAAAAGTTTCAATGCATATGGTTCAATCATTCAATACATGAGCATGTTCCCAAATCCTAAAATTTTCAATTACACTACAATTACACACCTCTATATCTACCTAAATTTTCCAAGTATACCCTCTTAATTGAATGATACACATCCTAACTTACCTAAGCTAATCAAAGATCCAAATTTAGGGACATTCATGGTTTTTCGCTTAGGGTTGTTGATGTGCTCTATTTAAGAACAAAAAGGGTTTATCATAGACTCAAAATTGGTTAACAACGGTAGATAAAAGGGTTAAGGCCATTTGGAAAAAGTGACTATTGAAATGATGGCCTCAATCATGTAAATGCATTCATACACAAAGTAATGGACATATAGAATTAGACAAAACAAGGATTGCAATTATAGAGAGAGAGATATGCACACAAGAATGGGAAATAATGGTTAGAAGATGTAACCATGCAATAGGCTCAAAACTTTCATGCTTGTATTCTTAGCTCAATCACTATGTTCCAAAGTACATTCTTAAAGCAAGTTTACTGCAGAATAATTTTTCAAAAATTTGGTAAGGTACCCCAGAACACAATTTCTTGGGGAAGAAGTTATTATTTCAACCAAGCAACTCTATAGAAACTAACTATCATGCAAGGAGTATTTACAAGCAAGACTAACTACACATGCAATGTACTAACTACTAAGCCGAAGATAAATCCATGGGTATTGAAAGGAATAGATGGTTATCCATGGAGATCGGTCGAATGACCTCCCCACACTTAGAATTTAGCACGGTCCTCCGTGCTACGAACAATACGCAAAGGGCGGTCGGGACCGGAACCGTCACTATCCTCTCCTTCAGAGCTTCCATCACTTGGGTTTGAGGTGGATGTGAATATTTCGGGTTCCTCCATACTAGGGGTAACACAACGCAGAAGCTTCTTGATGTAAGTATATCAGTGTTGATTGCGCCGCTCATATCTATCAAGCTTCTGGTGTAGATCTTCTATCCTTTGATGCGTGGATCTTTGCTGTGGTGGTGATGATGAGGTGGAAAGAATAGTAGATGGGAGGGCTATGTCAAGACTTGGGTTGTTCATGGGGAGATGTAAGTATTTTCCGCTTGGGACTACATCACCCTTAGCCGGAACTATAATCTTCATGTCCTTGGTATCCCAAGGAATACCCGCAGCAGCAACTAAATCAGATACCAATACTGGAAATGGCATATTACCCCCGGGCGTGGACTTGACTCATCGCTTACTTGACAAGAAACAGAATGTTCACCGGCTTCTCCGTGAGAACACACCAAACAAGCAAGGCGAGGTCCGCCGTGAAGGATGACTTGTGGGTGCTAGGTAGTAATAGTGAGATAGGATCTGGGCCCAAGCTCTAGCTTCCACAGTGAGGAAACGAGCGTCAATGCACTTGGGCCTCATCCAGAGTCGACCATGGATCCAAAATGCCTCTGGTTCAGCAATGACTCGGAGGATCGAGTCCCAATCAAATCCAAACTTCTCTCGCTGACATAAGACTTCTTGGTAGCCATCCATGTCACTTGGTACCGATAGGACATTAAGCACTTGCTGAATAGCCTCTTCTGAAACTGATACTTGCTTCCGGCGCATGTATACCGATTGAAGGGAGGAAAGATGGTAGTTAGTGTAAAATTCTTCCACCCAAGAGAGGTTGATCTCCGTTGGTTTTCTCAAAAGAAACTCCCATCCTCGCCGTTCAATGCGGGGTAGAATATAAGGAGCAACCTTGTCCGGCGGAGCAAGTAGATGCTCAGGATGATAGTTCCGGACAGCTCTGGAGGGGAACATAAGTTCACAGAAGTGGTTGGAAAACCTTGAAGAATCTTTTGTCGGTTTGCTCTTTTCATTCTCATCAATAGGAGCGGGTGTCTTCGCCTTCTTAGATAGGTGTGTGGCTCCTAATGAAGAGTGCGCCATAGAATTCGGCTTTTGGTGTGCCTTTTTTGTGGCCGGTTTCCTTTGAGCTTTCTCCTAGCCTTTCCTGGTGGCCATCCTGAGAAAGGAAGGAAAATAAGAAAACATTAAACCCAAAGAATAATTTTAACAAAAACATACAAGTGAAGGATAGTGCCTGAAAGAAATCTTGCAACAAAGTAATCGTAAAGACATGGGTCACAACAATTGGCATGGGATGCAAGAGGAAGTAAAGCATGCAATGGCATCAGAGGAGTAATCTCAAGCATCCATAACAAAGAGCAAGTCATGTTCAATGAGTATCTAATTAGCAAGCAAAGCGGACTCAATGCGTATAGAAGACAACAAGTGAATGAGGAGAAGCACCCAATTGAAAGTACATTATTAAAAGAAACCAAAATGGCATTCATGCATTTCCTCGAACACTTGGCATGCAATTATCAAGAAAAGAGCAATTATGAGATACTCAACCAATTTGAAGCCCAAAATGAAACATCAATCATCATATAAACATCACATATTGGCAAAGATAAGGAAAAAATGACAAAAGATCTATTAAAGCAAATTAAACTCAAATTCAACATCCATGGAAAAATAAGGAAAAGGAAAAGTAAGCAAACAAAAGTAAGTAATATAATCATGCAACTAAAAGAGAAACTACGTAAATCAAGAAGACTACTCTAACTAGAAGGAGAAATAATGCAAAGAAGGTAATAGATGAGATATAGAGGAAGTAGAACCTTGAGAAGTGTAACAGAACAAGGTTGAATTTTCTTTTGTGAAGATGAGAAAGAAATAGAAGAGATATTGTGCCACCGGAGGAGGTGGTTGTCGCCGGTGAGTGGCCGGAGACGGTAGTGGTGGATTGTGGAAGAATAAGAAGAGAAAGGGGCTTATGGAGAAAGAAGAAGAAAAAAATAAGAAAAGAAAGGGGGTGAGAAAGACAGGGCGCGCAGCTTTAAAACTGGTTCGCGCAACCGACGCGCGCGCACAGTGCGCTGGCGTGTTAGTGAGATGTTGGCAAGGGACGCATGCGTGTCAGTGGCGCGCACGCGCGAGGCAGTTGTGCCCCTGGCACAGGACTGGCACAAAGTTGGCACAAGTCTCTGGGTTTTATACCAGAGTTCGCATGTGGCGCAGGCACGCGGACGCGCGCACTGCGCGGACGCGTCGGTGTGGGCACAAGTGTGGCATAAGTGTGGCATAACTCTCTGGTTTTTGTACCAGGGAGTCCACATAGCGCCATCGGCGCGCGCGCACAGTGCGCTTGTGCGTTGATGGGCGATTTGCAAAGGTGCGCGCAGGCGGCAAGCACGCGGACGCGTGGGTGTCTGGCGCGAGATGGGCATGAAGTGGGCATGACTCTCGGGTTTTTGGCCCAAGAGTTGGAAGTGCACCACTGGCGCGCGCGCACAGTGCGCTGGCGCGTTGGTGCCCATTTATCCTTTTCTCTTCTCTCTTTTTTTTCACAACATAACAAGACCTATTCTAACACATTCTTGGTCGGTGCCTAAGCTAGTAGTCAAAGAGAACACTTCACAATTTCATGCATTATCCAAAACATAGCATTCTCCCTTCTTCAACAATTCATCCGTACCAAAATGATGAAAACTATATGAATATCCTATCTATTCAACAAGAAGAATAAAACTAGCATTCCTATGTAATCAATCAATCATCAAGAAATCACAAAATTCACAAGAACATAAGGTTACAAACAAGATGGTTTACACAAGGAAGATCTTACCACGGTGGGGTGCCTCCCACCAAGCACTTTTCTTTAACGTCCTTAAGTTGGATGGTCCTTTTCTTAAGCTTCCTCTCTCCTTGGTGCATCCTCCAATAGGAACACCTCTGGCTCTTTTGGGAGCTTGTAGCCATGATACTTCTTCACTCTATGTCCATTCACTTTAAAAGTTGCTTCACTCTTGGGATCAAACAACTCCACCATTCCATAGGGTTTTATCTCCTTCACCTTGAAAGGTCCTTCCCATCTAGAGCGGAGCTTGCCAGGCATGAATCGAAGCCTTGAGTTGTAGAGGAGGATGTCATCACCTTCTTGAAAGTCCTTCTTCCGGATGTGATGTGATGGTCATGAAATGCCTTAGTCTTTTCCTTGTAGATCCGGGCATTCTCATATGACTCGTTCCTCAAACACTCAAGTTCCTCTAGCTGTAATTTTCTGGCTTCACCCGCCTTGGTCAAATCCATGTTGCACTGCTTTACCGCCCAATAGGCTCTATGCTCAATTTCCACCGGAAGGTGGCATGCCTTACCATAAATGATCCGGAAGGGACTCATCCCTAACGGAGCCTTGTAGGCCGTTCTATAGGCCCATAGTGCATCCCCTATCTGGAGGCTCCAATCCTTTCTTTGTGGATTGACCACTTTCTCCAAAATTCTCTTAATCTCCTGGTTGGAAACTTCCACTTGTCCATTGGTTTGCGGATGATAAGTAGTAGCAACCTTATGCGATACTCCATAGCGCTTGAGCAATGCCTCTACTTTCCTGTTACAAAGTGGGATCCTTGGTCGCTCACGATTGCTCGTGGCGACCTATAACGCATATAATGTTATTCCTAATAAAAGAAACAACGGTATTGGCGTCGTCAAGGTGGGTAGGTATGGCCTCTACCCACTTTGACACGTAGTCAACCACTAACAGAATATACGGATACCACTCGAGTTGGGAAACGGTCCCATAAAGTCAATGCCCCATACATCAAATATCTCACAGAACAATATAGGTTGCTGAGGCATTTCATCCCTTTGGGATGTGTTTCTCGACTTCTAACACTGATGGCAAGACACACAGAACCGGTTAGCATCCTTGAATAAGGTTGGCCACCAGAATCCACAATCCAACACCTTTTTAGCGGTCCTTTGTTGGCCAAAGTGGCCACCACATTCGGACGAATGACAAGCTTTAAGAATGGGTTGGATTTCAGACTCCGGGACACATCTTCGAATTACTTGGTCCACTCCTCTCTTCCATAAGTGAGGATCATCCCAAATATAGTATTTGGAATCACTCCTCAACTTATTCCTTTGGTGCTTAGAAAAGTTGGGAGGGAAGAGTTTCGCAACCAAGTAGTTCGCCATTGGGGCAAACCAAGGAAAACTATCCGTCACAGCATGCAAACTATCCAATGGGAATGAGTCATTGATAAAAAATGGATCAAATTTCAAATTTTCAATGCGGCTTAAATGATCCGCAACCAGGTTTTGAGATCCACTCCGGTCCCTAATCTCAATGTCGAATTCTTACAAAAGCAAGATCCAACGTATGAATCTAGGCTTTGACTCATTCTTTGTCAATAAGTACTTTAAAGCTGCATGATTTGTGTATACCACTATCTTTGATCCTAGCAAATAAGATCTGAATTTATCTAAAGCATGAACAATAGCTAGGAGTTCCTTTTCAGTAGTGGTATAGTTGGATTGTGCTGCATCCAATGTTTTAGAAGAGTAAGCAATGACATAAGGGAATTTACCATCGCGCTGTGCAAGCGCGGCACCTACAGCATGGTTTGACGCATCGCACATTATCTCAAATGGCAACGTCCAGTTGGGGCCTCGCACAATTGGTGCCGTGGTAAGAACTCTCCTTAGCTCTTCAAAAGCTTTCACACATTCGCTGTCAAACTCAAAATCCATATCTTTTGGAGTAGGTGCGACAATGGCAAAGCAATCTTGCTGAAATCTTTGATAAAGCACCTATAGAATCCTACATGTCCTAGAAATGAGCGGACCTCCCTCACAGATGAGGGGTGAGGTAAAATGGTGATAACATCGACCTTGGCCGGGTCTACAGAAATGCCTTCATGAGATACTACATGTCCTAACACTATACCTTGTCTTACCATAAAGTGACATTTTTCAAAATTTAAGACAAGATTAGTATCAACACATCTAGCTAAGACCTTGGCCAAGTTCTCTAAGCAACAATCAAATGAAGTACCATAAACACTGAAGTCATCCATAAAGACTTCCAGACAATTCTCCATTAGATCGGAAAAGACACTCGTCATACACCGCTGAAAAGTAGCAGGTGCATTGCATAGTCCAAATGGCATCCTTTTATAGGCAAAAGTGCCAAACGGACAAGTAAATGTGGTCTTTTCTTGATCTTCAGGAGCAATGTGAATCTGGAAGTAACCAGTGAATCCATCAAGAAAACAATAATGGGATTTACCCGCCAAACGGTCCAACATCTGATCGATAAAGGGCAAAGGGTAGTGGTCCTTTCTTTTAGCAGCGTTCAATCTTCTATAATCAATGCACACTCGCCACGCATTTTGTACTCTTTTGGTGACCACTTCACCATCATCCTTTTTGACCGCAGTGATGCCCGACTTCTTAGGAACAACCTGGACCGGGCTCACCCATTCACTGTCAGAAATTGGGTATATGATACCCGCATCAAGTAATCTTGTGACCTCTTTCTTCACCACATCGAGGATAGTTGGGTTGAGCCTTCTTTGCGGTTGCCTAACCGACCTAGCTCCTTCTTGGAGAAATATCCGATGCATGCACTTGCGAGGGTCAATCCCCACAATATCAGCTAGGCTCCATCCAATTGCCTTCTTGTACTTTCTTAGAACATCTAGGAGCTTTTCTTCTTCTTTACTTGAAAGCTCACTAGAAATAATGACCGAAAACCATTGGTTGTCCTCTAAGAAAGCATACTTCAAATGAGATGGAAGGGGCTTCAGTTCACTCTTTGCCTCAAGCTGAGGTTCCTTTTCATCAAGTTCATGGAGTTCATTCTTAACAATTTTCTCATGTTCATCCTCTTGGTCATCCGTCTCCTCAACAATAGGGTAGCACGACTTGTTGTGATCTTCTTCTTGCACTTCGGGAGGATGTTTCATGGCTTCTTCTAAATTCAACTTGATAGTCTTGTCTCCAACCTCAAAGGAATATGTGCCGGTGAAGGCATCTAACTTGAATTTAGAGGTCTTGAGGAAGGGTCTACCAAGTAGAACGGAGGATGAGCTTCTATTTTCTGTTGAAGGCATTTCAAGGATGTAAAAGTCAATCGGAAAAACCAAATCCTTGATCGCCACAAGTACATCTTCTGCTATTCCCATCACCGTGATCACACTTTTATCGGCTAAGGCAAACCTCACCGCCGACTTCTTTAATGGAGCTAAATTCAACCGCACATAGATAGAAAGTGGCATGATGCTTACACAAGCTCCCAGGTCACACATACAATCATGAAAAGTGCGCCCACCAATACAACAAGATACCAAACAAGGTCCAGGGTCACCACATTTCTTTGGAATAGGTTCCATCAAGGAAGAAATTAAACTACCCAAGGATAATGTCTCCAATTCTCCTATCCTATCTTTGTGTGTACACAAGTCTTTGAAAAATTTTGCATACTTTGGAATTTGTTGAATAGCATCAAGAAGTGGTATGGTTACCTCAACCTTCTTGAACACTTGAAGCATGTTCAAATCAAATTCCGGTGTTTTCTTTGCCTTCTTCACCATGGATGGGAATGGAATAGGAATGGACTCATTCACTATAGCTTTCCTCTTGGGTTTCTTGAGGCTTACTCCTTCTTCCTCATGCCTTTTGTCTACCACCTCTTCTTCATGTGGAGCTTCAACAACCACTTCTTCCTCATGAAAGTCTCCCATGATCCTTGGAGGTACCTCCTCCAATGTAGTCCCCGACCGTAGAGTGATGGCATTGAGACCACCCTTTGGGTTTGGTTGGGGTTGGGATGGAAGGTTAGAAGAGCTTGAGGGTTGGTTGGTGTTGTTGTTGGGGGTTGATGGTTGGTTTGACATGGCCATCTTTGAAAGCATGTTGGTGAGGTTAGCCAATTGAGCACCCAAGGCATCAAATTAAGCCTTGTTGCTCTTGTCCTGTTTCTCCATGGCAGCTCTAAGCTCATCAACTTGATTGTTGGAAGATGGAGGAGTTTGGTTGGATTGTTGTCTATAGTGTGGTGCTTGGTACTTGGTGTAGTTATTTTGGTTTTGGTTGGAGTGGCCTTGGTTGGCTTGGTAGTTGGTGTTGTTTTGATGGTATTGGGATGAAGATTGGTTGTTGTTGTGACAAGAAGAAGAGTTGTTCCATCTTTGGTTTTGATTGTTCCCTTGTGCATTATCCTTCCACCCTTGATGTTGATTACCACCTTGAGGGTAATTATTTTGGCCTTGAGAAGGATAGGGTGGATGGTTGTTGTAATTCACATTGGCTACTACAAGAGCATGTTCTTCTTGAATTTGATGGTTGATCGGTGTAATGTGTGGTGCTAGAGCACAAACCACAAATCCTAGGAGGGCCTTCAAGTTGAGCAACTAGAGGTGGGGCTTGGACGGCTTGGATGGAGTAGTATTCCTTTTGATCCTTTTGTATTTGTGTAAGGATGGTGGTCATATCCCCAAGTGCTTTGGTTAGGCTTGATTCGGAAGGGGATGCTTCTACCACACCCTTGAGAGGATTACTTCTCACCCTTGTATGTTGTGTGGCTTCGGGAACATCCTTTATCAAATTCCAAGCTTCTCCCTCCATCTTGTTTTTCGAAAGGGAACCACCACTAGAAGCGGTGAGCAATCTTCTATCTTCCACACAAAGACCTCCGGTGAAGTAGCTAATGAGCAAGTGAGTGTTCATTCCATGGTGCGGACAAGATTCCAATAGCCTCTTGAACCGAGACCAATACTCATACAAACTCTCTTGGTCTCTTTGCATTATGCCCGAAATCTCTTTCCGGATGTAGTCGGTCTTCTCTGGTGGGAAGAATTTATCTAGAAACTCTCTTCTCAAGAAATCTCAATTAGTCACAATCTCATCCAGTAGCGAATAAAACCATGTCTTTGCTTGCCCTTCAAGAGAAAAAAGGAAGGCAAAAACCATGATAGCTACCTCATTGGCTCCATGCCTTCGAGCCGTAGAACAAGCAACTTGAAAATCTCTTAGATGTCGGATGGGGTCTTGACCCGGCAACCCATGATATTTAGGAAGTAGATGTATCAAGCTACTCTTCAATTTAAAATTTGGATCAAGGTTAGGATACCTTGCTTGCAACGGTTGAAGTATGATATACGGAGCTCCTTGCTCATGCAAAGTGATCCGTCGTGGCTCCGCCATGTGTGGCTCACCTGTAGGATGCAAAGATGTATTATTAGTGCCAACAGAAGAATAGGAAGTAGTGGACTCTAAGTCGCTCTCGGTACCGCCTAGTGATTCGGTGTGTTCCTCAAGAGAGGCCGAAGTACTAGCCGTATAATCCAACCGCCGTCTAGCTTGCCGAGTATGTAACAAAGTTCTTTCAATCTTAGGATCAAAATCGGCTAAGCTAGAATTCGGTTGAGACCGAGTCATCAAACTTGAGAGTCATAGCACAAATGTAAAAGAAATCTAAACTATAGCTAAGTATTGAAAGCAATTAAACTATCCACAATATTCACATATTCACATAACCAATATTAAGGCATATGTTGCAACCATTCCCCGGCAACGGCACCAAAAATTTGATGGGGGCTCGGGGTGCGTCGGTAAAGATTTTCTCAATAAAGTCGCGTTGCAAGTATAGCTCTACCAACAACAATTCTCGAGTATCAAATTTAGAAAGGGATTTGGTTGTCACAAGTTCAACCCCAATAGAAATAACCGAAGTATTCAAACCTCGGGTCGTCTCACAAGGAATGGGCAAACATGTGCTTCTACATTGGTTAGAAATCCGGGGTTGTGAGTCATGAGAAAGAATTTAAACTAGGAATCTTAACAAGCAAGTAATCTTAAATTGCAAGAAACTAATTCAAATAACTAAGCAAGATATGAGCAATTCCAAACTAACAAAGTAACATCCAATATGATTCTATTTTAAACTAAACAAGTAACTATAACTAAGACAAATAATCAAGAATTTGAGTTTTCAAATATGAATGATAAAAGCACCTCTTGGCTAGGCATGGGAATTGGGGTCACCATCCTTTTCTAATAACCATATCTTGACAATTATGAGGAACCAAACTCATTAAGTCTACTTCTATACTTGAAGTACGTCAAATGGTTTGGTCAACATCAACCCATAAGTTCTAACCTCACAACTAATTGACTTAATAGAAGGTTAGCATCAATGGCTATCAAATTGACCACTAAGGGCTCCCAAATCATCAAATCCATTAGACCCAATGACTCAAGTTTACCCAATTCCCTTAGCCTAGGCCAAGAGTAAAGAGAACTACTCCATAATCAAGGTAAACAATTCATCAAACACATGGTAAGCATTAACAAAAGACATGCTCCAAATTGCAATTAAATTGAAATTAACAAGTACCTACTAATAATTATCAACATACAATCACTCAAACAACACAATTAATCATAGAAATCATCAATGTAACATCAACAAATCAAGATTCACAACATTCATGAAATGGGTATAAAATGACAATTGACAAGAATTCATAAAACTATCACAAAATCTAAGCAAAATTATACTAAGAAATTCAAATTGAACAATTAAAACTAGTAATTAACAAGATCCAATTCACAATTCAACAAGGGAAGATCAAATTGAAGCTAGATCTAGAGAGGAACAAGGGTTTCTCTCTCTAGAAGAACAAAGAACCAAAAACTAGCTAAAAATTGTGTCTAGTGTAAAATGATTGATCCCCCATTCCCCCTAGCATCGTTGGATCTTTTTCCTGCAGAAACAGCTTGAATTTGGGCCTGATGAGCCTCAAAAATCGCCAGGCACGATTTTCTTTAATGAGGTCACGTGCAGCTTTCCGCGCGTGCGCGCCATGCGTGCGCGCCGATTGCTTTTGTGATCCACGCGTGCGCGCCAGGTGTGCGTGCACATCGATGGGAATTCTCTGATCCGCGCAGATGCGTCCATCCTTGCGTGCCACTTCTAGCTATCCTCATCCACGCGTGCGCGTGGAGTGCGCATGCGCGCCAATGCTGAATTTCCCAAAATCCAAATCTTCATGTTCCTTCCTCTTGTGCATGCTTTCTTTCATTCTTTTAGGCCATTCCTACCCTATAATTCCTGAAATCACTCAACAAATATATCACGGCATCGAATGGCAATAGAAGAGGATTAACGTATGGCAATTTTAAGGCAAAATAAGCATGTTTTTCATCATGGAGAAATATTAGGAAGGAAACATAAAATCATGAATTTCTTGTGAATAAGTGCGGAAAATATTGACAAAACCCCCTAAATTCTATACAATATAAACCACAAAATTGGGGTTTATCAGCGCTTATTCTAAAAGTTTTGGCCCAAAGTTTGGCCAAACGAACCAAAAACGCTACGCGGTTAGACCGGGCCCAAGTTGGGCCCAAACCCAACACGTATACACTCTTTAATGAGCCATTTTCAGCTCATAACATCCACATACACAAAGAGCGGCGCTGGTTTTGAGAGAGGAGAGGAAGAAGAAGAGCACTATTCATCTCATCCTTCTTTTGGCCATATCTTGAGCTACGGAGCTCCGATTGATAAGCCGTTTGCGCCCACGCGAAGATCTCATCGAGATCTTCATTTCTATCTAGTCAAAGTGGTAATAAACTCACTCTTTCCTTCCCAATTTATCTGCCCTATGTCATTTTTGAAAATAGCATTTTGGATTGTTGAGTTTCTTTGTGTTCTTGTTGTTTAGGTGTAATCTAACTTGGGTGAGTAGTGGGTTTTACCCCAAAATTTATTAGGCAAGGCAAGATATCACTAAACTCTTGTGTTTAGTTGAATTTCATAAACCTTAGCTTTGATTCTTGTTGTTTTTCATGATATAGAGTGTTCTTGGTGTTGTTTGGTGTTGAGTGGAGGCTTGAAAGCTTGTGGTGAAGTGGTTTTGTGCGTGGAGGATAATCGACCAAGGTACGGTTTGGGTTTCCTTTATGTAGTATATAATGTTTCGTGAAACTTAGGCTAGTGGCCTTTAAGATAGGTTTGAATAATGTGGTTGTATGATTAATTGTATATAAATGCTATGTTTGTTTGTGGTTCAGATGGAGGTTGTATGAGTTTGAATATGATGACATGTATATAGATGTTGGTGAATGATGATATTGAATAATGATGATTGTGTGGAAGGATAATAAACTATAATGTTTGTTGATATTGAGGTATGATAAATGATTCTTATGAGTAGTGAGGTTGTGTTAAAGTTGTGATGTTGGAATCTTGATGAGAAAATTGTGGAATTATTGAGTTTGTGGTGTGTAACTTGATTAAATTAGATGTTGCATTGATTGGATTGTGATGGAAAGGTAAAGGATAGTATTTGATAGTGTTTTATGGTGAACTTGAATAGCCTTTGACTTGGTTTGATTGTGAATTTTGGAAGTTTGAGAACCTAGCAAATTTTTGGTAAAAACCAATTTTTGGTGAACTTTGACAGATCATAACTTGAGCCTCTATTTTTGAAATTTAGTTGAAATTTATCTTAAATTAAAGTTCATTTAAAGATCTTTAAATTGGTATAAAGTTTGATGAAAATGGATTTTTATAGAGGAAGTTATAAATGTTTAAAGTTTGGTGTTTAAAACTGAATTCTGCAACTTTACAGAATTTTACAATTCTGGGATGGCATGCTACGCGAGCACCCCATACGTGGGCGTGCATCTCTACCAGGCCCTCATGCATACGCAGCCCTATGTATGTGTATGCGAGATGGGCCAAAAACAGGTATGCGTACGGGAACCTATGGTATGCGTACGCATACACCCTATTTTGCTGAAAAATAAATTTTCTTCACTTTTAAGGGTTGTCTAGCTTTCCAAACTTCTTTAACTTTTCCTTAAGACTTGTGGCTAGTAATTAAACTATAAGACTAGTGAAGATGGGATAATTAATTTGAATTGGTGATTTTCTTGATATGAGTTAGAACCGGTGACATAGGCTTTAGAAGGTTTGTGGACGACATTAGTGAATGTGGTGTGGTGGGCTATTTTTCTTTGACGAGACCTTGAGATTTGGAATTATTATGTCATATTTGGGAAACTTGAGGATTGATGATGATGATGATGATAATGATGAGATTGGAACTTGAGAGCCTGGAAAAGGATAATGAATCTATTGAATAATGAGAGTGTGCAGGGCACTATATCCCTGGCGTAGCAAATTCTCTGCTGCATGAGTATGCAGGACACTATATCCCTGGCGTGGCAGTTTTTCTGCTGCAAGAGTGAGGCGGGTACTATATCCCTGGGGTGAAGTTATGATTGACAACCTTTCTGCTACATAAGTGTGCAGGGCAGTATATCCCTGGCATAGCAGATTCTCTGCTGCAGGAGTGAGCCGGGCACTATATCCCTGGGATGCGCATTATGTGATAGTGTGCAGGGCACTATATCCCTGGTGTGTCAAAAAGGCAACATCACCGGAGATGTGTCGGATTGGTATTTTGAACCGACAAGTGATATCACGAGCCAAAATAGAATAGACATTCATCATATGCATCTTTTACCTGCTTGTTTACTTTGATTACTTGAATTATGCCTATTTGGATAATATGTCTAAATACTAGTTGGCTTACCTGTTATACATGAATATTAATTGTGCTTTACTTGTTTTCATTAAATGTGTTTTACTGGCGTTAAGGAAGATTGGGAGGCAGTGGCGATGGGATCGCATGGAGGTTAGGTTGGCGAAGGCTGTGGGATACAGCGGTGTGATTAGTATTAGTTAGAAATCGCCTAAGTTTAGATAACCCTGTTTATGGCTTATGGTTTAAGTTATTTTTTTTTTGTTAAGCTTGAATATCTATGACGTGAAGTTCTAGGATTGCCTTTGGCATCCCGAAACCTTATATCTTTTATATTGGGCACTGTTACTATACTGAAAACCTCCGATTCTCATACCATATGTTGTTGTTTTTTAGATGCAGGCCGCAACCCACCTCGGTGACTTTGCGGATGGTGACAGAGCGAAGGATCTTTTATTATCTTGTATTTTGGTTATTATGATGTAGCTCTCTCACTTTTGTTATTATCCTCTGTTTTCCTAGAGGCGTACTTTGAGAGATAAGTTTTATAAGCTGTTTTAACTCAACAACTCTGTTATGTCTGCATTATAACTAGTCGGCCTAAACTCTGCGGGCTGCGGCTAGTACTCTATGGTTATATATATATATATATATATATATATATATATATATATATATCTATATATATATATATATATATATATATATATATATATATATATATCTATCTTGACTATTATTAAGTTTCATGTTATATCTTATGCATTACGCTTTCAGTCATCGTGTGTGAACGCTTCATGGTTTGTAAATCCGCTTTATGTGATTTTGAGCTTTATTCCTTCTTTGGGCTCCTAGTATTATTATTTCTTACTATATTTATTAATGTATGAGCTTTAGAACTGTCGTGACGCCTTGTTATCCTTCACTTTACGGCTAGAGGTAAGGTTTAGGTTAACGAGGTGTTGCACCATTATTCAGCAGGACCTCACTAAGAAAATGCAAGATCCCGAGAGCTTTTTTGGCAAAAATTCTCAGGAAAATTTCAAGCAGAATAACTTCAAAAACCAGCAGTTTCAGCTCTCTTAACCATATCAGGCACTTTTTCAGTCTCAGAATTATCCTAACTTGGCGTCTATTATTGCAGAACTCTCCAAGAATACTCACATTTTTATGAACGAAATCAGAGCTTCACTCAGAAACTTGGAGATCCAAGTGGGTCAGTTGAGCAAGCAAGCACCTGAAAGGCCTCCTAATACTCTTCCTAGTGATATAGTGCCTAATCCAAGAGAAGAATGCAAGGCCATCCATCTGAGAAGTGGTAAAATAGCAGGTCCAAAGGCAAAGGTTAGTGAAGAGCCAGTTGAAAAAGAAGCTCCGAAGGAGGTGCAGAGTAAGGAAGAGCACGCCCCCTCTAGACACCCAGACAACCCTTTTTCGGTTGATCTGGAGAAGTATCTAGCGTTGTCTAAGGCACCTAAGTACAAGCCCAAGTTGCCATACCCTCAGAGGCTTCAGAACGCCTTCATGGACAAGCAGTTTTCTAGATTTTTAGAGGTCTTCAGGAAGCTTCAGATCAACATCCCTTTTATTGTTTGCCGGCCATGCTTTTTATTATTTTTTAGATGGATATTCTAGCTATAATCAGATTGCTGTAGACCCTCGAGATCAGGAAAAGACAGCATTCACATGCCCCTTTGGAGTATTTGCTTACCAGAGGATGCCGTTTGGACTCTGTAATGCCCCAACAACTTTTCAGAGGTGTATGCTCTCTATTTTCTCAGACATGGTTCAAAATTTCATTGAGGTATTTATGGATGATTTTTTTGTTTTTGGTAATTCTTTTGATTCATGCCTTAAGCATCTTTCCTTGGTCTTGAAACGGTGTCAAGAAACAAACCTTGTTTTAAATTGAGAAAAATGTCATTTTATGGTCACTGAAGGTATTGTTCTTGGGCACCAGATTTCAAGCAAAGGAATTAAGATTGACAAAGCTAAGGTGGAGGTAATTGAAAAATCACCACCACCCACTAATGTTAAGGCAATCCGGAGTTTCTTGGGACATGCAAGATTTTAAAGGAGATTTATAAAGGATTTTTCTAAGATTGCTAAACCTTTGAACAACCTCTTGGTTGCGAACATTCCTTTTAATTTTGATAATGATTGTTTGCATTCCTTTGAAACTCTGAAAGCTAGGCTTGTTTCTGATCCCATTATAGCTCCTCCCAAGTGGGATTTACCATTTGAATTGATGTGTGATGCCAATGATTATGCCATTGGAACCGTCTTGGGACAGAGACAAGATAAGCTCATGCATGTCATTTACTATGCTAGTCGTGTGCTAAATGACGCGCAAAAGAATTACACAAATACAGAAAAAGAATTACTGGTTGTAGGATATACTTTTGATAAGTTTAGGTCCTATTTAATTGGTTTTAAGGTTATTGTTTTTACTGACCATGCTGCTCTTAAGTACCTTCTAACCAAGCATGATTCTAAACCAAGATTAATCAGGTGGGTGCTCTTTCTTCAAGAGTTTGATATTGAAATTAGAGACAAGAAGGGGTCAGAGAATCAAGTAGCTGACAATCTTTCAAGAATTGAGCCTGAGGAAGGAGAGCAAGAATCCACTCCTGTGACTGAGACCTTTTTGAATGAGCAACTCTTCATGATTCAGAGGGCTCTGTGATTTACAGATGTTGCAAACTACAAAGCCATGAGGTTCATCCCCAAGGAGTAGACTAAACAACAAGTTAAAAAGCTTTTAAATGATGCCAAGTACTACTTGTGGGAGGAACCTTATCTTTTTAAGAGATGCTGAGATGGTATAATCCGGCGATGTGTCTCGGATGAGGAATCACAGCAGATTCTCTGGCATTTTCATGGTTCCGAGTACAGAGGCCACTTTGGTGGTGAAAGGACGGATACTAAGGTCCTTCAGAGCGATTTTTATTGGCCGACTCTCTTTCGAGACTCTCAGGAATTTGTGAGGAACTGTGACAAGTGCAAGAGGGCGGGGAACCTTCCCCACAATCATGAGATGCCACAGCAAGGTATTCTAGAGATTGAGTTGTTTGATGTGTGGGGTATTGATTTCATGGGTCCTTTCCCACCCTCATACTCAAATACTTACATCTTGGTGGCAATGGATTATGTGTCCAAGTGGGTGGAAGCAGTGGCTTTACCCACTAATGACGCCGAAGTGGTGATGAGCTTTCTTTAGAGATATATCTTCAGCTGGTTTGATGTCTCGAGGACACTAATTAGTGATGGAGGAAGCCACTTTTGTAACAGACAGTTGGACTTACTTCTTCAGAGATATGGAGTTTGTCATAAGGTGGCAACACCTTATCACCCTCAGACAAGTAGACAGGTTGAGGTCTCCAATAGAGAACTTAAGATGATTCTGGAGAAGACCACTAGTACTTCAAGAAAGGACTGGGTTAGGAAGCTTGATGATGTTCTCTGGGCATACCGGACGGCATTCAAGACTCCTATTGATATGTTCCCCTATCAATTGGTCTATGGTAAGGTCTGTCACTTGCTAGTAGAGTTAGAGTACAGTGCATACTGGACAACAAAGTTCCTAAACTTTGATGCCAAAGCTGCAAGAGAAAAGAGGTTGCTCCAACTGAATGAGCTTGACAAATTCAGAAACTCAGCTTATGAGAATTCTAAGCTCTATAAAGAAAAGACCAAGGTGTGGCATGACAAGAAGATAGCCACAAGAGCTTTTGAGTCAGGTCAGAAAGTCTTATTGTTCAACTCAAGGCTCAAGCTCTTTTCTGGAAAGCTGAAGTCCCAGTGGTCAAGACCCTTTGTGGTAACCAGAGTGTCGTCGCATGGTCATGTGGAACTTCAAAAAGAAAACTCAGATAGAAGGTTCACAGTCAATGGCCGAAGGCTGAAGCACTATCTTGGAGGCAAGATTAATCGTTAGAGGTCTGCTCATCTGCTTACTTAGCAAAACTGAACGTCAAGTTAGTGACGTTAAAGAAGTGCTTGTTGGGAGGCAACTGACAGGGGGAAATCGTCAATAAAGAATTCACAAAAATAATTGCGTTGTAAGTATAGATCTAAACCGACAATTAATCCTCAATCAAATTTAATTTGTTTGTCACTAAAGCAAACCCAATAAAAATAACCGAAGTATTAAACCTCGGGTCGTCTCTCAAGAAATTGCAGGGAAGTATGTTACTATTGGTTTTGGGATTATATCTTTTTGGGTTTTTGAAATGTGGAACAAGGAATGTAAATAACAAGGAAATAAAATAATAATTAAGAAAAGTCATAGCAAGGATTGATAATTGGAATTTCTATCCCCATTATCATAGTCACTTGTGATGGTAATTGTAAATTGCACTCGCTTAGTTAACCTCTAACAATTGAAGGTAAGTCAAGTGAGAAAATCAACATGAACCCTCAAGTCCTAGTCAACTCCTAAGAAAAGACTAGAGTTAGTGGAATTCAAGTGAACTAGCAACTTTCAATTGTCAATCAACAAGAGACTTTGACAATTCAAGAGTCTCTAATTACTCAATCTTAGCTAAGAACATAAAAAGCTAGTTTAAAATCCTACCAAGCATTTTATCAAACACTTGGTGGGCACAACATGAAAACATAGAAAATTAACAAGAGAATGTAAATACTAAAACCAACAATTGCAAAATCAATGATAACAAATAATAGAAGAAGCAATAAACATAAAATACCTCAAATTGCATTAAAAGGGAAATCAAATCTATCATGAAGAATTCATAAACTAAATTGGCAACATAAAGTAATCAACAAGGGAAATAAATAAACTAGAAAGCTAGAACAATTAAAAGTAGAAGAGAAACTAAATTAAAGCAAAGTAAAAATCTGAAATTGAGAAAAACTAAACCTAAAAACCTTAAAACCTAGAAAGAGGAGAGAGCCTCTCTCTCTCTAGAAAACTACATCTCAAACCTAAAATTATGTGAATGAAAGTTGTCCCAATGATTCCCCCACTCTGCAGCCTCTAATCTGTGTTTTCGGGCTTGGAACTGGGCCAAAAACAGCCCAGAAATCGCCCCCAGCATTTTCTGATACGTGCAGCACGTGGCTCTGTCACGCGTACGCGTCGCTGAATTTTCACAAGGTCACGCGTACGCATCATCCACGCGTACTCATCGCTTAACTGCATGGCAACTATGGCAAATTGCATAACATTTCGAAGCCCCGGATGTTATCTTTCCAAGGCAACTAGAACCGCCTCATTCGGATCTCTCTAGCTCAAGTTATGATCGATTTAGTACGAAGAGGTCAGGCTTGACAGCCTAGAAATTCCTTTAATTTCTTGTATTCCTTCCACTTTTGCATGCTTCATTTCCATCCTCTAAGCCATTCCTACCCTATAAACCCTAAAAATACTTAACAAATATATCACGGCATCGAATGGTGATAAGAGAGGATTAAAATTAGCAAATTTAAGGCCAAACAAGTATGTTTTCAATTATATCACAAAATTAGGAAGGAAAATGTAAAACATGCGAATTCTATGAATAAGTGTGAGAATAGTGGATAAAATCCACTCAATTAAGTACAAGATAAACTCTAAAAATGGGGTTTATAAATCTCCCCATACTTAAACATTAGCATGTCCTCATTCTAAGCTCAAGAGAACCTAAAGAGTGAAGAGGAATGATAGAAAGTATGAAATGCAACCTATCTATATGAATGCAACTAAATGCAAAATGCTTTTACCTACTTGGGTAAAAGTAAACAAATCCTTCAAGAAGAAATATGAACTGGATTTCACTAATTCAAATCATAAAATAAGGTACAAGTAAACTTGCAAAAGAAGATAGCTCATGAAAGTCGGGAACAAGGAATCGAGCATCGAACCCTCACTGGAAGTGTATACACTCTAATTACTCAAGTGTTTAAGGTTCGATTCTCTCAATTCTCTACTAACCTTGCTTTCTAAGACTTGCTCTTCTTCTACCAATCAACAGAAATTTAATGCACAAATACATAAATCAAGAGGTCTTTTAAGGGTTGTAATGGGGTCAAGGTCAAGGTAGGATTGTATTTGGTCAAGTGGACTAAAATCTAAATCCTTAATTAACCTAAACTTCTCACCTAACTTAGGACAATCCATGTAATCATAATATAAAGCCTAACTACCCATTAACTATGTTTACCACATATTCATGCATCCGATTTTGAGTACAGTACATATGCATTGCTATCACAATTTACTTTGGGGCATTTTGTCCCCTTTTGTTATTTGCTCTTTTTTTCTTTTCTTTTTCTCTCTTTTTTTTTTATTTTTTTCTTTTGTTTTTCTCAATGCATACGAGTAAGATATTGAATGCAAGAATATATGCTCAAATATTGTTTTGCACATTTTCACAAGAATATACAACACCCAATTCTCAAACCAAATGTTTCCAAACCCAACTTCCCAACGCTTAATTCATGAACACTCTCACTAGTCTAAGCTAACCAAGGATTCAAATTAAGGAAATTATTGTTTTCCTCTTAGAGTTAGTGATGAGTTAAAGTAAAAAATAAATGGGGTTAAAAGGCTCAACATTGGTTTACAAAGGATAATGAAAAGGTTAAGGCCATATGGGTATGTAAGCTCAGTGAAACAAGAACTCAATCATATAAGTATATGCATACATCAAATAATAGAAATATAGAATTAAGCAAGATAAAGATCACAATTTTAGAGAGAACAACACATACCAAAAATAAAATATTGGTTTATAAGATGCAACCAATCAATAGGCTCAAAATCTCACTGGTTTTGTGTGTTCGAGCTCTAAACCATGTTCCAGAATAAAATTCTTCAAGCAAGTTTAACAAGAATTTTAATTCAAATTAGTAAAATGCTATAAAAGGTTTCTTGAAAAAAGAAAATATTACTTCAACCAAGTAGTAGCTAAATGCATAAAATCAAACAAACATGCAATCAAACATGCAAATGCAACAACAAATTTAACATAGAAAATTAAACATTGGTGTTGAGAAAGAAATAACTAACCCACGGAAGTCGGTATCGACCTCCCCACACTTAAAGATGGCACCATCCTCGGTGCATGCAAAGAAGTACAAGTGGACGGGTGGTACGCGAAATTGTTACTCAGGTTGTGAATTATTGTTCGAAATTGATTCCCTGGCGATGGCACCAAAAATAGATGCACAGAACCATGGTCTAAACATATCTTCACAACTTTGCATAACTAACCATCAAGTGCACTGGGTCGTCCAAGTAATAAACCTTACGTGAGTAAGGGTCGATCCCACGGAGATTGTTGGTATGAAGCAAGCTATGGTCACCTTGTAAATCTCAGTCAGGCGGATATAAAATAGTTATGGAGTTTTCGAAATTAATACTAAAATAAGGATAGAAATACTTATGTAAATCATTGGTGAGAATTTCAGATAAGCGTATGGAGATGCATTCATTCCTCTGAACCTCTGCTTTCCTGCTGTCTTCATCCAATCAGTCTTACTCCTTTCTATGGCTGGCTTTGTGTAAGGATGTCACCGGTGCCAATGGCTACTTTCAATCCTCTCGGGAAAATGGTCCAAATGCTCTGTCACAGCACGGCTAATCGTCTGGAGGCATCACCCTTGTCGTTGGTTGCATCCTATTCCTCTCTGTGAAAATGGTCCGATGCGCTGTCACTGCATGGCTAATCATCTTGGAGGTTCTCGATCATACTGGAATAGAATTTACTATCCTTTTGCGTCTGTCACTACGCCCAGCACTCGCGAGTTTGGAGTTTGTCACAGTCATTCAATCCCAGAGTCCTACTCGGAATACCACGGACAAGGTTTAGACTTTCCGGACTCTCATGAATGCCGCCATCAATCTAGCTTATACCACGAAGATTTTGATTAAGAGATCTAAGAGATACTCATTCAATCTAATGTAGAACGGAAGTGGTTGTCAGGCACGCGTTCATAGGGAATGATGATGATTGTCATGTTCATCACATTCAGGTTGAAGTGCGAATGAATATCTTAGAAGCGAAATAAGATGAATTGAATAGAAAACTGTAGTACTTTGCATTAATCTTTGAGGAACAGCAGAGCTCCACACCTTAATCTATGGAGTGCAGAAACTCTACCGTTGAAAATACATAAGTAATGAAGGTCCAGGCATGGCCGAATGGCCAGCCCCCAAACGTGATCAATAGATCAAAAGATAATCCAAAGATGTCTAATACAATAGTAAAAGGTCCTATTTATAATAAACTAGCTACTAGGGTTTATAGAAGTAAGTAATTGATGCACAAATCCACTTCCGGGGCCCACTTGGTGTGTGCTTGGGCTGAGCTTGAAGTCTACACGTGGAGAGGTCATTCTTGGAGTTGAACGCCAGCTTTTGTGCCAGTTTGGGCGTTGAACTCCACTTTGCAACTTGTTTCTGGCGCTGGATGCCAGAATTGGGCAGAGAGCTGGCGTTGAACGCCAGCTTGCGTCATCTAAACTTGGGTAAATTATGGACTATTATATATTGCTAGAAAGCCCTGGATGTCTACTTTCCAACGCAATTGAAAGCGCGCCATTTTGAGTTCTGTAACTCCAGAAAATCCATTTTGAGTGCAGGGAGGTCAGAATCCAACAGCATCAGCAGTCCTTCTTCAGCCTCTGAATCTGATTTTTGCTCAAGTCCCTCAATTTCAGCCAGAAAATACCTGAAATCACAGAAAAACACAAAAACTCATAGTAAAGTCCAGAAATGTAAATTTAACATAAAAACTAATGAAAACATCCATAAAAGTAACTAGATTCTACTAAAAACATACTAAAAATAATGACAAAAAGCGTATAAATTATCCGCTCATTACAACACCAAACTTAAATTGTTGCTTGTCCCCAAGCAACTGAAAATCAAATAGGATAAAAAGAAGAGAATATACTATAAATTCCAAACTATCAATGAAACATAGCTCCAATCAGATGAGCGGGACTTGTAGCTTTTTGCCTCTTGAATAGTTTTGGCATCTCACTTTATCCATTGAAGTTCAGAATGATTGGCTTCTATAGGAACTCAGAGTTTAGATAGTGTTATTGACTCTCCTAGTTCAGTATGATGATTCTTGAACACAGCTATTTTATGAGTCTTGGCCGTGGCCCTAAGCACTTTGTTTTCCAGTATTACCACCGGATACATAAATGCCACAGACACATAATTGGGTGAACCTTTTCAGATTGTGACTCAGCTTTGCTAAAGTTCCTAATTAGAGGTGTCCAGGGTTCTTAAGCACACTCTTTTTTTTGCTTTGGACCTTGACTTTAACCGCTCAGTCTCAAGTTTTCACTTGACACCTACACGCCACAAGCACATGGTTAGGGACAGCTCGGTTTAGCCGCTTAGACTAGGATTTTATTCCTTTAGGCCCTCCTATCCACTGATGCTCAAAGCCTTGGGTACCTTTTTATTTGCCCTTGCCTTTTGGTTTTAAGGGTTATTGGCTTTTTGCTCTTGCCTCTTGGTTTTAAGAGCTTTTGGCTTTTTCTGCTTGCTTTTTTTTTCCTTTTTTTTTTTCGCCTATTTTATTTTTTTTTCTGCAAGCTTTGTTCTTTGCTGCTTTTTCTTGCTTCAAGAATCATTTTTATGATTTTTCAGATTATCAAATAACATGTCTCCTAGTCATCATTCTTTCAAGAGCCAACATATTTAACATTCTTAAACAACAACTTCAAAAGACATATGCATTGTTCAAGCATACATTCAGAAAACAAGAAGCATTGTCACCACATCAATATAATTAAACTAAGTTCAAGGATAAATTCAAAACTCATGTACTTCTTGTTCTTTTGAATTAAAACATTTTTCATTTAAGAGAAGTGATGGATTCATAGGACATTCATAACTTTAAGACAAAGTTACTAACTACTAATGATCATGTAATGAAGACACAAACATAGATAAGCACTTAACATAGAGAAAACGAAAAACAGAAGAAATAAGAACAAGGAATGAATCTACCTTAGTGATGGTGGTTTTTCCTTCTTGAGGAACCAATGATGTCCTTGAGCTCTTCTATGTCTCTTCCTTGTCTTTGTTGCTCCTCCCTCATTGCTTTTTGATCTTCTCTTATTTCATGAAGGATGATGGAGTGCTCTTGATGTTCCACCCTTAGTTTTCCCATGTTGGAACTTAATTCTCCTAGGGAGGTGTTGATTTGCTCCCAATAGTTTTGTGGAGGAAAATGCATATGAGGCATCTCCGGGATCTCATGGTGATGAGCTTCCTACGCCTCTTGAGCTCCATGAATGGGCTCTCTTGCTTGCTCCATCTTTTTCTTAGTGATGGGCTTCTCTTCCTCAATGTGAATGTCTCCTTCTATGGAAGCTCCAGCTGAGTAACATAGATGGCAGATAAAATGAAGAAAAGCTAGCCTTGCCCCAGGAGAGGACTTTTCGGCTATTTTGTAGAGTTCAAGGGAGATGACTTCATGAACCTCTACTTCTTCTCCAATCATGATGCTATGGATCATGATGGCCCGATCCACAGTAACTTCAGATCGGTTGCTAGTGGGGATGATGGAGCGTTGGATGAACTCCAACCATCCTCTAGACACAGGCTTGAGGTCCAATCTTCTTAGTTGAACCGGCTTGCCTTTGGAGTCAATCTTCCATTGAGCTCCTTCCACACATATTTCCATGAGGACTTGGTCCAACCTTTGATTAAAGTTGACCCTTCTAGTGTAGGGGCGTTCATCTCCTTGCATCATAGGCAAGTTAAACGCCAACCTCACATTTTCCGGACTAAAATCCAAGTATTTCCCCCGAACCATTGTAACATAGTTCTTTGGATCCGGGTTCTTACTTTGATCATGGTTCTTGGTGATCCATGCATTGGCATAGAACTCTTGAACCATTAGGATGCCGACTTGTTGGATGGGATTTGTTAGAACTTCCCAACCTCTTCTTTGAATTTCATGTCGGATCTCCGGATACTCATTTCTTTTGAGTTTGAAAGGGACCTCGGGGATCATCTTCTTCTTGGCCACAACATCATAGAAGTGGTCTTGATGAGCTTTGGAGATGAATCTTTCCATCTCTCATGACTCGGAGGTGGAAGTTTTTGTCTTCCCTTTCCCTTTTCTAGAGGATTCTCCGGTCTTAGGTGCCATTAATGGTAATGGAAAAACAAAAAGATTATGCTTTTACCACACCAAACTTAGAATATTGCTCGCCCTCAAGCAAGAAAATAAAGAATTAGATGAAGAAGAAGAAGAAAAGATGGAAAAGAGGGGGGAGGTGTGTTTCGGCCAAGAAGAGAAGAGAGGGTTGTGTTGTGTGAAAATGAGGAAGAATGGAAGGCTTTATATAGGGAAGGGAGGGGGGTTTAAGTTTTGGCCATATGGGTGGGTTTGGGTGGGAAATTGATTTGAATTTTGAAGGTAGGTGGAGTTTATTGGGTAGGTTTATGGGGAAGAGTGGGTGGATGTGAGTGGTGAAGGGTTTTGGGGAAGAGTGTTTATTGGGAATAGAGGATGATTGAGAAGAGAGTGAGTGGAGGTAGGTGGGGATCCTGTGGGGTCCACAGATCCTGAGATGATCCTGTGGGGTCCACAGATCCTGAGGTGTTCAAGGATTTACAACCTTGCACCAAATTAGGCATGTAAAATGCCCTTGCACACAACTCTGGGCGTTCAGCGCTAGGTTGGTGCCCATTTTGGGCGTTCAACGCCCATTTGTTGCCCATTTCTGGCGTTGAACGCTAGAACCATGCTTGTTCTGGGCGTTCAGCGCCAGCTCTTCTCCAGGGTGCAATTCTGGCGTTCAGCGCCCAGATGCTGCCCATTTTGGGCGTTCAGCGCCCAGATACTGCCCATTTTGGGCATTCAGCGCCAGAACCATGCTCTGTTCTGGCGTTGAACGCCAGACAGGTGCTTCCTCCAGGGTGTGATTTTTCTTCCGCTGTTTTTGATTCTGTTTCTAAATTTTTCGTTTATTTTGTGACTCCACATGATCATGAACCTAAGAAAACATGAAAAACAAAAATAAAATTAGATAAATAAACATTGGGTTGCCTCCCAACAAGCGCTTTTTTAATGTCAATAGCTTGACAGTGGGCTCTCATGGAGCCTCATAGATGTGCAGAGCTTTGTTGAGACCTCCCAACACCAAACTTAGAGTTTGGATATGAGGGTTTGACACCAAACTTAGAGTTTGGTTTGTGGCCTCCCAACACCAAACTTAGAGTTTGACTGTGGGGGCTTTGGTTGACTCTGCTTTGAGAGACGCTTTTTCTGCTTCCTCTCCATGGATGCAGAGAGAGATCCTTGAGTTGTAAACACAAGGTTGTCCTTATTTAATTGAAGGATCAATTTTCCTCTGTCCACATCAATCACAGCTCTTGCTGTGGCTAGGAAAGGTCTTCCTAGGATGATGGATTCATCCTCTTCCTTTCTAGTATCCAGGACTATGAAATCAGCAGGGATGTAAAGGCCTTCAACCTTTACTAACACGTCCTCTACTTGTCCATAAGCCTGTTTTCTTGAATTGTCTGCCATCTCTAATGAGATTTTAGTAGCTTGCACCCCATAGATTCCCAGTTTCTCTATTACAGAGAGGGGCATGAGGTTTATTCCTGAACCAAGGTCACACAGAGCCTTAAAGATCATGGTGCCTATGGTACAAGGTATTATGAACTTTCCAGGATCCTGTCTCTTCTGAGGCAATATCAGTTGATCCAAATCACTTAGTTCATTGGTGAACAAGGGATGTTCATCTTCCCAAGTTTTAATACCAAATAATTTGGCATTTAGCTTCATGATTGCACCAAGGAACTTGGCAGCTTGCTCTTCAGTAACATCCTCATTCTCTTCAGAAGAAGAATACTCATCAGAGCTCATGAATGGCATAAGGAGGTTCAATGGAATCTCTATGGTCTCTAGATGAGTCTCAGATTCCTTAGGTTCCTCAGAGGGAAGCTCCTTATTGATCACTGGACGTCCCAGGAGGTCTTCCTTCTTGGGATTCACGTCCTTCTCCTCTCTTGTAGGTTCGGCCATGGTAATTAATTCAATGGCCTTGCACTCTCCTTTTGGATTCTCTTCTGTATTGCTTGGGAGAGTACTATGAGGGATTTCAGTGATCCTTTTACTCAGCTGGCCCACTTGTGCTTCCAAATTTCTAATGGAAGACCTTGTTTCATTCATGAAACTCACAGTGGCCTTAGATAGATCAGAGACTAAATTTGCTAAGCTAGATGGATTCTGCTCAGAATTCTCTGTCTGTTGCTGAGTGGATGATGGAAAAGGCTTGCTATTGCTAAACCTGTTTCTTCCACCATTATTAAAGCCTTGTTGAGGCTTTTGATCCTTCCATGAGAGATTTGGGTGATTTCTCCATGATGGATTGTAGGTGTTTCCATATGGTTCACCCATGTATTTTAACTCTGCTATTGCAGGGTTCTCAGGATCATAAGCTTCTTCCTCAGAAGATGCCTCTTGAGTACTATTGGATGCAGCTTGCATTCCATTCAGACTCTGAGAAATCATATTGACTTGTTGAGTCAATATTTTATTCTGAGCCAATATGGCATTCAGAGTATCAATTTCAAGAACTCCCTTCTTCATAGGCGTCCCATTACTCACAGGATTCCTCTCAGAAGTGTACATAAACTGGTTATTAGCAACCATGTCAATGAGTTCTTGAGCTTCTGCAGGCATTTTCTTTAGGTGAATGGATCCACCTGCAGAAGTATCCAATGACATCTTTGATAGCTCAGATAAACCATCATAGAATATATCCAGAATGGTCCATTCTGAAAGCATGTCAGAAGGACACTTTTTGATCAGCTGTTTGTATCTTTTCCAAGCTTCATAGAAGGATTCACCTTCTTTCTGTCTGAAGGTTTGAACATCAGCTCTAAGCTTGCTCAGCTTTTGAGGAGCAAAGAACTTGGCTAAGAAAGCCGTGACCAGCTTATCCCAAGAGTTCAGGCTGTCTTTGGGTTGAGAGTCCAACCATATTCTAGCTCTGTCTCTTACAGCAAAAGGGAAAAGCATGAGCCTGTAGACTTCAGGATCTACTCCATTAGTCTTAACAGTATCACAGATCTGCAAGAATTCAGTTAAGAACTGAAAAGGATCTTCAGATGAAAGTCCATGAAACTTGCAGTTATGCTGCATCAGAGAAACTAGCTGAGGTTTCAGCTCAAAATTGTTTGCTCCAATGGTAGGAATGGAGATGCTTCTTCCATGTAAATTGGAATTAGGTACAGTAAAGTCACCAAGCATTCTCCTTGCATTATTGTTGTTGGGTTCGGCTGCCATCTCCTTTACTTGCTCGAAATTTTCAATAAGGTTGTCTCTGGATTGTTGTAATTTAGCTTCTTAGTTTTCTCTTCAGAGTCCTTTTAGGTTCTGGATCAGCTTCAACAAGAATGCCTTTTTCTTTGTCCCTACTCATAAGAAAGAGAAGAGAAAAAGAAAAGAAGAGGAATCCTCTATGTCACAGTAAAGAGGTTCCTTATTGTTAGTAGAAGAAGAAAAGGAATAGGGGTGAAGAAGAATGAAGAATCCAAATACAAAGGTGATGATAGGAGCAGAGATGTGAGATGAAGAGAAGTGTTAGTAGATGAATAAATAAATAGAAAGGGATGAGAGGAGGAGAGAATTTTCGAAAATAATTTTTGAAAAAGAGTTAGTGATTTTTGAAAATAGTTTTTGAAAAAGGTTAGTAGTTTTTCGAAAATTCAAATAAAAAATAAAATAATTAGTTTAATTAAAAAGAAATTTTGAAAAAGAGGAAAGATTTTTTCGAAAATTAGAGAGAGAGAGTTAGTTAGGTAGTTTTGAAAAAGGTAAGAAATAAACAAAAAGTTAGTTAGTTAGTTGAAACAAATTTTGAAAAGATAAAAAGTTAGGAAGTTAGAAAAGATGTTTTGCAATCACTTTTTTGAAAAAGGTAAGATAAGAAGATATTTTTGAAAAGATATGATAGAAATTAGTTTTTGAAAAAGATTTGATTTTTAAAATCTCAATTAATGACTTGATTCACAAGAAATCACAAGATATGATTCTAGAACTTAAAGTTTGAATCTTTCTTAACAAGTAAGTAACAAACTTGAAATTTTTGAATCAAAACATTAATTGATTATGTTATTTTCAAAAATATGATGTAAAATTAAGAAAAAGATTTTTGAAAAATATTTTTGAAATTTTTGAAAATAACTAAAAAAATTGAAAAAAGATTTGATTTTTGAAAAAGATAAGATTTTTTTTTTAAATTGAAAATTTGATTTGACTCATAAAAACAACTAGATTTTAAAATTTTTTGAAAAAGTCAAATCTAATTTTCGAAATTTTAAGAGAGAAAAAGGGAAAGATATTTTTTTGATTTTTGAATTTTTATGATGAGAGAGGAAAACATGAAAAATGATGCAATGCATGAAAGTTATGGATCAAAATAATGAATGCATGCAAGAATGCTATGAATGTCAAGATGAACACCAAGAACATTATGAAGATCATGATGAACATCAAGAACACATTTTTGAAAAATTTTTAATGCAAAGAAAACATGCAAGACACCAAACTTAGAATTCTTTAATGCTTAGACATAAAGAATTCAGGAATGCATATGAAAAACAAGAAAAGACACAAAACATGCAAATGCAAAGATCAAACAAGAAGACTTACCAAGAACAACTTGAAGATCATGAAGAACACCATGAATGCATGAATTTTCGAAAAATGCAAAATGAATATGCAATTGACACCATGACACATGACTCAAACAAGAAACATGAAATATTTTTTATTTTTATGATTTTATGAATTTTTTGTATTTTTATTTTATATTTTTCGAAAATTATTTTGAAAAAGAAAAATAAGGATTCCAAAATTTTTAATATGAATTCCAGGAATCTTATGCTCTTTAGTCTAAAGCTCCAATCAAAGGGTCAGGCATGGCTTAATAGCCAGCCAAGCTTTAGTATGTAACTCAGACATGACAAGCCTAACATGCCCTATAGAGGAATTAGACATGGCTTTACAGCCAGCCAGGCTTCAACATGCTTCATGAAACACTAGAATTCATTCTTAAAAATTTTGAAGAAAAATATATTTTTGAAAACATTTTTTTTTTCGAAAACAAAGGAGAAATTTTTGAAAGATTTTTGAAAACTTTTTGAAAAGAAAACAAAAAGAAAGTTACCTAATCTGAGCAACAAGATGAACCGTCAGTTGTCCAAACTCGAACAATCCCCGGCAACGGCGCCAAAAACTTGGTGTTGTTGCCGGATCAAACTTGGCACCGATGTTACCAGACCAAAAGCTTGCCGAAAACTCGAACAATCCCCAGCAACGGCGTTAAAAACTTGGTATGCGAAATTGTTACTCAGGTTGTGAATTATTGTTCGAGATTGATTCCCTGGCGATGGCACCAAAAACGGATGCACAGAACCATGGTCTAAATATATCTTCACAACTTCGCATAACTAACCAGCAAGTGCACTGGGTCGTCCAAGTAATAAACCTTACGTGAGTAAGGGTCGATCCCACGGAGATTGTTGGTATGAAGCAAGCTATGGTCACCTTGTAAATCTCAGTCAGGCGGATATAAAATAGTTATGGAGTTTTCGAAATTAATACTAAAATAAGGATAGAAATACTTATGTAAATCATTGGTGAGAATTTCAGATAAGCGTATGGAGATGCATTCATTCCTCTGAACCTCTGCTTTCCTGCTGTCTTCATCCAATCAGTCTTACTCCTTTCTATGGCTGGCTTTGTGTAAGGATGTCACCGGTGCCAATGGCTACTTTCAATCCTCTCGGGAAAATGGTCCAAATGCTCTGTCACAGCACGGCTAATCGTCTGGAGGCATCACCCTTGTCGTTGGTTGCATCCTATTCCTCTCTGTGAAAATGGTCCGATACGCTGTCACTGCATGGCTAATCATCTTGGAGGTTCTCGATCATACTGGAATAGAATTTACTATCCTTTTGCGTCTGTCACTATGCCCAGCACTCGCGAGTTTGGAGTTTGTCACAGTCATTCAATCCCAGAGTCCTACTCGGAATACCACGGACAAGGTTTAGACTTTCCGGACTCTCATGAATGCCGCCATCAATCTAGCTTATACCACGAAGATTCTGATTAAGAGATCTAAGAGATACTCATTCAATCTAATGTAGAACGGAAGTGGTTGTCAGGCACGCATTCATAGGGAATGATGATGATTGTCATGTTCATCACATTCAGGTTGAAGTGCGAATGAATATCTTAGAAGCGAAATAAGATGAATTGAATAGAAAACAGTAGTACTTTGCATTAATCTTTGAGGAACAGCAGAGCTCCACACCTTAATCTATGGAGTGCAGAAACTCTACCATTGAAAATACATAAGTAATGAAGGTCCAGGCATGGCCGAATGGCCAGCCCCCAAACGTGATCAATAGATCAAAAGATAATCCAAAGATGTCTAATACAATAGTAAAAGGTCCTATTTATAATAAACTAGCTACTAGGGTTTACAGAAATAAGTAATTGATGCATAAATCCACTTCCGGGGCCCACTTGGTGTGTGCTTGGGCTGAGCTTGAAGTCTACACGTGGAGAGGTCATTCTTGGAGTTGAACGCCAGCTTTTGTGCCAGTTTGGGCGTTGAACTCCACTTTGCAACTTGTTTCTGGCGCTGGACGCCAGAATTGGGCAGAGATCTGGCGTTGAACGCCAGCTTGCGCGGTCTAAACTTGGGCAGAGTATGGACTATTATATATTGCTGGAAAGCCCTGGATGTCTACTTTCCAACGCAATTGGAAGCGCTCCATTTTGAGTTCTGTAGCTCCATAAAATCCATTTTGAGTACAGGGAGGTCAGAATCCAACAGCATCAGCAGTCCTTCTTCAACCTCTGAATCTGATTTTTGCTCAAGTCCCTCAATTTCAGCCAGAAAATACCTGAAATCACAGAAAAACATACAAACTCATAGTAAAGTCCAAAAATGTGAATTTAACATAAAAACTAATGAAAACATCCCTAAAAGTAACTAGATTCTACTAAAAACATACTAAAAACAATGCCAAAAAGCGTATAAATTATCCGCTCATCAACGGGCTGCTACAACTGATGCCTTTCTCCAAAGATTGTGCACATGGGCTTGTCTGTCGCTCCATTGAGAAGCTTCCTCTTTCCCTTCTTCGGTGGCCATCCTGAAAGAAGAGAAATAAGAAGAAAAGTAACCTAGAAACAAAAATAGGAAAACAAATAAAATATGGGTAGCTTAATGCCAAATAATGAGGGTCTCAATTACGTAGTAGCTACAACATACAAGTGAGAAAACAACATCTCGAAACGACATATCAACAAAGCAAAAATTGCAACAATGGGGGAGAGAGTGTGGGTAATGCAAGATAGTATAAGTGCATATCAATACAAATGGAATACAAGTGTCATAAAAATTAGCATTGACTTATAATTAGTTATACCCAACAATTTAAAACAAGTCAGGAAGCACCAGAATAATGCAAGAGATATTCAACAGTTGAGGAAGAAAATTCAACACCGAAGAAAAAGTATCAAATTTAGAAAAGAAAATAAAAACATGCACAAATTTAAAATGCAATGAGTGGAACTATGCAAATGCAATAAGGAAAATAGAATGAAAGAGAATAAGGATGAGAATTTAAAGGAATGAAAAAGAAGAAAGTAAGAAAGGAGGAGAAAAGAAGGAGAAAGGAGAGAAGAAAGAAGTGAAAAACAAGGCGCGACGCGTACGCGCACATCACGCGTACGCGTGCAAACTGAAATGGCCATGCGACACGTAAGCGTCGCCCACGCGTACGCGTGGGTGCCCGAAGAAGAAAAGTGACGCGCGAGCGTCGGTCACGCGTAAACATGACAACTCGCGCGATTCCAGCACAATGGCAGCCCAACTTTCTGTTCAATTCACTCTTTACGCCGATTTTCATGCCCACGCGTACGCGAAATCGACGGTTACGCGTGGGTTGAAAAATTTGCAGGGGACGCATACGCATAAGGCACGCGTACGCGTGGGGTAGCTTGTGCGCCACGCACCCCTCCCACGCGTCTCCATCGCAACTCTCTGTTCATTTTCAATATGTTGCGCATACAAACACGACGCGGGCGCGTCGTAGACGCTTGCGTGTCGATTCCTCTTTTTTTTTTGAACCTATGAAATATGAAGCAAAATAATGGTAAACATGCAGAATTGGAAATTAACACTGACAAAAATAAAATAAAACTAATAAAAAGGAAGATCATACCATGGTGGGTTGTCTCCCACCTAGCACTTTTAGTTAAAGTCCTTAAGTTGGACATTTGGTGTGCTCCTTGTCATGGTGGCTTGTGCTTGAACTCGTCTTGAAACTGCCACCAACGCTTGGACTTCCAATAAGCTTCAACATCTCCAAATAAATTCACCAAGCCTTGATGAAGTTATCCACAAGTTTTGAGCTCCCAAAGTTGATCCTCTTGTATGCCCGGATCCCAAATCTTGTTTCCACACCCGTCTTCAAGTTGATCATCATGATTCCATCCGGGTGGTTTAGCCTTGGAATTCTCACTTAAGCACCCAAACATCCTCCTAGAACCAATCAATTGAGAATTATACCAACCCTTGCAATTAGGCCTCGAGCTTCCAACCATAATAAACCTAGGATGGTGTTGCCAACCGCTAACCATCTCCCTTTTACTCTTAAAACCGCAGATAGCTCTAAGTTGTCCATCCGTTTCAAGCATACCATATTTAAGTGGGAAGGTAGAGTTTAAGGATAAGAATTTTACCCACTTGAATGTTGTGTTGGATGGTAATGGCTTAGGGGGAAGTATCTCCAGTGGCAGCCTTGCCAATGTATGCTTCAATCTCTTGGGCTCCTCTTTAATGATCTCCACCTCTTGACAAGCTTCTGCAACATTGATCTCTTCTTTAAGTCCAATGGGGGAGGATTCAATTGTTGATAAAAACTCATCAATTATTAAATCTATCTCATGATCAACCTCCTCCAAGTCTTCAACCATGACATGCCTTGGAGGTTGTACACCCTCCTCAACATCAAATTCAAACATTTTGGAAAGAGGCTCTATGACTTGAGATTCCCATGGAGGTTCCGCATATCCTAAGTCCTTAACCACTTCCTCTTCTTCGATAATTTCGGTTTTCTCCACTTGCTCTAGTACAAAATCTAACTCCTCCTTGATAACTTCCACCTTTTGACAACTTTCTTCAATTCCCCCTAATTCTTCAACTACTCCTTCATCTTCAAGGGTCTCTCCTACCTCCACTTTTTGGGTTTCCTCTTGCTTCTGTTGAAGTATGTATGCGTGAACCCGATCCATTACGTCCCTAAGACAATTCCTTCTCTCTTGTTCTATGTCAATAGCATAATTGGGATCATTTTGCTCTTGGATTAATGGATATGGGTAAAAAATAAGTGCACCAAAGCTTGAGGGTTGAGTATTGGGGGTAAAGGATGGATCCACACGGGATATAAGAGCTTGGAGAGTAGAGATGAGACCGGTGAGAGCAGAGGTAAGTGTGGTTTGAAGCTCCTGTTGCCCTTGGTGAATAACACTAGAGGTATCATCTATGGGAGCTTGAGGTGGATAGGAGGGTTCATCTATTGGGAGAAAAGGCTCATAATACGGAGGTGGTTCTTCTTGATAAGGGTATGGAGATGGTGTATATTGAGGTGGTGATTCTGAGTATGATTCATATGGTTCGTATGGTGGTTGGTGTGGTGGATAAGGGTTAGGGTCATATAGAGGTGAATGGTGGAAAGGGGCTTGTGAGTATGGTGGTTCAAAGCTATGTTGAGGAGGGGATTCATAGGCATATGGTAGGATTGGGGCTTGTTGGTAACTACAAGAGGGTCCACCATATCCATTAGATTGATGTGCACCTTGGAATGGTTCTTGCTTATAGTAAGTGGGTGGAGGTTGTTGCCAAGAGGGTTTGATCAAATCCTTGTGGCTCCTCCCATCTTTGATTGTTCCATCCTTGATGCAAGCTTTCATTGTAATCTCCTCTTCCTACAACATGATTGTAACCAAACTCATAGCCAAAGGGGTGAGAATTTATAGTATCAAGAGAAAATAAAAACAAAAACTAATGCAGAATAATGAAACTAAACTCCTAAAACTAGAAACAACTAACAAAGAAATGAAAAAGCAAATTTATTCACAATATTCACAATAACCAATAATAAGGCACACGTTTGCAATTCTCCGGCAACGGCGCCAAAAATTGACGGGGGAAAAATCGTCAATAAAGAATCCACAAAAATAATCACATTGTAAGTATAGATCTAAACCGACAATTAATCCTCAATCAAATTTAATTTGTTTGTCACTAAAGCAAATCCAATAAAAATAACCGAAGTATTAAACCTCGGGTCGTCTCTCAAGGAATTGCAGGGAAGTATGTTAATATTTGTTATGGGATTGTATCTTTTTGGGTTTTTGAAATGTGGAACAAGGAATGTAAATAACAAGGAAATAAAATAATAATTAAGAAAAGTCTTAGAAAGGATTGATAATTGGAATTCCTATCCCCATTATCATAGTCACTTGTGATGGTAATTGTAAATTGCACTCGCTTAGTTAACCTCTAACAATTGAAGGTAAGTCAAGTGAGAAAATCAACATGAACCCTCAAGTCCTAGTCAACTCCTAAGGAAAGACTAGAGTTAGTGGAATTCAAGTCAACTAGCAACTATCAATTGTCAATCAACAAGAGCCTTTGACAATTCAAGAGTCTCTAACTACTCAATCTTAGCTAAGAACATAAAAAGTTAGTTTAAAATCCTACCAAGCATTTTATCAAACACTTGGTGGGCACATCATGAAAACATAGAAAATTAACAAGAGAATTCAAATACTAAAACCAACAATTGCAAAATCAGTGATATCAAATAATAGAAGAAGCAATAAACATAAAATACCTCAAATTGCATTAAAAGGGAAATTAAATCTAACATGAAGAATTCATAAACTAAATTGGTAACATAAAGTAATCAACAAGGGAAATAAATAAACTAGAAAGCTAGAACAATTAAAAGTATAAGAGAAACTAAATTAAAGCAAAGTAAAAAATCTGAAATTGAGAAAAACTAAACCTAAAAACCCGAAAACCTAGAGAGAAGAGAGAGTCTCTCTCTCTAGAAAACTACATCTCAAACCTAAAATTATGTGAATGAAAGTTGTCCCAATGATTCCCCCACTCTGCAGCCTCTAATCTGTGTTTTCGGGCTTGGAACTGGGCCAAAAACAGCCCAGAAATCGCCCCCAGCATTTTCTGATACGTCCAGCACGTGCCTCTGTCACGCATACGCGTCACCCACGCGTACGCGTCGCTGAAATTTCGTAAGGTCACGCGTACACGTCATCCACGCGTACGCATTGCTTAACTGCATGGCAACTATGGCAAATCTCATATCATTTCGAAGCCCCAGATGTTAGCTTTCCAACACAACTAGAACCGCCTCATTCAGACCTCTGTAGCTCAAGTTATGATTGATTTAGTACGAAGAGGTCAGGCTTGACAGCTTAGCAATTCCTTCAAAATGTAAAAGCATGTTTTTAATCATAGCACAAAATTAGGAAGGAAAATGTAAAACATGCGAATTTTATGAATAAGTGTGAGAATAGTGGATAAAATCCACTCAATTAAGCACAAGATAAACCCTAAAAATGGGGTTTATCAGCAATCCAACCGTCCGTATCTATTAATTTTTCATTTAAATTGGTTTTATTTTAATTATTATAGTTCTTTTGCAGTTTTCCTTTGTTTTACATGTGTTTTGGTCATGCAAAAGGTTTAAAACAGGAATAGGAGGAATCAGAAAAGAAAACAGAACACCCTAGAGAAGAAGTGATTCGGGTGCTTTAGCGCTAAACACCAAATTGGGCGTTCAGCGCCAGAAATGGCACAAATTTCGAAAAGTTCTCTGTTTGGGTGGGGCTAAACACTTGGATAGGCGTTTAGTGTCAGAAGTAGCACACAATTCTAATAGTTTTTATGTCAACGCTAGCGCTAAACACGGACCTGAGCGTTTAGCGCTAGCACGGAATTTCAAGAAGAAGCTATTGTCTCAGTGGCGCTAAACGCCAGGGTGGGCGTTTAGTGCTAGAAATGGCATCAAGATTGAAGAGCTCTCTATTTGCTCGGTGCTAAACACGGACCTGGGCATTTAACGCTGAACCCTCACACCTAAAAAAAACAAAGAAAGAAATGCTACAGAGCTAGACGTCGAAGCTGGCGTTTAGCGCCAGCAGCGCAAAAATGGTCATTACAAAAGGTGGTTGGAATTTGAATCCAACGAAAATGTGGGTCCCACCCACGCTTTCCCCCCATTCAGTTTTCATCTCTCCCCACCCACATTTCCCTAGTCATAACCGTTGCACAAATTCCTTCTCCCCCATTAATTTCCTTCCCTTCTTTTACAATTACATCTCTTCCTTCCTTCCGTCTTTTTTACCAACCATTTTCTTCTTCCCTTTTTATTTTTCTTTTTCCATTCTCTCTTCTTTTCCCCCACTTACTTTTCTTTTACTCACCATTTATCTTCCCCCTCACTTCTACTATCTATTTTCTTTTTCTTTGTTCAAGGACGAGCAAAAATTCTAAGTTCTAAGTTCTAAGTCCAGATATATATGAGCAGATTCAAAGGAGGGGTTGGGAGGATCTGTGCAACCCCGTGACCACAGTGGAACGTCTAATGGTCCAGGAGTTCTACGCCAATGCTTGGGTGACTTACAAGCATGTCAAGGGCATGAACTCTGATCCGAAGAACTGGCGCACCATGGTCCGAGGGAGGATTTTTTAGTTTGGTTTGGAGAGGATGAGGGAGGTGCTTCAGTTACCTCCTACTGGAGAGTACCCTCACTCTTACACTAGGAGGGTCAACAGTGATCAGAGATTGGACTAGATCCTTGCTGACTGGTGCACAAAATTGTGATCCTTAACAACGGCGCCAAAAACTTGGTGCTCGGAACGTAATTCACACACTTTGTCACAACTTCGCACAACTAACCAGCAAGTGCACTGGGTTGTCCAAGTAATAAACCTTACGTGAGTAAGGGTCGATCCTACGGAGATTGTCGGCTTGAAGCAAGCTATGGTCACCTTGTAAATCTCAGTCAGGTGGATTCAAATGGTTATAGAGTTTTAATAATTAAAAGATAAATAAAACGTAAAATGGGATAGAGATACTTATGTAATTCATTGGTGAGAATTTCAGATAAGCGTATAGAGATGCTTTCGTTCCTCCTGAACCTCTGCTTTCCTGCTGCCTTCATCCAATCATTCCCACTCCTTTCTATGGCAAGCTTTGTGTAGGGCATCACCGTTGTCAATGGCTACTTCTCATCCTCTCAGTGAAAATGGTCCAAAATGCGCTGTCACCGCACGGCTATTCATCTGTCAGTTCTCGATCATACTGGAATAGGATTCAGTAATCCTTTTGCGTCTGTCACTACGCCCAACACTTGCGAGTTTGAAGCTCGTCACAGCCATCCCTTCCCGGATCCTACTCGGAATACCACAGACAAGGTTTAGACTTTCCGGACCTCAAGAATAGCCGCCAATAGTTCTAGCCTATACCACGAAGACTCTGATCTCACGATCAGAATACTAAGAGATATACATTCAAGCTTGTTTGCATGTAGAACGAAAGTGTTTGTCAGGCACACGTTCATAAGTGAGAATGATGATGTGCGTCACATAATCATCACATTCATCATGTTCTTGAGTGCGAATAAATATCTTAGGGAAGAAATAGGCTTGAATTGAATAGAAAAACAGTAGTACTTTGCATTAATTCATGAGGAACAGCAGAGCTCCACACCTTAATCTATGGTGTGTAGAAACTATACCGTTGAAAATACATAAGTGATAATGGTCCAGGTATGGCCGAATGGCCAGCCTCCCAAAGAGGGTTCAATCATCAAAACATGATCAAAAGATAATCCAAAGATGATAGTAAAAAGTTCTATTTATACTAAACTAGTTACTAGGGTTACAGAAATAAGTAAATGATGTAGAAATCCACTTCCGGGCCTCCTTGGTGTGTGCTTGGGCTGAGCATAGAAGCTTTCATGTGTAGAGGTCTTCCTTGGAGTTAAACGCCAGTTTGTAACCTGTTTCTGGCGTTTAACTCCAGAATAGGGCAGAGAGCTGGTGTTGAATTCCAGTTTGCGTCATCTAAACTCGGGCAAAGTATGAACTATTATATATTGCTGGAAAGCCATGGATGTCTACTTTCCAACGTAATTAAGAGCACGCCATTTGGACTCCTGTAGCTCCAGAACATCCACTTTGGGTGCAGGGAGGTCAAAATCCAACAGCATCTGTAGTCCTTCTTCAACATCTGAATCTGATTTTTGCTCAGGTCCCTCAATTTCAGCCAGAAAATACCTGAAATCACAGAAAAACACACAAACTCATAGTAAAGTCCAGAAAAGTGATTTTTATTTAAAAACTAATAAAAATATACTAAAAACTAATCAAATCATACTAAAAACTATGTAAAAACAATGCCAAAAAGCGTATAAATTATCCGTTCATCACAACACCAAACTTAAATTGTTGCTTGTCCCCAAGCAACTGAAAATCAAATAGGATAAAAAGAAGAGAACATACTATAAATTCCAAAATATCAATGAAACTTAGCTCCAATCAGATGAGCGGGACTAGTAGCTTTTTGCCTCTTGAATAGTTTTGGCATCTCACTTTATCCCTTGAAGTTCGGAATGATTGGCATCTATAGGAACTTAGAATTCAGATAGTGTAATTGATTCTCCTAGTTCAGTATGTTGATTCTTGAACATAGCTACTTTATGAGTCTTGCCGTGGCCCTAAGCACTTTGTTTTCCAGAATTACCACCGGATACATAAATGCCACAGACACATAACTGGGTTCTTAAGCACACTCTTCTTAAGCACACTCTTCTTTTGTTTTGGACCTCGACTTTAACCTCTCAGTCTCAAGTTTTCACTTGACACCTTCACGCCACAAGCACATGGTTAGGGACGGCTTGGTTTAGTGATGAGCGGATAATTTATACGCTTTTTGACATTGTTTTTAGTATGTTTTTAGTAGGATCTAGTTACTTTTAGGAATGTTTTTAATAGATTTTGTGTTAAATTTACATTTCTGGACTTTACTACGAGTTTGTCTGTTTTTCTGTAATTTCAGGTATTTTCTGGCTGAAATTGAGGGACTTGAGCAAAAATCAGATTCAGAGGTTGAAAAAGGACTGCTGATGCTGTTGGATTCTGACCTCCCTGCACTCAAAGTGGATTTTCTGGAGCTACAGAACTCGAAATGGCGCGCTTCCAATTGCGTTGGAAAGTAGACATCCAGGGCTTTCCAGCAATATATAATAGTCTATACTTTGGCCAAGGATTGACGACGTAAACTGGCGTTCAACGCCAGCCTTCTGCCCAAATCTGGCGTCCAGCGCCAGAAAAGGATACAAAACCAGAGTTGAACGCCCAAACTGGCACAAAAACTGGCGTTCAACTCCACAAATGGCCTCTGCACGTGCAACACTTAGGCTCAGCCCAAACACACACCAAGTGGGCCCCGGAAGTGGATTTATTCATCAATTACTTACTCATGTAAACCCTAGTGACTAGTTTATTATAAATAGGACCTCTTAATATTGTATTAGACGTCTTTTTGACCATCTTTTGAACGCATTGTTCTTAGACCATGGGGGCTGGCCATCACGGCCATGCCTGGACCTTCACTTATGTATTTTCATACGGTAGAGTTTCTACACTCCATAGATTAAGGTGTGGAGTTCTGCTGTTCCTCAAAGATTAATGCAAAGTACTACTGTTTTCTATTCAATTCTTCTTATTTTGCTTCTAAGATATCCATTCGCACCCAAGAACGTGATGAAGGTGATGATTATGTGTGACGCTCATCATCCTTCCCCCTTATGAACGCGTGCCTGACAAACACTTCTGTTCTACATGAATTAAGCTAGAATGAGTATCTCTTAGATCTCCTAACCAGAATCTTCGTGGCGTAAGCTAGAATGATGGCGGCATTCAAGGGAATCCGGAAGGTCTAAACCTTGTCTGTGGTATTCTGAGTAGGATTCAATGATTGAATGACTGTGACGAGCTTCAAACTCGCGATTGTTGGGCGTTAGTGACAGACGCAAAAGGAGGGTGAATCCTATTCCAGCATGATCGGGAACCGACAGATGAATAGCCGTGCCGTGACAGGGTGCGTGAGCATATTATTCACTGAGAGGAGGGGATGTAGCCACTGACAACGGTGATGCCCTTGCATACAGCCAGCCATGGAAGGGAGTAAGACTGATTGGATGAAGATAGCAGGAAAGCAGAGGTTCAGAGGAACGAAAGCATCTCCATTCGCTTATCTGAAATTCCTATCAATGATTTACATAAGTACCTCTATCCCTATCTTACTATATAATATTCGAAAACTCCATTATCAATTTATATCCGCCTGACTGAGATTTACAAGGTGACCATAGCTTGCTTCAAGCCAACAATCTCTGTGGGATCGACCCTTACTCACGTAAGGTTTATTACTTGGACGACCCAGTACACTTGCTGGTTAGTTGAACGGAGTTGTGTCCACACATAGTAAAGAGCCATAATAATGATTCCATACAATAACAAAGAGTACTACATTAATTTGATCACAATTTCGTGCACCAAGTTTTTGGCGCCGTTGCCGGGGATTGTTCGAGTTTGGACAACTGACGGTTCATCTTGTTGCTCAGATTAGGTAATTTTCTTTTTGTTTTGTTTTCAAAAAAAAAATTATACAAAAATCCAAAAAAAAAAAAATTAGAAAATCATAAAAATCAAAAAAAAAATATTTTTTGTGTTCTTGTTTGAGTCTTGAGTCATGTTATAAGTTTGGTGTCAATTGCATGTGCATCTTGCATTTTTTCGAAAATTTCATGCATTCATGGTGTTCTTCATGATCTTCAAGTTGTTCTTGGTAAGTCTTCTTGTTTGATCTTGATGATTTTTTGTTTTGTGTCTTTTCATGTTTATCATATGCATTTTTGAATTCTTAGTGCCTAAGCATTAAAGAATTCTAAGTTTGGTGTCTTGCATGTTTTCTTTGCATTAAAAGTTTTTCAAAATTGTGTCTATGATGTTCATCTTGGCATTCAAAGTGTTCTTGGTGTTCATCTTGACATTCATAGCATTCTTGCATGCATCACATGTTTTGATCTAAAAATTTCATGCATTGCATAATTTTCATGTTTTTCATAAAAATTTCAAAAATCAAAAAACTATCTTTCCCTTTTTCTCTCATCAAATTCGAAAATTTGAGTTGACTTGTTCAAAAATTTTTAAAAATCAAGTTGTTTCTTATGAGTCAAATCAAATTTTCAAATTTGAAAATCTTATCTTTTTCAAAATCTTTTTCAAAAATCAAATCTTTTTCAAAATTCTTAGTTATTTTCGAAAATTCCAAAAATATTTTTCAAAAATCTTTTTCTCATTTTAAATCATAATTTTCGAAAATCACTTAAACAATTAATGTTTTGGTTCAAAAATTTGAAGTTTGTTACTTGCTTGTTAAGAAAGATTCAAACTTTAAGTTCTAGAATCATATCTTGTGATTTCTTATGAATCAAGTCATTAATTGTGATTTTAAAAATCAAATCTTTTTCAAAACAAATTTCTATCATATCTTTTCAAAAATATCTTCTCATCTTATCTTTTTCAAAAATATCTTTTCAAAATATCTTTTCTAACCTCCTAACTTCTTATCTTTTCAAAATTTGTTTCAACTAACTAACTAACTTTTTGTTTGTTTCTTAACTTTTTCAAAACTACCTAACTAACTCTCTCTCTCTCTAATTTTCGAAAATATCTCTCCCTTTTTCAAAAATTTCTTTTTAATTAACTAATTATTTTTATTTTTTATTTTTGAATTCAAAAATTTTCAAAAAATACTAACTAATTTTCAAAAACCAATTTTCAAAAATCACTAACTCTTTTTCAAAATAATTTTCGAAAATTATTCCTCCCCCATCTCATTCTATTTATTCATTCATGTCCTAACATCTCATCTCACATTCCAATCCTCACAGTTGTGTTTCTTCCTTTACATCACATCCTTTATCTCCCCCTCTTCTTCTACTTACAAAGGGATCCCTATACTGTGGTATAAAGGATCTCTATTATTATTATCATTTTTCTGGCCATTCTTTCTTGTCATATGAGCAGGAGCAAGGATAAGAACATTCTTGTGGAAGCAGATCCAGAACCTGAAAGAACTCTGAAGAGAAAATTAAGAGAAGCTAAAATACAACAATCCAGAGATAACCTTTCAGAAATTTTCAAACAGGCAGAGGAGATGGCAGGCGAAAATAATAATAATGAAAGGAGGATGCTTGGTGACTTTACTGCACCTAATTCCAATTTACATGGAAGAAGCATCTCCATTCCTGCCATTGGAGCAAACAATTTTGAGCTGAAACCTCAATTAGTTTCTCTGATGCAACAGAACTGCAAGTTTCATGGACTTCCATCTGAAGATCCTTTTCAGTTCTTAACTGAATTCTTGCAGATATGTGATACTGTTAAGACTAATGGAATAGATCCTGAAGTCTACAGGCTCATGCTTTTCCCTTTTGCTGTAAGAGACAGAGCTAGATTATGGTTGGATTCTCAACCCAAAGACAGCCTGAACTCTTGGGATAAGCTGGTCACGGCTTTCTTAGCCAAGTACTTTCCTCCTCAAAAGCTGAGCAAGCTTAGAGTGGATGTTCAAACCTTCAGACAGAAAGAAGGTGAATCTCTCTATGAAGCTTGGGAAAGATACAAACAGTTGACCAAAAAGTGTCCTTTTGACATGCTTTCAGAATGGACCATCCTGGATATATTCTATGATGGTCTGTCTGAGTTATCTAAGATGTCATTGGACACCTCTGCAGGTGGATCCATTCACCTAAAGAAAACGCCTGCAGAAGCTCAAGAACTCATTGACATGGTTGCTAATAACCAGTTCAAGTACACTTCTGAAAGGAATCCTGTGAGTAATGGGACGCCTATGAAGAAGGGAGTTCTGGAGGTTGATACTCTGAATGCCATATTGGCTCAGAATAAAATATTGACTCAACAAGTCAATATGATTTCTCAGAGTCTGCATGGAATGCAAGCTGCATCCAACAGTACTCAAGAGGCATCTTCTGAAGAAGAAGCCTATGATCCTGAGAACCTTGCAATAGCAGAGGTAAATTACTTAGGTGAACCTTATGGAAACACCTATAACTCAACATGGAGAAATCATCCAAATTTCTCATGGAAGGATCAAAAGCCCCAACAAGGCTTTAATAATGGTGGAAGAAACAGGTTTAGCAATAGCAAGCCTTTTCCATCATCAACTCAGCAACAGACAGAGAACTCTGAACAAAATGCTTCTAATTTAGCAAATCTAGTCTCTGATCTATCTAAGGCCACTGTACGTTTCATGAATGAAACAAGGTCTTCCATTAGAAACCTGGAAGCACAAGTGGGCCAGCTGAGTAAAAGGATCACTGAAATCCCTCCTAGTACTCTCCCAAGCAATACAGAAGAGAACCCAAAAGGAGAGTGCAAGGCCATTGACATAAGCGCCATGGCCGAACCTGTGAGGAGAGGAGAGGACGTGAATCCCAAGGAGGAAGACCTCCTGGGACGTCCAGTGATCAATAAGGAGCTTCCCTCTGGGGAACCAAAGGACTCTGAGGCTCATCTAGAGACCATAGAGATCCCATTGAACCTCCTTATGCCCTTCATGAGCTCTGATGAGTATTCCTCTTCTGAAGAGAATGAGGATGTTACTGAAGAGCAAACTGCCAAGTTTCTTGGTGCAATCATGAAGCTAAATGCCAAATTGTTTGGCATTGATGCTTGGGAAGTTGAACCTCCCTTGTTCATCAATGAACTAAGTGATCTGGATCAACTGACATTACCTCAGAAGAGACAGGATCCTGGAAAGTTCATACTACCTTGTACCATAGGCACCATGATCTTCAAAGCTCTGTGTGACCTTGGTTCAGGTATAAACCTCATGCCCCTCTCTGTAATAGAGAAACTGGGAATCTATGGGGTGCAAGCTGCTAAAATCTCACTAGAGATGGCAAACAGCTCAAGAAGACAGGCTTATGGACACGTAGAAGATGTATTGGTAAAAGTTGAGGGCCTTTACATCCCTGCTGATTTCATAGTCCTGGATACTGGAAAGAAAGAGGATGAATCCATCATCCTAGGAAGACCTTTCCTGGCCACAGCAAGAGCTGTGATTGATGTTGACAGAGGTGAAATAGTCCTTCAATGGAATGAGGACTCCCTTGTGTTTAAAACTCAAGGATCTCCCTCTGCAACCATGGAGAGGAAGCAGAAAAAGCTTCTCTCCAAGCAGAGTCAACCAGAGCCCCCACAGTCAAACTCTAAGTTTGGTGTTGGGAGGCCACAACCAAACTCTAAGTTTGGTGTTGAACTCCCATATCCAAACTCTAAGTTTAGTGTTGGAGAGTCTCAACAAAGCTCTGTACATCTGTGAGGCTCCATGAGAGCTCACTGTCAAGCTATTGACATTAAAGAAGCGCTTGTTGGGAGGCAACCCAATGTTTATCTAATTCTTATTTTTATTGTTTTTCATGTTTTCTTAGGTTCATGATCATGTGAAGTCACAAAATAAACAAAAAAAAATCAAAAACGGAATCAAAAATAGCAGAAGAAAAATCACACCCTGGAGGAGCATCTGCCTGGCGTTCAACGCCAGAAATGGCACACAAATGGGCGTTGAACGCCCAAAATGGCCACCAACCTGGCGCTGAACGCCCAGAGTTGGGTACAAAGGCATTTTTACATGCCTAATGGGTGCAGGGATGTAAATGCCTTGACACCCCAAGATCTGTGGACCCCACAGGATCCCCACCTACCTCATCATCTCTCTTTCCATTCATGATCATCTCTTTTTTTTTCCATTTACCACTCACATCCATACACCCACTACCTTCAAAATTCAACATCTCTCTCCCACCCAATCCCACCCATATGGCCGAACACACACTCCCATCCATCTCCTCTATATCTTCTTCTTATTCTTCAGTCTTTCTTCTTTTGCTCGAGGGCGAGCAACTTTCTAAGTTTGGTGTGGTAAAAAGCATAGCTTTTTTGTTTTTTTTCCATAACCATTGATGGCACCTAAGGCCAGAGAAACCTCTAGAAAGAGGAAAGGGAAGACAAAAGATTCCATCAAGGGTCTATAGCTCAGCGGTAGAACATTTGACTGCAAATCAAGAGATCCCTGAGATACCTCAGGGGATACATTTTCTTCCACACAATTATTGGAAGCAACTAAGGGTGGAACATCAAGAGCACTCCATTATCCTTCATGAAATCAGAGAAGATCTAAAAGCAATGAAGGAGGAGCAGCAAAGACAAGGAAGAGACATAGAAGAGCTCAAGGACATCACCAAGGTGGACTCATTCCTTGTTCTTACTTTCTCTGTTTTTTCGTTTTCTATGTGCTTATCTGTGTTTGTGTCTTCATTACATGATCATTAGTAGTAGTAACTTTGTCTTAAAGATATGAATGTCCTATGAATCTATCACCTCTCTTAAATGAAAAAATGTTTTAATTCAAAAGAACAAGAAGCACATGAGTTTCGAATTTATCCTTGAACTTAGCTCAATTATATTGATGTGGTGACAATGCTTCTTGTTTTCTGAATGTATGTTTGAACAGTGCATATGTCTTTTGAAGTTGTTGTTTAAGAATGTTAAATATGTTGGTTCTTGAAAGAATGATGACTAGGAGACATGTTATTTGATAATCTGAAAAATCATAAAAATGATTCTTGAAGCAAGAAAAAGCAGCAAAGAACAAAGCTTGCAGAAAAAAAAAATTTTGGCGAAAAAAAAAAATATATATATATATAGAAAGAAAAAGAAAAAGCAAGCAGAAAAAGCCAATAACCCTTAAAACTAAAAGGCAAGGGCAAATAAAAAGGATCCCAAGGCTTTGAGCATCAGTGGATAGGAGGGCCTAAAGGAATAAAATCATGGTCTAAGCGGCTAAACCAAGCTGTCCCTATCCATGTGCTTGTGGCGTGTAGGTGTCAAGTGAAAACTTGAGACTGAGCGGTTAAAGTCAAGGTCCAAAGCAAAAAAAGAGTGTGCTTAAGAACCCTGGACACCTCTAATTGGGGACTTTAGCAAAGCTGAGTCACAATCTGAAAAGGTTCACCCAATTATGTGTCTGTGGCATTTATGTATCCGGTGGTAATACTGGAAAACAAAGTGCTTAGGGCCACGACCAAGACTCATAAAATAGTTGTGTTCAAGAATCATCATACTGAACTAGGAGAATCAATAACACTATCTGAACTCTGAGTTCCTATAGATGCCAATCATTCTGAACCTCAATGGATAAAGTGAGATGCCAAAACTATTCAAGAGGCAAAAAGCTATAAGTCCCGCTCATATGATTGAAGCTCTGTTTCATTGATAGTTTGGAATTATAGTATATTCTATTCTTTTTATCCTATTTTGATTTTCAGTTGCTTAGGGACAAGCAACAATTTAAGTTTGGTGTTGTGATGAGCGGATAATTTATACGCTTTTTGACATTGTTTTTAGTATGTTTTTAGTAGGATCTAGTTACTTTTAGGGATGTTTTTAATAGATTTTGTGTTAAATTTACATTTCAGGACTTTACTATGAGTTTGTGTGTTTTTCTGTAATTTCAGGTATTTTCTGGCTGAAATTGAGGGACTTGAGCAAAAATCAGATTCAGAGGTTGAAAAAGGACTGCTGATGTTGTTGGATTCTGACCTCCCTGCACTCAAAGTGGATTTTCTGGAGCTACAGAACTCGAAATGGCGCGCTTCCAATTGCGTTAGAAAGTAGACATCCAGGGATTTCCAGCAATATATAATAGTCTATACTTTGGCCAAGGATTGATGACGTAAACTGGCGTTCAACGCCAGCCTTCTGCCCAAATCTGGCGTCCAGCGCCAGAAAAGGATACAAAACCAGAGTTGAACGCCCAAACTGGCACAAAAACTGGCGTTCAACTCCACAAATGGCCTCTGCACGTGCAACACTTAGGCTCAGCCCAAACACACACCAAGTGGGCCCCGGAAGTGGATTTATTCATCAATTACTTACTCATGTAAACCCTAGTGACTAGTTTATTATAAATAGGACCTCTTAATATTGTATTAGACGTCTTTTTGACCATCTTTTGAACGCATTGTTCTTAGACCATGGGGGCTGGCCATCACGGCCATGCCTGGACCTTCACTTATGTATTTTCATACGGTAGAGTTTCTACACTCCATAGATTAAGGTGTGGAGCTCTGCTGTTCCTCAAAGATTAATGCAAAGTACTACTGTTTTCTATTCAATTCTTCTTATTTCGCTTCTAAGATATCCATTCGCACCCAAGAACGTGATGAAGGTGATGATTATGTGTGACGCTCATCATCCTTCCCCCTTATGAACGCGTGCCTGACAAACACTTCTGTTCTACATGAATTAAGCTAGAATGAGTATCTCTTAGATCTCCTAACCAGAATCTTCGTGGCGTAAGCTAGAATGATGGCGGCATTCAAGGGAATCCGGAAGGTCTAAACCTTGTCTGTGGTATTCTGAGTAGGATTCAATGATTGAATGACTGTGACGAGCTTCAAACTCGCGATTGTTGGGCGTTAGTGACAGACGCAAAAGGAGGGTGAATCCTATTCCAGCATGATCGGGAACCGACAGATGAATAGCCGTGCCGTGACAGGGTGCGTGAGCATATTATTCACTGAGAGGAGGGGATGTAGCCACTGACAACGGTGATGCCCTTGCATACAGCCAGCCATGGAAGGGAGTAAGACTGATTGGATGAAGATAGCAGGAAAGCAGAGGTTCAGAGGAACGAAAGCATCTCCATTCGCTTATCTGAAATTCCTATCAATGATTTACATAAGTACCTCTATCCCTATCTTACTATATAATATTCAAAAACTCCATTATCAATTTATATCCGCCTGACTGAGATTTACAAGGTGACCATAGCTTGCTTCAAGCCAACAATCTCTGTGGGATCGACCCTTACTCACGTAAGGTTTATTACTTGGACGACCCAGTACACTTGCTGGTTAGTTGAACGGAGTTGTGTCCACACATAGTAAAGAGCCATAATAATGATTCCATACAATAACAAAGAGTACTACATTAATGTGATCACAATTTCGTGCACCATTTAGCCGCTTAGGCCAGAATTTTATTCCTTTAGGCCCTCCTATCCACTGATGCTCAAAGCCTTGGATCTTTTTTACCCTTGCCTTTTGGTTTTAAGGGGTATTGGCTTTTTGCTCTTGCCTTTTAGTTTAAAGAGCTTTTGGCTTTTTCTGCTTGCTTTTTCTTTCTCTTTCTCTTTTTTTTTTTGCTATTTTTTTTTACATTTTTTTTTCTGCAAGCTTTTGCATTCACTGCTTTTTCTTGCTTCAAGAATCAATTTTTATGATTTTTCAGATTATCAATAACATTTCTCCTTTTTCATCATTCTTTCAAGAGCCAACAATTTTAACATTCATAAATAACAAATTCAAAAGACATATGCACTGTTCAAGCATTCATTCAGAAAATAAAAAGTATTGTCACCACATCAAAATAATTAAACCAGTTTCAAGGATGAATTCGAAACCATGTACTTCTTGTTCTTTTGTAATTAAAACATTTTTCATTTAAGAGAGGTGATGGATTCATAGGACATTCATAACTTTAAGGCACAGACACTTAGACACTAGTGATCATATAGTAAAGACACAAACATAAATAAACATGAAGCATAATAAATGAAAAACAGGAAAATAAGAACAAGGAGATTAAGGAACGGGTCAACCTTAGTGAGGGTGGCGTCTTCCTCTTCTTGAAGAACCAATGATGCTCTTGAGCTCCTCTATGTCTCTTCCTTGTCTTTGTTGCTCCTCCCTCATAGCTCTTTGATCTCCTCTAATCTCATGGAGAATGATGGAGTGCTCTTGGTGTTCCACCTTTAGTTGTCCCATGTTGAAGCTTAATTCTCCTAGGGAAGTATTGATTTGCTCCCAATAATTTTGTGGAGGGAAGTGCATCCCTTGAGGCATCTCAGGAATTTCATGGTGAGGAATTTCCTCATGCTCTTGTTGAAGCCCATGATCTCTTGTTTGCTCCATCCTTTTCTTAGTGATGGGCTTGTCCTCTTCAATGAGGATGTCTCCCTCTATGTCAATTCCAGCTGAATTGCAGAGGTGACAAATGAGGTGAGGAAAGGCTAACCTTGCCAAAGTAGAGGACTTGTCAGCCACCTTGTAGAGTTCTTAAGGTATGATCTCATGAACTTCCACTTCCTCCCCAATCATGATACTATGGATCATGATGGCCCGGTCTATAGTAACTTTAGATCGGTTGCTAGTAGGAATGATTGAGCATTGAATAAACTCCAACCATCCTCTAGCTACAGGCTTAAGGTCCAATCTTCTCAATTGAACCGGCTTGCCTCTTGAGTCAACTTTCCATTAAGCTCCTTCCACACATATGTCCATGAGGACTTGGTCCAACCTTTGATCAAAGTTGACCCTTCTAGTGTAGGGGCGTGCGTTTTCTTCCATCATTGGCAAGTTGAACACCAGCCTTACATTTTTCAGACTGAAATCTAAGTATTTCCCCCGAACCATGGTAAGCCAATGCTTTGGATTCGGGTTCACACTTTGATCATGGTTCCTAGTGATCCATGCGTTTGCATAGAACTCTTGAACCATTAAGATCTCGACTTGTTAAATGGGGTTGGTGAGAACTTCCCAACCTCTTCTTCGGATCTCATGTCGGATCTCTGGATACTCATTCTTTTTTAGCTTAAAAGGAACCTCAGGGATCACTTTCTTCTTGGCCACAACTTTATAGAAGTGGTCTTGATGGACCTTTGAGATGAATCTCTCCATCTCCCATGACTCAGAGGTGGAAACAATTGCCTTCCCTTTCCTCTTTCTTGAGGTTTGTCTGGCCTTAGGTGCCATTAATGGTTATGGAAAAACAAAAAGCTATGCTTTTACCACACCAAACTTAAAATGTTTGCTCGTCCCCGAGCAAAAGAAGAAAGAAAGAAGGAGAAGAAGAAGAAAAATGGAGGAGAGGGAGAGAGGGGTGTATTCGGCCAAGGGAAAAAAGAAAGGGTTGTGTTGTGTGAAAATGAAGAAGGAAAGAGGGGTTTATATAGGAGTGGGGAGAGGTTTAGGGTTCGGCCATTAGGGTTGGGTTTGGGAGGGAAAAGAGTTTGAATTTTGGAGGTAGGTGGGGATTTTGGGGAAGAGAGGATGGATGTGAGTGGTGAAAAGGTGAGAAGAAAAGGTGGGGATCCTGTGGGGTCCACAGATCCTGTGGGGTCAAGGACTTAACATCCCTGCTCCAATTAGGCGTGTAAAACGCCCTTAGCATGCATGTCTGGCGTTAAACGCCAGCTTGCTGCTTGTTTTCGCGTTAAACACCCAAATGTAGCCTGTTTCTGGCGTTTAACGCCAGCTTGATGCTTCTTTCTGGCGTTAAACGCCAATTTGATGCTTCTTATTGGCGTTTAAAAGCCAGTAAGTTCTTCCTCCAGGGTGAGCTGTTTTTAAAGCTGTTTTTCATTCTGTTTCTGATTTTTCAGTAGTTTTTGTGACTCCACATGATCATCAACCTAAAATAAAATAAAATAAAATAAAATAGATATAATTAAATAACATTGGGTTGCCTCCCAACAAGCGCTTCTTTAATGTCAATAGCTTGACAGTGAGCTCTCATGGAGCCTCACAGATATTCAGAGCATTGTTGGGACCTCCCAACACCAAACTTAGAGTTTGAATGTGGGGGTTCAACACCAAACTTAGAGTTTGGTTGTGGCCTCCCAACAACAAACTTAAAGTTTGACTATAGGGGCTTTGGTTGACTCTGCAGTGAGAGAAGTTTTCATGCTTACTCTCCATGGTTACAGAAGGAGATCCTTGAGTGTTAAACACAAGGTTGTCCTCATTCAGTTGAAGGACCAACTCTCCTCTGTCCACATCAATCACAGCTTTTGCTGTGGCTAGGAAGGGTCTTCCAAGGATGATGGATTCATCCTCATCCTTCCCAGTGTCTAGGATTATGAAATCAGCAGGGATGTAAAGGCCTTCCACCTTTACTAGCACGTCCTCTACTAGTTCATAAGCCTGTTTTCTTGAGTTGTCTGCCATCTCTAATGAGATTCTGGCAGCTTGCACCTCAAAGATTCCAAGTTTCTCCATTACAGAGAGTGGCATTAAGTTTATTCCTGACCCCAGGTCACACAGAGCCTTCTCAAAGGTCATGGTGCCTATGTTACAGGGAATTAGGAATTTACCTGGATCCTGTTTCTTTTGAGGTAATTTCTGCCTATCCAATGCATTTAGTTCATTGGTGAGCAAGGGAGGTTCATCTTCCCAAGTCTCATTACCAAATAATTTGGCATTTAGCTTCATGATTGCACCAAGGTACTTAGCGACTTGCTCTTCAGTAATGTCTTCATCCTCTTCAGAGGAAGAATACTCATCAGAGCTCATGAAGGGCAGAAAGAGGTTCAATGGAATCTCTATGGTCTCTAGATGAGCCTCAGATTCCTTTGGTTCCTCAAAGGGAAACTCCTTATTGGTCACTGAGCGTTCCAGGAGGTCTTCCTCACTAGGATTCACGTCCTCGTCCTCCTCTCTGGGTTCGGCCACACCAAATAAGGTAATGGCCTTGCACTCTCTTTTTGGATTCTCTTCTGTATTGCTTGGGAGAGTACTAGGAGGAGTTTCAGTGACTCTTTTACTCAGTTGGCCCACTTGTGCCTCCAAATTTCTAATGGAGGACCTTGTTTCATTCATGAAACTCACAGTGGCCTTAGATAGATCAGAGACTATATTTGCTAAGCTAGATAGACTCTGCTCAGAATTCTCTGTCTGTTGCTGAGTGGATAATGGAAAAGGCTTGCTATTGCTAAACCTGTTTTTTCCAACATTATTAAAGCCTTGTTGAGGCTTTTGTTGATCCTTCCATGAGAAATTTGGATGATTTCTCCATGAGGGATTATAGGTGTTTCCATAGGGTTAATCCATGTAATTCACCTCTGCTATTGCAGGGTTCTTAGGATCATAAGCTTCTTCTTCAGAAGATGCCTCTTGAGTACTGTTGGATGCAGTTTGTATTCCATTCAGACTCTGAGAAATCATATTGACTTGCTGAGTCAATATTTTATTCTGAGCCAATATGGCATTCAGAGCATCAATCTCAAGAACTCCCTTCCTCTGAGGCGTCCCATTACTCACAGGATTCCTTTCAGAAGTGTACATGAACTGGTTATTTGCAACCATGTCAACGAGTTCCTGAGCTTCTGCAGGCATTTTCTTTAGGTGAATGGATCCACCTGCAGAATGGTCCAATGACATCTTAGATAATTCAGACAGACCATCATAGAATATATCCAGGATGGTCCATTTTGAAAGCATGTCAGAGGGACACTTTTTGGTCAGTTGCTTGTATCTCTCCTAAGCTTCATAGAGGGATTCACCTTCTTTCTATTTGAAGGTTTGAACATCCACTCTAAGCTTACTAAGCTTTTGAGGAGGAAAGAACTTGGCTAAGAAAGCCGTGACCAGCTTATCCCAAGAGTTCAGGCTATCCTTAGGTTGAGAGTCCAACCATATGTAGACCTCGGAGTCAACCCCATTGGTCTTAACAGTATCACAGATCTGCAAGAATTTAGTTAAGAACTGAAAAGGATCTTCTGATGGAAGTCCATGAAACTTGCAGTTCTGTTACATCAGAGAAACTAATTGAGGTTTTAGCTCAAAATTGTTTGCTCCAATGGCAGGGATTGAGATGCTTCTTCCATGTAAATTAGAATTTGGTGCAGTAAAGTCACCAAGCATCTTCGTTGCATTGTTATTATTTTCGGGCATGTCTCCTTCTTTTTCAAAAATTTCTGTCAGATTTTCTCCAGAGAGTTGTGCTTTAGCTTCCCTTAGCTTCCTCTTCAGAGTCCTTTCAGGTTCAGGATCAGCTTCAACAAGAATGTTCTTATCCTTGTTCCTGCTCATATGAAAAAGAAGAAAATAGAAAAGAAAATATGGAATCCTCTATGTCACGCTATAGAGATTCCTTATGTGAGTAGAAGAGAAGAAAAAGAATTCGAACACAGAAAGAGGGAGAGGGTTCAAATTTTTAAGAAGAAGAGAAGTGTTAGTAGATAAATAAAATAATTAGAAGGAGATGAGAGATGGAAGAATTCGAAAATAAAATAAAAATATTTTTGTTTTTAATTTAAAATAAAGTTAAAATTCGAAAGTTTTAAAAAGAAAAATGAAATTAAATTAAATTAGAATTTAAAGCAATTAGTTAATTAAAAAGGAATTTTGAAAAAGAGGAAAGTGATTTTTAAAAATTAGGGATAGAATTAGTTAGGTAGTTTTGAAAAAGATATGATTGAAATAGTAAACTTTTAAAATCAAACAAAAAGTCAAGTAGTTAATTGAAAAAGATTTGAAAATCAATTTTTGAAAAGATAAGAGGTTAGAAAAGAAGTTAGAAAAGATTTTGAAATTGATTTTTAAAAAGATGTGATTGAAACTTATTTTGAAAAATATTTGAAAAAAAAATTTAAAAAGATTTGATTTTAAAAATTAAAGTTGATTACTTGGCTAATAAGAAGCAAAAAGATATGATTTAAAATTTAAAGATTGAACCTTTCTTAAGAGGCAAGTAAAAAACTTTAAAATTTTGAATCAATCACATTAATTGTTAGCATTAATTTCAAAAATAATAAGTAGAAATAAGAAAAAGATTTTGAAAATAAATTTTGAAAATTTCGAAATTATGAAAGAAAAAAATGAAAAAGATTTTATTTTTGAAAAATATTTGAAAAAGATAGAATTTTTAAATTGAAAATTTGATTTGACTCATAAGAAACAACTAAATTTTAAAAAGTTTTGAAAAAGTCAACTCAAATTTTCGAAAATTTATGAGAGAAAAAGGGAAAGATATTTTTTTTATTTTTTATTTTTTTATTATGAGAGAGAAAAACATCAAAAAGACTCAATGCATGTAAATTATGAATCAAAACACTCAATGCATGCAAGAACACTTTGAATGTCAAGATGAACACCAAGAACACTTTGAATGTCAAGATGAACATCAAGAACATATTTTTGAAAATTTTTAAGAAAAGAAAGACATGCAAGACACCAAACTTAGAAATTGACAATGTTTAGGCATTAACAAATTGAAAATGCATATGAAAAATAAGAAAAGATACAAAACATGAAAAACTAAAGATCAAACAAAGACAATCATCAAGAACAACTTGAAGATCATGAAGAACATCATGCATGAGTTTTCGTAAAATGCAAGAAAGAGATAAACATGCAATTGACACCAAACTTAAAAACTGACACAAGACTCAAACAAGAAACATCGAATTATTTTTTATTTTATGATTTTAGAAAATTTTTTTGTTATTTTTCTAAAATTAATTGGAAAAAGGAAAATAAGGATTTCAAGATTTTTAATGAGAATTTTAGGAATCATGCAATGTTAGTCTAAAGCTCCAGTCCAGGAATTAGACATGGCTTACTAGCCAGCCAAGATTTCAGTGAAAGCTCCGGTCCAAAACACTAGACATGACCAATGGCCAGCCAAGCTTCAGCAGAACATAACATAAAATAACTAATTTGCTGGAAAAGACAAAGAAGCTCTTCTCTTGAGATAGTTGAAACCTCGGTCCAAAAGATTAGACATGGCTTAACAGCCAGCCAGGATTCAACCTATCTCATGAGATTCTAGAATTCCTTCTTAAAAATCCTGAAGAACAAAGACTAATTTATTTTTTATTTTTTTTAAATAATTTTTTTTTCTGAAAATATAAATAATAAAAACAAAAAGCTTAAATTAAAATAAAATTACCTAATCTGAGCAACAAGATGAACCGTCAGTTGTCCAAACTCGAACAATCCCCGGCAACAGCGCCAAAACCTTGGTGCACGAAATTGTGATCCTTAACAACAGTGCCAAAAACTTGGTGCTCGGAACGTAATTCACACACTTTGTCACAACTTTGCACAACTAACCAGCAAGTGCACTGGGTCGTCCAAGTAATAAACCTTATGTGAGTAAGGGTTGATCCCACGGAGATTGTCGGCTTAAAGCAAGCTATGGTCACCTTGTAAATCTCAGTCAGGCGGATTCAAATGGTTATAGAGTTTTAATAATTAAAAGATAAATAAAACATAAAATGGGATAGAGATACTTATGTAATTCATTGGTGAGAATTTCAGATAAGCGTATAGAGATGCTTTTGTTCCTCCTGAACCTCTGCTTTCCTACTGTCTTCATCCAATCATTCCCACTCCTTTCTATGGCAAGCTTTGTGTAGGGCATCACCGTTGTCAATGGCTACTTCCCATCCTCTCAGTGAAAATGGTCCAAGATGCGCTGTCACCGCACGGCTATTCATCTGTCAGTTCTCGATCATACTGGAATAAGATTCAGTAATCCTTTTGCGTCTGTCACTACGCCCAGCACTTGCGAGTTTGAAGCTCGTCACAGCCATCCCTTCCCAGATCCTACTCAGAATACCACAGACAAGGTTTAGACTTTTCGGACCTCAAGAATGGCCGCCAATAGTTCTAGCCTATACCACGAAGACTCTGATCTCACGATCAGAATGCTAAGAGATACACATTCAAGCTTGTTTGCATGTAAAATGGAAGTGTTTGTCAGACACGCGTTCATAAGTGAGAATGATGATGAGCGTCACATAATCATCACATTCATCATGTTCTTGAGTGCGAATGAATATCTTAGAGAAGAAATAGGCTTGAATTGAATAGAAAAACAGTAGTACTTTGCATTAATTCATGAGGAACAGCAGAGCTCCACACCTTAATCTATGGTGTGTAGAAACTCTACCGTTGAAAATACATAAGTGATAATGGTCCAGGCATGGCCGAATGGCCAGCCTCCCAAAGAGGGTTCAATCATCAAAACATGATCAAAAGATAATCCAAAGATGATAGTAAAAAGTTCTATTTATACTAAACTAGTTACTAGGGTTACAGAAATAAGTAAATGATGCAGAAATCCACTTCCAGGCCCACTTGGTGTGTGCTTGGACTGAACATTGAAGCTTCAATGTGTAGAGGTCTTCCTTGGAGTTAAACGCCAGTTTGTAACCTGTTTCTGGCGTTTAACTCTGCTTTGCAACCTATTTCTGGCGTTTAACTCCAGAATAGGGCAGAAAGCTGGCGTTTAACGCCAGTTTGTGTCATCTAAACGCGGACAAAGTATGGACTATTATATATTGCTGGAAAGCCCTGGATGTCTACTTTCCAACGCAATTGAGAGCGCACCATTTGGACTCCTGTAGCTCCAGAAAATCTACTTTGAGTGCAGGGAGGTCAGAATCCAACAGCATCTGCAGTCCTTCTTCAACCTCTGAATCTGATTTTTACTCTGGTACCTCAATTTCAGCCAAAAAATATCTGAAATCACAGAAAAACACACAAACTCATAGTAAAGTCCAGAAATGTGATTTTTATTTAAAAACTAATAAAAATATACTAAAAACTAATCAAATCATACTAAAAACTATGTAAAAACAATGCCAAAAAGCGTATAAATTATCCGCTCATCACTGACATATGCCACCCTGGAGCACAGTGGAGGCGTGATGCTAGGAGGCAACCATACCAGTTGGGGAGGCATGATCTGAGGCCGGTTGCTAGGGGATGATTGGAGTTTATTCAGCGCTCCATCATCCCCACGAGTAACCGGTCCAAGGTTACCATTGACCGAGCAGTGCTGATTCACTGTATTATGCTCGGTAATGAGGTAGAGGTGCATCACGTGATTTCTCAGAAGTTGTACAGCTTTACCGCTAAGGCGTCCACTTCTGTTAGAAAAGCCTTTCCCCACCTCATCTTCCACCTGTGTGACGCTACTCGAGTGCGCATTGATCGTGACACCCCATTGACATCAAGAGGCCGATCACTAGGAGGGGCATGGAGTATGCAAAGGAGTATGCCCGAGCACTACCCTAGGAACCAGCTCTGCCTCCTCAGCACGAGTAGCTTGAGATACCTCAGGGACATTATTTCCCTCTTTAGGATTATTGGGATCAGCTGACATCATCCATTGGATATCTAGCATCATCTATTGATCAGTTGAGGGTAGACCATGTGGGCCACTTTGCCCTCTTCCAGCAGCTAGTGGAGGAACAGCAGAGCCAGAGGTGGGAGATGGAGCAGCTGCGGCTTGATTTTGGAGCTTCCAATGGATTCCTTGGGGGGAGCAACCACCATGACAACTGAGGTGGTTTAGCTCCTTTTATACTATTTCCCTATTTTAGTTCTTATATTATTTATCTCCTATTTTCTAGTGCTTTGTAGTATCTTTTGTATGATCCTGTTTAGAGTCAATAGTTCTAGTTATGTTTAGTAGTTTCAATTGTCTTTAAATTTCTATTTTTGAAGATGTCTCATGTATGCTCACTGAGCTTAAAAAAGAAAAAGAAAAAAAAAGGGAAAAGAAAAGTAGTGTAATTGCATGAGAAATTGAGTTCATATATTCTGAATTGTCCTATTTATCTTAATGTGGTGGTATTATCTGTGGCTCTGAATGTATGAAAAGAATAGCGCATAATTGATATTGAAGTTAAAGACTGTTGGTTCCTGAGGTATAGGAATTTAGAGAAATATTATGGATTCTCTAAATTAAACAAAAAATTAATCCTTGAAGCAAAATAGACAGCAAAAAGTAAAAAAATATAAAAAGCAAGGTCCAAGGCTTTGAGCATCAATGCCTAGGAAGGTCAAATATGATTAAAAGCTCAAAGAGTTATTTTTCTAACCATATGCTTGTGGTGGGAATGTGTCAAGGAATTCTTGAGACAGAGCACTAAGAGTTGAGACCAAGTGCAATTAAAGAGTATGCCAAAGGCTCTGAGCACCACTGACTGAGAAAAATAAAAAGAAAAATTAAAACTCAAAGAGTTCCCCAGTTAAGTACTTGTGGTGTTTTTGTGTCAAGTTAAGCTTAAGACAAAACATTTAGAAGTCACGGCTAGGCTCAAGGTGCAAAGCACCAAAGAAAAGATAAGAAAAAGCTGTGTTCGAGGATTAATCAAAGGGTAAAAAGGAAAAGAATTCATAATATTATCCAGGTTCTAGTTCTGAAGGACATTGACATTTTCTGAACTTCAAAGGATAGTGAGATGCCAAACCTATTCAGAATCACAGTGTCATCAACTCCACTCAGTGAACGGATAGGAGCTTAACTGAAAACTCAATTCTTGGGCAATTTCACTTTTCAGTTCTATATTGTTTTTAGGTGCTTGAGGACAAGCAACAATTCAAGATTGGTGTTATGATGCATGAGCATCTTTTCCTTATGTTCTTATTATTTTAAATATAAATTAACTGATTTTTATTGAGATTTTAGTATTTGAAGCCTATTTGGATGCTACTTTGAGTCGTTCTATTGTTTTGATTATTTCAGATGAAGTTTGGAGCAGTTTGACAGATTCCGTGCAGAAGAAAGGAGAAGAATTTTGATTCTGTTGAGCTGGCGCTAAACGCCGCATCTGGCATTTAGTGCCCAAGTTCTTTGAAATGCATGCAGCCATTCTGTCAAGCTGGTGGTAAACGCCAAACCGCCAGGAAGACAGTAACGATTGGAAGCTTTCTGCCTCAAGGGATGCTAAACGCCGATTCTGGCATTGAGCGCCAGTAGCGCGGATCCAAGTTTAATGAAAGGACTTTATTAGTTAGATTTGAGTCATATTCATTGTATTTTATTTTGTTTTAGTTATTTTTATTCCCAAACACAATCTTTTGGGCTTTAGTAGTTAATTTTCTATTTTATTTTCAATTCAATTGAGGTTAGATATAAAAGGGAAAAGATTTAGCCCTTTGGGCTCTCTCTTCTCTTTTTCCGGATTCTAGTTTTCACACACTTTGGAACCCTAGTTTTCTCTCTGAGCCATGAGCAACTAAACCTCCCTTTGTTAAGGTTAGGAGCTCTGCTTATTCTATGGATTAATACTATTACCGCTCTATTTTAATTAATGTATTGATTAGATTCAAGGATTACTTTCGTTCTTCATCTTATGAATTTGATTGTATTGGAAAATAACTCTTGTTCTACATGAATTCTTGTTGATTCTTGGAAAAGTTATCTCACTTGAATACTAGCCTGGAAGTAAATTTCTGCTAAATCACTAATTGCCTGGACTTAACGAGATACGTGATATATAATCCTCTTATATTTGGGTAATTAGATTTTTTGTGGCTAATAAACTAGAATTGAACCTAACCCTTTAATCTATATTAAGTGACCAAGGAATTTACAGTTGATTAGGTTAGAGAAGACTAAATCACTAAGGAATTAGGGTTTAGTCAATTACAGTTTGCCACGAATTGAATCTTGCATGATTAAAGTAGTTGGTAAGAAATATAAATCCGGAAAAATAAACATATCTGAAGCCTTAACTATCCTCTCACATATTTCTCACAAAAATTTTACTGTTCACTTTCTAAATCTTTGAATTACTGTTTAATGTTTTTGAACCCCAAAACACCAATTTCTGCTTGTCTGGCTAAGTGAATCATTCGATTATTGTTGCTTGGTCCATCAATCCTCATGAGATCAACCCTCACTCACTTGAGGTATTACTTGGTATGACCCGATGCACTTGCCGGTTAGTTTGTGGTTTTGAAAATCCGCACCAACAAGCACTATTATAATTGTGGGTTGTGATGGACAAGTAATGATATGTACTTGATAAATAGGAATTTTAAATGCATTATATAAGATAGAACAAAATGAAACACATGCATATAATTAAAAAGGAAGGAAGCAATTAGAATTCAACAACCTTAGTTCCCACTGCCTTTCTCTTTATCATCTTCTTCTTCATCACCTTTTAGGCTATGTAGAGTATATCTTCCGACACCAAACTTAGAATGGTTTCTTGTCCCCAGGCAACAAAGAAAAAAAAAAGAAATAATGGTGATGGAAATAGGCATAAACAGGATTATCAAGTGAAAGTAATCAAGCAATGCAAAGACTTATTCAAAGAAAACAAACCAAATTAAACCAAAAATAAATGAAAGATAAAATGATGCAAAATAAATGGGTTGCTACTGTGTTTGCATGGGGGTTGTGGCAACACCAAACTTGGTGTGAGGACACTGAACTTTGTGTGACACAATCGATGTAAAATTAGGCCAAGTACCCAGTGAACTGCAAATGCCTTGTTGGTGTAGCACACCAAACTTAATCCGTATTCAGCTCCGAGCTTGCCTAATATGAGTTAAAGTTATTTCTATCTCAGGATCAAACGGGGCCAAGCTCGGGTTTGGAAGAGACCGTGCCATTCAATTGAGGAATCATAGAAATCATGCAATTGTTAAAGACCAAAGAAAAAGTAACTAAAGAAATGAACTAACAACTAACAATAACTACCAAATCAAAAGCACTAGCTACCAATTAGTGTCAACTAACATAAAAAAAGTAACTATTCACAATATTCACATATCTACAACAACAAAAAATATGACACGCAATTGCATAGTCACTGGCAACGGCGCCAAAAACTTGATGCACGCTAGATCGTCGGTTAGGAATTCTTCACTAATTGAGAAAAGAGTGGATTTGTTGCGAGTATAACTCCCAACAGACAAAACGGCATGAACCAAAGTTTAGAAGAAGAATGTCATAATTCAATTCAATAATGAGGAGTTTTAATTCTCGGGTCGTTTTCCCTTGGACTAGCAATCAAATGTGCAAGTTTAGTTGTGAACTCGTGAATTAAAGGAATTAGAATTAAATGAACTAAAGCAATGAAATAACAACTAGAATTAGCAAACAAGCAAGACAATGAGATAAGCAAGCATGAATAAGAACAATTAATAAGCTATTACTAGATTAAAAGATAATTAATGTAAATTAAAGAAAATTGAAACAACAAACTAATGAGAATGTAATTCAATGCATGAAAGAACATTGGCTTGGAGTTGAGAGTTAAGGAATCCTATCCTTGTCATAACCACAACCATGGCAATTACAATGATTTAATCCCACTTAGTTAACCCCTAAATAATGGGAAAAGTCAAGTAGGCATAATTGGCCTTAATCCACAATTCCTAGCTAACTTACTAATTAAACTTAGTAAAAAGCTAGCGTTAGTGGAAACAAGAGCAACTAACAACCCAAAATTACCACTTAATGTTGGACATTAATAACTGTAGGATCCTAGTTACTCAAGCCCCAAGCCAAAGAGTAAAAATCTACTCTATAATTAAAATGGACATTTGGTGCATGAAATCACAATCACACTTTTGTAATTCCGCACAACTAACCAGCAAGTGCACTGGGTCGTCCAAGTAATACCTTACGTGAGTAAGGGTCGATCCCACAGAGATTATCATCTTGAAGCAAGCTATGGTTATCTTGTAACTCTTAGTCAGGATATCAATAATAATTCTCAGTTTTAATTGGAATGAGTAAAAGAACATAGATTAAATAATACTTGTTATGCAGTAATGGAGAACAGGTTGAGGTTTTGGAGATGCTCTGTCTTCTGAATTTCTGCTTTTCTACTGTCTTCTTCTTCACGCATGCAGGTCTCCTTCCATGGCAAGCTGTATGTTGGTGGATCACCGTTGTCAATGGCTACCAGCCGTCCTCTCAGTGAAAAGGGTCAATGTACATGGCTAATCATCAATCAGTTCTCACTAATATTGGAATAGGATCATTGATCCTTTTGCACACTGTCACTGCGCCCAGCATTCATGAGTTTGAAGTTTGTCACAGTCATCCATTCCCGGATCCTACTCGGAATACCATAGACAAGGTTTAGACTTTTCGGATCTCAGGAATGCTGCCAATTGATTCTAGCTTATACCACGAAGACTCTGATCTCACAGATTTGAAAGCTCTGTTGTCAAGAGAGGCAGTCAAACTCGTGAGACAAGAACCAAAGAGATATACATTGTATCTAAGGTAGAACGGAAGTGGTTGTCAGACACGCGTTCGAAAGTTAGGAATGGTGATGAGTGTCACGGATCATCACATTCGTCATGTTGAAGTACGAATGAATATCTTAGAATAGAAACAAGCGTGATTGAATGGAAAACAGTAGTAATTGCATTAATCCATCGAGACACAGCAGAGCTCCTCACCCCCAACCATGGAGTTTAGAGACTCATGTCGTAGAAGATGTAAAATTCAGATGTGAAATGTCACAAGGTACATAGTAAGTCTCTAAAAGTAGTTTTTATACTAAACTAGTGACCTAGGTTTACAAAAAATGAGTAAACTAAGATAGATAGTGCAGAAATCCACTTTCGGGGCCCACTTGGTGTGTATTTAGGCTGAGAATTGAAGCTTTCACGTGCATAGGCTGCTCCTGGCATTTAACTCCAGCTTTTGTGCCAGTTTAGGCGTTTAACTCTAACTTTTATGCCAGTTCTGGCGTTTAACGCCAGAATAGGGCAGAGACTTGGCGTTAAACGCCAGTTTGCATGATCTTAACTTGAGCAAAGTATGGACTATTATATATTGCTGGAAATCCCAAGATGTCTACTTTCCAAAGCAATTGAGAGCGCGCCAATTGGGCTTCTGTAGCTCTAGAAAATCCATTTCGAGTGCAGGGAGTTCAGAATCCAACAGCTTCTGCAGTCCTTTTTCAGCCTCTGAATCAGATTTTTGCTCAGGTCCCTCAATTTCAGCCAGAAAATACCTGAAATCATAGAAAAACACACAAACTCATAGTAAAGTCCAGAAATGTGATTTTTGCATAAAAACTAATAAAATTATACTAAAAAGTAGCTAGATCCTACTAAAAACTATATGAAAATACCCCCAAAAAGCATATAAAATATCCGCTCATTACAACACCAAACTTAAATTGTTGCTTTTCCTTAAGCAACTAGATAAATAAAACAGGATAGAAAGAAAATCAAGAGGCAATAACATCTCAGAGTTTTATATGAAGCTCAAATTCTCATTAGATGAGCGGGACTAGTAGCTTTTTGCTTCTGAACAGTTTTGGCACCTCAATTTATCCTTTGAAGTTCAGAATGATTGGCATCTATAGGAACTCAGAATTCAGATAGTATTATTTATTCTCCTAGTTTAGTATGTTGATTCTTGAGCACAGCTACTTTATAAGTCTTGGCCGTGGCCCTTAACACTTTGTTTTCCAGTATTACCACTGGATACATAAATGCCACAGACATATAACTGGGTGAACCTTTTCAGATTGTGACTTAGCTTTGCTAAAGTCCCCAGTTAGAGGTGTCCAGAGTTCTTAAGCACACTCTTTTTTCTTTAGACCACGACTTTAACCACTCAGTCTCAAGTTTTTCACTTGACACCTTCACGCCACAAGCACATGGTTAGGGACAGCTTGGTTTAGCCGCTTAGGCTAGGATTTTATTCCTTTAGGCCCTCCTATCCATTAATGCTCAAAGCCTTGGATCCTTATTACCCTTGCCTTTTGTTTTAAAGGGCTATTGGCTTTTTCTGCTTGTTTTTTCTTTTTCTTTCTTTTTCTTTTATTTTTCGCCATTTTTTTTCGCAAGCTTTGTATTCACTGCTTTTTCTTGCTTCAAGAATCAATTTTATAATTTTTCAAATTATCAATAACATCTCTCCTTTTTCATTATTCTTTCAAGAGCCAACAAATTTAACATTCATAAAATTCACTATCAAAAATTATGCATTGTTCAAGCATTCATTCAGAAGACAAAAAGTATTGCCACCACATATAAATAATTTGAATTTTTTTTTTCTTATTAAGAATTCAAAAATAAAACTGCCTCCTTATTCTAAAAAAATCTGCTATTTTATTCATGTTTAATGATGATGAGAAAAATAAATTATAGCTTACTTGGAGATAAAAAATAAAAATAAAAATAAAGATACTAATTACTATTATTCATGTGACTCCTAAGATAGATCTCTAATAGCAAAAGTTATCACAGAGTTAAGATTAGGACTCAACAATCTTTATTTTGGGAGATGGATTCTCCTTCAATTTGTGGGGTGTCTGGCCCTTCAAGAGACAGCTTCTGGCGCTTCAGCTCCTGTAGCTCACGCCCTTGCTTCTCTTGTTCCTTCAGCAGTTTGCAGAGCATGCTATTTTGAACTTGCTGTTCTTCTTTCAGTTGATCCATAGCTTCTTGCAGCTTGGTGATAGATGCTTCTAGGTGGGTCCAGTAGTCAATCTGAGGGATTTTTGGGAGGAACTCCTGTGCCCTCCTTTTGATGGAGTTATCTTGCACTTGTTGTCCTTCCATTGACTTTTTGGTGATTGGGTGCTCGACTGAGATATACTCATCCACTCCCATCTTTACCCCAGCATCTTTACATAACAGAGAGATTTAGCTTGGGTAAGCCAATTTGGCGTCAGTGGAGTTCTTGTTTGCAATTATGAAGCTCACAAGAAATCAGATGATGAATCTCCACTTCGTTTCCTAGCATAATGCAGTGGATCATCACTGCTCTTTTGATAGTGACTTCAGAGCGGTTGCTGGTGAGTAGTATAGAACGCCCAATGAAGTCCAGCCAGCCCCTAGCAACTAGTTTGAGATCTCCTCTCTTGAGTTGATTTGGGACACCCTTTGTGTTGGTTATCCACTTGGTTCCAGGGATGCATATGTCCTCTAGAACTTGGTCCAAGTGCTTATCAAATCTCACCATTCTCCTATTAAAGGATTCTGGATCATCTTGTAGTTGAGAAAGCTTGAAGACCTCTCTTATTTTGTCCAGGTGGAAGTAAATAATATGCCCTCTGACCATGGTTCGAAAGGTATAGAAGGCGGTTCCAGTCATTCTCTGCTTATCTGTTTACCACAGATTTGAGTAGAATTCATGAACCATGTTTCTACCCACCTTTGTCTCAGGATTAGCTAGAATTTCCTAGCCCCTGTTTCGAATCTGACCTTAGACCCATGATTTTGTGGTAATGGTCTGCATGTTCTTTGGTTAAGAACTTCTCTTGATTCCAAAGTGGTTTTGAAGTGTTCTCTTTCTTGCCTCTTGAAGTGGTTTGTTTTCCTTTAGGAGCCATGATCTTAGTGAATCTTAGCTCAGTGATCACGAAAAACACACCAAACTTAGAGGTTTGCTTGTCCTCAAGCAAAAGAAAGGAAAGGAGAGGAATAGAAGAGTCAAATTCGAGTTATGGAGGAGAGGGGGAGGTCGATTGTGAATTTATAAGGGAGGGGATGGGTTCGAAAATTTTGAAAAAGATATGATAGAAGATATGATTTGTAAAAGATAAATATGATATGAAAAAGATGAAATTTTAAAATTGAAAAGATATGAGAGATTTGAAAAAGATAAATCTGAATTTGAAAAGATAATAGGATGAGTTGAAAAGATTTGAGAAGAAATTAAAAAGATAGATGAGTTTTGAAAAAGATTTAAAAAGAAATTGAAGAAGATTTGAGAAAGATTTTTATGATTAAAGAAAAATTTATTTTTAATTTGTTCTATTTTTTTTTTTTTTGAAATTGAAATTGAAAGATGATAATTTGTAACATGTTTTTGCAAGAAATTTTGGATGGACCCATGAAAATTTGAAAAAAAATTGAGTTGGAAACAAAACTTCCTCCCCTCCACATTCCTAGCGTTAAACACCCAGAATGGCACTCATTCTGGCGTTTAATGCCCATTTGTTGCTTCTTTTGGGCGTTTAACGCCCAGCCAGGTACCCTGGCTGGCGTTAAATGCCAGAAAGCCTTTATCACTGGGCGTTTTTCTAAACACCCAGGATGCTGCAATTCTGGCGTTAAACGCCCAGAATGGTACCCATTCTGGACGTTTCACGCTCCTACTGGCGTTTTTGTGCTAGTGAGCTCCTTTTCTCTGCTTTATGCTCTGAATTCTTCTGTAACTCTGTGAACTCCTGCAATTGATAATTAACCTTGAGGATAATTTATATCAAACTCTTATAATTATTATTTGAATAACAAATAAACTTTGCTAATGGCTGGGTTGCCTCCCAGCAAGCGCTTCTTTATTGTCTTTAGTTGGACCTTGTTGAGCTTTAATCTAGTCTCAGCTTTGAGCATTCTTGCTCAACATTGCCGTCAAGATAATGCTTGACTCTCTGTCCATTGACAATGAACTTTTTATTAGAGTCAATATCCTGAAGCTCTACATAGCCATATGGTGACACACTTGTAATCACATATGGTCCCCTCCACCGGGATTTTAATTTCCCAGGGAATAATCTGAGCCTAGAGTTAAATAGCAGAACCTTCTGTCCTGGTTCAAAGACTCTGGATGATAGTTTCTTATCATGCCACCTTTTTGCTTTCTCCTTGTAAATTTTTGCATTTTCGAAAGCATTGAGTCTGAATTCCTCTAGCTCATTTAACTGGAGTAATCTCTTCTCTCCAGCTAACTTAGCATCTAGGTTTAGGAACCTGGTTGCCCAGTAGGCCTTATGCCCCAGTTCCACAGGCAGATGACAGGCCTTGCCATACACAAGCTGGTATGGAGAGGTTCCTATAGGAGTCTTGAACGCTGTTCTGTATGCCCACAGAGCATCGTTCAAGCTTTTTGCCCAATCCCTTCTATGGGCAATTAAAGTCCATTCTAGGATTCTTTTTAGTTCTCTATTAGAGACTTCAGCCTGCCCATTTGTCTGTAGATGATATGGAGTTGCTACCTTGTGGCTAATTCCATACCGGACCATAGCAGAGTAAAGTTATTTGTTGCAGAAATGAGTGCCCCCATCACTGATTAGTACTCTAAGGACACCAAACCTGCTGAAGATATGTTTCTGGAGGAACTTCAGCACTGTCTTAGTATCATTAGTGGGTGTGGCAATTGCCTCTACCCATTTAGATACATAGTCTACTGCCACCAGAATATACGTGTTTGAGTATGATGGTGGGAAAGGCCCCATGAAGTCAATACCCCATACATCAAACAACTCAATCTCCAAGATCCCTTGTTGAGGCATGGCGTAACCATGAGGCAGATTACCAGCTCTCTGGTAGCTATCACAGTTACGTACAAACTCTCGGGAGTCTCTATAGAGAGTAGGCCAGTAGAAGCCACATTGGAGAACCTTGGTGGCTGTTCACTCACCTCCAAAATGGCCTCCATATTGTGATTCATGGCAATGTCATAAGATCTTCTGTGCCTCTTCCTTGGGCACACATCTACAGATTATTCTGTCTGCACATCTCTTAAAGAGATATGGTTCATCCCATAAGTAGTACTTTGCATCAGAAATCAATTTCTTTATTTGCTGCCTGTTGTACTCTTTGGGTATGAATCTCACAGCTTTATAGTTTGCAATGTCTGCAAACCACGGTGTTTCCTAAATGGCAAATAGTTGCTCATCTAGAAAGGTTTCAAAGATCTCAATAGAGGGGGAGGACGCCCCTTCTACTGGTTCTATCCGGGATAGATGATCAGCCACTTGGTTCTTTGTCCATTTTCTGTCTCTTATTTCTATATCAAACTCTTGCAGAAGCAACTCCCATCTTATGAGCCTGGATTTTGAATCTTGCTTTGTAAGTAGCTATTTAAGAGCAGCATGGTCAGTGTACACAATCACTTTTGATCCTACTAAGTATGATCTAAACTTGTCAATGGCATAAACCACTATAAGCAGCTCTTTTTCTGTGGTTGTGTAATCATTCTGTGCATCATTTAAAACACGGCTAGCATAATAAATGACATGCAGAAGATTGTTATGCCTCTGTCCCAATACTGCACCAATGGCATGGTCACTAGCATCACACATTAGTTCGAATGGTAATGTCCAGTCTCGTGCAGAAATAATTGGTGCTGTGACCAGCTTAGCTTTCAGAGTTTCAAATGCCTGCAGACACTCTGTGTCAAACACAAATGGCGTGTCAGCAACTAGCAGGTTACTCAGAGGTTTTACAATTTTTGAGAAATCCTTTATAAACCTCCTATAGAATCCTGCATGCCCTAGACAGCTTCTAATTGCCTTAACATTGGCAGGTGGTGGTAATTTTTCAATTACCTCTACTTTAGTTTGATCCACCTCTATTCCCTTGTTTGAAATTTTATGCCCAAGGACAATTCCTTCAGTCACCATAAAGTAACATTTTTCTCAGTTTAAAACTAGGTTGGTCTCTTGGCACCTTTTCAAAACAAGTGCTAAATGGTCAAGGAAGGAGCTGAATGAGTTTCCAAATACTGAGAAGTCATCCATGAAGACTTCCAGAAATTTCTCTACCATATTAGAGAAGATAGAGAGCATGCACCTTTGAAAGGTTGCAGGTGCATTGCACAGACCAAAAGGTATCCTTCTGTAGGCAAATACTCCATAAGGACATGTGAATGCTGTTTTCTCTTGGTCCTGAGGATCTACTGCAATTTGGTTGTAACCTGAATAGCCATCCAAAAAGCAGTAATATTCATGACCTGCTAGTCTCTCTAGCATCTGGCCTATGAATGGTAAAGGAAATTGATCCTTCCTGGTGGCTGTATTGAGCCTTTGGTAGTTAATACACATACGCCACCCTGTAACTGTTCTTGTAGGAACCAGTTCATTCTTTTCATTATGAACCACTGTCATGCCTCCCTTCTTTGGGACAACTTGGACAGGGCTCACCTAGGGGCTATCGGAAATAGGATAAATAATCCCAGCCTCCAGTAACTTGGTGACCTCTTTCTGCACAACCTCCTTCATGGTTGGATTTAGCCGTCTCTGTGGTTGAACCACTGGCTTAGCATCGTCCTCCAATAGGATCTTGAGCATGCATCTTGCTGGGCTGATGCCCTTAAGATCACTTATGGACCACCCAAGAGCTGTCTTGTGTGTCCTTAGCACTTGAAGTAGTACTTTCTCTTCCTGTGGATTTAAAGCAGAGCTAATGATCACCAGAAAAGTGTCACCTTCTCCCAAAAATGCATATTTCCGGGATGGTGGTAGTGGTTTGAGCTCGGGTTTAGGAGGTTTCTCCTCTTCCTGAGGAATTTTCAGAGGTTTTTTTATTTCCTCTGGTTCCTCCAGATCAGGCTAAACATCTTTAAATATATCCTCTAGCTCTGATTCGAGACTCTCAGCCATGTTGATCTCCTCTACCAGGGAGTCAATAATATCAACACTCATGCAGTCTTTTGATGTGTCTGGATGCTTCATTGCCTCAACAGCATTCAGCCTGAACTCATCCTCATTGACTCTCAAGGTTACTTCCCCTTTTTGGATGTCAATGAGGGTTCGTCCAGTTGCTAGGAAGGGTCTTCCTAGAATGAGAGTTGCACTCTTGTGCTCCTCCATTTCCAGCACTACAAAGTCATTCGCAAAGGCAAATGGCCCAACTATGACAATCATATCCTCAATTATGCCTGATGGATATTTAATGGAGCCATCAGCAAGTTGAAGACAGATCCAGGTTGGTTTGACCTCTTCAGTCAAGCCAAGCTTTCTGATAGTGGATGCAGGGATTAGGTTGATACTCGCCCCAAGATCACATATAGCTGTCTTGGTACAAGTACCCTCTAATGTGCATGGTATCATAAAGCTCCCAGGATCATTAAGCTTTTCTGGTAAGATCTTTAAAATGACTGCACTGCACTCTTCAGTGAGGAAAACTTTTTCAGTTTCCCTCCAATCCTTCTTATGACTTAAGATTTCTTTCATGAACTTAACATAAGAGGGTATTTGCTCAAGTGCCTCTGCAAACAGAATCTTGATTTCAAGAGTCCTGAGATAGTCTGCAAAACGGGCAAATTGTTTATCTTGTTCCGCTTGGCGGAGTTTCTGAGGATAAGGCATCTTGGCTTTGTATTCTTCAACCTTAGTTACTGCAGGTTTATTCCCTACAGAGGTGGTTGGAGAAGCCTTCTTAGAGGGGTTACCATCAGCACTTGCAGGTGTCTGATCCCTCATTGGCGTTTGAACGCCAGGCTTGGGGGTTGGATGGGCGTTTAACGCCAGATTCCCTCCCCTTTCTGGTGTTTGAACGCCAGAACTGGACATGGATTGGGCGTTTAACGCCAATTTTTTACCCTTTTTCTGGCGTTTGAATGCCAGAGTTATTCCTCTTTGGGCTCTTACTGTCCTCAGAGGGATTTTGGGTAGCAGGTTGCTCATCCTCTATCAGTTGTTCTTTTCTTGGCTTTCTGCTGCTTTGAGTTGAGGTATTTAATATTTTTCCACTTCTTAATTGAACTGCTTGGCACTCTTCTGTTATCTGTTTTGATAACTGCTGTTTTGTCTGATTCAATTGTGATTCCATATCCTTGTTAGCATTTTTGGTTTCTTGTAGCATCTCCTTAAATTTTGCTAACTGCCTTGTTATAGAAGATAGTTGCTGATTGAGTTCAGCAACTTGTTCCTGATGACTAAAGTCAGTTGATAGTGTTTTAGCTTCTTCTTTCATGGAGGACTCACTACTTATGTACAGATGTTGATTTCTAGCAACTGTATCGATAAGCTTTTGAGCCACTTCAATAGTCTTTCTCATGTGTATAGATCCACTAGCTGAGTGGTCTAGAGATATCTAAGCTTTTTCTATAAGCCCGTAATAGAAGATGTCTAACTACACCCACTCTGAAAATATTTTAGAGGGGTATTTCCTTAGCATCCCTCTATACCTCTCCCAGGCATTATAAAGGGATTCATCATCCTCTTGTTTAAAGCCTTGGATGTCCAGCCTTAGCTGTGTCATCCTTTTTGGAGGGAAATATTGATTCAGGAATTTGTCTGATAACTGTTTCCATGTTCTTATGCTTGCCGTGGGTTGGTTATTTAACCACCTCTTAGCTTGATCTTTTATAGCAAATGGAAATAGTAATAATCTGTATACATCCTGATATACCTCCTTGACACACACTGTGTCAGCAATTTGCAAGAAATGCGCCAGAAACTCAGTAGGTTCTTCCTGTGTAAGACCGGAATACTAGTAATTTTGCTGCACCATGACAATGAGCTGAGGATTTAGCTCAAAACTTCTTGCTTTGATGGAAGGTATACAAATACTACTCCCGTATGCAGTGGTAATGGGGTTAGCATATGACCCCAGAGTCCTTCTGGACTGTTCATTTCCACTTATGTCCATGATGGAGAAAAGGGAATTGATATGAATTGCAAATAAATTTTATTTTTATTTTTATGTTATGTAATTAAAAGCAACCGAATAAAATAAAATAAAATAAATAGAAAATAAAATAAAAGTTTTGAAAACTAAAATAATTGATTAATTAAGAAAATTTGAAAAAAAAACTTGGATATGATTTTTGAAAAAGATTTGAATTTTGAAATTCTAAAACTAAGATAAGATAAAATAAGAAGTTTTAAAATAAAAATCTGAATTTTTAAAGGCAGAATTCAAAAATTAATTAAAATAAAGAGAAAATATATTTTTGAATTTAATGAAGAAAGAGAAAAACAGTAAAAACGACACAAAACTTAAAATTTTTAGATCAAAACAAAGAAAACAAACAAGGAAGCTTTGAATATCACAATGAACACTAAGAGCAACTTTTGAAAAAATTTTAAGAAAACAGAAACACAAAGGACACCAAACTTAAAAATTTTTATATTTTGAGCACTGATAATTCGAAAAAATGAAAGAAAAATAAAATCATGCAATTGACACCAAACTTAGAATATGAAACTAAACTCAAACAGAAGACTAAATTATGAAGTTACTAGTTTTGAAAATTTTCGAAAATAATTTAGAAAAATAAAATAAGAATTTTAAAATTTTAACCAAAAACAATAATAAAAGACTCTAAATCAAAAAGAAAAATTTTCCTAATCTAAGCAACAAAATAAACCGTCAGTTGTCCAAACTCGAACAATCCCCGGCAACGGTGCCAAAAACTTGGTGCACGAAATCACAATCACACTTTTGTAATTCCGCACAACTAACCAGCAAGTGCACTAGGTCGTCCAAGTAATACCTTACATGAGTAAGGGTCGATCCCACGGAGATTGTCGGCTTGAAGCAAGCTATGGTTATCTTGTAACTCTTAGTCAGGATATCAATAATAATTCTTAGCAAGGTTGTCAAACTCGCGAGTCTAAGTAAACTCGTGGAGCTGACGTAGACTCGACTCGCGAGTTAACCCGTAGACTTGTACGAGTTAACCTGTTATGAAGTTTATATATATATTCATACATAATGTATATTTACTCAATTCTAACCCTTCAAAATTAATAATATCAATCTTAAAGCACATAATAAATTAAAATAGTAGCATAGGTTATAACAAATATTTTAAAATACACATTCAAATCTTCTATCATTATTCTTATACAAATACAACATAGAACACACAAAATTAAAAATTTTAAATCTGTAATACTAAATCTTTAATTAAACATTGAACAATATCAAATAATCAAATTAATTTTAATCAAAATAATTAATTACTAATCAGCCATGAATGGATGAACCATCTGGTCATCTAACATAAACGATAAGCAATAGGCTAAAATTAGAAGCAATAAAATTTATAAAGAAAAAAAAACTAAATCAAGAAGCAAATGCTCAAAAAAGGGCAAAAGGTATACAAAAAATAGAGGATACAGAAGAAAAGAAGGGGACAAAGTCCCAGCAACAGTAGATCGAAGACAAGGGTGCAGCAGGCAGCGGTGATGAGGGTGCAGCAGCAGCACAAAACGGCGGCGACAAAGAGTCATGGATTTCACGATGGCGCAAACCAGAGCAGTGATAGGACTATAGGAGAAGTAGTCAAACTCGTGAACGGTGATAGCATGATGGAGTTGCGGATAGTGGAGATGTGAAGAAATACAAAGCAGAGGACAACATAGGTAAAATTCACAAAGACAATGGTGCAAATCAGAGCAGAGGTAGTAGACGCAGGCGAACAGCAGTAGCTCGACGGGGAACAACGACTGCGGCAGAACATGGAGAAAGTGAGACTTGAGAGCAACGACACAGATGAGTGAGTTGTGAGTGAGTTTTCTTTCATTCTTTGGGAGTGTTATCGTAACCCTAATAAAAAAAGTATTTTTTTGGTTTCAAAATGATGTTTTTTTGAGCAAAAATGAAGAAAAATACAAACTCGCTAACTCGGTCCTAAACTCACGAGTTTGTCCGAGTTTGACCGAGTCTAGCCGAGTTTACTCAGGATAGAGTTTATGTCTGAGTCAACTCGTTTCTATATCTAAACTCGTACGAGTTTACGAGTTAACTCGAGAGTTTGACAACAATGATTCTTAGTTTTAATTGGAATGAGTAAAAGAACATAGATTAAATAATACTTGTTATGCAGTAATGGAGAACAGGTTGAGGTTTTGGAGATGCTCTGTCTTCTGAATTTCTGCTTTCCTACTGTCTTCTTCTTCACGCACGCAGGTCTCCTTCCATGGCAAGCTGTATGTTGGTGGATCACCGTTCTTAATGGCTACCAGCCGTCCTCTCAGTGAAAAGGGTCCATGTACATGGCAAATCACCTGTCGGTTCTCACTAATGTTGGAATAGGATCCATTGATCCTTTTGTACACTGTCACTGTGCCCAGCATTCATGAGTTTGAAGTTCGTCACAGTCGTCCCTTCCCGGATCCTACTCGGAATACCACAGACAATTTAGACTTTCTGGATCTCAGGAATATTGCCAATTGATTCTAGCTTATACCACGAAGACTCTGATCTCACAGATTTGAAAGCTCTGTTGTCAGGAGAGGCAGTCAAACTCGTGAGCCAGGAACCAAAGAGATATACATTCAATCTAAGGTAGAACGGAAGTGGTTGTCAGGCACGCATTTGTAAGTTGGGAATGGTGATGAGTGTCACGGATCATCACATTCGTCATGTTGAAGTACGAATGAATATCTTAGAATAGAAACAAGCGTGATTGAATGGAAAACAGTAGTAATTGCATTAATCCATCGAGACACAGCAGAGCTCCTCACCACCAACCATGGAGTTTAGAGACTCATGCCGTAGAAGATGTAAAATTCAGATGTAAAATGTCACAAGGTACATAGTAAGTCTCTAAAAGTAGTTTTTATACTAAACTAGTGACCTAGGTTTACAAAAAATGAGTAAACTAAGATAGATAGTGCAGAAATCTACTTCCGGGGCCCATTTGGTGTGTATTTGGGCTGAGCATTGAAGCTTTAACATGCATAGGCTATTCCTGGCGTTTAACTCCAGCTTTTGTGCTAGTTTGGGCGTTTAACTCCAACTTTTATCCCAGTTCTGGCGTTTAACGCCAGAATAGGGCAGAGACTTGGCGTTAAACGCCAATTTGCGTGACCTTAACTCAGACAAAGTATGGACTATTATATATTACTGGAAAGCCCAGGATGTCTACTTTCCAACGCAATTAAGAGCACACCAATTGGGCTTCTGTAGCTCCAGAAAATCTATTTCGAGTGCAGGGAGGTCAGAATCCAACAGCATCTGCGGTCCTTTTTCAGCCTCTGAATCAGATTTTTGCTCAGGTCCCTCAATTTCAACCCGAAAATACCTGAAATCACAGAAAAACACACAAACTCATAGTAAAGTCCAGAAATGTGATTTTTGCATAAAAACTAATAAAAATATATTAAAAAGTAGCTAGATCCTACTAAAAACTATATGAAAATACCCCAAAAAGCCTATGAAATATCTGCTCATCAATATTTCAACAAACACTTGGTGGGCACAATAACAAAACATAGTGAATTACAAAAGATACTTGAAATTATAACCAATCAATACAAACAATCAACCATAGTAACTCAATCAAACATATAGAAACTTCAAAACATCAAATTCATCAACAAGAAACTCAAGAATTCAAAAGTAAATATACTAACAAAGTGACTTCAATTATAAAAAAGTATGAGTAAGTATAGTGTAATTGAAGAGAAAATTAAGGACAACTTACAATGGAAACAAACTAGAATCCAAGATTAAAATGTAAACAGCAAACTCTACTAAAAATCCTAATAAAATCCTAATGAGAATTGAGAGTATTTCCTAAGAGAAAACTTAATTAAAACCTAACTAAAACTTCCTAATATGATGTATGTATGTGTTGGAATGGAATGTTGCCCCCCTTTGACAGAGCTTCAGCACTTCATATTTGGGCCAAAGAGGCCCCTAAAAACGCGAGGCACGTGACATTTTAAATGAGGCAGGCGTTTGTACTTGTGCGTATGCACAGCCATGTGTGCGTACGCACACTTGCTGAAATTCCTCTTGTGCATACGCATAAGAAGGTGTGCGTACGAACATACCGATGTGCTCTTCTCCTTTGTTTCTTCATGAATTCTCCCACTTTGCATGCTTTCCTTCCACTTCTCCAAAGCCATCATTGCTTATTGGTCCTGAAATCACTCAACAAAACATATCACGGATCAAATTCTTCCACTTCTCCAAAGCCATGATGCACGAAAACTTGTCTCTCAACAATTTCCCTTGGCAAGTATACCGAATTGTCGTCAAGTAAAAACTCACAATAGAGTGAGGTCGAATCCCACAGGGATTGATTGGTCAATCAACTTTAATTAGAAGAACATTCTAGTTGAGCTAAGCAGAAATTGATTTGAGAATTGCAGGAAATTAAATGGCGGGAAAGTAAATGGCAGAAAATGTAAATGCTGGAAATAAAGAGCTGAATATAAATGACGGAAAGTAAAGTGCAGAATCTTAAATGGGGAATGGGGAATTTAGCATGAAAGTAAATTGCAGAAATTAAAGAGAATGGGTAAGATCAGAAATGGGGGATTCATTGGGCTTAGGAGATGTTGCATTCTCCGGATCAAGTTCATTTTCATCTCTTCCTCAATCAATGCATTCATTGATCTCCTTGGCAATCTTAAGTGATTGAATTCCAATTCCTTAGTAATTCAATCTCTCAAATCTTGATCAATAGCCAATTCCTTGGTCTAATTGCTCATGAGAAGAGATGAAGTATGGTCACTGATTATACCACATGTATTTCCAAATCAAAGTATTGGGAGAATTATATGTCACCATATCCGCCCAACCCCCAATTTGGTCCAAGATGAGAAAGCATTTCTAGCATGATCCCTTCATTCCTCTTCCAAGGTTCCGAAGAGATCCAAGTATGAATAGCTTCTTTTCCAAGACAACTACCCAATTGGATGAAGATTGAAAGCTTTCTAGTAAAATCAAGAGAAAAGAAAGAAGAAGAATAATGAAAACTATTATTGATCCATCAAATTACAACAGAGCTCCCTAACCCAATGAAAGGAGTTTAGTTGTTCATGGCTCTGGGAATGGAAAACAAAGATGGAGAATGCATTCTAAAAGTAAAACTAGAAGTTGCAGAGAAAGTAAAATTATACAGAGAGTAGTCCTCTCAATCCCCAAAAGCTTCTCTCTAGTTCAAAACTACTCCTATATATACTACTCTTCTGATCTTCCAGATGGCTCTTCAAGTCTTGGATATGGGACTTTGGATCTTGAGTTGAAGCAATTTGGAATCTTTAGTGGGCTCAGCTTTACTTGCAGAGAAAGTGTGAAGTAGGCATGGACTTTGGCTAGGACGTTAGTGGCGTTAACGTTAAGTGAAAATGTGGGTTCGAGAACGTTAGTGACGATCACCTTTTGCACTAACGTTCCTAGCCCAAGATGAGTTACGTTAACTTCAACGTTAGTGGTACTAACGTGACCACTAATGTTGCCTCTTGGTCCATCGCGAGCGTTATTGGCGTTTACCTTTGCCAATAACGTTGCCCTTAGCCCCTTTTTCTCACGTTAGAGTCCATGTTAGTATAACTAACGTGGCTCTTAACGTGGGCATGCCTTAGCCTCGAGAGCGTTAGTGACACTTACCTTTGTCACTAACGCTCCAAACGCCCCTTCTCACGTTAGTGCCCCACGTTAATTGTCTTAACGTGGCCACTAACGTGGTGGTGATTGCCATCTCCAACATTAGTGATAAAGGTGAGTGTCACTAACATGGCTCATAGTGGCTTAGTCCAACGTTAGTGACAAAAGTGAGTGTCACTAACGTTGGCGATTCCTTGCTCCTTCCACATTAGAGTTCACGTTAACCAAGTTAACGTGGCTCTTAACGTAGCCAATATGGGCTTAGTCCAACGTTAGTGACAAAGGTGAGTGTCACTAACGTTGGCATTATCTTCCTCTTCCACGTTAGAGTTCACGTTAACTGAGTTAACGTGACTCTTAACGTGGCCAATTGCCCTTTTGGAGCATTAGTGGCACTTACTTTTACCACTAACGCTTGGAGCTTCCTTTTCTTCCACGTTAACTACCACATTAATATAGTTAACGTGGTAATTAACGTGGGCTATGATGGCTTCGAAGACATTATTGGCGATTACTTTTCTCATTAACGTTGCAAGCTAGCTCCCATTCCACGTTAGTGGTCACGTTAGTTAGACTAACGTGGCTTTTTCTTGCTTCCTTTGTCCTGAAATCAAGCAAATAAAGTGCATCAAAGCTCTAATCCAAGTTATGAGTCATGCATCATCCAATTTGTCATTAAATTCATGCATAATTCTCATGAAATCATATAAAATTCACAATGTTTGCTTGAATCAAGATGTAAGTGTAATTCTACCCAAAACTTGCTTATTTCCTAAGAAAATGCATGAAACTACCCTAAAACAGTAAAGAAAAGGTCAGTGAAACTGGCCGAAATGCCCTGGCATTACAACACCAAACTTAAAGCTTGCTTGTCCCTAAGCAAGTACTGGAATAAGAGAATGATGAATGAAATGACAAGAGAAATTAATCATTATTGTGGAAGTCATGTCCTTGGTTTTATGGGGTTTCATGCATAGCAACTTAGGTTCATTCCTTTTCTGGCTTTCAGACCTTTATCATGCCCGGGAATACTCACTTGATTGCACCCTTTGAGACTTTTATTTATTGATCCCTTTGTCTTTTCAAGGTTTATTGCATCCTTAGGCTAAGTGCTTTGTGAGGGGGCGACTCTTTAAAATAAGCTTTCAGCCAACACTCCCGAACCAGTTGGTTCAAGGTGCTAGGTGTTGAAACACCCCTAAGGACTTACTCCCTCAAGTCTCTCTCCTCCATACATGCACACCACAGGCACATGGTTTGTTATTTTCTTTCCTTGAGGCCTTGGTGTCCAGCACCTCTTTGGGTTACTAAATGTTCTGTAGCAAAGTTGTTCTTGATAGTGGATTTTTAGTTGATAATCCCGGGTTAGTTAACCCAAGTTACCAAGTGATGAAGCACTCCTAAGAACTTATTCATCCAAGCAGATCCTTGGTACAAGAGCACCACAGACACATCCCTCAAGATTCAAGCCCTTGGTGCCTAGCCTTATTCTTTATTACTTTTCTTTCTTTTTCAACTCTTATTGTTCTTTTCCTTTTTCTTATTAGGATCTTGTTATTTAGCTAGTCTCATGGGGTGTGTTTCAAGCATATGATTTAGGACAGATAGTTGCCTTCCTACCTTGTTGGTGAACCAACTTAGCTAAGTGATTACTACACCACAAATTTAAGGACCTACTCCACAACTTGAACATCACTCTGGTCTTTTCATAACATCTCTTTTTATTTGACTCAAGGGATAAGCATACAAGTAAGCAAGGTGAAAATGAAGACAGGTAACTTGAACCAGCACACATATGACCTAAGCAATGAAAATACTAAAGACAGAATTGAAAATTCCTAAGCTACTATGGAAGCATGTTCTATCTCATACATGATTTTCCTTATTTAAAACTTGAAAAAGATGGGATAATGAGGGAACTCCACCACCTTTTTTACTCATGGGATTGCTCATGCTCTCCCTCTTGTTTGTCCTCTTTGTGTTTTTCTTGAGTGCTTGAACTCCCACTTCCCTTTCCTTTTCCAATCAACTTTTTCCAGAAGCCAGCATCTTCCATCTTCTTTTTCAATATTTCCTTCTGTTGTTTCACCTTCCTTTCCTCTTGTTCTGTTAGCTCTTTTTGGACTTCATCATACCTAGGGATTGCAGAGTGCAGATTATGCATATGACCAGACATATAGTTCAACTTGGCTTGAGTGTTTATGTTGAACTCCTCCCTATGTAGTTGCCATCCTTCATTCAGTACGCTAAACTCATTGAATGCCTTTGTTTGAGCTAGCTGTCGTTGGTTGAGTTCTTGAAGGCATTTGTCTTAACGCTCTTGCCTTTCAGTCACTTGATTGATGGCTTGAGTGAGTTGGGAGTAGTGTTCCATTTGCTATTTCTGCCACTCCCCTTGTTGATTCATCCAATTAGAAAGCAGTTCTTCTTGACGATCCATTCTTTGGGCTTGAATGTGCAGTTGTTGTTCTTGTCCCTCCATATAACTCCTTGCTAGCTCCTCAATGGCTCCGTGAATGTGATTCAAGTTGATGTTGGTTGGATCATAGTACTCTTCTTGCTGGTATTCTTTCTGATGAGATTCTTCTCGGTGAGGTCCCTCTTGTGCTGTTCTTTTCCCTATTTGAGGTCTTCTTTGTTGTTGGGCGGGTGCCACATAAGTTATTCGCTGTAGCGTGACTGACCTTCCAGGGTTCACCCAACTTGGATTGCTGTCCTCGAAGACTACCTTGGCTTTCGTGCACAGTCTAAGGATGGTGCTGGGGTACCAAAGTCTAGCACCTGGATCATTCTTCACGGCTGACTCTTGAATCCCCTCAGCTATAATCTCATGCACATTAATGCCTCCACCCTTTATTAAGCAATGTACCATAGTAGCTCAAGTAGTGTTAACCTCAGAATTGTTCGCGGCTGGGAGGATAGATCTCCTCACGAGCTCAAACCATCCTTTGGCTTCCGGGATGAGGTCTCCTCTCCTGATGAATCGGGGTCTCCTATCCGAATACCTTTCCCAGTCAGATCCTATAACACACATGTCGTTCACAATTTCTTCAAGTTCATCATTGTCGGGGCCATTACTTATTCTCACATGATAACTGGGCTCATCAAAATGTGGCGATTTCAGCTGAAGAGTCCTTGTTATGGCATTGGGGCTGAAGTCCACCTCTGTTCTTCTCACATAACTTTTGAAGGTGGGGGCCTTAGTTTTGCCTTCTCTAACCATATTTGCATAGAACTCTTTGATGAGGTTTGCATTTATCTTTGCTTCTGGGTTCGTGAGCCTTAGCCAACCCCTTTGTTCAATCTTCTCTCGAATCTGTGGGCACGCATCCTCATTGAACTGGAATGTTAACTCAGGAAATATCTTTTTGAGCTTTATCCGTTCAAATCCAAGTTCATGAAATGCAGTTTTGAATCTCCCTTTATCAAAAGGGGTGCTCTCTACCGGTTTCTTCCTCTTTTGCCTCTTGGAGCTTGATGATGCCATAAGTGACTTTTGAGATGTGAAGGTGTAAAGGGTGTGGATAATGAACTTCGGCCGGTTAAGATGGGTTAAAAGGAGTTGGGTGCTGAAAATGGGAAGTGTAAGGGATGGAAATTGGAATGTGAAAGGAGTATGGAATAAGAGTATCTTATATAGAGAAATGGTGGGTAGATGAAAGGTGTGGATTGATGGAGTGGGTGTGTGATGAACGGATGGGGTTTATCATGGGATGAGCACAAGGATCATCAACTTTATGAAGGGGGGTTGGTTTAGTTTCCAAGCGTGTTCTTCTTTCAATGTTGCATGGCAACATTTCCCAATGCATCATCCTTGAAAACACGTGTATAGTACTCTCCTTTTGTGGTGGCCGAATCCTCCTTCTTCAATTGTCCCATCAATTCTCCTACAAATAAAGGGATGTGATTAATGAATTTGTGGAAAGTGGTGGCAAAATTTAAAAGAAAAGAAAGAGTAACCACTTTTTAAAATTTTTGTTGTTAACTGACTAAGTGCTATTGACAAGTACAAACCAACTGACTAATTGATTGTCCATGTATGCAACATTGGTGACACCAAACTTAGTTTGTGGCCATGTGGAGTAAAAAGATTTGTTCAAGGTTCTAAGAGTGACATGATATAAATTGCATTCATATTCTCTTAGTGTGCCTTGAACACCAAACTTGTTCTTCACTATATGTTGCATAAAAGGATTCATTCAAGTATATGTCAGAGTTGATTTAGACTTCATGAACCTTGCATTATTAACTACTTTTAAAAACATGTAAAACATGGGTTGCCTTCCATGAAGCACTTCTTTAGCGTCACTAGCTTGACGTTCTGCCCTTTGTCAGGGTGGTTGGTAATGCTTCAGATCTTCCCCTCTTGCAGTAAATCTATCTCCATTGGCTTCATCAAGGATCTCTACATGCTCTAGGGAGAGAACTTTGTTGATGGTGAAAACCTTAGGTAGCTGAGATGGGATGGTGGGAAGATGAGGTGGGATATCTAGGAAGTAAGCTGAGATCACTTTATCCCCTGGAGAGAAATCTTCTGTAGGGATCTTCTTGTTCCTCCATCTCCTTGGTGCTTTCTTCTTTGTTCCTTTTGTTGTTGCCCTGCTCTTTGTGACCTCTTCTTTCAAGGAAATTTTGTTGATGGTCTCATATGACTCTGGTGGTTTAGGTTCCTCCTGATTTTCCTTGAGTTGTGTGATAAACCACTATTTTATGGTTTATCTTGTGCTCAATTGAGTGAATTTTATCAACTCTTTACCCACTTATTCATACTATTTGCATGTTTTACATTTTCATTCCTAATTATGTGCTTTGATTGAAAACATGCTTCTTTGGACTTATATTTGCTTATTATTAATCCTCTCTTATCACCATTAGATGCCTTGATATGTGTGTTAAGTGTTTTCAGATATTATAAGCCAGAAATGGCTTGGAGGATGGGAAGAAAGCATGCAAAAGTGGAAGGAATGCAATAATTTGAAAAAATTGCTAAGCTGTCCAGCCTGACCTCTTCGCACTCAAACGGCTATAACTTTTGCTACAGAGGTCCATATGATGCGGTTTCAGTTGCATTAGAAAGCTAACGTATGGGGCTTCGATTTGATATATAATATGTTATAGTTTTCCTGACGCTAGGTGACGCGACTGCGTGATCCATGCGGCCGCGTTGCAGTGACGGAAATCCAGCGTGGCAAAATTCGAAACCAGCGAATTCTGGACTGTTTCTGACCCAGTTTGCGGCCCAGAAAACACAGATTAGAGGCTATAAAGTGGGGGACTGCATCCATTCAAAGGGAGGCTCTCATAATTCACTTTTCATGTTTTAGATGTAGTTTTAGAGAGAGAGGTTCTCTCCTCTCTCTTAGGATTTAGAATTAGGACTCTTTTCACTTCATAATTATTTCATCTTTTGCGATCACAGGTTCAATGTTCCTTTTATTTATTTTTCTAATTTAATTTATGAACTCTTCTATGTTACATTTGATGTCTTCATTAGTGCTAATTTGAGGTATTTTCAGATCTATGATTGCTTTCCTTTATTTAAATAATTTAGATTTTTCCCTTTTGGCTTTGGTTGATTTATTGGTAACGCTTGAGCTGTCAAATAAAGCAGTGGTTGAAATTGGGAGTTGCTCCAATAACTCTAGTCTTTCCATAGGAATTGACTAGGACCTGAGGATTAAGCTAATTAATCCACTTGATTTACCTTCAGAGTTAGAGGTTAACAAAGTGGGATTAAAACCCAATTCTCATCGCAATTGATAAGGATAGGACTTCCGGTTCTCATACCTTGCCAAGAGATTTTATTTTATTTTTATTATTATTATTTTATTTTACTTGTCATATAACATATTCCCACCTTACTTCCTAAACCCCAATTTACAAACTCATAACCAATAATAAGAACATACTTCCCTGCAATTCCTTGAGAAGATGACCCGAGGTTTAATACTCGGTATCAATTTAAAAAGGGGTTTGTTACTTGTGACAACCAAAACGTTTGTATGAAAGGACTTTTGAAAGTTTAGAAACTATACTTGTAACGAGGATTTATCCGCAAATTTCTAGACCACGCAAAAGTTCTCTCATCAAAATGGCGCCGTTGCCGGGGAATTGCAAACGTGTGCCTTATTATTGGTTATTGTAAATATTTTTTTGATTTTAATTTGTTTTTATTTCTGTTTTTATTTTTTCTGCTTTTTCGTAAATTAAAAGGTTATTGGTTTTTATTTTAAAATTTTTTATCTTATCTTATCTTATTTCAAAAAAAATCAAATTTTAAAATTCAAATTTAAAAATTTTCAAAAAATTTTAATTTTCAAATTAAAAATTTAAATAATCTTTTAATTTCAATTTGTTTTTATTTTTAATTTCTATTTACTATGAACTCTCACCCCTTTGGCTATGAGTCTGGTTACAATTATGTTGTAGGAAGAAGAAATTACAATGAGAACAGGCATCAAGGTTGGAACAATCAAAGATGGGAGGAGCCACAAGGATTTGATCAACCCTCATGGCAACAACCACCTCCAATGGACTATCAACAACCACCACCATATGCCTATGAACCCTTTCCTCAACACAACTTTGAACTACCACACTCACAAGCCAACTACCACCATTCATCTCCATATGACCCTAACCCTCAACCACCATACCAACCACCTTATAAGCCATATGAACCATATATAGAACCACCCCAATTCCAATCCACTCACTCCCAACCACCACCACTTCTCTATGTGTCCTGTCCAAATCCGGCAACTCAAGAAGCAGAGGTTTGCCTAAAAGAAACAGTGGATCGATTTCAGGCAACCATTATCAATTGGGGCAAGCAATAATGAATCAATTAGCTTCCCGACGTTCGGACACTCAAGGAACCCCCATGGCTTCATGTGGACAATCTAATGAAGAACGTAGTATGAAGGAGATACTAGAAACTCCAGTGAACAGTACGAAGCATGAATTTGTACTGGAACAAGTAGAGGAAGCCGGAATTATTGAAGAAGAAGAAGTGGTTGAAGACTTAGGAGATGCAGAACCTCCATGGGAAAGTCAAGACATAGAGCCTCCTTCCAAGACGGTTGAAATTGATGCTGAGGAGGGTGTACAACCTCCAAAGCATATCATAGTTGAAGACTTGGAAGAGGTTGATCAAGAGATGGAGATTCAAGAAGAAGAAGCACAACCTCCCATGCCCTTGGAAAGCAATGAAGAGGAGATTGAATTGAAAGAGAGCTACCAAGAGGAAGAGGTTGAAATTGAAGAAGCTTGCAAAGAGGTGGTAATTATCAGAGAAGAGCACAAGGGAGTGGAGCTTGCAATTTCATTGAAAATACCTCCCCCTAAGTTGCCATCATCCTTCACAACATTCAAGTGGGTAAATTTCATATCCCTTAGCTTTCTAATTCCACTTGAATATGGGCTACTGGAGACGGATGGTCAACTTAGAGCTCTTTGTGACATTAAGAGTAAGAGGAAGATGGCCAGTGGTAAGAATTGTCCTGCAAGGTTCATCATGGTTGGAAGCTTTAATTTTAAACGTAAAGGTTGGTATAGAGCTCAACTGAATGGGTCTAGAAAGTTGTTTGGACACCTACGTGAGAATTTAGGCTGCTTGCCACCCGGATGGAACAATATTGCTCAACCAAAAGACGGGTGCAAAGGCAAGGTCTGGGACCCAGGAATCCATTCTATCAATCACCACTCTTGGAGCCTGGTCACTTGCTTTAACTTACTTGAAGGCTTTCTGCGCCTAGTTTGGGATCCCGGAGGACACTTGAATCACAAACATTGGTGGAGATTCCTGGATAAGTTCAAGCACAAGCCACCATAACAGGAAGCTCACCAAATGTCCAACTTAAGGACTTTAACTAAAAGTGCTAGGTGGGAGACAACCCACCATGGTATGATTGTTCCTTTTTTTTTCATTTTTATTTAGTTTTATTTGTTATCTAGTTTTATTTTATTTTGTTATATTGAACCTGGAGTTTTGCATTAACACTGCATTCTGCATCTTTTTCAGATTATCAAAAAAAAAAAGTGAGCACGCGACGCGACTGCATCAGCGACGCGTCCGCGTCGCAAGGAGATGGGAGACAATATTAATATGAACAGAGAGTTTCGCAGGAGCAGCACTGGAGGTGTGCCAATGGCACAAATCACCCCACGCGACTGCGTCGTTGACGCATCCGCGTCATATGAAAAACATGCCTCCCACGCGACCGCGTCACCCACGCGGCCGTGTGACCTGAAATCGGCGTAAAAAGGGTGTATGGCAGAAAGTTGAGCTGGAGTTGGGCTGGACTCGTGCTGGAAGCCCAAGCCTCACCACGCGAACGCGTGCCCCACGCATCCGCGTCGTTTTTAAAAGATGGCCATTCACGCGATCGCACGCCCACGCGATCGCGTCACCCAGATTTTTGGCAAAAAGAGTTCGAACAGAGAGTTGCGCGACCACGAGGCTGCACTCGCGCCAATCGCACAAAACAGGCCACGCAATCGCGTGACCCACACGTCCGCGTCACCTGACCTTATCGCGGACCACGCGACCGCGTCACTCATGCGACCGCGTCACAAGCGGCGGACAGAATATCCAGATCAGTCAATTTTATTATCTTTTCTTCTCTAATCCTTATTTTTCTTATCTTTTCTTATTTCTTTCTTCTTCCTTTCTTCTTTTCTTTTACTGTCATTATGTTTTATTTAATTTAATTACATACTTTCATTCATTGCATTATTTTTATTGGTGTTAGAAATTTATTTGGGTCATCATTTTTTATATATTTTTGTGGATTATTTAAGATTTGTTTGACAATTATATATTACTTTTAAAAAGGGTTACTTGCATGTTCAATTTCATACTTTCAATAACTTATGCATGCTCTGTGTTTGTGAAAAAGCTTGTATGGCATTATGTATTTTTCTAGATTATTCCATTCTACTATTCTGATGCCTGTTTTTCACAAATTCCCTTTTTATATTTTATTAATTTAATATAATTGTTCTTACAAACAGGTTGTTAGTATAAAAGACTTGGTAATTTAAATTGGACATTAAATGCTTGATCTATGCTTCTCATGCCTTTGTCTGCATGCCAATAAACACCTTGCATTTAATTATCTTCATATGCACTGCTATATTCCCGTTTATGATTTTTCACATGTAGTCATGACCATGTGTCAACATCATTTATCTTTTAATGTGCAATAATTACCACCTTTCCTATTCTCTTCCTTGCTCATCCCTTTGAATTTAAGTTACTTTCTTCTTCCCTTTTCAGGATGGCCACCAAGAAGGGTAAAGAGAAAGCTACTCCCAAATCACCAGCAAGGAAAGGAACGAAAAGAACCCCAGTTGAAGCAACCCGTCCACTTGTATATCTCAGCATGCACCGAGGACAGTGCAATCTTTAAGTGTGGGGAGGTCGATACCGATCTCCATGGGTTAGTACTTTCTTGTCTCAAACACCAATGTTTAAATTTTCTTTGTAGATTAGTTGTTGCATTTGCATATTTGTTTGATTTTTGCATATCTTACCACTCGGTTAAAGTAATATTTTCTTTTTCAAGAAACCTTTTAAAGTATTTCACTAATTTGAATAAAATTTTTTGTTACACTTGTTTGAAGAAATATTATATTGGAACATGGTTTAGAGCTCAAACACACAAAACCTATGAGATCTTTGAGCCTATTTGAATTGGTTGCATTTTACCAACCAATATTTTGTTTTAGTGTGTTTTTCTCTTTAAAATTGTGATCTTTGTCTTGCTTGATTCTATATTTCCATGGTTTGATGTATGCATACACTTATATGATTGAGGCCTTTGTTTCACTGAGCTTACATACCCATATGGCCTTAACCCTTCATTATCCCTTGCAAACCAATTTGAGCCTATTATACCCCTTTGTTCTTTACTTTAGCACATCATTAACTCTAAGCGAAAAACAATAATGTCCTTAAATTTGAATCCTTGGTTAGCTTAGACTAGTGAGAGTGCTCATGAATTAAGTGTGGGGAAAAGTGGGTTTGAAAACATTTGGTTTGAGAATTGAGTATGTTATGTATCTTTATGTGAAAGAAATGTTTAGGACATGTTCATGCATTCAATAAATTAATCATATGCATTGAGAGATTTAAAAAAAAAAAAAGAGGAAAAGAAAAACAAAAGAGAAAAAGAAAAGAAAAAGAGCAATTAAGCAAAAAGGGGACAAAATGTCCCAAAGTAAATGTTGAAAGCAATGCATATGTACTGTACTTTAAATTAGAATGCATGAATATGTGGAAAACATGGTTAATGGATAGTTAGGTGTGGTATTATGATTACATGGATTGTCTAAAGTTAGGTGGAAAGTTTAAGATTAATTAAGGATTCAGATTTTAGTCCACTTGACCAAATACAATCCTACCTTGACCCTAACCCCATTACAACCCTTAAAAGGCCTCTTGATATGTGTATTTGTGCATCAAATTTATGTTGATTGTTAGATGAAGAGAAAGCCTTAGAAAGCAAGGTTAGTAGAGAATTGAGAGAATCGAACCTAAAACACTTGAGTGATTAGAGTGATATACACTACTAGTGAGGGTTCGATGCTCGATTTTTTGTTCCCGGCTCTCACGAGCTATTTTCTTCTACAAGTCTATTTGTACTTCATTTTTATGATTTGAATTAGTGAAATCCAGTTCATATTTATTCTTGGAGATTTATTTACTTTTAACCAAGTAGGTAGAAACATTTTTTGCATGTAGTTGCATTCACAGGTTGCATTTCATACATTCTACCATTCCTCTTTATCTTTATAGCTTCTCTTGAGCTTAGCATGAGGACATGCTAATGTTTAAGTGTGGGGAGGTTGATAAACCACTATTTTATGGTTTATCTTGTGCTCAATTGAGTGGATTTTATCAACTCTTTACCCACTTATTCATACTATTTGCATGTTTTACATTTTCATTCCTAATTATGTGCTTTGATTGAAAACATGCTTCTTTGGACTTATATTTGCTTATTATTAATCCTCTCTTATCACCATTAGATGCCTTGATATGTGTGTTAAGTGTTTTCAGATATTATAAGGCAGGAATGGCTTGGAGGATGGGAAGAAAGCATGCAAAAGTGGAAGGAATGCAATAAGTTGAAGAAATTGCTAAGCTGTCTAGCCTGACCTCTTCGCACTCAAATAGCTATAACTTTTGCTACAGAGGTCCAAATGATGCGGTTCCAGTTGCGTTGGAAAGCTAACGTCCGGGGCTTCGATTTGATTTATAATATGTTATAGTTTCCCTGACGCTAGGCGACGCGACCGCGTGATCCATGCGGCCGGATCGCAGTGACAGAAATCCAGCGTGGCAAAATTCAAAACCAGCGAATTCTGGACTGTTTCTGACCCAGTTTGCAGCCCAAAAAACACATATTAGAGGCTATAAAGTGGGGGACTGTATCCATTCATAGGGAGGCTCTCATAATTCACTTTTCATGTTTTAGATGTAGTTTTAGAGAGAGAGGTTCTCTCCTCTCTCTTAGGATTTAGAATTAGGACTCTTTTCACTTCATGATTATTTCATCTTTTGCGATCAGAGGTTCAATGTTCCTTTTATTTATTTTTCTAATTTAATTTATGAACTCTTCCATGTTACATTTGATGTCTTCATTAGTGCTAATTTGAGGTATTTTCAGATCTATGATTGCTTTTCTTTATTTAAATAATTTAGATTTTTTCCTTTTGGCTTTAGTTGATTTATTGGTAACGCTTGAGCTGTCAAATAAAGCAGTGGTTGAAATTGGGAGTTGCTCCAATAACTCTAGTCTTTCCATAGGAATTGACTAGGACATGAGGATTAAGCTAATTAATCCACTTGATTTACCTTCATAGTTAGAGGTTAACAAAGTGAGATTAAAACCCAATTCTCATCGCAATTGATAAGGATAGGACTTCCGGTTCTCATACCTTGCCAAGAGATTTTATTTTATTTTTATTATTATTATTTTATTTTACTTGTCATATAACATATTCCCACCTTACTTCCTAAACCCCAATTTACAAACTCATAACCAATAATAAGAACATACTTCCCTGCAATTCCTTGAGAAGACGACCCGAGGTTTAATACTCGGTTATCAATTTAAAAAGGGGTTTGTTACTTGTGACAACCAAAACGTTTGTATGAAAGGACTTTTGAAGGTTTAGAAACTATACTTGCAACGAGGATTTATCCGCAAATTTCTAGACCACGCAAAAGTTCTCTCATCACTGTGACAGCTGCTGATTATCTTGTTCATCAACCAAAGGGATTCTCTGTGATTCAATGCTTGTTTCTTCCACCAGTGCTTTGTCATGCTCTTTCCTTGGTTCCTTGCTTTCCTGATCTGCTTCTTTTGAGGGTTTGAAGACATTGAATGCGAGTTGTTCGTCATGTATCCTCAATATTAGCTCTCCTCGCTCCACATCTATGAGCACTCTGGCTGTAGCTAGGAATGGTCTTCCCAATATGATTGGGTGAAGGTGACTCTCTTCCATTTCCAATATGACAAAGTCTGTAGGAAGGAAGTAGTTTCCAACCTTTACCAACACGTTTTCCACCACTCCTACTGCTTGTTTTTGAGTTTTGTCAGCCAGCCTGATGACTACGTCTGCGGGCATTAGCTCATTGATCTGCAGCTTCTTCATAAGGGATAAAGGCATTAAGTTGATGCTTGCTCCCAGATCATAGAGTCCTTTGTCAAACATTGTTTCTCCTATGGCACAGGGGATGTGAAAACTCCCTAGGTCCTTCCTTTTTGTAGGCAACTCTGGTTGAATGAGAGCACTGCACTCCTTATTCATCACTATTGTTTGCCCTCCCTTGAGTGAGCTTTTCCTTGTCAGCAACTCTTTCATATACTTAATGTATGAGGGCATTTGTTGGAGAGCCTTGATGAATGGTATGTTCACATGGAGAGATAAAAATATGTCAAGGAACTTTGAGTATATTCTCTTTTCTACACCACCCTTGAGTCTTTGGGGAAAAGGTGCATAGAGTCTCAGCAACTCCTTCTGTGTAATTTTGGTTTCTTGGTGATCCTCTTCCTGTTTCTCTGCTGATGTGTCTCCAGGTTGTTCTAATGGTTTGTTCGGCTCTTCCTCAGTCCCTTGATCACTTGTAGTGACCATCTTGCAATCTTCCCATCTGACCTTCTTTGCTTCACCTCTCGGGTTCTTCTCTGTGTCACTTGGGAAGCTATCAGTAGGGTTGGGAATCTTCTCAGAGAGGTATCCCACTTGAAATTCTAGCCTCTGAATGGTGTCTCCCTGGATTTTGAGATTAGCTTGCACCTCCTCTTTGAACACCTTGTTATCTTGGATTTCCTTACATATGCCTTCAAGTAGAGTTTCAATCCTTGATAGTCTTCCTTCCGATGATGGTGAGTTGAGATTCGAGGGATGAGAAGGGCCATTTTGGCTTTGGTATGGATGTTGAGGTGTGTTGTTAAGTGGGTGCTGATATGATCTCTGTGTGGAATGTTGGTGAGCCGCATGGTTGTTGGGGTTGTGACGTCTCTGATCTTGGCCTTGGTCTTGTTGGTTTCCCCACCCAAAGTTTGGGTGGTTCCTCCAACCAGAATTATACGTTTTGGAGTATGGGTCAAGTTCTGCCTAGGTGAATTTCCAATGTAGTTGGCTTGCTCCTGACTACCCTCTGCCTCTTCATTCACTCCTTCTTGAGTTGCTGCTGAAGTGGTGATTGCTGCTACTTGATTCCTCTCTATCTTCTTGGTAAGGTCAGCCAACTGCTTGGTAATCATCTTATTTTGAGCTAGCAGTGCATCCACATTGTTCAGCTCCATCACTCCTCTAGTGTTGCCTCTTTCAGAAGCGTAGAAGTAGTCATTCTCAGCTACAGTCTCAATGACATCTATGGCTTCTTCAATGGTCTTCTTCTTGTTCAGAGATCCCCCGGATTTGTGGTCTACTGCCTTCTTTGATTCATAACAAAGACCTTCATAGAAAATATGTAGCTGTACCCATTCATTGAACATATCTGGCGGGCACCTTCTTATCAGATCCTTAAACCTCTCCCATGCTTCGTAGAGAGTCTCACCATCTTGTTGCCTGAAAGTTTGAACCTCAGCTCTGAACCTGTTGATTCTTTGAGGAGGATAGAATCTCGCCAAGAACTTGTTCACCACATCTTCCCAGGTTGTTAAGCTCTCCTTCGGGAAGGATTCCAGCCATTTAGATGCCTTGTCCTTGAGTGAGAAGGGGAATAGAAGTAGTCTGTAGGTGTCAGGATGAACACCATTAGACTTCACAGTATCACATATCCTCAGGAAGGTGGTTAGATGTTGATTGGGATCTTCTTGCACACTTCTTCCGAATGAACAGTTGTTCTGAACAAGGGTGATGAGTTGTGGCTTTAGTTCAAAGTTGTTGGCATGCATGGTTGGCCTTTGGATTCTACTTCCACAGTTTCCTGGGTTTGGATTGATGTAGGATCCCAGAACTCTTCTCTCTTGCCCAGCATGACGCACTGGGCCTTCTCTGCCATGGTTGTGAGCCTCTTCTTCATGATGGTTCTCCATATTCTCATCCATGTCTGGTTCAAAATACTCCTCTTCTTCCTCCGTACCAACTACTCTCTTTCCTCTTGCTTCCCTCCTTAATCTAAGGAAGGTCCTCTCAGGTTTAGAATCAAAGGAAGTTGAAGCACTGCTTCTTCTACCTGTCATACAACCCACAAATCACAAGCAAGAAAGATAGATGTAGACAGTATTCTTTGCAGAAATGATGTTAGTGTGAGTGATGCAATATATCAAACAGTTAGTGGGTCAGTGAACTAAATAGTAAACAACTAAGAAAGGGGTAGGGGGAAAGGAAGAAAATAACTAAACTGAAAGTGAATTACTCAAATGAAATCAAACAAAATAAAAAAATGCTCAATCTAGTTATCCACCAATTTAATCATTGTTGATACAAAATCAATCCCCAGCAACGGCGCCTGATGAGCGGATAATTTATACGCTTTTTGGCATTATTTTTACATAATTTTCAGTATAATTTAATTAGTTTTTAGTATATTTTTATTAGTTTTTAATTAAATTCACATTTCTGGACTTTACTATGAGTTTGTGTGTTTTTCTATGATTTCAGGTATTTTCTGGCTGAAATTGAGGGACTTGAGCAAAAATCAGATTCAGAGGTTGAAGAAGGACTGCAGATGTTGTTGGATTCTGACCTCCCTGCACTCAAAGTGGATTTTCTGGAGCTACAGAAATCCAAATGGTGCGCTCTCAATTGCGTTGGAAAGTAGACATCTAGGGCTTTCCAGCAATATATAATAGTCTATACTTTGCCTGAGTTTAGACGACACAAACTGGCGTTCAACGCCAGTTCCATGCTGCATTCTGGAGTCAAACGCCAGAAACAGGTTGCAAAGTGGAGTTCAACGCCAGAAATAGGCTACAAACAGGCGTTCAACTCCAAGAGAAGCCTCTACACGTGTAAAGCTCAATTCTCAGCCCAAGCACACACCAAGTGGGCCCCAGAAGTGGATTTCTGCATCATTTACTTATTTCTGTAACCCTAGTAACTAGTTTAGTATAAATAGGACTTTTTACTATTGTATTTACATCCTTAGTTACATCTTTGGAACTTCTTTTGATCCTTTAGATCACGTTTGGGGCTGGCCATTCGGCTATGCCTGGACCACTATCACTTATGTATTTTCAACGGTAGAGTTTCTACACACCATAGATTAAGGTGTGGAGCTCTGCTGTTCCTCAAAGATTAATGCAAAGTACTACTGTTTTTCTATTCAATTCAACTTATTCCGCTTCTAAGATATTCATTCGCACTTCAATATGATGAATGTGATGATCGTGACAGTCATCATCATTCTCAACTTATAAACGCGTGCCTGACAACCACTTCCGTTCTACCTTAGATTGAATGGATATCTCTTGGATATCTAATACAGGGGACCAAGTCCGAGATATTAGAGTCTTTGTGGTATAAGTTAGAACCCATGGATGGCCATTCCTGAGATCCAGAAAGTCTAAACCTTGTCTGTGGTATTCCGAGTAGGATCTGGGAAGGGATGGCTGTGACGAGCTTCAAACTCGTGAGTGCTGGGCGTAGTGACAGACGCAAAAGGATCAATGGATCCTATTCCAGTATGATCGAGAACCGACAGATGAATATCCATGCCGTGACAGAGCATCTTGGACCATTTTCACTGAGAGGATGGAAAGTAGCCATTGACAACGGTGATGCCCAACATACAGCTTGCCATGGACAGGAGTAGGAAGGATTGGATGAAGACAGCAGGAAAGCAGAGGTTCTGAGGGATGAAAGCATCTCTATATGCTTATCTGAAATTCTCACCAATGAATTACATAAGTACCACTATCCTATTTTATATTTTATTTATCTTTTACTTATCAATTCATAAAATCAGTTGAATCCGCCTGATTGAGAATTACAAGGTGACCATAGCTTGCTTCAAGCCGACAATCTCCGTGGGATCGACCCTTACTCATATAAGGTTTATTACTTGGACGACCCAGTGCACTTGCTGGTTAGTTGTACGAAGTTGTGAAACAGAATTAAGATCATGAACGTGCGTATTGAGTTTTTAGCGCCGTTACCAAGGAAGTAATGATCACGATTTCGCACACCAGCGCCATAAACTTGATGCACGAAAACTTGTCTCTCAACAATTTCCCTCGGCAAGTATACCAAATTGTCGTTAAGTAAAAACTCACAATAGAGTGAGGTCAAATCCCACAGGGATTGATTGGTCAATCAACTTTAATTAGAGGAACATTCTAGTTGAGCTAAGCAGAAATTGATTTGAGAATTGCAGGAAATTAAATGGCGGAAAAGTAAATGGCAGAAAATGTAAATGCTGGAAATAAAGAGCTGAATATAAATGACGGAAAGTAAAGTGAAGAATCTTAAATGGGGAATGGGGAATTTAGCATGAAAGTAAATTGCAGAAATTAAAGAGAATGGGTAAGATCAGAAATGGGGGATTCATTGGACTTAGGAGATGTTGCATTCTCCGGATCAAGTTCATTTTCATCTCTTCCTCAATCAATGCATTCATTGATCTCCTTGGCAATCTTAAGTCATTGAATTCCAATTCCTTGGTAATTCAATCTCTCAAATCTTGATCAATAGCCAATTCCTTGGTCTAATTGCTCATGAGAAGAGATGAAGTATGGTCACTGATTATACTACATGTATTTCCAAATCAAAGTATTGGAAGAATTATATGTCACCATATCCGCCCAACCCCCAATTTGGTCCAACTCGAGAAAGCATTTCTAGCATGATCCCTTCATTCCTCTTCCAAGGTTCCGAAGAGATCCAAGTATGAATAGCTTCTTTTCCAAGACAACTACCCAATTGGATAAAGATTGAAAGCTTTCTAGTAAAATCAAGAGAAAAGAAAGAAGAATAATGAAAATTATTATTGATCCATCAAATTACAACAGAACTTCCTAACCCAATGAAAGGGGTTTAGTTGTTCATGGCTCTGGGAATGGAAAACAAAGATGGAGAATGCATTCTGAAAGTAAAACTAGAAGTTGTAGAGAAAGTAAAATTATACAGAGAGTGGTCCTCTCAATCCCCAAAAGCTTCTCTCTAGTTCAAAACTACTCCTATATATACTACTCTTCTGATCTTCCAGTTGGCTCTTCAAGTCTTGGATATGGGCCTTTGGATCTTGAGTTAAAGCAGTTTGGAATCTTTAGTGGGCTCAGCTTTACTTGCAGAGAAAGTGTGAAGTAGGCATGGACTTTGGTTAGGACGTTAGTGGCATTAACGTTAAGTGAAAATGTGGGTTCGAGAACGTTAGTGACGATCACCTTTTGCACTAACGTTCCTAGCCCAAGATGAGTTACGTTAACTTCAACGTTAGTGGTACTAAGGTGACCACTAACGTTGCCTCTTGGTCCATCGCGAGCGTTATTGGCGTTTACCTTTGCCAATAACGTTGCCCTTAGCCCTTTTTCTCACGTTAGAGTCCACGTTAGTATAACTAACGTGGCTCTTAACGTGGGCATGCCTTAGCCTCGAGAGCGTTAGTGACACTTACCTTTGTCACTAACGCTCCAAATGCCCCTTCTCACGTTAGTGCCCCACGTTAATTGTCTTAACGTGGCCACTAACGTGGTAGTGATTGCCATCTCCAACGTTAGTGACAAAGGTGAGTGTCACTAACGTTGGCTCATCAATTCTTTCCTCCACATTAGCTTCCACGTTAATTCACTTAACGTGGTAACTAATGTGGCTCATAGTGGCTTAGTCCAACGTTAGTGACAAAAGTGAGTGTCACTAACGTTGGCGATTCCTTGCTCCTTCCACATTAGAGTTCACGTTAACCAAGTTAATGTGGCTCTTAACGTAGCCAATATGGGCTTAGTCCAACGTTAGTGACAAAGGTGAGTGTCACTAACGTTGGCATTATCTTCCTCTTCCACGTTAGAGTTCACGTTAACTGAGTTAACGTGACTCTTAACGTGGCCAATTGCCCTTTTGGAGCGTTAGTGGCACTTACTTTTACCACTAACGCTTGGAGCTTCCTTTTCTTCCACGTTAACTACCACGTTAATGTAGTTAACGTGGTAATTAACGTGGGCTATGATGGCTTCGAAGACGTTATTGGCAATTACTTTTCTCATTAATGTTGCAAGCTAGCTCCCATTCCACGTTAGTGGTCACGTTAGTTAGACTAACGTGGCTACTAACGTGGCTTTTCCTTGCTTCCTTTGTCCTGAAATCAAGCAAATAAAGTGCATCAAAGCTCTAATCCAAGTTATGAGTCATGCATCATCCAATTTGTCATTAAATTCATGTATAATTCTCATGAAATCAAATAAAATTCTCAATGTTTGCTTGAATCAAGATGTAAGTGTAATTCTACCCAAAACTTGCTTATTTCCTAAGAAAATGCATGAAACTACCCTAAAACAGCAAAGAAAAGGTCAGTGAAACTGGCCGAAATGCCCTGGCATCAAGCCATCCTTGTCTATTGGTCTTGAAATCACTCAACAAAATATATCATGGATCAAATGGAATAAAAGTGGAATTAGTTGACTATTTAGAGCATAAAATCATGTTTTTAACAATTAGGTGTAATTTAGAGAGAATTCACAAAAGCATGCTATTTAAGTGAATAAATGCAAGTTTATATGATGAAATCAACTCAATTCAAGCCAAAAATTATCATAAAATGTAGACTTATCAAGCAGCAAGGACACTGGCAAGATCATCTACCTTCTTATGAGAGCAACTTCTTTTTTTGTGCCCTTTAGTACCACAATAAGTACAGGTGAATTCCTTATACTGCCTCTTTAATTTGGTTGAATTTTTTGACTTCTTACGACTAAAGGGATCTTCATCAGTATCCTTTATTCTCTTTTTATTCTCTTTTTGGTTAATGGTCTTTGGTTGTCTCCTCATTTTCGATGCAAGAGGCTTGTTGTATTAAGATTTCTCCCAAAGATCCTCCCCTAGTACTGGATTAAGAGAGTGCATATATATAGCTCTATAGGTCTCCATACTCAGCCATGATGACAATAATCCTCAGGATTTTGATTAACCCTAGAGATGGCTGCACATGCATGGACACATAGCATGCCTACAAAGACAAATATTACCACAGCCAGAACCAATAATTATTTAAATAAACCAAGAATTAGTAATAACACGACATTCACAATGAAATATACCAAACCAAGAATTATGTAAACAAATATTACCTGTCATTTATCAGAACCTACAAGTGCAAATGCTCTTTCTTAAGTTAGCAGCCATGTTGGTAGGCCAGTCATGAATCTCAAACTGCTGATACTGTTCATTTCCACACCAAACTAGTGTCCATTTCTGGGATTCTTTTCTGATCTTCTGTAATCTGCTATGTTATATTGGTAGGAGATTACCAACATGATGGTATAACTTCACCTTATTTTTTGCAATTTTTCTCAATACAAACATATGAACCTGCTCTAACAGGGTTGTTATTGGCTTAGCTCTATACTCCTTGATCCTTGAATTAAAAATCTTACAAGCGTTGTTACAAATGTTATCAATCTTTGGTCCATGGCTGAAAAATGTCCTTGTCCATGCTTCTTTAGGTCACTTATCCAAGTATGCCCATGATTGCTCATTAAGCCTCCTTAGCCGATCCATCTTTTGCTCAAAACCATGTCGGATTGTTTCCCTATCACACTTCAATAAGAGGCCTCTATACTTATACTCATTCCATTATTTGTTAAAATTCTTCCATAAATGCTAGACACATAATCTATGATGTATCCCTAGCATGAGCTCCTATACAGTAGGGATCAAACTTTACACCAAATACAAATGCAAATTACATAATCTTGCCTCAATTAGACCTCCCAAATAAATTAAATGAACTCAGAGAAAAACTCCCAAATTTAATAAGTATACTAATATTGGCCCCCACAACAGAGATCACATTCACTAACCTTTGCATGTCTGACGTGAAAGCCCATCCATGTTAGTGATAGTCACCCATGTCATCAAGAAGCATCTCCAAAAATCACCTCAAATTCTATTTGATCTCCACATCTACAATCACCCAAGCAATTGGATAGATATGGTTGTTGGTGTTCTGACCCACAACTAAAAGTATTTGTCCCCCAAATTGAGTCTTCAAGAAGGCTCCATTTAGTCCAATCAATGGGTGGCATCCAGCCTTAAAACCCTTCTTACATCCATCGAGGCACACTACATTTTTATTAAAAATGAAATCTTTCCCTTGGAGATATGCACCAATATTCACAATTGAATCTGGATTACTCTTAAGCAGAGTCTTTGCATACTCTCTAACCAAACCATACTTAACAGCTGCATCACCATAAACAACATTTCTTGTGTCTGTTAGAGCTCTAGTAAGTGATAATTTGTTTAGGTCCAAATCACATTTTCTCTTAAAATATGCCTTAGCCTCACTGTGCTTCAAGTTCGGATGCCTCTTCAACTTCTTAACCAACTTGCCAACAAGCCACCTCCTGTTTGCAACCCTATTTTTGCTCATCCTAAGACATATGTATTCATTATTAAAAGTGTTCAACTGCCAGTAGGTCTCCTCATGGTCTCTGGATGCATAAGCAACCCATGGACATCTAATGACATCTTCATCTTCTCTGGTTGTCCACTTGCATATAACTTTCACCTTGTAGCTCTCATTCCTTTTAAATTAACCTTCATTCCAACTTAAAACTTCAGTTCTCCAAATCGGCCACCCTCAGAGAACATTGGGAACATATCATCAATATCGTCTTCACTCTACTCCTCATTAGAATTTAGGGAGCTTTCAATTCTTTATATTTCCAAGAATTGTTTCTATCAGAGTTATCATGAATTAGATCATATGCATGGTTATCTTTTTTGTTGCCCAACACTTGTAGCTAATCTACTTCTTCATCCAAATTCTCTCTAACAAGCCCATCATCTTCCAATAATATTTTTTCCTTGTCCTTCTTCCAAGAAGAACCTAAAGCATGCTTGAACTTCATGTCCTTCAACCTTATTCCAGATAGGCCACCTTAAATATCTGATTCAGTAGAGATATTTTATGTTTCAGGCCTATATATATATATATATATATATATATATATTGATGCATCAATGGTTGATTTTATGCCTCTGGAATTTGTACTTATTCTCCAGATTATCGATTTTGTTCTTGTACAGTTGTTATGTAGGATATTTTGTTAATTATTTAATTTTGACCTCACTGTGGGACTAAATTGATGCTAAATGAAACTTTTTTGGATTCAAATAGAACACTTTAAACCTTAAGGACCAAAATAGAATTACGCCCAAATATAGAGGACCAATTTAGTACTTTATATATATATATGTATTGCAGATTTATGGGAGTCACTACTACTGCTACCATTCAATCCACTATCCTAGATTTCTACCACTTTACCTATTAATCTAGCAAAGGACCTGGTTGTAGTAGGAGTTGATTTGCTTAAATTGGCTTTAGATGAAGTGGATTTAGATGAAGTGGGTTTAGATGAAATGGGTGTGGGTTTGGGTGCTGATTTGGGTGTGGACTTAGCTGGAGGTTTAGGTTAGGGTTTGGGTGTGGCCTTTGATGGTGGTTTGGATTGGAGCTTGGGTGGGGCTTGAGTTGTGAACTTGGTTAGTAATATGCTATGAATTGTAGCAATTTCAGGTGGTTTAGAAATGGTTTCTTTAGAGGGCTTAGTTGTTGTATCATTGTTTGGGCTAGGAATTGGGCTAGGTGTGGTCCCTTTTGGAACCTTGTCTACTCTAGTGGCAGTAAATGTCAACTCTATCAACTCAGGTGTTATATTTACCAGAGGTTGAAAAACTCCATGCTCATAGTAAATGTGCAATCTTTCCTGATTATTCTTTCAATAGAAGCACATCTCTAGCAACTCTTTGTCATGAATTAGTGTTCTCAGTCCACTCTTCATAGGTCTACCAGGAACAAGCCACCAACACTCAACCGCATTATCATAGTCTAGAATCTTATAATAATCCCTCAGTGAAAATACATCTAGTACATCTTCATCTAGCCCAGTCAACTAATCAGTGTGATCAGTCTTATAAACCATATTGCCATCTGGCTTGGTGACAAAACTACCTCCATAATGATACAAAGTTGTTATTAAATCATCAATCTGCAAATAAGATTAAAAAACACATAATCATGCATTCATCAACCTCCATTTAAATCATGGAAATGCTAAGTTAAATCCTCCATGTATTCTAACTTCTAATAAACTCAAGTTTAGAAAATTTCCAACAACCAACTAAATATTATTTTCATTATCAAATAGCATCGCTACTAATATCCTTGTACCCGACACATCACTCACAGTTAATCATAGCACAAATCCATTTTTAAAAATTTAAACCCTATTGCTTGAACCAAAAAATCCAAGTATCCGAGCGATTTACCGATCAAATAGAGCAAAAAACCATGAATAACAAACCTCACCTAACAAAAGATATGAAAACAAAGAATTGAAGGTTGAGAATAATGGTCTTGTTACTGACTTGTTCTTGTAATAATTCTAGTTCGCAGGGTCTTTGTCTTCACTATAGGCAAATGAAATAAGTGCAAATAGCTTTCAAGTTGGCCTATAGCAATACCATTGGTTCTTCCTGAGCATAGTGCCTAGAAGAGGATGAAGATGAAGGGTCAATTGAGGTTTGCGTAATGAAAGAACAGTGAATTGGGGTTGTCTTTACGCCTTTGTAGTCTCGCACGTCGTCGTTTTGTAACATTTTTGGCATGAGAAACAAAACGACGTTTAATTAGTGCCAGGTATCAACTAAACGTGCCACATCAGCTCTCTGATGACGGAGATGGATGGAAGGGCCAACAAGAGTCATGCCTTAAAATTTCAGGGTATAATTTGGGTCAATTAGAAATTGGATTGTTAAATTGAGTCGAGAGTCCAATTTTAGGAGTCATTTTGAGTATTAACTCCTACTACGACCAGGATCTCCAGAAACTCAGACTAATTCGAAGCAAGGAATTGCTGCCTAAACTCAGACTAATTCGAAGCAAGGAATTGCTGCCTAGCTTTTGGGATGCAACTGTTATGGGGTGAGCCCACATCTCTTTAAAAAATATTGTACGAAAGAGGGGAAAAAAATTAGACTCCTAGCATGATGAACATTGGCTTGTATACCCATAGCCAGTCCAAGACCCGGGGAGCCGACATGTTTACATAGCACACTCGCTCTTGATCACTAGGAAGGAATAGCTCGTAGTGCTCTTCCACGAGGCTGCCACCACAGATGGACCCGTCGTTACGAAGCTCTTGCAGGTCGCTTTCAGATAGTCATGAAGACGTCCCCATCACATCAGACGTACACACTAGTGATACTAGTCAAGGACGCCCAAGGTGGAAAAAACAAGAACTCAGGGGGAACAGAATTGACTCTCCTTCCCATACCTACAGTAGGGGGCACCATCATCGTTAGCCTCACAAGGTCTCTAGTGAGTATAAAAAAGAAATAAAGCTATTCTAACTAAATTGTCCCCCTAATCTTGATAATATTAGTTATACTACCTTATTTTAATCAAATTATCCTAAACCATGGATTTTCACATTAAGCTACAAGTAGTAAACCACAAGTTCACCAAAGTGAAATTTGAGAAAGAAGAAAGAAAGAAGGCCTTACTTGAATTTGTAGAAGTAAAAAGGAGAATGTTGAAGAAGGAAAATCCAAATGCTAAGAAAGAACACTAAACACGGAAAAGAGGCGATTGAAAAAGATGAAAGGTGGCAGAGAATTTTCAACAATAGTAGAAATGGGAAGTTGGAGGGGAAGGGCTTTAATTACCTCTTTCAAAAAGAAGTACGAAGGGACGCATCTGAGCAGGGGGCAAAATCGACTTTTCTCCAGATATTTAAAACCCACTGACTATACCACATAGTAATCAAGGTGACTTTTTTCGAGAAGAGCAAATGTCAAAGTAACGTCAAATCATAGTCACGAAATCTGGGAATCTTTTCACTAGGACACAATCTTCAATGCACCCCCATAACCAACTTGCAGTGACCAAAAACTAGGAAAAATAGATAAATACAACAATCCTTATTCACATGACCTTTAGCATTAGGAGTCCTGTTCTAGGCCAACCCTTAACTCAAAGGATTATAGCCCACCAGCATACCGACCACAAGACTACGTGACAAAGCTACCGAGCATCCGTACCAGATGCTTCAGGAAGAGAACGATTATAGGATTTTTTCCGAATCTAGGAAATAGTGGATCATCCTCTATCAAGATGACAACACAACAAACCCTTGATACCAACTTCGAATATATAAGGTTGTGATTGTTTACAAACACAGGACACTAAGACAGAAACACAAAAATACAAAATTATATTTGACAAATTAAACAGACAGAAATATTATATCCAAAAACACTGAATTAATATATTTTGTGTTCATTCTGACAAAAAAAATACAGAGATACAATTTATTTTTTTATTTTTTCTTTTATTATTCTTGTTAATTTTTTATAATTATATTTTTTATTATTATATTTTTCTTCTCAAACTTTTTGAATAAAAAAAATAAGAATAAATTAAATTTTCATAATTCATTTTAATTTTCACCGAACAAAATACAAAAATACTAATTTTTGTCTATCTTATTTTCAGTATTTTATTTTATCCTATTTTCAAAACTAAACACAGTCTAAGAGAGGTAAATAACCTCCTTAAAAAGCAAGATTTTACCCTAAATTCCCTTTAACCTTATCAAATACATACTAACTTGAGAGTTGGAATGATACCACTCCCTCTGCTCGAGTTTCCAACCTCACCGCATCTCCATACACACAGCCATCGGATTCCCCTCTTTACCGACTTCCCTCCGGTAACGACTTAACATTACTAATTTCTACTTTCACTTTATGCAGTTTAAGTCATTCAGATCATTCCTCTGTTTAACAATCCCTGCAATCGACATTGTCAATTTCTCATTAACACTCTACAATAAGACCGAGTGATCCACTAATACGATGAAAAAATATATAAATAAAGTGACTGAATTCATCCCACGTTGTAAACCAAGCTGGTTTTATGATCAATGAATGATAGAGCGACTATTATGGTCTGTCTGACTTAAAATGTAATTTACAAATAAAGAATAAAGTAAATAAAGGGAAACCATGGGATAATAAAGAGCACTAAGAAGAGCTGTGGGGCACTCTTCTTAATTGCATCATATGCGAGCAACGTAGGAGTTGGCCTGCGTCACATATCTCACCCATCTATATGGTTCATGAGTTCCATATTTCTTTGCTATCTGCAAGTATTTTACCTGCATTTTGTGTATTAGTCATTAGATTATGCAATGGTGAGCATGGAAATAGCAAACCAAGTTTTCTGTAGCCAAAGATAAATAATAGAATATTTGAAACGAGTGAAATTTCTAGATTAACTGGCTCAGAATCTTGAATGGGTCTGTTTTTAGACTTTTTCAAGGGTACTAGCATGATTACTCGAACACAGCAAATAGAAACCACGCAACAAAATAGAGGGCAAGAAACAAGAAACACAATTACACATCCAACATGACACAACTGTTAAATATAATCTCGGAGTTGGCATCGTCAAATCGGTTTAGTGGGGGTAGAAAAATTTTGATATAGAACACAACTGATTGAGGATAGGCTTTTGGTCAAATAAAATCAGGAAGCTTGCAAGATCACTTTACCTGAAGCCGAGATGCATTATACATTGGAATGGTAAACGTCATGCTAACAGGTCCAGATTCTTTTGTTATGTTACCTATTTAGAGATAAATTTGCACAAATACGATATATTAATCATTTAATTAAAGTCAAATAAACTATTCATTTCATGCATCCATAAACTTAAGCGATAAATACCATGTAATTCCTGAGAAAAGCTAAGCTTTGCACGTAGAGTATGTTCACATCCTCCGACAACCTGCATTTTTTGCACCTATCAATGACTATTTCTCTATAAATGAAATAATGACAAGAATCATTTACTTTAAACTTTGCTTTGAAGAATGACAGTCAATGGCACCGGGGAAAGGGAGTAAAAAATGACAAGAACTGTTGCCTTTTTTAAATTCCACTCTAGCCTCTTATTTGCCTCCTTGAAATCAGTTGTTTGTCCAGAAGCTCCAGGTTCCAGCTCAAAACTCACTCTGATAAATTCCAGATAACTTGCGTAAGCAACTATTATACATGGTATACATATTTTCAAATGTAAGGTAATTTGAATTGATTTTCAAAGGTAGCCGAATTTCATGAATGGGACAAAATGAGCAATAAGCATGTCACAGAAAAGTGCTCAAGTTACATGATGACAACCTTCCAAACTTTATTGATTATTTCATTAATTCTACCATATCAACGCAAAGTGTTATATGTAAACCCTTTCATCAGCCACCATCGAATAGCTTATTCTTAACATAACATCAGCGCCTTAAACACCCTACAAGTGCAGAGGCTGCTTCTATCGAACCTGTGATCTTTGAAGTCACATGGCAGTAATCCTTACCTTTTCCCCAGTGATCACAAACGCGACATAGATAATATCAATAGTCATGTATGTAAGCATGTTAATAGATAATTTATCATTGGTGTTCCAAGTTTCTTTCGGTATAACCTGGGTCCTGAGGGGAATGCGATTATGTTCACCAGGGAGAACCTGTTAAATCTTTTTATTGATCGAACTCCAAAATTATCTATTGTTAGGATGTACGCATGTGACTGATTTGTTCTGCAGTGTAGCTATAACTATCATGTGGTATCAATAACATTAGATTCTAAGGAAATAGTTAAACATTATTGACCACTTCTTCAAAACATGGCATGTGTTTATTCTGAGTATATATACAGCTACTGGTTGTGTACATTAAGCAAGCATTAGACCAAAGCAATGTAAAATCACTATAAAAGAGACTATCTGGTCACATATTCAGCGATATTGAGAATGAACATGATAATACCTATTGGTGTATTTTGGTAGTGGCATCTGCACTTTGATCGTATTTGCAGTTATACTTGATGCAAACTCGGCACGTACTTTAAGAATGACTTCTGCCTGAAGATAAATGATTTTTGAGATTTGAAATAGAATGTCTGGCATTGGAATATAAAATATTTAACAATGGAATTGCGATCCCCACAGAGATCAGGGGAATTATGATACATCTTCATAATTCGATACATTCCAACATATCTAAAAAATTAGATGAATGATAGAATTGTGCAAAAAGAATTTGCAGGAAAGACATCTGAAATAATGACAACATTATTGTTCAAGCTACCATTGAATTGCTCTATTGTTCAAGTAAAAGTCAAAAGAACACATTAATGACGCCTTCAATTACTGTAAGCCAAAGGATAAAGAATAATAAGAAAAATAAAAAAATAAAAACATTGAAGATCACACCTTATGGGCCCCTGCTTCTTCAATCAAAGCATTGATACGGAAAGGAGGCTTGAATTCCTGGGTCATACGGTAATTCATGACAGGAAATTCACCATCTGGTGGTACCTAAATTGGCAGCATGAGAACCATTAATTTTAACAATGACAAGAAAGTGGGCAAGTGGCTAATAAAGTAATTCTATAGGCTAGCAATTTTATATTCTTTAAAGACTCATTTTGAACTCACCAGGGATAGAGTTCTGTCTACTTCAAAACTATCAAGACGAACAGATTCATGGAAATTACAGTCATCTAATACCACTACTCCTGAGCCTGTTGAACTCCTATAACCTGATTTAGAAACAGGTCACATAAATCATCAATGTAATTTAAAGTTTTCAAAGACCAAAAGAAAGAATCTATTCTACTTGAAATCGAATCAATGAGAAAGTCAGTGGAATGGAATCATCATATTTCCTCCAAAGTAGAAAGATATTTATGCAAAACTATGAATGAACACGATTAAAATGGTGATCATCGTATCTGCTGAAAATTTAGATGTTGATTAAAACCCATGAAATTAACATATTAACATATATTATTTCCACAGCCCAAATCTAAATCCAACGCAAAAAATTCTAATTACTTCTTAGTTCTTACAAGCTCCCCCCCCCCCCCCCCAAAAAAAAAAAAAAACCGGTTTTCTGTTTGAAAAAAAAAAGGAAAAAAGAAAGAAAGAAAGAAAAAAGAACGAAGAGAGAATGAAATTGTACACAAGGATGTTCAACAACGAAGGAGCGCCGAGATTGTGAAATGAAATCCAACAATGTTGATAAAAACATACCATAAACAGGTCCTTGGCCTCTTCCAATGGCAAGGTCATCATTAAGAGCTAATCGAATTTCAGGATTGCCAGAAAGATAGCTCTTCATTTGTATGGTGCCATCAATCTCAGAAGTTAGTATATAGCCCTGACAGATGACATAAAGAGTGTTAAGAATGATAAACAAAACATGACAAACAAGCAACTTGAAAATGCAACCAATGCTTATCACACTAAGAGGCACTTCAAATATAAAGAAAAATACAGCAGCAAGAGCCTTCTCCCTAAGAGTGCTATCAAACAAATCTATTGTTTATTAAAAACTCATTTTTTCCGAAACTGCCATTCAGATATATATATATCTTTTTGTAATGGTTTATATTAAAGTTTCCTGGGACTTCAACTACCTTTTCCTCATAAGGCCAAACCATCATTAGGTAATATTTTGTCATATTTTCTTTAATAAGTGCTATTCTTGCTTCCTCTCTAATACATTAATTCTAAACCTTGTCGTCAACTCATTAAATACAACAGTTTCATCTCTGCAATACTAGCTTCTGCTCTTGTGGGCACTTAACCACCTTCAAAACTAAGCAATATAAGCATTACATAACGAGGAAAAAATGAATTCATATTCTATGTTTCATTAAAAGAGTAAAGCCCTTCCATTCTACACTGGAGAAAGCACACTGCTGGTATGCCAAATTTTAACTTAATTTGATGATTCTTTATTTAGATTTAAAATAAGTTTGAAGAACTTTGAGTCATGAGTGAGATCTAGTATCAGATATTCAGCCCCCTGAACATACTACAATTATGCCTTTTGGTTTGTTTACTTTTAGGTACACTAGACATAAACCCTCGGTATCAGCCGGCCAGATGCCAACACAGCAACACTAATCCCTAGCCTTCTTGGAGTTCACATTTCGGAGGGTAGAGGGGTGGCCACGAAACCTCGGTTCACCCTTAGGAAGGTTCAATTCCTTTTTAGTTAGCATCTGGAGAATAATAAACAAAGCTTTTTGCAAGACATACAAAGATGAAGCAATATGAATAGTATGTACTCACACTAGAGCTAAAAGTGATGCTGATTTTCTCAATTATGTCTACAAATATTTCCTCCCTCTTTCTACCTCCAGGCTCTGTTGCAACCACTGATTTTGTGACAGCTATCCCAGGCATTCTTTTTGTCCCTTGCTGCATATAATCAAAATTAAGAATTAATAAAATCACATGCTCAAGTGATAATTACAAAACTTAATAAGTTCCTCATGTATAACATATTAAACAGCGTACCGCAAAAAGTGTAGCAGGTCCAAGAGGTGGCATACGTGTGGCATCAACCACTAGTGGCTCATTGAAAACATAGGACTTCAACAATTCGGTAGATGTTGTTTGCACATAACCAAAATCCTGGTTCAAGTAATGTTTTCAGGTCACCATATGATCTTTTGATACACAACCGATTGGGATTTAGTATAGGTCAAAGCACTGGTAAAACATAAAAAGTTTTGCAAATACTCGATTGTTGTACTTCCAAAGAAAGATAAGTGAAAACAACATCAATCAGAAGTTTATACTTTCTATTGCACATTTGAAAAATGAAAAATGCAAGCATAACTTTATAATCCATTGAATGCTTCTGTCATAAACTTCCCGAAAAATTATACTGATAAAAAGATACAACAGCAAAGAGAAAGAGTCTCAAGTGTGAAGATAAAATTGAAAAAAACGGGGAGACAGTCTCAAGTGTGAAGATAAAATTGAAAAAAACGGGGAGACAGGAACAAATGATAATTTAATACAATGATGCACTTCAGTTGTGAAAATATCGGACTGGAAATAAGCAAAGCACCAAATCAAGTATAAGTGGCTGCTTACAATAACTTCATCAAGTAACTCGTACACAAGCACAAAGTTCTTCCGTAATGAGTCCTCATTGAGAATGCCAAGGTAATCTTTGATAACACGAGCAATTCTTTGTAAAAGCTCCAAGACATAGGAAGGTGACGTATTAACTCTTGTAGTTGCAACAAACAATAACCCAACAACTTTCACGTGAAAGTAATTTACACCATCCACATTCTGTCAATGAACATACCACAAAAAAAATGAGCATATTTTATAACCAAAACTGCAAATAAAACAGCATAGCATATCGTACAAGAAGCAGTGCAAATGAATGATGAGAAATTGAGAATAGACATTCACTCCTTGCACATAAACCATTTTACGAGATCTAAACAATGATTTTAAATTAAGCCAATTTAGATTTGAAATCATGAAATATCACTGGTGAAACCAGAGGCAGATGCAAATAAAATGTATCAATAACAGTACATAGATCTAGCAGCTCTGCATACAGTCATAGAAAACAAAGGGTGATCACATTTAGTAATAATCTGCATCTCTCTTTCCCTTTCTTAAGTTACAACAGTCTAAAAAATTTAACCTTTCAATTCTCTCATACAAACCACAGAAACAAAGAAAATGCAATTTTAAGTTGTATCAAACAGTAATGAAACCTCTTAAAGCACAAAAAATAAACTCTGCCTGATTCAGAAAAATAATACCTACAAAGACAGGTGGTGCCTCCTCGAGCCCTCCATCTTCCCAAAACTTCACTTTCCGAAAAAATATCTCTGCACTACCTTTCGGCACTTCACCACGGTCTGTAATAAGACAATTAAGTAGCAACAGGCTTTGAGCATGATACTAAAATATATCAAGCACCATAGGTTGTAAAACAATAGTTGATATACAACTCCCAGTGGTTTTGACTACCTATTTCCCAGTAGCAACGTTGTTCACTCTGTCAAAATACTCAAAACTAAAAGCAGCGACAACAAACTATGCTAAAACACTAATTGACAAGTATACCAGATAGAAAATCCAGAAGCACCAGCCTGATAGGAACAGCGCAAAACGGCAAATATCACTGGACACAAGGAGCTCAGAGAACAATTTCATAGCCAAACAAAAAGTTGGTGCACAATTAAGATCTGCCTAATTTTGAGTACAAACCATAGTCGTCTCTCTCAAGATTTTACATCCATATAAACAGTTATTCGAAGTAAAGTCCGAATTTCCTTAAATTCATGCGACAAAATTCAAACAAGCACACATTTTCAAAACTAACATTCAATTTTTCTTCTTTTAAAATCTGAATTTTGCAGGGAAGCAATTTATTGATTACTGATTAGCACTATGATAAATTGAAGTGAGATCTGCACCCGAAAACTCGCATTACTAAGTTAGTGATAATATGACTAGGGATCAGAAATACTCAAGTTAAAGAGAAATGGATCGAAACGATGGATCAAAGGAGGAGCGTCAGATCTAACGAACAAAGGAGAAAGAAAATCGCAGAGAGAGAGAGAGAGCTGACAGTCTCGAAAGACGATGTTATCGCCACGCTGAGAGAGGACGAAGAACTGCGAGATCATGGCTCTGTCTTCACTCCTCTTTCGATGTGTTCCTCTTCCTGCAGATGGCTATTGCTGCCTTTGGTTTTGCTATTGACTTAGTGTACCACGAGCTCAACAATACTGGTGTTGTTCTATGTTTTCTATACGCTTCCTTTAGGGATTTTTCTTCTTTAAATAAATAAAATAAATATAATATTTATCGATTTACACAAATGGGAATATTTAAATTTTACACCATATTACACATTTAGTTGTTATTATAAACGAGTATGTACATATGTGGTTATGTGCAGATAAAATAAGTAATAAAATTTTCTTATTCTTTTCGTTTACAAGCAAATATGTTATTTCGTTGGTAGTGTTCTTTCATATAGTAATGAGATTTGTTTTTTCTAAAAAATAACAATTATGTACATACCAAAAAAAATACACAAATTAAATTAAAAATTAACATTTTTTATTATCAAAAATCACCTCACTTCTTATAACTCTTAAAAGAACGGTTAACAATGTCATAAATTGATGTTTTATTATGAAAAAGAGTCTTTTTTTTTTTTCTGCCAAACATTTCAAATAACGGAAATAGTTCAACTATTTTCTACACTTTTCTTTTTTTATTGAAATTGGTATCCATCTCTCAAAATATTTTTTTATTATTCTCAGATGGTCCAAAAGGCCTAAAATTAGAAGTCCAAACACACTATACTTCTACAAAGTAATTTTGCATGCAACAAACAAGTTATTTATAGTTTAATAAACCATTTTTTAATTTAGATATGGAAGCAAAAATGATATAGGATGCAATTATGGAAGTTCAGGGTGCTTTACACAATTGTGGTGTCAAGATAAAAAAAATTAGACGGTCTGAGTTCAGGTGAAATAATCAGACAGTTCCATTAAAAGTACACAAATCGGACAACCTTGTGTGCTCCCAGCCACGTATTGCGCATGCGATGATTCTTGGCACGGTGATCCCCTTACACGAACATAACCCCCCTTTTCGGAAGTCTCACTTACTCCACCTAGCCACTATTTTTTCTCTTCTTCTTCACCATAACCCTTCTTTAAATCTTCAATAAGTTACAATGCCAAAGAAGCAAAAATGTAAAGATGTTGATCATCCTAAATTTTATATTATCAATTATTTCTGTCATTCTGATTATGTAAGTTTGTTTTTTAAATTTTTTTTATGTAACAGAAATATTATAAATAATGTTGTTAATGATAGTTAGTGTAATAATTAGAAATATATATTTAAATTTAATTAGTGAATATTTTAATAAAAATTATATGCTTAAAATTTTTTATAATAATTAAGAAAATTATAATTAATTATTATTAGAATTACGTTATTATTGTATAATTTTTGTAAAGTAGATTTTATAGAATATTATATTTTTGCTCCGGTAATAATTATTTATTTATTATTAGATATTTAATTAACATAAATATATGATTGTAGTTGAGGTTTAAAAGTTTTTAACATTGTTAGTTAAATTAGATTTGTCATACGATTTAGGGTTTATTTATTAGTTATTATTATTATTAGTAAGCTAGTATTTATTATTAGGACCTGCTACACATACAAGTAAAAAAGACTCACAAGCCTTACAAGGTCACTCAAATGGTTACTCTTTGGAATAAGCGTTCGTCATGGCTAACTCTTCCTCTTCTCCTTCAAACAAAACACAAACCACAAAGTTTCGAGCAACATTCCAAACTAAAGAGACATTATTCAAGATCGAACTCGTCGCGAAGATAGAACTCTCCATCAACAATCTCTAGAAAAAACGAAGAAATATTATTCAAGGTACATTACTATTTTACTCATCTTGTACATTTTTCACATTTCTGTTTCTGATTTCGAAATCGAAGAACTAGGTTTTACTATTCTTCCATGTTCTTCTAGGTTTTACTGATCTTCTTGTTCTAAATCTCATATCACTATTTTTACTGTTCTTCTTATTCTAGGTTTTACTCTTCTTGTAAGTTCCTCTAGGTTTTATTGTTCTTCAAAGTGGTTCTAGGTTTTACTGTTCTTCTTGTTCTAGTTCTTCTCGTAACTGATTTTTCGCTGTATATTGCTTAATTTGTTGGGTGTATATGGAGTAATTTGTATGGGTGTATATGGTTGATTGTTGGGTGTATATGGCATAATGTGTTGGGTGTATATGGCGTAATTTATTGGGTGTATATTCCTGAACCCATATCATGTAATATAATCAACTGTTGCAACTGTCCTAATATTGCTTGTCCTTGGGTGTATATTGCTTGACATTGTAATATTGCTTGAGCTTGTATATTTATCCATGTTTCAGTGAATTGAACATAATTTTGAAATGATCTAATTAAATACTTATGAAATTAGTTTGGGTGTATGTGCCTGATCTAAGTTTTTATCGTTCATCTTGTTCTAGCTTTTACAGTTCTTCTTGTTCTAGTTCTTCTCCTAACTGATTTTTGTGTGTATATTGTGTAATTTGTTGGGTGTATATGGCGTAATTTGTTGGGTGTATATTTCTGAACTCATATAATTTAATATAGTCAACTGTTGCAAATGTTCTAATACTGCTTGTCCTTGGCTGTATATTGCTTGACATTGTAATATTGCTTGAGCTTGTATATTCCAAGAAATGAATCAAGACAAAGCTGAAGCCATTAGTGGAAGTCATGCAATAAGATTGTCCAGACCATCCTCATTGTTATTGAGTCCATTTTGTCAGATAGATTCTAATGATATTGACACTGATTAATGTAACTGTTATATACTCTTGTAAGAAATTGAAAACATGCTGTAAATTTATTTGATCCAATTATAAGTAAATTTTTTTTTCCATAATTAAACTCTCTCTGGTGTATTGAAAATGTCTGATTTACAAGTACTATAATATGAAGAAAAACATCAAACCAAATATACACCCATAACCTGACATTTTACACCCAAAGAATGTTGATTATATACCCAAACATCTATTCCCCCTGATGATTTATCCCTAAAAATCCTAAACCATAAACCCTAAACACTAAACCTAAAATCTAAACCCTAAACCCTAAACCCTAAACCCTAAACCATATACCATAAACCCTAAACATTAAACCCTAAACACTAAACCCTAAACCCTAAAAACCTAAACCCTAAACCATAAACCCTAAACACTAAACATTAAAAACCTAAACCCTAAAAACCTAAATCCTAAATCCTAAACCCTAAACCCTAAACCCTAAACCCTAAAAACCTAAATCCTAAATACTAAACCCTAAACACTAAACCCTAAACCCTAAAAACCTAACCCCTAAACCCTAAACCCTAAATCACCCAACCTATTATACACCCAAATCATTGATTTTTACACTCATAAAATCTCATTTTACACCCAAGAAAAGTTAAATATACACCAGACTCTATCCCCTGATGCTTTATCCCTAAACCCTAAGCCCCTAAATCTTTAAACCCTAAACCCTATACCAAAATAAAAAAAACAAACAATAATTTATAACATAAACAGCAGATTCTGAATATATATATATATATATATATATATATATATATATATATATATATATATATATATATATATATATAATGTCAAACACAAGAAAATTCAGAAATACACTCAAGAAAACTATGGTTTACACCCATATTCTGTAACTATACACCCAAAAAATTATCCACTGCTGCTGGTTCCCTGAACTGATAATTCATAACACGTCCTTGATATTGGCTGGAATTTGGATGCACCACTGATACAGCATGAAAGAGGTTTAACTGGATATAATAAACCTGCAACCTTGGCATAGTCCTTATAAAATTTTGCAGCATCTTCAAGGTTTTTAAAAGTCATTCCTACCTTGGGAACAAGTTGCTCATCAACAACAGAGAGAGACTGCAAAATACAACATGTTAAAAACAAGAAAATACTATAGAATTTCTGCACCTCATAAAAAAAATAACAATCAAAGTAACATACACCCAATGACTTCTGATATACACCCGAACGACAACAAGTCAATTAAAAATAACAAGAAAACCATAAACTGTAAATACACCCAAACCTCCATAAAAATACACCCAAAAAATTTTGATCTACACCTGAGCGTCTGCTATAAATTGCAGATAATTAATCAAAACTAATACATTAGATTCAATCCACAGATTATGTTCACGGATTAATTTCACAGTCTAGCTTCACGAATTATTCAGCTAGACAATCAAAATTAACTGAAACTAAATCAAACCTCAGGAACTTCGTTCGATTCAAATTCAAAATCCACTTCGCTGTGATTGAGCTGACAATCTGAGATTGAATCCACTTCGCCGTGATTGCGCTAACAATCTGAGGTTGAATCATCCATTATCTTCAAAAGGACTTCAAAATTTGATTTTAGAAACCAGAAAATCAAAATAAAATGAAGCTAACGTTACAGTTCGCAAAACTCAGGCGAATGACGAAGACCAAAGAAGTGATAAACGCAGAAGAAAGAAGGATCCAAACGACCAGGGGAGAACGCGAGAAGGAGAACGAAGAAACTTGGCAAGAGATTAGAAGAAGGTAAGGAAATCTTTTGAAGATTGGAAGAGAGATATTCGCGCGTTAATTGATTTTGATTGAAACTAAAGTCTGTTATATAGCGCGTGACTTGTACGTATGAATTGGAGCGCGTTTAGGGTTTTAGTAAGTTCCGCACTTGTAAGACTTGTAAATGCTAATGGCTTGTATGCTAAGATTAATTCTAATTATTAATAAAAAATAGGAACTAGTAGCCGGCAAATTATTTATGAATAAATAAATAAATAATTATGAAAGAAATAATTTAATAAATATTTAGGAAACAGTTTGCTAAAATATTTAATATGAATAATAATATCATAATTTTTGAAAATTTAAAATTATTCAAAATAATTTTGTTTTATTAATTAAATTTAGAAGTTAAATTATTATTATTGTGGAGTTTAGTAAAATGGATTAGTAAAATTAATTTATTTTTTGGTATTTTTAATAATTAATGATTATTGTTAGATATTTAATTAATATGTTTTGTGTAGTTAAATTTTTAAATTTTTTCATAATGATAATTAAATAATTAGTAGGTTAGTCGTATTTATACATACATGCTAGTTACTAAATTAGCTAATTAATAGTAAGTTTAGTATTAGTTTAATAAAGTAGTTACTATTATTAAAAAATTATTAATTTTTAGTAGTAAATTAGTCATAGTTATCAGAACCGGACTGGATTGACCAATTCGAACGAAAAATTGATGAACCAATGATCTGGCCGGTTCGATTAGTAAATTGAACCGGTCAAGCAATTGAACCGGTCAAGTGCGCGCCTGCTGAACCACGTCACTCCCTTGCCACTGTGCCATCTTTAATCACAGTACATGTGATAAAAATTAAATATATAATAAACCATTAATTAATTTTTTTTATCCTTTTAAGCATGGATTGACATGGATACCAAACATAACAAGTAACAATACATAATATATAAACATATTGATATATTGATATTGATTTTGTTATCTTTTGTTTTCTCTCGTTCATTTAAATTGAGAAAGTATTTTGTACTAGTGACTAATTTATTATCTATTTTTGTACCATAAATTATATCTAAGAATCGATATTTGATTATCATTAATATATTCTTTAAAAACATGCATTTAATTTTTTATTTTATTTTTTTATAATTTTATATTTTTATTTAATTATGACCGGATCAACTGGGTAAATCAGTGACCCATTGATGCGTGAGCATCTTTCCTATCTTTTCCTAGTGAATTTGCATTTAATTTGTTAAGTTTTATCAAGAATTAATTATCTTTTAGCCATTATGGATGCTACTTTGAGTTTTTTGAAATTCTGCTTATTTTAGGTAGCATTCGGATGGATTTGATGGAGTTTCTGCAGAGAAAGAAAAGAAACCAAGGAGCTGACCAGCGAGAAGCAATGCGTGCGCGTGCCTGACGCGTACGCATGACATGTGCGACATGCAGAAATCGCAGAAAACACTGGGGGCGATTTCAGGCCAAGTTTCGACCCAGTTTTTAGCTCAGAAAGCACAGATCAGAGGCTGCAGAGTGAAGGAAACAAGTGGTCCCCACCCATCAACTGAAGACTTGTAAATTAATTCTAATTTAAAATTCAAATATTATTTTTAGGAAAAGATGTTATTTTAGTTTTAGAAGATAGATTTTAAATTAATTAGGATTAGATATAAAAAGGGATGCCAACAGGGTGGTTCCAACACAACATTTTTTTATTCCACCTCAACACAACATTATTCCATTCCAATTTACAATCCTTATTATTCTCTAAACCATGAGCAACTAAATCTCCATTGTTAAGGTTAGGAGCTCTGTCTATTTGTATGGATTGATTTTATTGCTTTTTCTATTTTAATTCATGTATGGATTTATAATTTAAGAATTGTTTTCGCTCTTTATCTTATGAATTTGGGTGGAACGGAAGTATGACCCTCTTTCTATTTGAGTTCTTGTATAACTTGGAAGAGCTCTTTACTTGAACAACAGCTTGAAAACATATTCTCCTAAATTTTAATTATCTGGATTTAACGGGATACGTGACATATAATCCTTTTATTTTTGGGGAATTAGAGTTTTTGTGGCATATAAACTGGAATTTGATCATCGCCCTCTAATTGGAATTAATTGACCAAGGAATTGGTTGTTGATGAATTTTAGAGGAGACTAGAAAGGTCTAAGAAATTAGGGTCTAGTCACATATAGTTTGCCATAAATTAAATCCTACATGATTAAAATAAATAGTAAGAAAAGTTAATTCGGAAAAATAGATAACTCTAAAACCTTAACTGTCTTCTCCATATTTTCTTCCCAATTTATTTACTCACCTTCCTTTAATATTCTTTATATTGTTTAATGTCTTTTATATTGCCCAAACATTCCCTTCTGTTTGCCTGACTAAGTCTATCATTCAATTATTGTTGCTTGATCCATCAATCCTTGTGAGATCGACCCTCACTCACCTGAGGTATTACTTGGTACGACCCAATGCACTTGCCGGTTAGTTTGTGGTTAAAAAATCTGCACCAAATTTTTGGCGTCGTTGCCAGAAATTGACTGTGATTAACAACTATTAGTTACTTGATTGCTTAAATTAGGCGTTTTGATTTTAATTAATTTAATTTTATTATTATTAATTTTTATTTTTCATTTTTGTTTATTTTCATTCCCATAAAATTTTTTTTCTTTTCTTTGTTCTTTCATTAGCACCTCCTTCCCCTGTTTCGTTTTCTTTCTTTTTTCTTTTATTATTTAATAAATAGAAAATAAAAAAATTAAATATATATATATATATATTTATATTAGTACTAATAAATTTTGTTTTTAGTTTCTGAAATTAAGTTTGGTGTTACCTAGTTAATTTTGTTTTAATTTCTCTATTTAATTTTTTCTTTAAATCTTAGAATTTTTTTTATTTATTGAGTAGTAAGTATTTTTAATTTATTATTTTACACAGGTTACCTCACTGAGAATTCTCTGCACTCTGACGTAGAGAGTTCCATATTTTTTTATTGTCTTCTGTTTGTTTATGCGCAGGAACAGAGACAAAGAACATCTCTTAGACTTTGATCCTGAACCTGAAAGAACTTTCAGGCGACATTTACAACAAGAAAGACTTTACAAGGCTGCAGAGTCCACTATGGATAATAATAATGCTGTTAATGCTTATGTGGCAAATCCGAATGGGGATGATCAACAAAGGAGAGTGCTTGGCTCTTATTTTGCCCCTACTGTTGATCTTTATGGAAAAAGCATTGTGGTGCCTCGTATAGCTGCAAATAACTTTGAGTTGAAGCCACAATTGGTCACCTTGGTGCAACAAAACTGCCAATATCATGGACTTCCTCATGAAGATCCAAATCAGTTTATATCTGATTTTCTGCAGATATGTGATACTGTGAAGACAAATGGAGTGAACCTGTAACACCCTAACTACCAAAGTTCACACTTCCGGCTGCGCGACTCTGATAGCTCGGGCATTACGACGACTTTTATACTATTTAATACTAAAATATGAGCCTGTTTAAATCTTTAAACCGCAATACCGATCCAAAAATACTTTCATCCAATATCATACATCCATAAATACCATACAACTTACAAAAACTCATAAAGAGTACATACATATATACACTTATATACATAGATAATATTACAAGCATTATCCAATACAATTCCTATCCCTCTTACAGAACATATCAAGATAAAGGCGAGGGTACAAAATATACTAAAGCAATACAGAGTTCTCAACAACAACTAAATAAACTCTTCGTAACTTCTGCGCCCATATCCTGAAAGGGGAAAAATGTAGGGGGGTGAGAACATCATCCTCGAAAGGGTTCTCAGTAGAGGGTTTTTGGGAATTACTGTAATAGGATACATGAAGATAACCGCACCAGTGATTAATAACTGTCTTATGCCTCTTTTCAAAAACAACAGTTTTCAATAAGGTAAAGTCGGAAATCTTTTCTGAAGGAGGAATCGTTCAATTCTCAAAAACACCAAAAGCCTTTCAAAAAGGTTTATCTATACTAAACCAAAATAGCCTTTCATATTTTTCCAAATCAGAAACACAAAACCGAAATCAACCATCGGTCCATCTCAATCCAACCACGGCCCTAGGCCCAAACAATCCAACCATCAACCAAATCACCACAATCCAACAGAGTCCCAGATGCAAACACAGATAGGAAGTTCAAGCACAAAAAAATAGTTATTACAAGTAGAACAGTTAGCAATTAATCACATAGGCAAACCAAGTATAATATGCACACCCAACCAAAGTCACACAAATGCATATGATGCATGCCTGTCCCTAGTGGCTGATGATATCATTTGTCGGTTATAGAGCCAACCCGACAAGTCCTGGTAGCTAACCATTGGACTGTCCCTCTGTCGTGCATCCCCAACTCGAGTTATACTCATCATAAACTTGATCATAATCATGATCCATATCCATCACCCTCACTGGTGAATATTTATCCATCACCATCACTGGTGAATATTTATGGGGGCGAGCTCATCCGGGGCTTTCACAGTGCCCGGCCACACTTACGACATAGGGTCAACAGAGTATCAAGTCTCAACCTGGAGCACGTGGTGGCTAGCCACTGCTACTACCCAGGGAAACTCGTATCTCAGATAGTGGAAGTGCAAAAATCACAATTATCAATGATTCAGCATAAACATGCAATCAATCTCATCCATGGATCAACATCCATCTCAGCCATCCGGCTCACGGTTCATTCTAGAACCAGCCAATATTCATATCATACACAGCCATTCCGGCTCACGGTTCAATCCAGAACCAATCAATATTGATAATCACACACAGCCCTTCCGGCTCACGGTCCAATCCAAAACCAGTCAATATTCATAATCATACATAGCCATTCCGACTCATAATAAAACAGCACTTCCACCATTCAAAATCATCAGATTTATGAAATCAGCATTTAAGCCATAAATCATTTTCTCAATTCATTTCACTTTGAAATCAAGTTTCAACTCTTTTCAGCCTTGGCTTTAGAAATCTCATTTCTCAAATCATCTCAGGCTCATAAGCCAAATTTACTCAAAGTGAGTTCCCTTTTTAAAACAAAGCCGCTCTCAGCATCCTCATTCCAAGACTTCCAAAACCATGGGAAGTTAAAGATTCAATTTGGGAACAATCAAAATCGCCCATCCCACAATGGGATTTTATAACAAGGTTCCTCGGCAGAGTCCCAAGTCTTTAGGGAAGGTCAACTTATATAAATTCCTTAAAATTCATTGAAACCTTTAAAATCATAGATTCCCGGTTCAAGTAAATAAAACTGAATTTATTATGAAACCGATCATACAAAATCACAAGTTCCAACTCGGTCCAAAAATCAACTCATTTGAAATGGAACCGGTTCATTTGAATCAAACCACTTTCAGGTTTCTTTTTGGAACCCATTTTTCTAACTCTTCCAAAATGCCTCAAACTTGATTACTCAATCAAAAGTTTAAATTCCTTTAAAATCACTAAAAGCTCCTTTTTATATTGAAATCAATATTAGAGCATCATTCTTTCCTTCAGTGATTCAAACTGTACAAATAGTTCGTTTCTAAATAAGCTGAACTCAACGCATAAAGTTCATTAAATAGATTAAGCTTGAAAACATAAATATTCTCTTAATAAATCAATTAATACAATTTCTCAAATCCAACCCTTTTTAAATAACTTTACAAACAAGAGTAGGATTTTGTAGAAATTTCGGCAGCACCTCCCCTAAAACTTGGACTTTTGCCACCCGGTTCGGGTCCCAACTAAACCGTTTCTCATTCCTTTTCAACAGCTCAAAACCAGAAATCAATTCAAAACAAGCTAAATCCAACAGTCGCCTCAATGGCATACCTCAAGGAAACCATTTCAAAAATCAACTCACTATCAACCGATTTAACTCATTTGTAAAGCTTTAAAGAATCGGTTCAGCAATAAATCATTTATCAAAACCAGAGCAATTAAAGCAACCCAGGCTGAATTTCAAGAGCATTCTATCTTTCACATCATCAAAATAATTGACTCAATTCAAACCAATCCTCAACGGATTAAACTCATTTCAAATATTTAAAGAATCAACTTCAAACATTACATTTCACAAGCCACACAACAATTCGGCCAAACCAACATCCATAGTCATTCGAGTCAATCAAATAATACATAAGGCAGATACAATCACCAATTACACCATATCTCACATCAGTATCCATATGTAATAATTCCAATAATAAACTGTAGTTTTCGGAAAGCGCCCCTACCTCAAAACACAATTCCATAATCCAAGCGCCTCATAAGTTCTTTTCACCTCAACTCAAAATCAAAGGCAGCTTCAAAGCACAGCCCCACACATTTTCGCAGCAGCATAAATAGCTCTAAATTACAACAAGCAACCTCAGTTACTAACTCTAGGAACATTAATACCATAAAGGCTTTAATACACGTACGGGACACTAACGTAAGGCTTTCGAAACATAATTTCTTACCGGAATAACAACACGAAGCAGCTGTGGTTTCGAACCGGCCCCGGCACAGCTCCGGCGATGGAGGCAACCTCAGCCCCAACTACTCGTAACAGCAACAACAACTCTAACCGTGACATGCCATAACTCGAACTCAGCCCTACGTTATCAAAACCTTAGGATTCCTACCCAAATATAACAGTGCAGATTTTCAAGGGCTCCGGAATGTAACTCTTACCGTAACTAAGGAGAAGTGACTGAGCCCAGTGACGGCATCTCCGGCGGTGTTTCTAGCGGTCACAAGACTGCTCCTGGCGGCCAGAACAGTGGCACGGCTTCTCTCTCGTTCGGAAGCAACAACAATGGTGTCTTCCGGTGGCCACTGACCTCCATCATTAGCAACAGAAACTCCAGCTAGGCACCGCGGAGCAACAGATCGACAGCACCGTCGGCCAAGGTGCGGTGGTGGAGACGCCCTCAACCACAGTGAAACGCGGCGGCTGGCTCTGTGACGAGGATGATGTAGTGGTGACGGCGCGTCAGCGGTGATGCGACAAGCTGGTCGGCGACGAGAATGGTGAAGGCCCACGCTCGGCGACGGTGACAGGCGGTGATGGTTTCCCCGCGGTGGCTCCCTTTCGTGCATCTCCTCTCTCTCTGCGCACGAGTTCGGCGGTGGCGAGGCAGTGAGGCGCGACGGTCTTCTCCCCCGGTCAGGAGACGGCGCGATGGCAGCAGTGAAGCCCGCATGCCGGCGCGAGTCTTTCTCTCCTCCTCCTCTTTCCTCGGCCCTCACAGATCTCTCCCCTCGTTGTCAGTAGCGGCGGCGACGGTGGCAGTGGCGTCCACCGCGCCGCCTTTCCTCCTCCCTCAATCTGCTTCTGCAAACCCCTCCCCTGTTTCCCCCTTCTTCCTTCGTTTCCTCCTAACCCATTCTTTCTTTCTTTCATTTAGTTGGGGAAACTGTTTGTGTTTGGCTGCTGGGTCATGGGGGAAGCAACGGGTAACCGGGTAGGGTTTTAGGGTTAGGGTTTCATTTTCAAAAATTAGGGTTAAGGGCATTTTAGTAATTTCACTTAAAAATAGGTATAATGTAGTAATTAGAAATAAATTCTAATTCAACAATAATAGTGTATAAAATACTATTTGCTCATCAATTTCACACTTTATTTTCAATAAATGCCCAAATCTAAAAATTAGAAATAATATACTTAATTTTCTTCATTTTTCAAGATAGCAGTAATAATATTTAAAATATTACTTATCAAATCCAAATCATATAAAATTCTTATTATTTCATAACTATCAACCTTATACTTTAAATATAGAAAATAATCCAATAATTGTGAAATTGGATAATAATCATAACTTATCTCAAGTTCAATAAATCAAAACTTGCCTTAATTATCCTTAATAAAATAATCTCTGAAATTAAGGCTATAAATAACCATATGATTTGAGACTTGATCATAATAAGACTTTTCAAAGATTTTGGGTCTTACATTCTACCCACCTTATAAAAATTTTCTCCCTCGAAAATTGATACAAAACGAAAGAAATTCCATAACAATTCACCCTTGAACACATTTAAGGTAGAAGCAAAAATATCTCTAAATATAGTCATATATACGATTTTCAAATACTTTGATTGTCATACGCATAATGATGTAAAGGTAGGAGTGTGATTGCAAAGCAAACGTTACAAGATAGGCTCAATGCAAAAGCTGACATGGGTCAATCATGTGATAGTAGGGCAAGGCATCAAAGGCTATCAAACAGGATGGAGTTAAAATGACGTGCTTAACATCCGTACACTAATCTCATATCAGCCTCAAAGTTTCAACTTTCCAATTCCATCAAGCACCTTACAAACCCCAAATTCGATCACAAGCCTGACAATCACAAACCCATTCGCAAGGAACAAAACGCCCACAACTCATACGTTGCACACCTACCGCTTCAACTTTCGTATACACATCACGTCTTAAAGAACTAACGTATCACGTTACTACGTCTACAAGTCGCACGTGATATCAAAATAATTCTCGAGTCTACTCAGAAGGATACAAGATTTAGAAAGGAGGGTCAAATGTCAAGGATAGCAATAATAGATTTGAGAGAATATATCCAATCCCAGATAACCAAGGATACTCAAGCAATGAAGTTCGCTAGACACAATTCAATTAACAACCTCAAAGATAACCCTTGAATCAAAGAAATCCAATAGGATCAACAAAAAGGAGGATCAGCGCATTAGCTTGAAACAAACTCAAGCTGAGTCAAAGAAGCATGAGGTTTATAGAAGAGAATATTTCAAACCCAAGACAAAGCTCACAGAACTCAAGAGCACGATTAAAAGTACTTCCGAATACATTGTTCATAAAGGAACCGAAACTTGCGGAAAAACCACTTCGCAATCTAAAAGAAAGGTTAAGTAACAACATCCTTCAAGAGAGTAACAAAAGCATAATCGTGGCTTTACTTCAATACAATTTCATGTTGAAGTAAATCATGTAGAGTTTTAAAAATAAAATGCACACAAGTTTTGCTAAGAGCTAAAAATATTTCCTCGAATATTTAGAAAGATAATTAGGTGCACAACTTAACCAAAAGTAATTCATAAAACTCGGAAGAGAAATCAAATGCTTGTTCAAAAATTCCCAAAAACCATATTCAAACAAGCGTGTATAACATTTATAGCGGGGACAAAAGAGGAAGTTAAACTCTCTTTAGAAAAGAAATTCCGAGGTAAAATTTTTTTTTTTTTTGCTTACAATCTGGTAAGGAGACAAGTAGTGCGTTACAAACGAACAGGTTTCCATTAAACAAGGAAACTTTTCAAAACCTCATTTAAAATAGCGCTTGCCAACTTTGAATTAACTTCGTCAAAATTGAACAATGTTTTCAATCTCAATTAAGCAACAGAAAAAAAATTCCGTTAAAGACTTCTTACAAGAGAATTCAAAACTTCTTTAAAAGGTTCAAAACAAGACTCCAAAAGTGTTCTTAAAATCACCATCTCAGGAGAACATTCAAGAAGTTTAAGATGTACTAAAAAGGAGTCAAGCCTTGCAAGGAAGGATCTTAAACCAAGGTAGCCCAAACAAGATTCATTAGGCATGAGTCATCAAACAAGCTTTCAATTGATCCAAAAGAATACAAAAGTCATAGGAAAAGACAACTCAATCATTAGTAATTTCTCAAAGATAAATCTTTAACTAAAAACTCTTGTAGAGAAAATGAGAGAATAAACAATGCACTCATTTGAAACGAATCAAACTGACTCACATACGGATGAGATTCACAAGAGAGGACAAACCAAGATCAATGGTAATTTCACAAGATGTAAAAGATTAGTTGAAAACAGAATCACGTATGACATTCATAGAGGTGAAAAGCTTAAGAAGGAACGAGTCCGTTCATAAGAGGAAAGCTACGAGTCCAACATTTTCAAAAGAACAACAATGGCATAAACCATGTAGTATGCTAAACCCAACTCAATTCAAAATAAGTTAAGTAGAGCTTATCAAACGAAACTCAACCAGGATAAAAATGAAAAATTCTTTCTTTCCAAAATTCTGAAAAATATCCAAATACACAGTCAAATAAAGATGTCCATTGGAGCTATAGTAAAATTACTAGAAAGTCAAATTTACTTTTAAAGTAAGTGCAATTGTGTAAACCAGAAAAAGTACAGGCAAGGTATTAGAAAGAAATAGTTGTTAAACTACATAAATAATTTCAAAGTCTCAGATATAGAAAAGTATATATCTAATCAACAGCAATTTATAAAATCTCAAAATTGGCTGTGATCACTGTCCAATAAGAGAAAAACTGAATCAACAATTTCTCTAAGAATGAACACGGAACCCGGAGTTAAAAGTCACAGCACATTAAGACAAGTTCAAGACTATATCAAAGAATACTTGAATCAAGAAGAACTCAAACAGAGGAAGATAGATGCAACAAGGATCTTAAACCAGCATATGCACTTAAGGTCAAACAAGAATGCATATGGATAGAGGAATAGAGTTGAAAAATCAAACTACTTTTCAGAAGGACTAGCAAACAAGAACTTCAAGTTAGGATATAAAAGGACAGGTCGACTCGAACAGAATTCAAGACACACAACTGAATAGCCTCGAGAAAAAGTTTCTAACTTCTCCAAAACCCGTGATTCGCTTTACTCAAAACTCGTATAACATCTATGATAACCCATCAGTGCCTTCATATACATAATCCACTAGTATTAAGCTGGCCAAACTTAATATCAGGAATTATGCAATGCAAGACTAACAACGTTAATCAATAGACTGTCATGTGCATAAAGCTCTAATTCTCGTCATTCGACAAGACCTAATACATGACAAACACTCAGAGTATGCAACTAAAGCATAGTCAGTCCATTCCTCAGGCTCTACAGGAAGAACTGCTCTGATACCATAATGTAACACCCTAACTACCAAAGTTCACACTTCCGGCTGCGCGACTCTGATAGCTCGGGCATTACGACGACTTTTATACTATTTAATACTAAAATATGAGCCTGTTTAAATCTTTAAACCGCAATACCGATCCAAAAATACTTTCATCCAATATCATACATCCATAAATACCATACAACTTACAAAAACTCATAAAGAGTACATACATATATACACTTATATACATAGATAATATTACAAGCATTATCCAATACAATTCCTATCCCTCTTACAGAACATATCAAGATAAAGGCGAGGGTACAAAATATACTAAAGCAATACAGAGTTCTCAACAACAACTAAATAAACTCTTCGTAACTTCTGCGCCCATATCCTGAAAGGGGAAAAATGTAGGGGGGTGAGAACATCATCCTCGAAAGGGTTCTCAGTAAAGGGTTTTTGGGAATTACTGTAATAGGATACATGAAGATAACCGCACCAGTGATTAATAACTGTCTTATGCCTCTTTTCAAAAACAACAGTTTTCAATAAGGTAAAGTCGGAAATCTTTTCTGAAGGAGGAATCGTTCAATTCTCAAAAACACCAAAAGCCTTTCAAAAAGGTTTATCTATACTAAACCAAAATAGCCTTTCATATTTTTCCAAATCAGAAACACAAAACCGAAATCAACCATCGGTCCATCTCAATCCAACCACGGCCCTAGGCCCAAACAATCCAACCATCAACCAAATCACCACAATCCAACAGAGTCCCAGATGCAAACACAGATAGGAAGTTCAAGCACAAACAAATAGTTATTACAAGTAGAACAGTTAGCAATTAATCACATAGGCAAACCAAGTATAATATGCACACCCAACCAATGTCACACAAATGCATATGATGCATGCCTGTCCCTAGTGGCTGATGATATCATCTGTCGGTTATAGAGCCAACCCGACAAGTCCTGGTAGCTAACCATTGGACTGTCCCTCTGTCGTGCATCCCCAACTCGAGTTATACTCATCATAAACTTGATCATAATCATGATCCATATCCATCACCCTCACTGGTGAATATTTATCCATCACCATCACTGGTGAATATTTATGGGGGCGAGCTCATCCGGGGCTTTCACAGTGCCCGGCCACACTTACGACATAGGGTCAACAGAGTATCAAGTCTCAACCTGGAGCACGTGGTGGCTAGCCACTGCTACTACCCAGGGAAACTCGTATCTCAGATAGTGGAAGTGCAAAAATCACAATTATCAATGATTCAGCATAAACATGCAATCAATCTCATCCATGGATCAACATCCATCTCAGCCATCCGGCTCACGGTTCATTCCAGAACCAGCCAATATTCATATCATACACAGCCATTCCGGCTCACGGTTCAATCCAGAACCAATCAATATTGATAATCACACACAGCCCTTCCGGCTCACGGTCCAATCCAAAACCAGTCAATATTCATAATCATACATAGCCATTCCGACTCATAATAAAACAGCACTTCCACCATTCAAAATCATCAGATTTATGAAATCAGCATTTAAGCCATAAATCATTTTCTCAATTCATTTCACTTTGAAATCAAGTTTCAACTCTTTTCAGCCTTGGCTTTAGAAATCTCATTTCTCAAATCATCTCAGGCTCATAAGCCAAATTTACTCAAAGTGAGTTCCCTTTTTAAAACAAAGCCGCTCTCAGCATCCTCATTCCAAGACTTCCAAAACCATGGGAAGTTAAAGATTCAATTTGGGAACAATCAAAATCGCCCATCCCACAATGGGATTTTATAACAAGGTTCCTCGGCAGAGTCCCAAGTCTTTAGGGAAGGTCAACTTATATAAATTCCTTAAAATTCATTGAAACCTTTAAAATCATAGATTCCCGGTTCAAGTAAATAAAACTGAATTTATTATGAAACCGATCATACAAAATCACAAGTTCCAACTCGGTCCAAAAATCAACTCATTTGAAACGGAACCGGTTCATTTGAATCAAACCACTTTCAGGTTTCTTTTTGGAACCCATTTTTCTAACTCTTCCAAAATGCCTCAAACTTGATTACTCAATCAAAAGTCTAAATTCCTTTAAAATCACTAAAAGCTCCTTTTTATATTGAAATCAATATTAGAGCATCATTCTTTCCTTCAGTGATTCAAACTGTACAAATAGTTCGTTTCTAAATAAGCTGAACTCAACGCATAAAGTTCATTAAATAGATTAAGCTTGAAAACATAAATATTCTCTTAATAAATCAATTAATACAATTTCTCAAATCCAACCCTTTTTAAATAACTTTACAAACAAGAGTAGGATTTTGTAGAAATTTCGGCAGCACCTCCCCTAAAACTTGGACTTTTGCCACCTGGTTCGGGTCCCAACTAAACCGTTTCTCATTCCTTTTCAACAGCTCAAAACCAGAAATCAATTCAAAACAAGCTAAATCCAACAGTCGCCTCAATGGCATACCTCAAGGAAACCATTTCAAAAATCAACTCACTATCAACCGATTTAACTCATTTGTAAAGCTTTAAAGAATCGGTTCAGCAATAAATCATTTATCAAAACCAGAGCAATTAAAGCAACCCAGGCTGAATTTCAAGAGCATTCTATCTTTCACATCATCAAAATAATTGACTCAATTCAAACCAATCCTCAACGGATTAAACTCATTTCAAATATTTAAAGAATCAACTTCAAACATTACATTTCACAAGCCACACAACAATTCGGCCAAACCAACATCCATAGTCATTCGAGTCAATCAAATAATACATAAGGCAGATACAATCACTAATTACACCATATCTCACATCAGTATCCATATGTAATAATTCCAATAATAAACTGTAGTTTTCGGAAAGCGCCCCTACCTCAAAACACAATTCCATAATCCAAGCGCCTCATAAGTTCTTTTCACCTCAACTCAAAATCAAAGGCAGCTTCAAAGCACAGCCCCACACATTTTCGCAGCAGCATAAATAGCTCTAAATTACAACAAGCAACCTCAGTTACTAACTCTAGGAACATTAATACCATAAAGGCTTTAATACACGTACGGGACACTAACGTAAGGCTTTCGAAACATAATTTCTTACCGGAATAACAACACGAAGCAGCTGTGGTTTCGAACCGGCCCCGGCACAGCTCCGGCGATGGAGGCAACCTCAGCCCCAACTACTCGTAACAGCAACAACAACTCTAACCGTGACATGCCATAACTCGAACTCAGCCCTACGTTATCAAAACCTTAGGATTCCTACCCAAATATAACAGTGCAGATTTTCAAGGGCTCCGGAATGTAACTCTTACCGTAACTAAGGAGAAGTGACTGAGCCCAGTGACGGCATCTCCGGCGGTGTTTCTAGCGGTCACAAGACTGCTCCTGGCGGCCAGAACAGTGGCACGGCTTCTCTCTCGTTCGGAAGCAACAACAATGGTGTCTTCCGGTGGCCACTGACCTCCATCATTAGCAACAGAAACTCCAGCTAGGCACCGCGGAGCAACAGATTGACAGCACCGTCGGCCAAGGTGCGGTGGTGGAGACGCCCTCAACCGCAGTGAAACGCGGCGGCTGGCTCTGTGACGAGGATGATGTAGTGGTGACGGCGCGTCAGCGGTGATGCGACAAGCTGGTCGGCGACGAGAATGGTGAAGGCCCACGCTCGGCGACGGTGACAGGCGGTGATGGTTTCCCCGCGGTGGCTCCCTTTCGTGCATCTCCTCTCTCTCTGCGCACGAGTTCGGCGGTGGCGAGGCAGTGAGGCGCGACGGTCTTCTCCCCCGGTCAGGCGACGGCGCGATGGCAGCAGTGAAGCCCGCATGCCGGCGCGAGTCTTTCTCTCCTCCTCCTCTTTCCTCGGCCCTCACAGATCTCTCCCCTCGTTGTCAGTAGCGGCGGCGACGGTGGCAGTGGCGTCCACCGCGCCGCCTTTCCTCCTCCCTCAATCTGCTTCTGCAAACCCCTCCCCTGTTTCCCCCTTCTTCCTTCGTTTCCTCCTAACCCATTCTTTCTTTCTTTCATTTAGTTGGGGAAACTGTTTGTGTTTGGCTGCTGGGTCATGGGGGAAGCAACGGGTAACCGGGTAGGGTTTTAGGGTTAGGGTTTCATTTTCAAAAATTAGGGTTAAGGGCATTTTAGTAATTTCACTTAAAAATAGGTATAATGTAGTAATTAGAAATAAATTCTAATTCAACAATAATAGTGCATAAAATACTATTTGCTCATCAATTTCACACTTTATTTTCAATAAAATGCCCAAATCTAAAAATTAGAAATAATATACTTAATTTTCTTCATTTTTCAAGATAGCAGTAATAATATTTAAAATATTACTTATCAAATCCAAATCATATAAAATTCTTATTATTTCATAACTATCAACCTTATACTTTAAATATAGAAAATAATCCAATAATTGTGAAATTGGATAATAATCATAACTTATCTCAAGTTCAATAAATCAAAACTTGCCTTAATTATCCTTAATAAAATAATCTTTGAAATTAAGGCTATAAATAACCATATGATTTGAGACTTGATCATAATAAGACTTTTCAAAGATTTTGGGTCTTACAGAACCCAGAGGTGTACAGACTCATGCTCTTCCCGTTTGCTCTGAGGGATAAAGCAAAGCTATGGCTAGATTCCCAACCAAAGGAGAGTCTGAATACTTGGGAAAAGGTTGTTACAGAGTTTCTCACTAAATTTTTTCCACCAAAGAAGCTGACTAAGCTTAGATTGGAGGTTCAGACTTTCAGGCAGAAGGAAGGTGAAACTCTTTATGAAACTTGGAAGAGATATAAGCTACTGACTAGGCAATGCCCTCTAGACATGTTCTCCAAATGGACTCAACTAGATATCTTTTATGAAGGCTTGGGTGAGATATCCAAGATGAGCTTAGATACCTTTGCAGGTGGTTCACTACACAAGAAGATGACACCAGAGGAGACTATTGAACTGATTGAATTGGTTGCAAGCAACCAATATTTATACTCATTTAACAGGAATCTTGTGAACTCTGAGACCTCTCAGAAGAGAGGCGTGCTGGAAGTGGAAGCTGTTAATGCTCTTCTTGCTCAGAACAAGCTTATGTCTCAGCAAATAAATCTACTTACTCAGCAGATGGGTGACATGCAAGTCTCAGCTATCAACACCCAAAATCCACCACAGGAAGTCTCCTATGACATGGCAGGTAATTTTGTGCAAAATAATAATTATGATTATGCTCAACCCTCTTCTGAACAAGTCAATTACATGGGGAGTGGTCCTAGAAATCCCAACAATGATCCATATTCCAAGACATACAATCAGGGGTGGAGGAATCACCCAAATTTTGGATGGAGGGACCAATCACAGAGACCTCAGAACTTCAACAATAGTTCTCAGGGTGGCTTCCAATAGAACAATTACAATAACTGCCAATTTCAGTCTCAGTAGCAACAACCACCTCAGCAGGCAAACTCTAAGTCCCAAGAAGATTCTAATTGGGAGCTGATGAGGAGTTTTATGCAGGAAACCAGAGCCTCCATTAGAAACTTGGAAGTGCAGATGGGCCAACTAAGCAAGCAAATACCTGAGAGGTCTACAAGTACATTTCCAGGTGATACAGTGGTGAACCCAAGAGAAGATTGCAAGGCTCTTCAGTTGAGAAGTGGTAAAGTAGCTGGCCTTGAGACCAAGGCCAATGAAGAGCTAGTTGAAAAGGAAGCTCTAGAGGAGAAGAAGGGAGATGTAAAGCACGCCCCTCCTAAACGTGCAGACAACCCGTTTCCTGACTCTCTTGACACTTATCCCACCTTGTCAAAGGCTCCTGAATACAAGCCAAAAATGCTATATCCTTAGAGGCTTCAGAAGGCATCCAAAGAAAAGCAATTCTCTAAATTTTTAGATGTCTTCAAGAAGCTACAGATTAACATTCCTTTTGCAGAGGCTCTGGAGCAAATTCCTCTCTATGCTAAATTTATGAAAGAATTGTTGACCCACAAGAGGAATTGGAAGGAACAAGAGACAGTGGTGTTAACCAAGGAATGTAGTGCCATTATTTAACACACCCTTCCTGAGAAGATGCCAGACTCAGGGAGTTTTGTCATTCCTTGCACCATTGGAGATGTCGCCATTCAGAGAGCTTTATGTGATCTTGGAGCTAGCATCAATCTAATGCCACTTTCAGTGATGAAAAAGCTTCAAATTGAGGAGGTAAAACCCACTCATATTTCTCTTCAACTTGCTGATCTTTCTATTAAATTACTTGTGGGTGTGGTTGAGGATTTACTTGTTAAAGTATGACCATTTATCTTTCCTGTTGATTTTGTTATATTAGACATGGAAGATGAGGTAAAACCCTCTATTATACTTGGTAGACCCTTTTTAGCTACAGGTAGAGCTCTGATTGATATGCAAAAGGGTAAATTAACCCTGAGGGTCAATGAAGAACAGGTGGTCCTGAATTTTTTTGAAGCCCTCAAGCACCCCAATGATTCTGAGGGGTGTATGAAAATAGATGTTATTGAACCACTTGTTCAAGAAGTACTGGAAGCTGAGGTACTTGATGATGTTCTGGATCCTATTTCTGAGTATGAATTAGTTGAAGTTGATGATTTACCACCCCCAAAAGAGCTGATGAACATGCCAATAAAGGAGGAGGAAGTCCCCAAGCTTGAGCTCAAACCTTTGCCTCCTTCTCTGAAATATGTGTTCTTGGGTGGAAATGATTCATATCCAGTGATTATTAGCTCTTTTCTGAAGCCTAAAGAAGAAAAGGCGCTTATTTCAGTGCTCAGGAGCCATAAAATAGCTCTTGGGTGGACCATTAGTGACTTGAAGGGGATTAGTCCAACCAAGTGTATGCACAAGATCCTCCTTGAAGATGATGCTAAACCAGTTATACAACCACAAAGGAGACTCAATCCAACTATGAAAGAGGTGGTCCAAAAAGAGGTAATGAAATTATGGGAAGCAGGTATTATTTACCCTATTTCTGATAGTCCTTGGGTACGTCCTGTGCAGGTAGTTCCCAAGAAAGGAGAGATGACAGTGATCAAGAATGAAAAGAATGAGCTTATTCCTACAAGAACAGTCACAGGATGGAGAATGTACATAGACTACAGGAGGCTCAACACTGCTACAAGGAAGGATCACTTTCCCCTGCCTTTCATTGATCAGATGCTTGAGAGGTTAGCTGGTCATGTATTTTATTGCTTTCTAGATGGCTATTCTGGATATAACCAAATTACTGTGGACCCTCAAGATCAAGAGAAGATAGCATTCACATGCCCCTTTGGAGTATTTGCCTACAGAAGAATACCTTTTGGACTTTGCAATGCTCCAGCAACTTTTCAGAGGTGTATGCTTGATGAACGAGTTTTGCAATGGTCTAGATTTTCTTCTTATAGAAAGAATTACTTCGTTGTAAGCATAGCTCCAAACCATCAAACAATTCCCACATCAAAAATTTGAGTTGTCACATGTAACAAACCCCAAATAAAAATTAACCGGAGTATTTGAACTCCGGGTCGTCTCACAAGGAATTGTAATGAAATGCTCAATTATTGGCTATGAGAGGGGGTAAGGGGTTTGGTTTTGTGTTTTGGCAAGAAAATAAATGGCAAGAAAAGTAAATTAAACAAGTAATTAAAGAAAGCAAGATAAAGAACTCTTGGCTAAGACTTAGGTAATTGAGATCACCATCCTTGTCTACATACCAAATATTGATAATTATGAGAGGCCAAGCTCATTAAGTCTACTTCCAAAAGTCTTAAGTACGTAATATCTACTCCTAGACTTGAAGTACGTCAAATGGCTTTGATCACATCAACCCATAAGTCCCAACCTACCTACCAATTAGATTAGTAGTGGGTTGGCGTCAATGAGTATCAAATTGATCACCAAGGGTTCTCAAATCACCAATTCAATGAGACCCAATGACTCAAGGTCACTCAATTCCCTTAGCCTAGGCCAAGAGTCAAGAAAACTACTCAAAAACTAAAGGAAACATTATATCAAACACTTAGAGTGCAAGAAAAGTAAACATCATAAAATGCAAAAATTAAAGGAAACCCATAACTAACATAAACAAGAAATCAATAATAACAATCAAGATCAACATAAAAGAACATGGAAACATAAAAATTGCATTAAAGAAAATTGAGATCCAACAAGGTTCATAAACATAAAAGCAACAAATTAAAGGAAATGATTAAGAGAAACTAAGAAGATTAAGATGTAATAACAAGAAATTAACAAGAGAAAACTAAATCAAAACAAGAATTGAAAGTGGATTTAAGAAAATTAAACCTAAACTACCCTAAATTCTAGAGAGAAGGGAGAGCTTCTCTCTCTAGAATTCTACCTAAAACATGATGAAAACTAAACTATGACAACTTGGTTCATTCCCCCTTCAATCCTTGAGTTCAATAGTATCAGAAATGGGTTGGATTGGGCCCAAAATGAGCTGCAAAATTGCTAGGGGCGATTTCATTAAAGTGGACCCACAGCAGAATCGGCGCGCACGCGTACATGGCGCGTGCGCGCCCCTGAGCGCGAAGAAACATATGGCAAAATTTATATCATTTCGAAGCCCCGGATGTTAGATTTCCAACGCAACTGAAACTGCCTCATTTAGACCTCTGTAGCTCAAGTTTTGGTCGTTTGAGTGCGAAGAGGTCGGACTTGACAGCTTTATGGTTCCTTCATTTCTTCATGAGTTCTCCCACTTTGCATGCTTTTCTCCTCACTTCTTCCATCCAATACTTGCCCTATGAACCTGAAATCACTCAACAAATACATCAAGGCATCGAAAGGAATTAAAGTGAATTGAATTTAGCTATTTTAAGGCCTAAAAAGCATGTTTTCACATTTAAGCACAAATCAAGGGAGAATTGCAGAACCATGCTATTTCATTGAATAAATGTGAGAAAAGGTGATAAAATCCCCCAAAATAAGCACAAGATAAACCACAAAATCGGAGTTTATCAAATCTCCCCACACTTAAACCAAGCATGTCCTCATGCTAAGAATAAAGAAGGACAAGAAAAGGGTATGGACATTTATTCAATGCAAATAAACTATATAAACCTATCTACATGCATGCAACTATATGCAAAATGATTCTACCTTCTTGGTTAAAAGTAAATCATTCCCCAAGAACACATATGAACAAGTAGGGCTAAGTAGTATGATGATTCATGAATCCTACCAATTCAAATATCAAAATAAAGTACAAATAGACTTGCAAGAAGAAAAGCTCATGAAAGTCGGGAACAAGGAATTGAGCATCGAACCCTCACCGGAAGTGTATCCGCTCTAGTCGCTCTAGTGTATAGGGTCGATTCACTCAATTCTCCTCTAATCATGCTTTCCAAGATTTGTTTCTCATCTAACAATCAACAATTATTCAATGCATGCATACATTCATCATGAGGACTTATTCATAGGTTGTAATGGGGCTAGGGTCAAGGTAGAGATGCATATGGTCAAGTGAGCTTGAAATTTGTATCTTTGATTAGCCTAAGCTCTCACTAAACACATATAACAACCTATGCAATTCTAATACACAACCTATCTACCCATGATTCCCACTTTTTCACATACTCATGCATTCTTTTTAATTCACCACACATATGCATTGATTCTTATTGAACTTTACTTTGGGGCATTTTTTCCCCCTTTTTATTTCTTTTGCTCTTTTTCTTTTTCTTCTTCTTTTTTTTTCTATATATTTTTTTTAAAGTATATACAAACGTATCAATGCATATGGTTTTACATATAGTGTATGAGTATGTACCCAATTCCCAATATTTTTAACAAAAATAAAAGTTACACTTTTACCTCAACCAATGTCCCAAGTTTTCCATACCCAAATGATACACACCCTCACTAGCCTAAGCTAATCAAAGATCCAAATTAAGGACATTTATTATTTTTCACTTAGGGGTAGTGATGTGCTAATCATTAAGAACAAACGGAATTAAATAGGCTCAAATTTGGCTAACAATGGTTGATAAAAGGTAGGCTATTTGGGTAAGTGAGCTAAATGAAATGATGGCCTCAATCATATAAATGCATGTATACATAGAATAATGGACATAAAGAATCAAACAAATCAAAGATTACAATCATAGAAAGAGAACAATGCACACAAGAATGGAAATAAGTGGTTATAAGATGTAACCACGCAATTGGGCTCAAAACTCACATGCTTGTGTTCTTAGCTCAAAAACCATGTTCCAAAATAAATTCTTCAAGCAAGTTCAGCAAATTTTTTTTTCAAATTGGTAGGGTGCCCTAAAAACAGTTTCTTGGAAAAGAAATCATCACCCTAACCAAGTAGTCCTAACATAAAAAGGAAGTGGTAAAAATATATACAAATTCTAACTAACATGCAATCTATCATGCAATGCAACAACTAATCTAACAAAGACAAAAATTAAAAATTGGTGTTGAAAAAGGAAGTTGTTACCCATGGAGGTCGGTCGGACGACCTCCTCACACTTAAAAATTTGCACCGTCCTCGGTGCATGCAAAGAAGAACAAGGTGGATGGGTTGCTACAATTGATGAGCTCCTTCAAAAGATTGTGCGAATGAGCTTGTTTGTTGCCCCATTTAGAAGCCCTTCCAATCCTTTCCTTCTTGGTGGCCAACCTAAAAGGAAAGAAAAAGAAAGAAAATTAAGCCTACAACAAAGATATGAAAGCAATTAGAACATAGGCGGGGGCTAATGCCAAATAAGAATAGGGTCCTCACTACATGTTAGCTACGCATGTAAGTGAGAGAACAATATAGGCAAAGGGCATATCAATTAATACTTGATGCAAGAATAAAGTCAAAGCATAGGCAAATGACATGAAGAGCATGTTGCATCAAGCTCAAACAAGAAAGAGTGGGTCATGAAAGACATGTAAGCTCATATCAATGCACAAAGGGTACAAGGATCATCAAAGGTTAAGCATTGAATTAGAAATTTCATTAACCATCAATATCAAACAAGTCAAGAAGCACCAAAATTAACCAAGAAATTCTCAACAATTGAGTAAGAGAGTTCAACACCATTATTAAAATAAGAAACTTAGAAAAGAAAATAAGAATAAGCTATAAAAACAAAATTAAAATGCAATGAATGGAAATAGGCAAATGCAATAAAAGAAAATAGAAGAAAAAAATTTTTTTTTGTGCGACGCGGACGCGCACAGTGCGCGGGCGCGTGCCTGATGGAGGTGGCAATCCGCGCGGACGCGTGAAGTGCGCCTGCGCGTCTGTCGCAGGCATGAACTAGGCACAAAATTGGCCCAACTCTCTGGAACTTGTACCAGGAGGGCAAGTGACGCTATCGGCGCGCACGCGCACAGCGTGCGTGCGCGCGCATTGCGCAATTAGCTTGAAGGGCGCGTACACGCCAGGTGCGCGCACGCGCGGATGGTTTGTGCTTCAGGCATGGTGCTGGCGCAGTATAGGTGCAACTCTCGGGTCAATGTATGGAGGGTGAGATTTTTCAATCCACGCGTCTGCGCACATGGCGTGCCTGCGTGGATGGTCGAAAATGCTTGAGGCGCGCGTACGCGCCAGGTGCGCGCACGCGCGGGTTGGTGCTCTATTTTTTAAAATTTTTCCAAGTTCTAGCACCAAACCAAGCATTCCAAACCTCCAAACAGCTACCAAAACACCTTAAAACCTTATTTAGCATATTATACTACCAAATAAACTCAACAAACAAAACAAAACATGAAATCAAACCTATTCTACCAATATTTACAAAAGAGAAAAATGAAAAGAGTTTACCATGGTGGCGTGTCTCCCACCTAGCACTTTTGTTTATTGTCCTTAAGTTGGACTTATGGGGAGCTCCTCTTAAGGTGGCTTGTGCTTGAAGCTATCCTTGAACATCCACCAATGCTTGAGTCTCCAATAAGCTCCATTCTTCAATTTTAATATCTTCAAGCCTTGATGGAGTTCTTCACAAACCATGAGCTCCCAAATTTGGTTCTCCTTGTGCGATCCGGGATCCCACACTTTGTTTTGACACCCATCTTCAAATTGATCATCATGATTCCAATTAGGTGAGAAGTGATCCGAATTCTCAAGTAAACATCCAAACATTCTCCTAGACCCATATGACTTGGTTCTACACCAACCATTGCCATTCAACTTTGAGCATGCAACCATCATGAACTTAGAGTGATGTGTCCAACCACTACACAACTCTCTCCTACTCTTGACTCCACAAAGAGCTCTAAGTTGCCCATCCGTCTCAAGAAAACCATATTCAAGTGAGAATTTAAAGCTTAGGGATAAGAATTTTACCCACTTGAATGTTGTATTAGATGGTGACTTAGGAAGGGGTGGTCCTAATGATCTTGCAAGTTCCACTCCCTTGTGCTCTTCTTTGACTACCTCCACCTCTTCACAAGCTTCTTCAAATTCAACATCTTCCTCTTGGTAACTTCCTTCCAATTCAATCTCTTCTTCATTGCTTACCAAGGGCATGGGAGGTTGTGCATCTTCTTCTTTGATCTCCATGTCAAGCCCAATGAGAGTGGATTCAATTGTAGATAGGAACTCTTTAATGATTGAATCCATCTCTTGATCAACCTCTTCAAAGTCTTCAATCAAGATATGCTTTGGAGGTTGTACACCCTCCTCAACATCAATATCAAGCTTCTTGGGAATCCCAATGGACTTCCAACATCTCCTATGTTTTTAACCAATCCTTCCGGTTCAATTGTCTCCTCTTCCTCTTGTGACAATTCTTGCTTCAACTTCTCTTCTTCACCTTGAAGCTCTAAACTCACTCCCTCACTAGGCTCCTTAATTGCTTCTCCACATTCGTCAATGGGAGTGCCTTGGTCGCTTAGGCTTAGTCGGGAGGAGGCCATATTGCTAACGGCTTCCACTAGGATAGCCATCTTGGCTCCTAGCTCTTTAAACTTCTTTTCATCCTCCTCTTGTCGCCTTTGGAATTGAGAGTTAAGATCTCCTAGTTCTTGCGTGGGGCTTCATCGGAAGGTGATGGTGGGAGAGAAGGTTCATTGTTTGGGAGGAAAGGTTCATAATCGGAAGTTGGTTCATCTTGGTAAGGGTATGGATGTGGTGTATATTGAGGTGGTTCTTGAGAGTAATTGTGTTGGAATGGTGGTGGTTCCCTGTGTGGTTCATATGGTTCATAAGGTGGTTGGTATGGTGGATAAGGATTATGGTCATATGGAGGTGTTTGGTGAAAAGGGGCTTGTGAGTAAGGTGGCGCAAAATTATATTGAGGAGGTGGTTCATAGGCATATGGTGGTGGTTGTTGACAATCACAATAAGGGTCACCACATCCATTAGATTGATATGCATTAGGATTAGAGTAATACCCATAAGAAACCGGAGGTTGTTGTTGCCAAGAAGGTTGATCAATCCCTTGAGACTCCTCCCATCTTTGATTATTCCATCCTTGATGCACATCCTCATTGTAGCTTCCATTTCCTACAACATAATTTGAACCAAACTCATAGCCAAAGTGATGAGAATTCATAATAGCAAATAAAAACAAAAACTAACAAAAATAAGAACAAAGTCCTAAACCTAACAAAAACTAACAAACAAGCAAAAGGCAAACATATTCACAATATTCACAATAGCCAATAACATAACACCATTGCAACTCCCCGGCAACGACGCCATTTTGATTTAAGAAAATTGTCGTGTTGGTATAGAATTTCACAATTGAATGAATTCTCGTTGTAAAGTATAGTTCTACACCAACAAAAAATCCTCCCAATAAAAAATATTGAGTTGTCACATGTACAAACCCCAAATAAGAAATAACCGAAGTATTTAGACTCCGGGTCGTTCTCACGAGGAGTTGCAATGAAGTGGTCAATTATTGGCTATGAGGGGTATAGGGGTTTTTGGTCGATATTGGGACACTAAAGTAAATGACAAGAAAAGTAAATTAGGCAAGTAATAAAGAAAACAATTAATAAAGAGAGACATTCATGGCAATGAATTGAGATCATAGGCTTTCCATCCTAGTCATGCAATGATTAATTCGCCTTATTTAGTTAACTCACACATCGGGAGAATGTCAAACAAGACTAATTAATCATGTCACAAATATAAACAAGAATTTATCTCATTACGTCATCTCCAACAAATAGGGAGAAAGTCTAACGAGACTAGCTAATCTCAATCCAAAAGTCCTAATCAACTTACTAATTAAATTAGCAAAAGATTAGCGTCAATGGAAACAATATTCCAAAAGTCCTAATCAACTCACTAATTAATTAGCAAAAGATTAGCGTCAATGGAAACAATACTAGCTAACAACTCTAGATCACCAACATAAGTTGGGTTTTCATGACTCAAGATTGCCCAATTACTCTTTCCAAGCCAAGAATGCTCAAGATCTACTCTAACATCCTTCCGAGCATTTTATCAAACACTTGGAAGGTATAAAAGGAAAGCATAGTAAAATTGCAAAGAATGTAAATCTACACTACTCAATTGCAAGGAATTAAACAACAACAAATCCAAATCAACAATAAAGGAACATGAATCATAAATTGCATTGAATTGAAAATAAAAGAACCAAAAAGTGCATCAACAACAAAGTAAGAAATTGCAAGAATGAGATACAAAATTAAAGAGAGAAAGAGTAGAGGAACAAGAAATTGTAAAGGAAAAGTAAATCAAAGCATGAATTAAACCTAGATCTAAGAAATCCTAATCCTAATTCTAGAGAGAAGAGGGAGCTTCTCTCTCTAGAAACTATACTACATGATGCTAAACCTACAACTAATTGCTCCCCCCCTTTGCTTGGACTTCAATTCTGCATGAAATACACTCAGAAACAAGTTGGATTTGGGCCTGGGCAGCTCAGAAATCGCCCCCAGCGTTTTTCCATTAAGTGGGTCATATAAGAATATCGGCGCGCGCGCGTCATGTGCGCGTGCGCGTCACTGGCAAATTCCCAACCCGCGCGGAAGCGGCATGTACTCGTGCGCGTCCTTGTAAGAAACCACTTTTGCGCGTGCGTGCCTTGTACGCGTGCGCGTCCATTGGTGCATTCCAAATCTTTGTTTCTTCATGAGTTCTCCCGCTTTGCATGCTTTTCTCCTCACTTCTTCCATCCAATACTTGCCTTATGAACCTGGAATTACTTAACAAACACATCAAGGCATCGAATGGAATTAAAGTGAAATAAAAATCACCAAATTAGGGCCTAAAAAGCATGTTTTTATACTTAAGCAAAATTTAAGGGAGAATTACAAAACCATGCTATTTCGTTGAATAAATGTGGGAAAAGGTGAATAAATCTCCCAAAACAAGCACGAAATAAACCAAGAAATCGGGATTTATCAAATCTCCCCACACTTAAACTAAGCATGTCCTCATGCTAAAATCGAAAAATAAGCAAAGGTTATCACATTTGTTCAATGCAAACTAACTACATGCAATCTATCTATATGCAATCTATCTACATGAATGCATCCACTTGGTCAAAATAAATCAATTTCCAAGAACACATATACAAATACAAGGGCTAAGGCAATAGCAATCATTCAACCCACAATTGAATTGAATTATTAAGAAGATTTTACAAACTTGCAAGAAAAGACATGATCATGGGTGAAAACATGTAATTGAGCAATCGAACCCTCACCGGATGTGTATCCGCTCTAGTCACTCAAGTGTATGGGGTTGATTCACTCAATCCTCCCTTAATCATGCTTTCCAAGATTTGTTTTTCATCTAACAATCAACAATTATTTCATGCATGCATACAAATATCATGAGGACTTCCCATAGGTTGTAATGGGGTTAGGGTCAAGGTATGATGCATATGGTCAAGTGGGCTTGAGATTTGAATCTTTGATTAACTTAAACTTCCCACCTAACCTATGACAACCTATACAATTCTAAACAAACCTAACTACCCATTCTTCACTTTTCACACACACTCATGTATTCTCTTTTTTTTTTTCACCACACATATGCATTGATTTTTATTGAACCTTGAACTTTGGGGCATTTTGTCCCCTTTTTATTACAATTTTTTTTCTTTCTTTTTCTATATATATATATATATATTATTTTTGTTGTTCTCATTCATTTTTTTTCATAAAGTATTTATACAAGTACCAATGCATATAGTTTTACATTTGATTAATACATGAGTATGTACCCAATTCCCAAAATTTTTCAACAAAAAATACAAGCACACTTTTATCTCTAACCAATGTTTCCAACTCTCCCGAAATCAAATAATGAACACTCTCACTAGCCTAAGCTAATCAAAGATCCAAACAAGGGACATTTATTGTTTTTCACTTAGGCTTGTAATGTGCTACAATTAAGAATAAGTGGGTTAAGCATAGGCTCAAAATTGGCTAACAATGGAAGATAAAAGGTAGGCTATTTGGGTAAGTGAGCTATTTGAACAATGGCCTCAATCATATAAATGCATGTATACATAAAATAATGGACATATAAAATTAAACAAATCAAAGATTACAATCATAGGAAGAGAATAATACACACAAGAATGAAAATAAGTGGTTATATATGATGTAACCACACAGTTAAGGCTCAAAACTTACATGCTTGTGTTCTTAGCTCAAAAACATGATCCACAAAGTATATAATTCAAGCAAGTTCTAAATTTTTTTTTTTCAATTGGGGTGCCCTATAGATAAAATCCTTGGAAAATATCATGATTTTGACTAAGCTTAATATACACATATGCACTGCAACCAAAAATCCTAAAAGACCTAAAAATGAAATGCAAAAGTGTTGGGATTAGAAACTTGTCACCCAAAAATGCCGAGCGGTCGGACGACCTCCCCACACTTAAAAGTTTGCACTGTCCTCGGTGCACTCAAAAATGAGCAAGGGGGTACGACGACTTTCCGAGTTGCTACCTTCAGCTGGTAGGTCAACCGGTGCTGCGTGTTCTTCTCCCGCTTCTATTTTTGCTTATGGTGCATCAATCATGAAAAACAAAATAAACACCGTACGATGAGAAAATACAAAAGCAATGAAGCGTGAATTGTTGAAATGAGGTGAATCACTAGAATTAAGTGAGTGAATTGGTGTGACATTGATGAAAAATAGTTGTATGGATTCTAACTTGCATGCGGTTTAGAACTCACACTCTAGTATTTAGAAACCATGTCACAATTATACAAAAGAAGACATACATTTCACTTATATTAGTGTGCTTGAAATACTTCAAAAGACTTGTAGGTTAAGTCAACCACACAAGTAGTAAAGAGGCATAAAAGCATTCAAGCAAAAATCAAGCAATTGTGAAATTGGATAATGTATGGACATTGGTTGATGTGTAAGTAAATTTGATGAACGAAATGGTATAGATAGCTCACACATCAAACAATGACACTTATTGAAGTTGTTGCAACACCTAAGTAACATAGAGGTGAAACACATGGATGCTATGGAACTTAGGAAAAAGGATAGAAGTGAAAATCAATCACATAGCAAGCATGGTCCACAAAGCTTTACAAAGCTCAAAAATATGTCACTAGGTAAGCTTTCGATCCAATTTCACGATTCCACAATCTCAATGCATGAAATAGGTGATGATCAATTAGAACAAGCATCCAAAAAAAAATGCATTGATAATGTACAATTGCCTAACAATGGATGATGAATGCATGGTGGCCAAAACATGCAATTCAAAGAGTTAAGATGCATGAAGGCAATGTAACAAGTACTTGGTATTCACAAATGTTCAACATGAAGATATAAAACCAAGTAATAAAATGTAACCTCAACAAAGGGATCTAACAATGACAATAACAACAATAATGTTAAACTAACATCCTATTAATAAGCAGCAGCAGTAAACAGTAAACAAGATTAATAATCCAACACTTATAATGGAAAACAAAAATAAAACTAACTAACTAACTAAAAGAAATGGTGTTACATGATGTTTGGTAGTGTCGGATGATGTTTGAAGGGTGGAAAGAAAAGAAGAGAAGAGAGAAGAAAAGGAAAGAAATGGAAAGAGGAGAAGGAAAGAAGATGAGTGAAACAGGGCAATCCACGCGTGCGCGTCATGTGCGTGTAAGCGTGGATTGATGAAATGGAGGCGGCGCGTACGCGTACATGGCGCGTCCGCGTCGATGGCTTATTTTGAGAGGGGCGCGTATGCGCAAGGTGCGCGTGCGCGTGCCTTGGGCACAAAGTTGGCACACGTCAGGCACAACTCTCGAGTGAATGTATGGAGGGGTGGAAAAACTCAATCCACGCGTACGCGTACATGGCGCGTCCGCGTGGATGGTCGAAAATGCTTGAGGCGCGCGTACGCGTGAAGTGCGCGTGCGCGTGGGTGGTGCTCTGTTTTTCAAAATTTTTCTATGTTTTTGCACCAAACCAAGCATCCCAAACCTCCAAACAACTACCAAAACATCATAAAACCTTATTTAACCTACTAGACTCCCAATTAAACTCAACTAATCAAACAAAACATGAAATTAAATCTAAATTACCAATATGTACAAAAGGGAAAATGAAAAGATGTTACCATGGTGGGGTGTCTCCCACCTAGCACTTTTGTTTATTGTCCTTAAGTTGGACTTATGGGGAGCTCCTCATCAAGGTGGCTTGTGCTTGAATCCATCCTTGAACATCCACCAATGCTTGGACTTCCATTGTGCTTCATCATTCAAAGTTAATAACTCCAAGCTTTGATGGAGTTCTTCACAAACCATAGGCTCCCAAAGTTGATCTTCCTTGTGCGATCTGGGATCCCACACTTTGTTTTCACACCCATCCTTGAGTTGATCATGGTGATTTCCTCCGGGTGGCAAGAGAGATGAATCCTCATGGAAGCACCAATCTATTCTCCTAGACCCATCTAGGTGAGCACTACTCCAACCTTTATATCTCATGTTTGATGCATCAACCATAATGAGCCTTGATTTGCAACGCCAATCACAAAACATCTTTCTTCTACGCTTCATCCCACAAAGCATCCTAAGTTGGCCATCCGTTTCAAGCAAGCCATATTCAAGTGGGATAATAAAGATAATAGAAATGAGTTTCATCCACTCAAATGAAGGTGTAGATGGCAACCTAGGCAAGGGTGATTCCAAGGGTCTTGACAAGGCGTATTCAATTCCCATCCTCCTTTTTCTAAGGACTTCCACCTCTCCACAATATCTCTTAATTTCAATCCTTTTTTCAACAATTTTATCTAAACCTTTTCCCTTACTCAAATTATAAATGGGAGGACGAGAGAGATTTACCTCCATATTACTTTCAAATCCAATAGAGGAAGGTTCTTCATGCTCAACGGATTCTTCACCGCTAAGACTTGATGCTTGATCTTCATCACCAAGGGGACTCAATTCTTGTTCTATCCCATCTAATTCTTCACAAGAGATATGCCTTGGAGGTTGTGCATATTCCTCTTTAGCATCAAATTCAATCATCTTGGAGGGGTTTTCTTCAATCCTAGACTCCTAAAGTGGTTCCGCATCTCCTAAGTCTTCAACCACTTCTTCCGCTTCTTCAATAATCTCTACTTCCTCCTCTTGTTGCATTTCTTGCTTTAATTCCTCTTCTTCACCTTGGAGCTTCAAGTTCACTCCCTCACTAAGCTCCTTCGTTGCTTCTCCACATTCCACAATAGAAGTGCCTTGATCGCATAGGCTTAGGCGGGATGAGACTATGTTGCCAATAGCTTCTATCATGATAGCCGTTTTTGCTCTTAACTCCTCAAATTTCTTTTCATCCTTCTCGTGTTGCCTTAAGATATGAGATTCAAGATCCCTTAATTCTAGTATAGAGGCTTCATCGGGAGGTAATGGTGGAAGAGAGGGTTCATTGTTTGAGGGAAAGGTATTATAGTCGGAAGGTGGTTCTTTTGGGTAGAGTTGTGGTGGTTCAACATTTTCCTTTCTTTCCATTTGTTGCACAACACACTCTATGGTTGCTTGAAATTGATCCAATGCTTCCTTGAAATGATCCCTTGACTCTTGCTCCTCTTGGATATCATGAGTAGGATCATATGGCTCTTGGATTGAAGGGCATGAATATTCTTTCATGGGAGGTTGTGGTGGAAATTGGTGTTCATCTTGTGGTTGGAAATTTTCACACATTGGAGGTGGTTCATCTTGGTGACAATATGGAGGGGGTGGTTCTTGAAAATGTTGATGTTGGAGTGGTGGTGGCTCTATGTGTGGTTTATATGGCTCATATCATTGTTGGTAGGATGGATATGGATTAGGGTCATATGAAGATGGTTGGTGAAAGGTGGCTTGTGAGTATGGTTGATGGCTATGTTGAGGATATGGCTCATAGGTGTATGGTGGTGGTTCTTGGAAGTCACAAGGGGATTCACCATAACAATTGGATTGGTGTGCATCATAGAATGGCCTTCTTCATAGTGCATTGGTGGAGGTTGTTGCCAAGAAGATTGATCATATGCATATGGCTCCTCCCACCTTTAGTTATCCCATCCTTGATGCACATCTTCATTGAAGTTCCCATTTCCTACAACATAGTTGTAATCACACTCAAAGCCAAAGTGAGAATTCATAGTGAAAAGTGAAAATAAGAAATAAAAGCTAACAAGAAATAATGAAACAAAGTCCTAAAACTAGCAAAAACTAACAAGCAATCCAAAAATCAAGCTATTCACAATATTCCCCGGCAACGACGCCATTTTGATGAACGAGTTTTGCTCGATGGTCTAGATTTTCTTCTTATAGAAAGAATTACTTCGTTGTAAGCATAGCTCCAAACCATCAAACAATTCCCACATCAAAAATTTGAGTTGTCACATGTAACAAACCCCAAATGAAAATTAACCGGAGTATTTGAACTCCGGGTCGTCTCACAAGGAATTGCAATGAAATGCTCAATTATTGGCTATGAGAGGGGGTAAGGGGTTTGGTTTTGTGTTTTGGCAAGAAAATAAATGGCAAGAAAAGTAAATTAAACAAGTAATTAAAGAAAGCAAGATAAAGAACTCTTGGCTAAGACTTAGGTAATTGAGATCACCATCCTTGTCTACATACCAAATATTGATAATTATGAGAGGCCAAGCTCATTAAGTCTACTTCCAAAAGTCTTAAGTACGTAATATCTACTCCTAGACTTGAAGTACGTCAAATGGCTTTGATCACATCAACCCATAAGTCCCAACCTACCTACTAATTAGATTAGTAGTGGGTTGGCGTCAATGAGTATCAAATTGATCACCAAGGATTCTCAAATCACCAATTCAATGAGACCCAATGACTCAAGGTCACTCAATTCCCTTAGCCTAGGAAAGAGTCAAGAAAACTACTCAAAAACTAAATGAAACATTATATCAAACACTTAGAGTGCAAGAAAAGTAAACATCATAAAATGCAAAAATTAAAGGAAACCCATAACTAACATAATCAAGAAATCAATAATAACAATCAAGATCAACATAAAAGAACATGGAAACATAAAAATTGCATTAAAGAAAATTAAGATCCAACAAGGTTCATGAACATAAAAGCAACAAATTAAAGGAAATGATTAAGAGAAACTAAGAAGATTAAGATGTAATAACAAGAAATTAACAAGAGAAAACTAAATCAAAATAAGAATTGAAAGTGGATTTAAGAAAATTAAACCTAAATTACCCTAAATTCTAGAGAGAAGGGAGCGCTTCTCTCTCTAGAATTCTACCTAAAACATGATGAAAACTAAACTATGACAACTTGGTTCATTCCCCTTTCAATCCTTGGGTTCAATAGCATCAGAAATGGGTTGGATTGGGCCCAAAATGAGCTGCAAAATCGCTAGGGGCGATTTCATTAAAGTGGACCCACGGCAGAATCGGCACGCACGCGTACATGGCGCGTGCGCGCCCCTGAGCGCGAAGCAACATATGGAAAAATTTATATCATTTCAAAGCTCCGGATGTTAGCTTTCCAACGCAACTGGAACTGCTTCATTTGGACCTCTATAGCTCAAGTTATGGTCGTTTGAGTGCGAAGAGGACGGACTTGACAGCTTTACGGTTCCTTCATTTCTTCATGAGTTCTCCCACTTTGCATGCTTTTCTCCTCACTTCTTCCATCCAATACTTGCCCTATGAACCTGAAATCACTCAATAAATACATCAAGGCATCGAATGGAATTAAAGTGAATTGAATTTAGCTATTTTAAGGCCTAAAAAGTATGTTTTCACATTTAAGCACAAATCAAGGGAAAATTGCAAAACCATACTATTTCATTGAATAAATGTGAGAAAAGGTGATAAAATCCCCCAAAATAAGCACAAGATAAACCACAAAATCAGAGTTTATCAATGCTTTCAATTTTTTCTGATATGGTTGAAAAGTTTATTGCGGTATTTTTGGATGACTTCTCTGTCTTTGGTAATTTGATGTGTGGATAATTTATACCCTTTTTGGCATTGTTTTTACATAGTTTTTAGTATATTTTTATTACTTTTTATTGTATTTTTATTAGTTTTTATTCAAAAATCACATTTCTGGACTTTACAATGAGTTTGTGTATTTTTCTATAATTTCAGGTATTTTCTGGCTGAAATTAGGGGACCTAAGCAAAAATCTGATTCAGAGGCTGAAAAAGGACTACAGATGCTGTTGGATTCTGACCTCCCTGCACTTCAAGTGTATTTTCTGGAGCTACAGAAACCCAATTGGCGCGCTCTTAATTGCGTTGGAAAGTAGACATCCTGGGCTTTCTCGCAATATATAATAGTTCATATTTTGCCCGATATTTGATGGCCCAAACTGGCGTTCAAAGTCAGCCTAAAATATCTTGGCGTAAAACGCCCAAACTGGCACCAGAATTGGAGTTAAACGCCCAAACTGGCACCAAAGTTGGCGTTTAACTCCAGAAACAGCCTAAGCACGAAAAAGCTTCAAATGCTCAGCCCAAGCACACACCAAGTGGGCCCCGAAAGTGGATTTATTCACTATCTGCACTTAGTTATTCATTTTCTGTAACCCTAGGCTACTAGTCTAGTATAAAAACTACTTTTAGAGATTTATTTATCATCTATCTTTGGACGTTTAGTCCTTAGACCTGAGTTTTATTGTACATGTTTGGGGGCTGGCCTCACGGCCATGCCTAGACCTTTCACTTATGTATTTTTAACGGTGGAGTTTCTACACCCCATAGATTAAGGTGTGGAGCTCTGTTGTTCTTCATAAATTAATGCAATTACTACTGTTTTCTATTCAATTCACGCCTACTTCTTCTCTAATATATACTCTTGTACTTAATTCAGTTAAGTCAGAATGAAGGGGTGACCCGTAATAATCACCCAATCTTCATTACTCGCTTAGCCAAGGTCGCGTGCCTGACAACCACAAAGCGATCTTCATGATATTCAACGTAGTCATTGGACGACAGCTGGAGTATATTCTCTTGGGTTTCTAATCTAAGATTAGAACCTTCGTGGTATAGGCTAGAATTATTGGCAGCCATTCTTGGGATCCGGAAAGTCTAAACCTTGTCTGCATAGTTGTCAAAACCGGTAAACCGGATCCTATATCGGTCCAGTCCAAGAGTAAGACCGTTCAAGGTTGAGAACCGGAACGAACCGGTGGAACCCGGAACGAACCGGCCAAAACCGGTAAAAATCGGTCCGAACCGAACCGCTCGACCAACCGAAGGCAAAGCTACGACGCATCTGGGTTCTGCAAGTCCACCATGCTCTCCATTTGCTCCAGCCGTCCAGCGTGCCAAGTGTCAAAGCTTTGTGTTTTTTGGAAAATTTTTCCAAAATGGATGCAATGAGGTTCGAACTGCTTACACCAAGGTTGCAAGAAGGACACTCATGCCACCAAGCCACATTCATTCTTACTAACATATATCCCAATTATAATACATATAGTAACATTTTATTATACTTATATTCAATTAATTTTAATTTTAAAGTCACTCAATTTTATTAATATATATATATTAAAAAGATAAACAAAAAAATTATTAATCACAAATTATTTTTTCTTTTCATGATTATATGATATCTATTAATATTATTTTTTCAATAAATACTTGTAGTATATAATAATAGGTAAAGACTCACATGTAGTTGTCTTCATATGAAGTTGATAGTTAAAAATCATTAGATGATATTTAGTTAAATTTGTCAAATTATCTAACTATTTTTAAATATTAACTTCACATAAAAATTAACTGTATGTAAGTTTTTATTTATAATAATATAATAATACAATAAATATAAATTTAATTAATAAAATATTAAAATTTGAAAATGATAATTATTTTTATAAAAATAAATAAAAGTACTTATAATAAATAAAAAATAATTAAATTTTACATAATTATTTAATTATACCGGGTTAACCGGTTCGACCAGTGACCCACCGGTTGAACCAGTAACCCAGTGACCCAGTAACCTCACCGGTTCGATCACCGGTTCGGTTCTGATAACTATGCTTGTCTGTGGTATTCCGAGTAGGATCCAGGATCCGGAAAGTCTAAACTTTGTCTATGGTATTTCGAGTAGGATCTGGGAAGGGATGACTGTCACGAGCTTCAAACCTGCGAATATGGGGCACAAGTGACAGTGTGCAAAAGGACAATGGTCCTATTCCGACGCTAGTGGGAACTGACAGATGATTAGCCCTGCGGTGACAGCGCAGATGGATTTGTTTTCATCCGAGAGGATCATACAACTTGCCATGGAAGGAGGTAACGCATGGTTGGAAGAAGGCAATAGGAAAGTAGAGGTTCAGAAGCAACAAAGTATCTCCATACGCTTATCTGAAATTCCCACCAAAGAATTACATAACTATTTCTATCTTATTTTATATTTCATTTTTTTTAATTATCAAAACCTCATAACCATTTGAATCCGCCTGACTGAGATTTACAAGGATGACCATAGCTTGCTTTAAGCCAACAATCTCCGTGGGATCGACCCTTACTCACGTAAGGTTTATTACTTGGACGACCCAGTGCACTTGCTGGTTAGTTGTGCGAAGTTGTGAAAAAGAGTTGAGATTACAATTGAGCGTACCAAGTTGTTGGCGCCATTGAGATCACAATTTCGTGCACCAAGTTTTGGGTGCCATTGCTGGGGATTGTTCGAGTTTGGACAACTGACGGTTCATCTTGTTTCTCAAATTAGGTCATTTTATTTTAATTTTAAGCTTTTTGTTTTTATTCTTTTTATTTTCGAAAAAAAATTCAAAAAAAATTTAATAATAATAAAGATATATGTTCTTTAGAATTTTTAAGAATGAATTCTAGAGTTTCATTAGATATGTTGAATCCTGGCTGGCTGTTAAGCAATGTCTAATCTTTTGGACCAAGGTTTCACTTATCCTTAGAAGAGCTTCTTTGTCTTTCTCATCAATTTAGCTGTTGTATGTAATGTGCTGCTGAAGCTTGGCTAGCCATGTCTAATCTTTTTAGACTGAAGCTTTAGACTAACATTGCATGATTCCTGGAATTCCTATTCAAAATTTTGAATTTATTTATTTTTCTTTTTCCAAATTATTTTCGAAAAAAAAATTCATAAAATCATAAAAACCAAAAATTTTGTGTTTCTTGTTTGAGTCTAGTGTCAAATTTTAAGTTTGGTGTCAATTGGATTTTTCTTATTTTCGAAAAATTCATGCATTGAGTTTTGTTCTTCATGATCTTCAAGTTGTTCTTGATGATTTTCATTCTTTGATCTTTGCATTTTCTTGTTTTGTGTCTTTTCTTGTTTTTTATTTGCATTTTTGATTTATTAGTGTCTAAAGTTTAAAAAATTTTTAAGTTTGGTGTCTTGCATGTTTTTCTTTTCTTAAAAATTTTCAAAAATATGTTCTTGATGTTCATCATGATCTTCAAAGTGTTCTTGGTGTTCATCTTGACATTCAAAGTGTTCTTGTATGCATTATTAGTTTTGATCTTAATTTCTTGTGTTTTGTGTCATTTTTATGTTTTTCTCTTTCCTCATTAAAAATTCAAAAATAAAAAAATATCTTTCCCTTATTTCACTCATAATTTTTGAAAATTTGAATTGATTTAGTCATAAAGTTTTAAAATTTAACTGTTTCTTATTAGTCAAGTCAAATTTTCAATTTAAAAATTCTATCTTTTCAAACATTTTTTCAAAAATCAAATCTTTTTCAATTTCCTTCTTAATATTTTCGAAAATTTTAAAATTTGATTTTCAAAATCTTTTTCTTATTTTTATTTCATATTTTTGAAATTAATGCTAACATTTAATGTTTTGATTAAAAAATTTTCAAGTTGTTACTTGCCTATTAAGAAAGGTTCAAACTTTAAATTCTAGAATCATATCTTTTAATTTCTTATTAGTCAAGTAATCAACTTTAATTTCAAAAATCAAATATTTTTAATTACCAATTAAAATCTTTTTCAAAATGATTTTCAATCATATATTTTTCAAAATCACCTAACTACTTTTTTCTCTCCAATTTTCGAAAATCACTAACCACTTTTTCAAAATTCTTTTTAATTAAACTATTTGTTTCAAATTTTAATTTAATTTTATCCCTTAATTTTCGAATACTAACCAATAATTAAAATAAAAACAAAAATATTTTCCTTTTATTTTTATTTAAATTTCGAATTCTCCCTCTCTCTCATCTCTTTCTATTTATTTATTTAATCACTAACACTTCTCTTCTTCTTATAATTCGAACCCTCTCTCCCTCTCTGTGTTCGAATTTCTCTCTTATCATTCTTCTACTCTTCTCTTCTTATACTCACATAATGGAATCTCTATACTGTGACATAGAGGATTCCTATTCTTTTCTGTTCTTTTCTCTTTCATATGAGCAGGAGCAAGGATAAGAACATTCTTGTTGAAGCTAATCTGGAACCTGAAAGGACTCTAAAGAGGAAGCTAAGAGAAGCTAAAGCACAATACTCTGGAGAGGACCTAACAGAATTTTTTGAAAAAGAAGAAGACATGGCCGAACCCAATAACAATGGTGGAGATGCAAGGAAGATGCTTGGTGACTCTATTGCACCCTCTTCTGACTTCTGTGGAAGAAGCATCTCAATTCCTGCAATTGGAGCAAACAACTTTGAGCTTAAGCATCAATTAGTTTCTCTGATGCAGCAGAATTGCAAGTTTTACGGACTTCCATTGGAAGATCCTCATCAATTCTTAGCTGAATTTTTGCAAATCTGTGATACTGTTAAGACCAATGGGGTTAATCTTGAGGTCTACAGACTTATGCTTTTCCCCTTTACTGTAAGAGACAGAGCTAGGACATGGTTGGACTCACAACCTAAAGATAGCCTGAACTCTTGGAAAAAGTTGGTCAATGCTTTCTTGGCCAAATTATTTCTACCTCAAAAGTTGAGCAAGCTTAAAGTGGAAGTCCAAACCTTCAGACAGAAGGAAGGTGAATCCCTCTATGAAGCTTGGGAAAGATACAAGCAATTGATCAGAAGGTATCCTTCTGACATGTTTTCAGAATGGAGCATCATATGTATATTCTATGATGGTCTGTTTGAATTGTCCAAGATGTCATTGGACCACTCTGCTGGAGGATCTCTTCATCTGAAGAAGATGCCTGCAGAAGCCTAGGAACTCATTGAAATGGTTGCAAATAACCAATTCATGTACACTTCTGAAAGGAATCCTGTGAATAATGGGATAACTCAAAAGAAAGGAGTTCTTGAGATTGATACTCTGAATGCAATATTGGCTCAGAATAAAATATTGACTCAGCAAGTCAATATAATTTCTCAGAGTCTGTCTGGAATGCAAGCTGCAACAGGCAGTACTAAGGAAGCTTCCTCTGAAGAAGAAGCTTATGACCCTGAGAATCCTGGAATAGAAGAGGTGAATTACATGGGAGAATCCTATGGAAACACCTATAATACTTCATGGAGGAATCATCCTAATCTCTCGTGGAAGGATCAACAGAAGCCTAATCAAGGTTTCAATAATAATAATGGTGGGAGAAATAAGTTTGGCAATAGCAAACCTTTTCCATCATCTTCTCAGCAACAGACAGAGAATTCTAAGCAGAGCCACTCTGACTTAGCAACTGCAGTCTCTGATCTATCTAAGACCACTCTCAATTTCATGACTGAAGCTGATGCACGAAAAACTTGTCTCACAACAAATCTCCCTTCGGCAAGTGTACCGAATTTGTCGTCAAGTAAAAACTCACAATAGAGTGAGGTCGAATCCCACAGAGATTGATTGATCAAGCAACTTTAATTAGAAGAATGTTCTAGTTGAGCGAATCCAGAATTTGGGTTGAGAGTTGCAGAAAATAAAATGGCGGGAATGTAAATAACAGAAAAGTAAATGCTAGAATTAAAGGAGTGGAAGTAAATGACTGAAAATAAATTGCAGAATTGTAAATGGGAATGGGGAATTTGCTCATAAAAGTAAATGGCAGAAATTAAAGAGAATGGGTAAGATCAGAAATGGGGAGTTCATTGGGCTTAGGAGATGTTGCAATTCTCCGGATCAAGTTCATTTTCATCTCTTCCTCAATCAATGCACTCATTGATCTCCTTGGCAATCTTAATTGATTGAATTACAATTTCTTGCAATTCAATCTTTCAAATCTTGATCAATAGCCAATTTCTTGGTCAATTGCTCATGAGAAGAGATGAAGTATGGTCACTGATTATACCACATGCATTTCCCAAATCAAGTATTGAGAGGGTTATAGTCACATACCCATCCAAACCCAATTTGGTCCAGCATGAGAAAGCAATTATAGCTTGATCTCTTCATTCCTCTTTCAAGGTTCAGAAGAGATCCAAGTTTGAATAGCTTCTTTTCCAAGATAACTACTCAATTGGATGAAGATCGAAAGCTTTCAAGTAAAATGAAGAGAAAAGATAGAAGAAGAATAATGAAAATTAGTATTGATCCATCAAATTACAACAGAGCTCCCTAACCCAATGAAAGGGGTTTAGTTGTTCATAGCTCTAGAAAATGAAAACAAAGATGGAGAATACATCATAAAACTAGAAAATGCAGAGAAGGTAAAATACAGAGAGTAGTTCCCTTTTTCCAACTTTCAGAACTCCTTCAACAATTCAAAGCTACTCCTATATATACTACTTCTCTCAGCTTCTAGTTGGCTCTTCAAGTCTTGGGCCTTTGGATCTTGAGTTTGAAGCAGTTCTCTTCTTCATTTGGGCTTGGCTTTACTTTCAGAGAGAAAATGTGAAGTGGGCAGAGACTTTAGCTCAGGGCGTTAGGGGTGTTAACGTTTAGTGAAAATATAAGTTCGAGAACGTTAGTGACAATCAACTTTCTCACTAACGTTACTAAGTAAAAGCCACGTTAACTTCAACGTTAGTGACATAAACGTTGCCACTAACGTTGCCTCTAAGTCCTTCGCACACGTTATTGAGACTTAACATTTCCAATAACTTTGAAAAGCCCCTTTTGTTCCCACGTTAGAGCCCACGTTAACTTAGTTAACGTGGCTCTTTAACGTGGGCTTGCCATCCTTCGAGAACGTTAGTGACACTCAACATTGTCACTAACGTTCCAAGGTGCCCCTATGCCTCACGTTAGAGTCCACGTTAACTAGGTTAACGTGGCTTCTAACGTGGCCATGCTTAGCCATCCCCAACGTTAGTGACAATGTTGAGTGTCACTAACGTTGGCCATTCTTTCACTCATCAACGTTAGCTTCCACGTTAACTAAGTTAACGTGGCTCCTTGGGGGGTTGTGTGGTTGCTTCCAACGTTAGTGACAATGTTGGGTGTCACTAACGTTGTCGACCATGCTTGCTTCTTACGTTAGCTCTCACGTTAACCAAGTTAACGTGGGAGTTAACGTGGTATGTTTCTCCTTAGGCCAACGTTAGTGACAATGTTGAATGTCACTAACGTTGGCGTTTCTCCCCCTTTCTAACGTTAGAGGCCACGTTAACTAAGTTAACGTGGACTCTAACGTGGCCACTTATGAGCATTTGCCAACGTTAGTGACAATGTTAAGTGTCACTAACATTGGCTCAACTTCCCTTCTCCACGTTAGAGTTCACGTTAACTTAGTTAACGTGACTCTTAACGTGGTCAATGATGGCTTTGAGAGCGTTATTGGCAATCACTTTTCTCATTAACTTTGCAAGTTACCTCCCATTCCTTGCTTCCTTTGGTCCTGAAATCAAGCAATAGAGCGCATCAAAGTTCTAGTCCAAGTCATGGGCAATACAACATACAATTTATCACTAAACTTATGCAAAATCCTCATGAAATAATGTAAAATGCACAATGTATGCTTGAATCAAGCTGTAAGTGAATATCTACCCAAAACTAGCTTATTTCCTAAGGAAATGCATGAAACTAACCTAAAAACAGTAAAGAAAAGGTCAGTGAAACTGGCCAAGATGCCCTGGCATCACAACACCAAACTTAAAGCTTGCTTGTCCCTAAGAAAGTACTGGAACAAGAGAATGATGAATGGAATACCAAGAGCAATGAGTCATTCTTGTGGAAGTCATATCACTGATTTTATGGTGGTTTCATGCATAGCAACTTAGGTTCATTCCTGGCTTTCTGACCTTTATCATGTCTTAAAACACTCACTTTGCTTACATCCCATGAGACTTTTATTCATTGATCCCTTTATTGTCATTTCAGAGCTTATTGGTGTTCTTAGGCTAAGTGCTCTGTAAGGGGGCAACTTTTTAAGATAAGCTTTCAGCCAACACTCCCGAACCAGTTGGTTCAAGGTGCTAGGTTGTGAAGCACCCCTAAGGACTTACTCCCTCAAGTCTCTCCCCCATACATACACACTACATGCATATAGTTCATTTATTTTCCTTCTTGAGACCTTGGTGTCCAGCACCTCTTTGGGTTACTAAATGCTCTGTGGTGAGGGTTACTCTTGATAATGGACTTTCAGCTGATAATCCCGGGTTAGTTAACCCAAGTTACCAGGTGATAAAGCACCCCTAAGAGCTTATTCATCCAAGTAGATCCCTCACATAGGAACACCACAGACACATATCTTAAGATCAAAACCATTGGTGCCTAGCCTTATTGCTTACTCTTTTTCTTTTGTTTTTTTCCACTTTCATTATTCTTTTCTCTTTCTCTTATTAGGATCTTGTCATATACTTAGTCTCATGAGGTGTGTTCAAAGCAAAGTATTCAGTCCAGATAGTTGTCATCCCACCTTATGGTTGAACCAACTTAGCTAACTTATGATCATACCACAAACTCATGAATGTACTCCATAATATGAACTCTACTCTGGTCTTTTGAAATATAAGCATTCTCTCTTCATTTGATTTAAAGGGACAAGCATACAAGTAAGTTAAGGAAGATGCAGTGACATAAAGACTAGCACACATACACCTATTCAGAAAGGGAACTTAAAAGACAGAATTTAAAAAGATTTAAACTGGCATAGAAGCATGTTCTATTTCATACAAGATCTTCCTTATTTAAAACATAGAGAAAGGTGAAATAAAGAAGGAACTCGACCACCTTTTACTGTTGTGGATGTCCATGCTCTTTTCCTTGCTTGTCCTCCTTGTTTCCTCTTGCATTTCCTCGCATCCGTGCCAATCTTGCTTGCTTCCAATCCTCAAGTGCCTTCCTCACTGACTCATGACTCTCTTCTACCCTTTGTCTTTCCTTTCGTGCTAATTCATCCTTCATTTCGTCATACCTGGCTATTCCTGGATGCAATATTGGCAGCTGTCCCACTAAGTAGCCGAGCCTGGCTTGAGTGTTTATGTGATGTCCTGTTTCGCTCATGTAAACTCCTTCTGCGAATGCCCTTTGCTCGTCCAATAGTTCTGCCTGTTCTATTTGTCTTCGATGCATCTCATGTATGTGTGCCCCTTGATGTGCTTGGATGTTGATTAGCCTCTGGGTGGATTCTTGTTGCTCGTTTTGTCTTTGTTCCATCCTGTTGAATGTTTCTCCCCATTGTTGTCCTTGACTTAGTTGATGTTCCATCATTTGCCTTTGCCACTCACCTTGCTGAGTCATCCATCTTGCGAGTGCTTCCTCCTGCTGCCCCATCATCTGTAGTTGAAGCTCTTTCTGTGCTCCTTGGCTTTCCAAATATTGTCTAGACAAGCCATCGATGGCTTCCTGCAATTGGTGCATGTCCAAGGTCTGTTGTGCTTGACCCTCTAAGACTTGTCCTTCCACTACTTGAGGGGCTGTCCTCTTCCTTTGCTTCTGCTGAGGCAAAGGGGATGCTGTAGCATTCATCCTTCGTACAGTTATTGGGATGCCTTCCTTTATCCACATGGGGTTCTCATCTTCAAAAACCACCCCAGCTTTCTTGCATATTCGGTAAATAGTGTTGGGGTAACCTAACGTTCCTCTTGAGTCGCTTTTCTCTGCCATCTTTCTAATACCTTCAGCTATGAGTTCATGGACCTTGATTTCTCCCCCCTTCAGTATACAGTGCACCATTGTGGCTCTCTTGACATTCACCTCCGAGTTGTTTGCAGCTGGGAGAATAGACCTTCTCACTAGCTCAAACCACCCCTTGGCTTCAGGAGTGAGATCTATTCTCTTGATGAACTTTGGTTTATTTCCCGCACCCCTTTCCCAGTCAGCTCCTGGTACACAAATATCTTGCAGAATCTGGTCATAATTGGGGTTGTCCAATCTTGAGTGATAGCTTTCTTCTTCAAATTGTATAGACCATAGCTTCAATGCCCTCATGACACTCATGGGACCAAAATCCACCATCTTTCCTCTCACAAAGCTTGTGTACGACTCATCCTTCTTATCATATCGAATCGCATTTGCATAAAATTCTCTTATGAGGTTTGCATTCACCTTAATGACCGGGTCAGTGAGGAGCTCCCATCTTCTCCTTTCTATCTTCTCTGTGATTTCGGGGCACTCAATCTTTTTAACTTGAAATCCCAGCTCATAAATGATTTCCTTATCAACCATCCACCCGTATTGCAATGTATGATGCAAGCTTCTAAATCTCTTTTCATCATATGGGTGTTCTTCCATGGGTTCCTTTCCCTTCCTTCTTTTAAAACCCGAAGGCGCCATGAATGATAGTTAATATGTGAAGGTGGCAAAGTTGTGGAGATTTTTGGTTGTTTAAGGTTTTACTGCGATGAAGAGAGTGAGGTGGGAAAAAGGTTTTTAATGGGGTAGGGAGTGTCTTGTACCGAAATGAAGAGTGGTGAAGATTGGGTAATGACAATGAAGGTGGGTACGAAACAAGGGTCCTTTATATAGAGAAGTTGTGAGAGAATGGAGGGTGTGGATTGATTGAGTGGTTACTTGATGGACGGTTGGGGTGATGCATGGATAAAAGACAAGGATCATCACTTTATGAATGAGATTACTCGGTCTTTTAGGGGTTCCATTTTTCCAATGTTGCATGGCAACATTTTCCAATGCATTCCCTTTTTAGAACAAGTGTGTAGCCCTTCCTTTTGTGGTGTCCGATCCTTCTTTGTTTAGTTGTCCAATCCATACCTTTTTATGCTTCTTTTCTTTTCCTATAAAGATTTAAAATAAGAAAATTAATATCATAAAAATCAAACTCTACGGCTAGAATAATAAAGAGAAGAAAAAGAGTTTGTTTATTTATGAATTTCAACTAACTAACTACTTGTGTATCCTTATGCATTTTGGTGGCACCATGGGGTGACACCAAACTTAGTTTGAAGTAATGTGATGAAAAGTTTTGTTCAAAGCTCCCAAGACTAGCATGCATCTTGGTTTGCTTTGAACACCAAACTTGTTCTTCACTATATACTGCATGATAAAGATTTCACCAAGTGTTTGTCAAGTTTGGGTTGAAATTCATAAACATTGATTTATTCATTATTTTAAAAACATATAAAACACGGGTTGCCTCCCATGAAGCGCTTCTTTAGCGTCACTAGCTTGACATTTTTCCCTCATCAGGGTGGTTGGTAGTGCTTAAAGTCCTCCCCTCTTGCTGTGGACTTATATCCATTGATTGGATCAATGATCTCCACATATTCCAAGGAAAGAACTCTGTTGATAGTGAAGACCTTGGGTAACTGAGATGGTATAGTAGGGAGATTAGGGAGAATATCTGGAAAGTAAGCTGAGACAACTCTATCCCCTGGAGAGAAGTCTTTCGTAGGGATCTTCTTGTTCCTCCACCTCCTGGGTACCTTCTTCTTTGTTTCTTTTGAGGTTGCCTTCCCTTTGGTGACCTCTTTTTCTAAAGGAGTTGTGATGCTGTCTTCTCCTACCTCTAGAGGTTTAGGTTCCTCCAACTTTTCCTTGAGCTGTGGCAATTGCTGTTTTTCTTGTTTATCTATTAAGGGGATCTCAGAATGAACTGGCTGTGCTTCAGTGCTTGTCTCCTCCTTCAGTGTCTCATTATCATTTGTGCTTAGTTCCTTGTCCTCTTTATCTATTTCTTGTGAGAGTTTGAAAACATTGAAGCTGAGTCGTTCATCATGGATTCTCAATATTAGCTCCCCTTTCTCTACATCGATAAGTGCTCTGGCCGTAGCTAGGAATGGTCTTCCCAATATGATTGGATGAGTGTGACTCTCTTCCATGTCCAGGATGACAAAGTCTGTTGGGAGAAAGTATTTTCCAACCTTTAGCAACACATTTTCCACCACTCCTATTGCTTGCTTTTGAGTTTTGTCAGCCAGTCTGATGATTACATCTGTGGGCATTATCTCATTGATCTGCAGCCTCTTCACCAGGGATAAGGGCAGTAAGTTAATGCTGTCCCCCAAATCACATAGTGCTCTATCGAACATAATTTCACCTATGGCACAAGGGATGTGAAAACTCCCTGGGTCTCTTCTTTTTGTAGGCAACTCAGGTTAAATAAGGGCACTACATTCCTTGTTCATCACTATAGTCTGGCCTCCTTTGAGTGAGCTTTTCCTGGAAAGAAGTTCCTTCATATACTTGATGAATGCAGGCATTTGTTGAATTGCCTTGATGAATGGTATGTTCACATGCAGAGATGCAAACAAGTCTAGGAACTTTGAGTATATTCTTTTTCCCACAGCACCATTGAGCAGTTGAGGGAAGGGTGCATAGAGCTTCAGCAGCTCTTGTTGTGAGATTTCTGGTTCTTGGTGATCTCTATCCTCTTCCTTTGTTGAGTTGTCTTCAGGTTGTTCGAAAAGTGTGCCTTGCTTGTCTTCAGTCTCTTGATCACTTGTAGTGACCATTTTGCAATCTTCTCATCTTACTTTCTTTGCTTCTTCTTTGGGGTTTTTCTCCGTGTCACTTGGGAAGCTATCAGTAGGTTTGGGAATCTTCTCAGCTAAATATCCCACCTGGAATTCCAGCTTCCTAATGGTCTCTCCCTGGTTCTTGATATTGGCTCGCACCTCCTCTTTGAACACCTTATTTTCTTGAATGTCTTGGCATATTCCTTCAAGTAAGGCTTCAATCTTAGAGAGCTTGTCATCAATTGATGAGTGATTCGGAGCAGATGTGCTATTTTGGTTTTGATAAGCATGTGGAGAAGTGTTGTTGTGGGGGTGTTGGGATGTCCTCTGTGTGAATTGCTGGTGAGCTGCATTGTTGTTGGAGTTGTAACGTCTCTGATCTTGGTTTTGATCTTGCTCACTTCCCCACCCAAAGTTTGGGTGGTTTCTCCATCCAGGGTTGTAGGTCTTGGAGTATGGATCATAGTTTTTCCTTGGTGAATTCCCAATGTAGTTGGCTTGCTCCTGACTACCCTCTGCTTCTTTATTCACTCCTTCTTGGGTTGTTGATGAAGTGGAGATTGCTGCTACTTGGTTCATCTCCATCTTCTTGGTGAGGTCAGCCAGCTGCTGGGTAATGAGCTTGTTTTGGGCCAACAGAGCATCTACATTGTTTAGCTCCATTACTCCTCTTGTGTTCCCTCTTTCGGAAGCGTAGAAGTAGTCGTTCTCTGCTACTGTTTCAATAACATCTATGGCTTCCTCAATAGTCTTCTTCTTGTTCAAAGATCTTCCGGATGAATGGTCTACGGCCTTCTTTGACTCATAAGAGAGCCCTTCATAGAAAATGTGCAGCTGCACCCATTCGTTGAACATATCTGGTGGGCACCTCCTTGTTAGGTCTTTAAACCTCTCCCATGCTTCATATAGAGTCTCACCATCTTGTTGCCTAAAAGTTTGGACCTCAGCTCTCAGCCTATTGATTCGTTGAGGAGGGTAAAATCTTGCTAAAAATTTATTCACCACGTCTTCCCAAGTTGTCAAGCTTTCCCTTGGGAAAGATTCCAGCCACTTGGCTGCTTTATCCCTAAGTGAGAATGGAAATACGAGCAGTCTATAGGCATCAGGATGAACACCATTAGACTTCACTGTGTCACATATTCTCAGGAAGGTGGTTAAATATTGATTGGGGTCTTCTTGAACACCTCCTCCAAACGAACAGTTGTTCTGAACAAGGGTGATGAGCTGTGGTTTAAGTTCAAAGTTGTTGGCATGGATTGTTGGCTTTTGGATGCTACTTCCACAATTGCCTGGGTTTGGATTGATGTAAGAGCCCAAAACTCTTCTATCCTCCCCAGCATGATTTGCTCTACCTCCTCCTCCATGGTTGTGATCCTCTTCTTCATGATGGTTTTCCATGTTGTCTTCCATGTTTGTTTCAAAGAATTCCTCTTCTTCCTCAGCACCAACCACTTTCTTTCCTCTTGCCTCCCTCCTTAATCTAAGGAAGGTCCTCTCAGGTTCAGAATAGAAGGAAGTTGAAGCCCCGCTTCTTCTCCCTGTCATACAACCATCAAGTGCAAGCAAGAAAAGATAGGTGCAGAAAGTATTTGTGTCAGAATTACTGTTAGTTGTGGGTGATGCAATATATCAAACAGTTAGTGGGTTAGCACACAGAATTGAAAATAACAAAGAAAAATAAAAAAAAATAGAGGGGGGAGGGAAGAAGTTTAACTAAAACAGAAAGTAAATCACTCAAACAGAAAATGAAATTCACAAAATAAAAATGCTCAATCTAGTGATCTTCCAATTTAATCATTGTTGATGCACAATCAATCCCCGGCAACGGCGCCATAAACTTGATGCACGAAAAACTTGTCTCACAACAAATCTCCCTTCGGCAAGTGTACCGAATTTGTTGTCAAGTAAAAACTCTCAATAGAGTGAGGTCGAATCCCACAGGGATTGATTGATCAAGCAAGTTTAATTAGAAGAATGTTCTAGTTGAGCGAATCCAGAATTTGGGTTGAGAGTTGCAGAAAATAAAATGGCGGGAATGTAAATAACAGAAAAGTAAATGCTAGAATTAAAGGAGTGGAAGTAAATGACTGAAAATAAATTGCAGAATTGTAAATGGGAATGGGGAATTTGCTCATAAAAGTAAATGGCAGAAATTAAAGAGAATGGGTAAGATCAGAAATGGGGAGTTCATTGGGCTTAGAAGATGTCGCAATTCTCCGGATCAAGTTCATTTTCATCTCTTCCTCAATCAATGCACTCATTGATCTCCTTGGCAATCTTAATTGATTGAATTATAATTTCTTGCAATTCAATCTCTCAAATCTTGATCAATAGCCAATTCCTTGGTCAATTGCTCATGAGAAGAGATGAAGTATGGTCACTGATTATACCATATGCATTTCCCAAATCAAGTATTGAGAGGGTTATAGTCACATACCCATCCAAACCCAATTTGGTCCAGCATGAGAAAGCAATTCTAGCTTGATCTCTTCATTCCTCTTTCAAGGTTCAGAAGAGATCCAAGTTTGAATAGCTTCTTTTCCAAGATAACTACTCAATTGGATGAAGATCGAAAGCTTTCAAGTAAAATGAAGAGAAAAGATAGAAGAAGAATAATGAAAATTAGTATTGATCCATCAAATTACAACAGAGCTCCCTAACCCAATGAAAGGGGTTTAGTTGTTCATAGCTCTAGAAAATGAAAACAAAGATGGAGAATACATCATAAAACTAGAAAATGCAGAGAAGGTAAAATACAGAGAGTAGTTCCCTTTTCCCAACTTTCAGAACTCCTTCAACAATTCAAAGCTACTCCTATATATACTACTTCTATCAGCTTCTAGTTGGCTCTTCAAGTATTGGGCCTTTGGATCTTGAGTTTGAAGCAATTCTCTTCTTCATTTGGGCTTGGCTTTACTTGCAGAGAGAAAATGTGAAGTGGGCAGAGACTTTAGCTCAGGACGTTAGGGGTGTTAACGTTTAGTGAAAATATAAGTTCGAGAACGTTAGTGACAATCAACTTTCTCACTAACGTTACTAAGTAAAAGCCACGTTAACTTCAACGTTAGTGACATAAACGTTGCCACTAACGTTGCCTCTAAGTCCTTCGCACACGTTATTGAGACTTAACATTTCCAATAACTTTGAAAAGCCCCTTTTGTTCCCACGTTAGAGCCCACGTTAACTTAGTTAACGTGGCTCTTTAACATGGGCTTGCCATCCTTCGAGAACATTAGTGACACTCAACATTGTCACTAACGTTCCAAGGTGCCCCTATGCCTCACGTTAGAGTCCACGTTAACTAGGTTAACGTGGCTTCTATCGTGGCCATGCTTAGCCATCCCCAACGTTAGTGACAATGTTGAGTGTCACTAACGTTGGCCATTCTTTCACTCATCAACGTTAGCTTCCAAGTTAACGTGGAAGTTAACGTTGCTCCTTGGGGGGTTGTGTGGTTGCTTCCAACGTTAGTGACAATGTTGGGTGTCACTAATGTTGTCGACCATGCTTGCTTCTTACGTTAGCTCCCACGTTAACCAAGTTAATGTGGGAGTTAACATGGTATGTTTCTCCTTAGGCCAACGTTAGTGACAATGTTGAATGTCACTAATGTTGGCGTTTCTCCCCCTTTCTAACGTTAGAGGCCACGTTAACTAAGTTAACGTGGACTCTAACGTGGCCACTTATGAGCATTTGCCAACGTTAGTGACAATTTTAAGTGTCACTAACATTGGCTCAACTTCCCTTCTCCACGTTAGAGTTCACGTTAACTTAGTTAATGTGACTCTTAACGTGGTCAATGATGGCTTTGAGAGCGTTATTGGCAATCACTTTTCTCATTAACTTTACATGTTACCTCCCATTCCTTGCTTCCTTTGGTCCTGAAATCAAGCAATAGAGCGCATCAAAGTTCTAGTCCAAGTCCTGGGCAATGCAACATACAATTTGTCACTAAACTTATGTAAAATCCTCATGAAATAATGTAAAATGCACAATGTATGCTTGAATCAAGGTGTAAGTGAATATCTACCTAAAACTAGCTTATTTCCTATGGAAATGCATGAAACTAACCTAAAAACAGTAAAGAAAAGGTCAGTAAAACTGGCCAAGATGCCCTGGCATCAGAAGCAAGGTCCTTCATTAGAAATTTGGAGGCACAAGTGGGTCAGCTGAATAAAAGAGTTACTGAACTCCCTCCTAGTACTCTCCCAAGCAATACAGAAGAGAATCCAAAAAGAGAGTGCAATGCCATAAATATAACCAACATGGCCGAATGCAAGGAGGAAGAAAAGGCAGAGATTTCCAGTTAGGAAGACCTCAATGGACGTCCACTGGCCTCCAAGGAGTTCTCTAATGAGGAACCAAAGGAATCTGAGGCTCATACAGAGACCATAGAGATTCTACTGAATTTACTATTACCATTCATGAGCTCTGATGAGTATTTTTCCTCTGAAGAGGATGAAGATATTGCTGAAGAGCAAGTTGCTCAATATCTAGGAGCAATCATGAAGCTGAATGCCAAGTTATTTGGTAATGAGACTTGGGTGGATGAACCCCCATTGCTCATCAATGAACTGAATGATCTGGTTCAACTGAAATTACCTCAGAAGAAACAAGATCTTGGAAAGTTCTTAATACCTTGTACCATAGGCACCATGACCTTTGAGAAGGCTCTGTGTGACTTGGGGTTAAGTATAAACCTCATGCCCCTCTCTGTAATGGAGAAACTAGGGATCTTTGAGGTACAAGCTACAAGAATCTCACTAGAGATGGCAGACAATTCAAGGAAACAGGCTTATGGACTTGTAGATGATGTCTTAGTGAAGGTTGAAGGCTATTACATCCCTGCTGACTTCATAATCCTAGAGATTGGGAAGGATGAAGATGAATCCATCATCCTTGGAAGACCCTTCCTAGCCACAGCAAGAGCTGTGATTGATGTGGATAGAGGAGAGCTAGTCCTTCAATTGAAGGAGGACTACCTTGTGTTTAAGGCTCAAGGATCTTCTTCTGTAACCATGGAGAGGAAGCATGAAAAGCTTCTCTCAACAGAGAGTCAAATAAAGCCCCTACACTCAACTTCTAAGTTTGGTGTTGGGAGGCCACCACTAAGCTCTGAGTCTATGTGAAGCTCTCTAGGAGCTTCACTGTTAAGCTATTGACATTAAAGAGGCGCTTGTTGGGAGGCAACCCAATGTTATTTAATTATATTTATTTATTTTTCATTGTTATTTTATGTTTTCTTTAGGTTGATGATCATGTGAAGTCACAAAAACAACAAAAAAATCAAAAACAGAGTGAAAACAGCATTAAAAATAGCACACCCTGGAGGACAGACTTACTGGTGTTTAAACGCCAGTAAGGATAGCAGAATGGGCATTTAATGCCCAGCCTGGCAGCATTCTGGGCGTTAAACGCTAGAATGGGCAGCACACTGGGCGTTTAATGCTAGACAGGGCTGTCTGACACAGGTTGGCGTTAAACGCCAGAAATGGGCAGCAGAGTGGCGTTTAACGCCAGGAAAGGTAGCAGAGCTGGCGTTAAATGCCAGAATTGGCACAGAATGGGCGTGTAAATGCCAGAATGGTGCAGGGACTCAAATTCCTTGACACCTCAGGATCTGTGGACCCCATAGGATCCCCACTTACCCCACATCTTCTTCTCTCCTCTTTAAACCTTTCCATAACACTCTTCCCCAAACACTACTCACATCCATCCATCATGAAACCCCACCTACCTCACCATTCAAATTCAAACCATTTCCCTCCTAACCCACCCACACATGGCCGAATACCCTCTCTCCCTTACCCTATAAATACCCTCCTTACCACCTTCATTTTCACACAACATACACACTACTACCCCCTTGGCCAAACCCTCTACTCAACTCCATCTCCTCCATTTCTTCTTCTTCTACTCCTTTCTTTCTTTTGCTTGAGGATGAGCAAATTTTCTAAGTTTGGTGTGGGAAAAGCTAAAGTTTTTTGTTTTTCCATAACCACTAATGGCACCTAAGGCCGGAAAAATCTCTAGAAAGAGGAAAGGGAAGGCAATTTCTTGCACCTCCAAGTCATAGGAGATGGAGAGATTCATCTCAAAGGTCCACCATGACCACTTCTATGAAGTTGTGGCCAAGAAAAAGGTGATCCCTGAGGTCCCCTTTAAGCTAAAAAAGAATGAATATCCGGAGATCCAACATGAAGTTTGAAGAAGAGGTTGGGAAATTCTCACCAACCCCATTCAACAAGTCGGGATCTTAATGGTTCAAGAGTTCTATGCTAATGCATGGATCACTAAGAACCATGACCAAAGTGTGAACTCGAACCCAAAGAATTGACTAACAATGGTTCGGGGGAACTACTTGGATTTTAGTCCGGAAAATGTGAGGTTAGTATTCAACTTGCCAATGATGCAAGAAGATCCTCACCCTTTCACTAGAAGGGTCAACTTTGATCAAAGGTTGGACCAAGTCCTCTTGGACATTTGTGTGGAAGGTGCTCAATGGAAGAGAGATGCAAGAAGCAAGCCGATTCAACTAAGAAGGCTTGACCTCAAGTCCGTAGCTAGGGGATGGTTGGAGTTCATCCAACGCTCAATCATTCCTACTACCAACCGGTCTGAAGTTACTATAGACCGGGCTATCATGATCCATAGTATCATGAATGGAGAGGAAGTAGAAGTTCATGAGATCATTTCCTTAGAACTCTACAAGGTGACGGACAAGTCCTCTACTTTGGCAAGGTTAGCCTTCCCTCATCTCAATTGTCACCTATGCAATTCAGCTGGAATTGTCATAGAGGAAGACATCCTCATTGAAGAGGACAAGCCCATCACTAAGAAAAGGATGGAGCAAACAAGAGAGTCCACTCATGGACCTCAACAAGAGCATGAGGAAATTCCTCATCTAGAAATCCCTGAGATGCCTCAAGGGATACATTTTCCTCCACAAAACTATTGGGAGCAAATCAACACCTCCCTAGAAGAATTGAGTTCCAACATGGGACAACTAAGGGTGGAGCACCAAGAGCATTCCATCCTCCTCTATGAAATTAGAGAAGTCCAAAGAGCCATGAGGGAGGAACAACAAAGGCAAGGAAGAGACATAGAGGAGCTAAAGCACTCCATAAGATCTTCAAGAGGAAGAACTAGCCGCCATCACTAAGGTGGACCCGTTCTTTAATTTCCTTGTTCTTATTTTTCTATTTTTCGTTTCTTATGCTTTATGTTTTGTCTATGTTTGTGTCTTTATTACATGATCATTAGTGTCTAGTGTCTATATCTTAAAGCTATGAATGTCTTATGAATCCATCACCTTTCTTAAATGAAAAATGTTTTAATTGCAAAAGAACTAGAAATGCATGATTTCGAATTCTATCTTGAAATTAGTTTAATTATTTTGATGTAGTGGCAATACCTTTTGTTTTCTGAATAAATGCTTGAACAGTGCATATTTTTTAATTTGTTTTTTATGAATGTTAAAATTGTTGGCTCTTGAAAGAATAATGAAAAAGGAGAAATGTTATTGATAATTTGAAAAATCATAAAATTGATTCTTGAAGTAAGAAAAAGTAGTGAACACAAAAGCTTGCAGAAAAAAATATGCAAAAAAAAGAGAAAGAGAGAGAAAAAGCAAGCAGAAAAAGCCAATAACCCTTTAAACCAAAAGGCAAGGGTTAAAAGGATCCAAGGCTTTAAGCATTAATGGATAGGAGGGCCCACAGGAATAAAATCCTGGCCTAAGCGGCTAAACCAAGCTGTCCCTAACCATGTGCTTGTGGCGTGAAAGTGTCAAGTGAAAAGCTTGAGACTGAGCGGTTAAAGTCGTGGTCCAAAGCAAAAAGAGTGTGCTTAAGAGCTCTGGACACCTTTAACTGGAGACTCTAGCAAAGCTGAGTCACAATCTAAAAAGGTTCACCTAGTTATGTGTCTGTGGCATTTATGTATCCGGTGGTAATACTGGAAAAAAATGCTTAGGGTCACGGCCAATACTCATAAAGTAGTTATGTTCAAGAATCAACATACTGAACTAGGAGAATCAATAACACTATCTGAATTCTGAGTTCCTATAGATGCCAATCATTCTAAACTTCAAAGGATAAAGTGAGATGCCAAAACTGTTTAGAAGCAAAAAGGCTACAAGTCCTGCTCAGCTAATTGAAGCTAATTTTCATTGATAAGTTTGGAATTCATTGCATATTCTCTTCTTTTTATTCTATTTTGTTTTCAGTTGCTTGGGGACAAGCAACAATTTAAGTTTGGTGTTGTGATGAGAGGATAATTTATACCCTTTTGGCATTATTTTTACATAGTTTTTAGTATGTTTTTATTACTTTTTATTGTACTTTTATTAGTTTTTATTCAAAAATCACATTTCTGGACTTTACTATGAGTTTGTGTGTTTTTCTATGATTTCAGGTATTTTCTGGCTGAAATTGAGGGACCTGAGCAAAAATCTGATTTAGAGGCTGAAAAAGGACTGCAGATGCTGTTGGATTCTGACCTCCTTGCACTTGAAGTGAATTTTCTAGAGCTACAGAAGCCCAATTGGTGCGCTCTTATTTGGGTTGGAAAGTAGACATCCTGGGCTTTCCAGCAATATATAATATTCCATACTTTGCCCGAGATTTAATGGCCCAAACTGGCGTTCAAAGTCAGCCTAAAACATCTTGGCGTAAAACGCCCAAACTGGCACCAAAGCTGGCATTTAACTCCAGAAACAGTCTAAGAACAAAAAAGCTTCAATGCTCAGCCCAAACACACACCAAGTGGGCCCCGGAAGTGGATTTCTGCACTATCTGCACTTAGTTATTCATTTTCTGTAACCCTAGGCTACTAGTCTAGTATAAAAACTACTTTTAGAGATTTATTTATCATCTCTCTTTGGACGTTTAGTCCTTAGACCTAAGTTTTATTGTACACGTTTGGGGGCTGGCCTCACGGCATGCCTAGACCTTTCACTTATGTATTTTCAATGGTGGAGTTTCTACACCCCATAGATTAAGGTGTGGAGCTCTGCTGTTCTTCATGAATTAATGCAATTACTACTATTTTCTATTCAATTCACGCCTACTTCTTCTCCAAGATATACTCTCGTAGTTAATTCAGTTAAGTCAGAATGAAGGGGTGACACATGACAATCACCCATTCTTCGTTACTCGCTTAGCCAAGGTCGCGTGCCTGACAACCACAAAGCGATCTACATGATGTTCAATGTAGTCATTGGACGACAGCTGGAGTATATTCTCTTGGGTTTCTAATCTAAGATTAGAACCTTCGTGGTATAGGCTAGAATTATTGGCAGGCATTCCTGGGATCCGGAAAGTCTAAACCTTGTCTGTGGTATTCCGAGTAGGATCCAGGATCCAGAAAGTCTAAACCTTGTCTGTGGTATTCTGAGTAGAATATGGGAAGGGATGACTGTGACGAGCTTCAAACCTGTGAATGTGGGGAACAAGTGACAGTCTGCAAAAGGACAATGGTCCTATTCCGACGCTAGTGGGAACCGACAGATGATCAGCCCTACGGTGACAGCGCAGATGGATTTGTTTTCATCCAAGAGGATCATACAGCTTGCCATGGAAAGAGGTAACAATGGTTGGAAGAAGGCAATAGAAAAGTAGAGGTTCAGAAGCAACAAAGTATCTCCATACGCTTATCTGAAATTCCCACCAAAGAATTACATAAGTATTTCTAACTTATTTTATATTTCATTTATATTTTAATTATCAAAACCTCATAACCATTTCAATTCTCCTGACTGAAATTTACAAGGATGACCATAGCTTGCTTCAAGCCGACAATCTCCGTGTGATCGACCCTTACTCACGTAAGGTTTATTACTTGGACGACCCAGTGCACTTGCTGGTTAGTTGTGCGAAGTTGTGAAAAAGAGTTGAGATTACAATTGAGCGTACCAAGTTGTTGGCGCCATTGAGATCACAATTTCGTGCACCATAATTCTTTTGAATCCTGCCTTAAGCATTTATCTCTTGTTCTGAAATGGTGTCAAGAATCAAACCTTGTTTTAAATTGGGAAAAATGTCATTTTATGGTTACAGAAGGTATTGTTCTTGGACACCAGATTTCAAGTAAGAAAATTGAGGTTGATAGAGCAAAGGTGGAGGTAATTGAAAAATTACCACCACCAACTAATGTTAAGGCAGTCAGGAGTTTCTTGGGTCATGTAGGATTTTATAGAAGATTTATAAAAGATTTTTCTAAAATTGCTAAACCTTTAAGAAACCTGTTGGTTGCTGATGTTCCTTTTATCTTTGATTCTGATTGTCTGCATGCTTTTGAAACTCTGAAAGCAAATCTGACCTCTGCTCCCATTATAGCTCCCCCTGACTGGGATTTACCATTTGAATTAATGTGTGATGCTAGTGATTTTACTATAGGAGCTATTTTAGGACAAAGGCATGGTAAGCTTGTACATGTCATTTACTATGCCAACCGTGTGTTAAATGATGCTCAAAAGAATTACACAACTACAGAAAAAGAATTATTAGCTGTTGTGTATGCTGTTGATAATTTTAGATCCTATTTACTTGGTTCTAAGGTTATTGTTTATACTGACCATGCTACTTTGAAGTACCTTCTAACTAAACAGGTTTCTAAACCAAGATTAATCAGATGGGTGTTGCTCCTTCAGGAGTTTGATATTGAGATAAAAGACAGGAAAGGGTCAGAAAATCAAGTAGCTGACCATCTCTCCAGAATTGAGCCTGAAGCAGGAGTACAACCACCCACAACTGTGACTGAGACATTTCTGGATGAGCAATTGTTTCTCATTCAGCAGGCTCCATGGTTTACAGACATTACAAATTATAAGGCCATGAATTTTATCCCAAGGGAGTACAACAGGCAACAAGTAAAGAAGCTATTGACTGATGCCAAGTACTACATTTGGGAGGAACCATTCCTCTTTAAAAGGTATTTATATGGCATCATCCGAAGATGTGTCCCAGATGAAAAAACACAGCAGATTCTTTGGCACTGTCATGGTTCTGATTATGGAGGCCACTTTGGCGGTGAAAGGACAACTACAAAGGTTCTTCAGAGCAGGTTTTACTGCTCGACTCTCTTTAGAGATTCAAGAGAATTCATGAAGCACTGTGATAGATGTGCAAAGGCCACAAATCTCCCTGCCAACCATGAAATGCCACAGCAGGGGATTCTTGAGGTTGAGTTGTTTGATGTGTGGGGTATTGATTTTATAGGACCTTTCCCACCCCCACATTCAAACAACTACATTCTAGTGGCAGTTGATTATGTGTCCAAGTGGGTGGAAGCAGTGGCTCTACCCACCAATGATGCCAAGGTGGTAATGAGCTTTCTTTAGAGGTATATCTTTAGCCGATTTGGTGTCCCAAGGACACTCATTAGTGATGGAGGAAGTCACTTCTGTAACAGACAACTGGATTTTCTTCTGCATAGATATGGAGTCCGTCATAAAGTGGCAACCCCCTATCACCCTCAGACAAGTGGACAGGTTGAAGTTTCCAACAGGGAACTTAAGAGGATTCTAGAGAAGACCATCAGTGTTTCAAGAAAGGACTGGTCTAGGAAGCTTGATGATGCTCTCTGGGCATACCGGACAGCGTACAAGACTCCAATTGGCATGTCCCCATATCAGTTGGTCTATGGCAAATCCTGTCACTTGCCAGTTGAGTTGGAGCACAAGGCTTACTGGGCAATCAGGTACTTGAATCTTGATTCAGAAGCTACAGGAATTAAGCGAATGCTTCAGTTGAATGAGCTTGATGAATTCAGATATTCAGCTTATGAGAATGCCAAGCTCTATAAGGAGAGAACCAAGCTACTGCATGACAAGAAGATTGCCATCAGAGTCTTTGAGCCAGGACAGAGAGTGCTTCTATATAATTCAAGGCTCAAATTATTTCCTAGGAAGTTGAAATCCCGGTGGTCAGGACCGTTTGTGGTTATCAGAGCTTCACCATATGGTCATGTAGAAATACAGGAAGAGAATTCTGATAGAAAATTTACAGTGAATGGCCAGAGGTTGAAGCACTATCTTGGAGGCGAGATTGATCGCCAGAGGTCCACTCATTTGCTGAACTAGCAGAACTGACCGTCAAGCTAGTGACATTAAAGAAGCGCTTGTCGGGAGGCAACCTGATAAATTCGTATCCTTAGCTATTTTTCGTAGTAGTAGTTTTCTTTCTTAATTGATTTTTACTAAGTTTTTACTGCTTTTCAGATCATGCAGCTATCTTAGAATAGAAGCCAGATATAATTTAAAAAAAAAGCACCCGACGCGCAAGCGTCGCTGACGCGTACGCGTCAGAGGGGTGTGCGTGAAAAATAAAAAACGAATAGAGAGCTACACGGGAGTGGCGCACGAATGGTGCCTTGCGCACAAATATCCTCACACGTGTGCGTCATTGGTGATTTTGGCACTCTGACGCGTACGCGTGACCTTGGAATTCGAAGTAAATATGTGTTTCGGCAGAGAGTTGTGCTGGCTTGGGGCTGGAAGTGTGCAAAAAGCGCAAAACCTGTTCACGGGTATGTGTCCCTGACGTGTGTGTGTCATTTGCACAAATGGCCATCCACGCGTGAGCGTGCATGACGCGCACGCGTCGTATGAAAATATTGGTTCCCAAGTCACGCGAACAAAGAGTTGTGCATGCGCGCGGCTGGCTTCGCGCGAATCGCACAAATCATGGGCACGCGGACGCATGCCTAACGCTCACGCGTCATTAAGAAAATTTCGCGACCCACGCGTACGCGTGCTGCACGCGTACGTGTCACCTTCGCCGCACAACTACACTAGTTCGCCGCCCAGTTTTAATTTTCTTTCTCCCTCTTCCAATCCTAGTTCTCTCTTGTTCTTTTATCCTTTTCTTTTTCTTTCATCATAATATTTGTCTCTTTCTATTTTCAGTTCTTCTTTGCTTGAGGACAAGCAAACCTTTAAGTTTGGTGTTGACGCTTCGCTTAGAAGTTTTCTGTTTATTCTTATGGCACCAAAGGGAGGCGAATCATCTTCACAGGAGGAGCACAACCTGAAGAATAAAATGACCGCTAGGATAACTAAGGTGGTTGAGTTCCTTTCATTCTATATTCCTTCCCGCTTTTGTTATATGATGTTACGATTTTCTGCTATTTTGCTTTGTTTGTTGCATGATCCTTTATTAGTTAGAATCCTAGGTCTAGTTTAGTTTTCTCTTAATTGCCTTAATTCCGAAAGATGTTTTATGTATTACTCACTGAGCTTGAATTCAAATAAAAAATACAGAAGTGATGTATTGCATGAGAAAGTGAGTTTATATTGAAGAATAGTCTTATTTACTTAGATGTGGTGGTACTTTCTATGATTCTGAATGCATGACATGAACAGTGCATATTTAAATTTGAATCAAAGAATGTTGATGTACTAGGAACAGGGATTTAGAGAATTATTATGACTTCTCTGAAATAAGTAAAAAGTTTAATCCTTGAAGCAAAAGAAACAGCACAGAAAAAAAAAACCAGGTCCAAGGCTCTGAGCATCAACGACTAGGGAGGTCAGACATGATTAAAAGCTCAAAGAGTTATTTTCCTAGTTACATGCTTGTGGTGTTCTTGTGTCAAGTAATCCTTAAGACAAAACATTTAGAGTCGAGATCAACTGCAATTAGAAGAGTATGCCAAAGGCTTTGAGCACCACTGTCTGGGAGTAGCTGAAAGAAAAATCAGAACTTCAAAAGAGTTCCCCAGTTAAGTGCTTGTGGTGTTTCTGTGTCAAGTAAAACTTGAGACAAAACATTTAAAGTCACGACTAGGCTCAAGGTGCAAAGCACCAAAGAAAAGAAAAATAGTTGTGTTCAAGGGTTAAATTGAGTTACAAAAGATCAGAGAATTCATAATATTATCCGGATTATAATTCCGAATGACAGTAACATTCTTCTGATTCAAAGAAGAGTGAGATGCCAAAACTATTCAGGATTATAGTTGTAAACCCCACTATAAGAAGAGACATGAGCTTAATCGAACTCTCATTCTCATGCAAATTCACATCCTAAGCCTATATTATTTTGGTTGCTTGAGGACAAGCAACAATTCAAGTTTGGTGTTGTGATACGTGAGCATCTTTCCTATCTTTTTCTAGTGAATTTGTATTTAATTTGTTAAATTTTATCAAGAATTAATTATCTTTTAGCCATTATGGTTGCTACTTTGAGTTTTGTGGAATTCTGCTTATTTTAGGTACCATTCAGATGGATTTGATGGAGTTTCTGCAGAGAAAGAGATGAAACCAAGGAGCTGACCAGCGAGGAGCGACATGTGCGCGTGCCTGACGCGTACGCGTGACACGCGAAAAAGGCCATCGACGCGTACACGTGACTGACGCATATGGGTGACATGCGCGACATGCAGAATTCGCAAAAAATGCTAGGGGCAGTTTCAGGCCAAGTTTCGACCTAGTTTTCAGCCCAGAAAGCACAGATCAGAGGCTGTAGAGTGAAAGAAACAAGTGGTCCCCACCCATCAACTAAAGACTTGTTAATTAATTCTAATTTAAAATTCAAATATTATTTTTAGGAAAAGATATTATTTTAGTTTTAGAAGATAGATTTTAAATTAATTAGGATGAGATATAAAAAGGGATGCCAACAGGGTGGTTCCAACACAACATTTTTTTATTCCATCTCAACACAACATTATTCCATTCCAATTTACAATCCTTATTATTCTCTAAACCATGAGCAACTAAACCTCCATTGTTAAGGTTAGGAGCTCTATCTATTTGTATGAATTGATTTTATTGCTTTTTCTATTTTAATTCATGTATGGATTTATAATTTAAGAATTGTTTTCGCTCTTTATCTTATGAATTTGGGTGGAACGGAAGTATGACCCTCTTTCTATTTGAGTTCTTGTATAACTTGGAAGAGCTCTTTACTTGAACAACAGCTTGAAAACATATTCTCCTAAATTTTAATCATCTGGATTTAAAGGGATACGTGACATATAATCCTTTTATTTTTGGGGAATTAGAGTTTTTGTGGCATATAAACTGGAATTTGATCATCGCCCTCTAATTGGAATTAATTGACCAAGGAATTGGTTGTTGATGAATTTTAGAGGAGACTAGAAAGGTCTAAGGAATTAGGGTCTAGTCACATATAGTTTACCATAAATTAAATCCTACATGATTAAAATAGTTAGTAAGAAAAGTTAATTCGGAAAAATAGATAACTCTGAAACCTTAATTGTCTTCTCCATATTTTCTTCCCAATTTATTTACTCGCCTTCCTTCAATATTCTTTATATTGTTTAATGTCTTTTATATTGCCCAAACATTCCCTTCTGTTTGCCTGACTAAGTCTATCATTCAATTATTGTTGCTTAATCCATCAATCCTTGTGGGGTCGACCCTCACTCACCTGAGGTATTACTTGGTACGACCCGGTGCACTTGCCAGTTAGTTTGTGGTTAGAAAATCCGCACCACCCATCGGTTGAACCAGTGACCTAGTAACCCAGTCATATGACCGGGTCAATTACCGGTTCGGTTTTGATAACTATGAAATTAGTCATTATTAATTATTTGATTAATAGTTTGCTATATTTTGTAGAGTTTACGGAATTTGACATGTAACCACCTACTGCCTCTGGATTGGTACAATTTGAATGTGGAGGAACATTTATGGTTTATTGGTTTTTATCACGTTTCCCAGATTGGAATAGTTCAATATCAGAAAGCAATGATAAATGCTCTAGTCGAGAGGTGGTACCTAGACACACACATTTCTCCTTTCGGTTGGTAAGTGTGCTATGACACTGGAAGATGTGGCTGTTATTCTTGGTCTTCTAACAAACAGTCTTCCAGTGACAAGAGTGACTATGAGTAGTCACAAAGCCTTAGAGACTGAGTGTTTGCACCAATTTGGGGTTGCACTGAGAAAGTCAGACTGTAGAGGAAGTTTCATAAAATTGACATGGCTTTGGGATTTAAAAGATCTTTTATATCTGATTGATGAAAATAGCATTTAGAGGTATGTGAAGTGCCACATTATGTTGTTATTTGGTATGATCTTGTTTCAAAGCAAGTCTGGGGGCAGCTGAGCATTGGAAGTTTCTGCCTTTGCTTCGTGATTTTGGCCATATCGGACAGTATAGTTGAGGATCGACATGCCTAGCAAACCTGTATAGAGCGTTATGTAGGGCATCTCATTTTGATTTCAAAGAAATCGATGGTCCACTAACACTTCTGCTAACTTGGGCTTGGATCTATCTACCATTTCTTGTGCCGATTCCTAGGAAACCCCGCAGTTTTCTGCTTACAAACAGGTAAAATTATCGACTAACATTGTATTTTCATATTTAGAATGAAATTGTGTTAACGAAATAAATCATATTAGGTGGCGTAACTAGGAGCGTGCAGACCAACACTATAGATTTCTTAGTCTTGCTCACTTTAGGAAGTCATTGGATGATCTTCAGGAAGGCCAGGTATGTTTTGATTGGGTTTAGTCTTATTATTATTTGGCTTGTAATCATCTGTTTCTTTTATTGTGTGCAATTTGTGTAGGAGGCCTATGGTGTTGATCGCATTGAGCCAAATATAATTCCTGCAGACATTTACATGCACTCAGTTGGGTAGAGCGCTACGGTACCGTTGATATCATTTGAATGCGTTGAGTAACATGCAACCGATAGGTTTAGGCGACAGTTTGGTTTCATCCAGGGAGTTTTTCATCAGGAACGAAGTCTAGACAAGGCACACAGAGAAGTCCTGATCGGTCCTAAGAATCTTGATTGGTCCACAGCCATGACTCATTTATTTTGGGTAATGCAGTGGATAAACAGGTATAATCAGGTTCTTACTGAGCTTCTGGTGCCTCCACAGCATCTCTTAAAGATTTACATGTATTGGTACCGTACAAAATATGGCAACCACTTGAACTTGTCAGATCTTATGGTGCAAGAGAATGATGAGGGTTATCTTGTTAGTGATGATAATAATCAAGAGCAGGAGCCACAGTCACCGCCACCACCACCTCCACCTCCACAAGAACAACCACGGTCCTTAATCCCATATATACCTCAAACACAGTTTACTCTATCATACCCATTACATCAGTAGTATTGGAGTACTCCACAATTTGACACAGGAGACGGAGCTTCATTTACTTGGGTTCATGGCTGCAGATCCAGGCCAATCACAATCTAGCTATCAGCCTGATATGATGCCGAGTAGGTATTCCTTGGACGCGAGGCATCATGCCACACTTCCTCGGGTACTTCTGGAGGTAGAGCATCTGGAGACTCTAGTAGGAGTGACGGCGGTCGAGGGATTCTTAACAGCCAAAACCCACGACGTGTTTCAATGGGTCAAATTAAAGAAAATACTAAGGCAATTGAGCAAGAGACTGATGACTATCTAGTAGAGCAACTGGATGGTGATGATGACGAGGAGGATGAAGATGAGGATGTGGGTAATGATCCATGACCTAGTACAAGTTTACTTTTTTGTTGTTTGATTGTATTATATTCATATTTGGATGTTCTGTTGGTAGATGCGATGTTACTTTTATTTTCAAGTAATTTGGTTGTTGTATACAGGTGAGGCACGAACTCCAGATGAGACAGGAAAAGGCTATAATCTTAGAGTTGATTCGCCACATCGTAGCGCTAATTGATTCACCCCGCCCGCGTTCAAAAGGGCCGCTAAGAAGTGCAAGAGTTTTGTGAAAGATGTAAAGTGGAGGATGAGAAAGTAGTTGTTGTGTACTTAACTTTTCTATGTATTATTACTATGCATGTCATAGAGTACTTGGATAAAATATAAAGTTTTAAATATCATAGAGTGTTTGGATAACATATAAAGTCACAAAAGAGTAATTTGATAAAATAGAAAGTTACAAATGTCATGGAGTACTTTGATAAAATGTAAAACTCAGATAAAATGTATAACTCTACTAAGCATTATTGCGGGCACTTGTACCACCCGACTGATGGCATCTACTACGGCTATGGCTCTCGGCCCCATATTGCCTACATTGCCTAGGACCACATAACATTCGCGTGTCCATCTCATTCAACAAACGTGTCATGTAGTGGGATTTTCCAGTGGCCTAAACCTAGCTCGGTAAACCCTTTAAACTTGGTCCATTTTATAAACATCATGAACATACACTTGTCAATCTAGTCATTGATTCGCACAACATGTAAACACATGTCGATATAGAATACGGTCCACCTGGGACTCGCCACGGTCACATCGTTGTCGATGGAGGTCAACAACATACTCTAATTCACTTGGCATCTCATACGCTTTAAAGACCTCATTCTGCCTGTCGAAACAATTAACTGGATATTTTCTGATGCAAGTTGATTTGCATGCAATTTTGAGGTCACAAGCTCAGAAAAAATATGTCCAGCATTAATTTGAGCCTCCGCCTCAGCTCTTTTTCAGGTGAACAACTCATTAAGCATTTAGAATATTGCTTTAACAAGTGCAGTGACAGGAAAATTGCGTGCACCTTTCAAGACTGAGTTGATGCATTCCACTAGGTTGGTGGTCATGTGACCCCATCGGTAACCACCATCGAATGCCAATGCATACTATTCGCTGGGATTCGATTTAACTAGTTAGTGTAAGCCTCACCCCGTTCTCGTAAACGTTGGTAATGCATGTCGTATTCACGAACCATCCTCGAATACCCTGCGCAATAAAAAAAAACACTAAGAGAAACACTATAAATGAGAAAAACAATATAAAGGTAGCTCTCTTAATAACAAACTTCGACATACCCAATGTTACCTATATTGATGATAAGCTTTTGCAGGTACGATGCCTTGAACTTTCTCAAAAATTCGACTCTATATGCCTGATGCAAAACATGTGGACAGCTCTAGGAGGCGACCAAGCTCCATTACTATGGGTAACAACCGCATTGATGGATTTATGTCGGTCAAAGATCAGTCCCACACTATCCCGAGTCACCACATGTTGTCGCAGGTTATTAAGAGAAAAGTGTCACGCATCATAAGTCTCTCCCTCCATAATGGCAAATAAAATTGGGACGATGTTGTTGTTACAATCCTGTGAAACTGCAACCACCAAACAACCTATATACTTTTCATACAAGTGAGTCCCATCCACTTGGACAACTGGTTTACAATGTCTGAATGCTTTAATGCAAGGGTAATAACTCCAGAAGACTCGATGTAATATCCGGATATCAGTTACCAAGTCATCGCCTTGATATGCAGGCATAGTTTCAAAATGGATGACTACTGATGGCTCCTTATGACACATGGCCTTAAACCATATAGGCAAAGTTTCATATGATGCTTCCCAACCTCTGAATATTTTTTTTACTGATTTTTGCTTAGCCAACCATGCTTTGTGATAGCTGATGGTGTAATTGAACTTCAACTGCACTTCCACAATAATTGATTTCACCTTTATAGAGGGGTCAGTCTCTACCAATGGCTTTATTGCTTCTGCAATTGTGTTCGAATCTAGCTTTGAATGATTCTGAGAAATAGTGGCTCTGGTACAAGTGTGACTACTATTATACCACCTTATAACCCAACAGTACTTTCTGCGAATCATGCTAACCCTGATAAGCCAATCACAACCTAACCCATACTGTATACAGTTGGCATAAAATATCAATGGTTTCGACTCATACAGCCGATAGTCTACACCTCTGCAGATGGTATAATCTTTCATCGCCATAATGACAGCTTTCCTGAAACTGAATTTCATTCTCACAGCAAATTTACCATATGCCACAATAGGAATTTCTACTACGACGACAACCATACCATAAATATTTAATAAACAAATATTTAATAAGTGAAATTAAAAGTAAAATTTATCTATAACTTATAAATCAATCATATCAAGAAATTAATACTAATATAAATAAATATTCATATCAAAAATCAATATTCACAATATTAATATTTATTTTAATATTAATATAAAAAAATCAATACTCACTACATCAATATTAATATAAATAAAATTCACATCAAGTAATTATCTCAATTTTAACCAAATAAAAACATAAATACATAAATAAATACTAATTAATAAATACTAATTAATATTTAACAAAATCAATAACTAACTAAAAAGATTATTATCTTAAACTTAACTAAATAAAGACATAAATAAATGCTAATTAATTATATTTTCACATGTCACATAACTATTTAATCCATCAATCAATATAAATTATAACAAAATTCTAATCCTTCGTATAAATATAGGCAATTACATACCTACATCATATATTCAGGAAACTCCGAAGTATGCATGACCTCCAAATTCAAAACTCGCATGAAAGATAGCTCCTCAAATAGATGTTGGTTTGCCGGTGCATTTTCCACGTCTGTCACATTTGCCTCCATAGCGCCGTCACCTTGATCTTCGTCTCCATTTGGACCAATGACTTTGTAATTGCTTTCAAACTCTCCCTCACTGTCACTATTGTGATCTTTTCGTTCAATATTTCGGTCGACTTCAGAATGTTTGAACTTAATATACAACTCAATGAACAACATCTGAGAGTGACTTTCAATATACATTGAAAACATCTCTTGCATACTCGCTTCATCTGTTACATATTTAGTTTGAATTTGAACGAATCCATCACCAGATACTGGTATAGGGTACCCGTATAAAATACATGATATTCTCCTTGACATTTTAGAATCTATCTTCTCACAAATCACACCTTTTAGTTTTTCAAGCGAGATTGTAAATGGAATAACAATATCTAATAGATTTTCACAAACAAATTTCACTCTTTCAGATATTTGTAACAAAATCTGACCAAAATAATATACTTTTAATATGACTCTATTGTCTATTTTTTTTTACTCATATAAACATGAACTTCACTGTAACTTTTTTCAAGCACATATGAAACGATAGATCTGGAGGAGTTGAGGGAAGAAGAAGAAGAAGAGATCTGCCAACTCGGGTACGAGTTACACACACACACACACACACACACACACACACACACATATGTATATATATATATATATATATATATATATATATATATATATATATATATATATATATATATATAACAAATCGGTTGGTCCGATTTGTATTGACGCATTCAAAAAATACATATAATAATCAAATCGGATGGTCTGATTTCCTATTTATTGAGTTTAGAAAACTAAACCATGATTAAAAGTGATGACTAAATATTATTAGGATAATGATCAAATTGGTTGTGTGATGTATTTTGTTTAGTGTGCAGAAAAATGATTTGATCCAACTGGCTCAAGAAGAATGAAATTGGCCCATTAAGCATAAACAAGCCGACATACACATACACACGCTCTGGCCCATTTTCATATTAAACGTAACCAAACTTTGTTTCATTATAAAATGCTGAACCATATAAAGAAAAGAAGGAAAGTGAGCCCATATCCACTTCAAGCCTAACTCGGTGATCCATAACCTAATCTCACACTCCTAAACTTAAACTTTAATTCATTTGAATCTTCTTTTACTTCCACCAAATAAACAAACTCTATCTTCTATCTCTTCCTTTTTTCTTTCTCGTCACATCAATCTCTAAATCGAGAAAGAAGAAAGAGGAAAGATCTGGAGCTAGGGCAAAAAGAAGAACAAAAATCTAGCTTCCATTTTTAAGCAAGAAGGAAAAGTAAAAGGGCTACAATAAAGGGAAGATCTAAATGGAACAGAAGGTCACAAAAAGGTGATTTTTTCATTTATGCTTCAATAAAAAACTATGAAGAAAATCTCTGTATCCCAAGCAAGATTCAAGAAACTATGAAGGTTATGAAGTCAAAGGTGCTCAGAGGTTCATCAACGGCCAAGAAACAAATTTGGGGCCAAAGCAAAAATCATTGGCCCAGAATTAAGAAGCTTGAAGAAAAAAGGATGAAAGAGAAAGGTAAGGTTGCATGTCTCTACTTCTGCTCTCTCCTACCTCTGAGAACGTCGCTGCCAATTCTAATTATTGGAGAAGAAGACAAACCAAGTGTTAAATATGCCTCAAGCTGTGGAAGCTTCACTCTTCTATAATAGGGGGTGAATGGCCAAGGATTGAAACAAGAGAGAAAGAGCACTGGTTTCAGTTCCCATAGCTACCTAAGCTGTTCTTGTTCTTCTCTTTAATGGTTTTCATGTTGTATTTCTTTTTCTCAGTTTATTCTATCTGAGTTTTATTGGTAAAAGGCAAATATGGTGAGGTTTGTAAGAAAAAGCCAATGAGTGAAAAAGGTAGAAAGCTAAGCTTGGAGAAAAAGCCTAAGTTATCTCAAAAATCTTTTGTTAGTATTTCTATTTTGTGTCATGATCTTGAGCGGATTTCCTTGCAAGTTGGGTTAGCACTTTGCAGTTAAAAGTTAGGCTAAGTCCTAGTCAAGTTTAGGTTGGGTTAGAATCTAGACTTGTCCTAGATAGGATTAGGTAGATTCTAGGGAGAATCAATGCTTGTAATCTGTTGAAAAGATAGTAAAATTCTATCATTATTGTGATGGATACTGGCTGTAGGCTACATTGCACTGAGTAGCCGAACTAGGATATATCTGTGTGTCACTCTCTACTCTTTTTTCTGTTACTGGTTCTGCTACATAGGAGACAAAAATAAAGTATCTCTTGATTTTTTACTTAGCAATGTTTTGTTATTACCATTTTTTCAAGCAATTCTGATCTGGCTCTTACCATGTCAAGAGATAAAAATTGAAGTATCTCCTGTATTCTCTTAACAGAAATCAAAGTTACAAGCCAAGTTAAAAGAAGGCTAAGATTCAACCCCCTTTTCTTAGCCACTGATTACCATCACTCTTCCACAAAATAAAAAAATTAAAACTATATTTAAATCAGACGGTTCGATTACATACACTAAAATTGGTATCAGAGCTTAGTCTCAAAGAGATCAAGCTTTGCAGCTTGGAGGAAATATCTGGATGGCAAACAACATTGGTTTTAATATTGTGGCTTATACACTGACAGAAGGTCAATCTAACAACAGACCTCCATTCTTCAATGGAAAAAACTACAATTATTGGAAAGAAATAATGAAAATCTTTGTTCAGTCAATAGATTACAACCTGTGAAAAATAATCAAGAATGGTCCCCAAATCCCCATTAAAATTGGCGCTAATGGTGTTGTCTCTCCCAAAATCGAAGTCAAATAGAATGAAGATGACTAGAAGAAGGTGGAACTCAATGCTAAGGCTGTCAACATGCTAAATTGTGCAATCAGCATCGAGAAATACCGAAAAGTTTTAAGATGCAAAACAGCAAAGGAGATCTGGGATAAGCTCCAAGTTACACACGAAAGAACTATTTAAGTCAAGCAAATAAAGATCGACATGCTATGTAAAGAATACATGTTCTCTATGAAGGAAGGAGAATCCATTGATGACATGTTTGAAAGATTTTCCATCATCATAACGGCTTAGATGCTATGAGAATTACACACTTTGAACATGTGCTAGTGAGAAAAATCCTAACAAATCTAACTAAAGAGTGGGAAACTAAGGCGACTGTCATATCTGAAAATAGTACCATTAGTCAAATGACTTATGATGAGCTGAGAGAAAAACTACTTGCTTATGAAATCACTCACTTAAAAAATGACAAAAAAAAAAAGAAAGGAGTTGCTCTCAAATCATGTGCTAAGTCATTGGATGATGAATTCAGTGATAGTTTTTGAGATGACGAGTTTGTTTTTTTTTGCTAGGAAACTCAGAAGAATGAACTAAGAGGGAGAAGCAAGGGAAGTGGCACAAAAGTACCAAAGAAGGATTTAAGCAAGGTCATTTGTCACAACTGTAAGGAAACAGGACACTACAAGTACGACTGTCCAAAGTTGAAGAAATAAGACAAGTCCTGAAAAGACAATAAGAAAGGACTTATGGCCTCTTGGGAAGATCTGGAGAATGATTCAGATGAAGATGAAGATTCAGACAACGGCTCTCATGCCTACCTTATGACCGACCATAGCTAACTTGATGAGTTTTGCCTAGCATCCAAGAAAAAGGATGACATGTGGTACTTGGAAGGTGGATGCTCTAGGCATATGACTAGAAAGTCTACTTTCTTCATCAAGCTTGATAAATACGATAGAGAATTTATGACTTTCGGTGATAATAGTAAAGTTAAAATTGTGGCCATAGGTAAAGTAGATAAAAGTTTCTCTTCTTTCATTAATGATGTATTCCTAGTTGATGGATCAAAACACAATCTACTAAGCATTAGCCAACTCTGTGACTTAGGATATTTGGTTATCTTTAAGAAATTGGTATGCTTGGTTGTGTGTGAAAAATCCGGTAAAATTTTGTTTGAAGCTAAAAGATGGAACAATGTGTATAGACTTACTTTAGAAGAACTAAATGAATACAATATAACTTGTTTTACTTCTATGGAATTCGAAAAATGGCTATGGCATAAGAAATTAGGACATGCAAGCATGTTTCAAGTTTATAAACTTGTAAAAGAAATTTGGTTAGAAGTCTTCCTAACATAAAATTCGACAAAGACATCACTTGTGATGCTTGTTAATTGGGTAAACAAACTAAATCTTCTTTTAAATCCAAGGATGACATCTCAACTAAAAGGCCATTAAAAATGCTACACATTGATCTTTTTAGTCCTACTAGGACTCAAAGCTTAGGAGGTAAACATTATGATTTAGTAGTGGTTGATGACTATTCAAGATATGGATGGGTTCTTTTCTTGGCTCATAAAAATGATGCTTTCATTGCTTTTTCAACTCTTTGCAAAAAGATCCAAAATGAAAAGGATTTGAAAATTGTTTGCATAAGAAGTGATCATGGAAAAGAGTTTGAAAATCAAGATTTTGAAACTTTTTGTGTTGAATTTAGAATTTCTCATAATTTCTCATGTCCTAGAACCCCCAACAAAATGGGATTGTTGAAAGGAGAAATAAAAGTCTCCAAGAAATGGCTAGGGCAATGCTTTGTGAAAATGAAGTTCCAAATTTCCTTTGGGCAGAGGCTGTAAACACAACTTGTTATATTTTGAATAGAACCATCATTAGAAAAGTTTTAAAAAAAACACCTTATGAGCTTTGGAAAGGAATACCTCCCAATCTTAAGTATTTTCATATTTTTGGATGCAAATACTTTGTATTGAACACTAAAGACAATCTTGAAAATTTTGTTCCAAAATCTTATGAGGGTATCTTTGTTAGTTACTCAACCACTAGTAAAGCATATAGAGTTTATCTCAAAGAACATTGAACCATAGAAGAGTCTATACATATCTCATTTTGTGATACTAACACCATTCCAAGTACTGTTGTAAAAGATGATACAGGTACTGTAGATGAATCAAATTCACAAAAGGATCAAGGAAAGGATAAATTGGTTCCCACTGTGGAAAATGTTAGCGCTAACTCTGCTAATCAAAAGTCAGGAGACAATTTTGTTTTGCTACAGAAGCTGGAGATTCTGAAAATGTGAAAACGACAGAACAAAATCAAGACCAAACTAAAATTTCTTCACAAAGGCTCAGAGAATGGAAGTTCTTAAAGAACTATCCACATGAATTCATCGTTAGAGATCCATCACAAGGAGTCATCACTAGATCCTCAAGTAGAAAAAGCGCTGAAGTTAACAACTTTGCTCTCTTATCTCAAATAGAACCACAAAATGTGAAAGAAGCACTTGAAAATCCATCGTGGGTTAAAACAATGGAAGAAGAGCTAGTCTAATTCCAAAAGAATAAGGTTTGGACTCTAGTTCCTTACTTAAATGGTAAGAAGGTAACTGGCACTAAATAGATTTTTAGAAATAAATTAGGTGAGGATGGTAGTATGGTACAAAATAAAACTAGATTAGTAGTCCAAGGGTATGATCAAGAAAAGGGCATTGACTTTGATGAATCATTTGCTTCGGTGGCTAGAATAGAAGTAATAAGATTATTGCTTGCCTATGCAGCCCATAAAAGATTTAAACTCTTTCAAATGGATGTTAAGTGTGCCTTTTTAAATGGCTTTATTGATAGAGAAGTATACGTAGCACACCCCCTGGCTTTGAATATAATGAGTTTCCAAACCATGTTTATAAACTTTCAAAAGTACTTTATGGTTTGAGACAAGCTCCAAGAGCTTGGTATGAAAGGCTAAGTTCTTTCTTGTTTCAAAATGGTTTTCAAAGGGGTACTACGGATACTACACTCTTCATTAAAGAATCTAATGATCATTTCATACTTGTCCAAGTATATGTGGATGGCATTGTATTTGGTTCGGCAAATGAAACCTTGTGTGAAGAATTTGAAAAACTAATGACTAGTGAGTTTGATGAGTATGATGGGAGAATTCACATTCTTCTTTGGACTCTAAATCAAACAAACTCCTAGTAGAATTTTTGTCCACCAAGGTAAATATGCAAATGAGTTAGTAAAAAAATTCGGTTTAGAAAACTCTAAACCAATGAGTACTCCAATGCATCCAAATACCAAATTTGACAAGGATGATAATAGGAAAGATGTTGATAAAACTCGGTATAGAAGAATGATCGGATCACTCATGTATCTAACTTCCTCTAGACCGAACATTGTTCATAGTGACGGTGTGTGTTCTAGATTTCAATCTCACCCTAAAGAATCACATTTTTCTACTGTAAAATGGATCATTAGATATATCAAAGGCACGTCTTATCTTGGTTTGTGGTATCTGAAAATTGATGAATTCTGTATAGTTGGGTATTGTGATGCAGATTTTACAGGTAATCGCATGGATAGAAGAAGAACTTTAGGGATTTGCTCCTTTCTTGTACAATCCTTGAACTTTTAGTCAAGCAAAAAGCAAGCTACTGTTGCTTTGTCAATAGTAGAGGCTGAATATATCTCAGCCTCCTCTTGTTATTCTCAGTTAATTTGGCTCAAAACTTAGCTTGCCGATTACAAATTACAAATCCATAGCATCCCTTTATTTTGTGACAACTTGAGTGCCATAAATATTTTAAAAAACCCTGTTCTATACTCAAGAACTAAGCACATTGAAGTCAGATTTCACTCAATAAGAGAACATGTGCAAAAGAAAACTATCGATATTCAATTTGTACAATCAGAGGATCAATTGGCTGACATCTTTACTAAACCTTTGTGTGAAGATAGGTTTTGTAAACTGAGAACTGCACTAGGAATGGTTGATGTTAAGTCTTTGAATTAATCATGATTAAAATGATTTCTAGTTGTTTTTGTCTCTTAGGTCGCAAGGAGACAAAATTGGGCAGATGATGACTTCCTCTGTGTTCCGTGAGGCTTAAACAAAGCACTGAACATGTCTATGGTTCTAAACTAGAAACAAATCCATGGTGGCCTAGTATGTTTCCTTAACACCACCGCTGGGCCTATGTGAAAAAGGTTTTATTTAATGAAATGGGCCTCTTATTAGTTGTGATCATAAGGTTAAAAAGGGGAGAGTTCTTGATTTTATTTAAACTTAAGTCAAATCTGTCAGTTACATTTCAAATCATCATGACTAGTCACTTCAAAACCGATTTCTTCACAATTTAAAATCCCTTGAATCCCGTTTTATTAGTTTAAATTTTCAAAGAAGTTTCTTTTGCATTTAAGACGGTTTTTCAATCAAGAAAACCTCTCTCCTTCTCACTACGCCACACCATCATATTCTCTCACCTCTTCACATTTTTTCTTCTTCATGATGAGAAAGAAAGTGGCTACTCATAGAGGCACAGTTTCTTATCACCCTCCTCGTAACCCTCTTCTATCGAAGCCTCAGTCCCACACTCACAGAACCTCCTAATCTTAACTCTCTTAATTTCAAATCTCACTTTGTAAAACATTCCCATTCTCACTATGATCCTCTTCATTTTTCATCATGCATGAACTTTGAGTTTCACAAAGTGGTCATCTCAAAACACCCTCTGTGTTCATCTTATGTCGCTGACTTGGATACCCTGGCTAACAAGGATATTGATTTCAAATATAATTTTCATCTATTAAAATAAAAAACATCTTCAAAATCTGAAAGCCTGTGTATCCTAACTTGGTTAGGGAATTTTATGCAAAGATGTTGTATCATGATGGAGACATTCTCTCATATGTTAAGGGCTGTCAAATCATTTTGAACAAAGAATCTCTCAGTGATGCTTTTGATTATGATGATATAGGGGTTAAAGCCTTTGTATATGGTAAATAGGACAATAATCCGGGCATATCACATAAGGACGCTCTGGCTAACATATGTGAAAAATTTTCTCTCATGGATGGAATGACACCCACTCACCAAGCTTTATGTTCTGTCCAAACCCAGCTTCACCGCATCGTAACCCATATTATCCTGCCTTAAATTGGATTATATCAAAGGATCACCATCTGTGGCACCTTGGTTCTTTATGCTATCCTCAATCTTGCTCCAATCTCATTTTCATATCTAATGATGCGCCACATGATTGACTGTGTCACAAGTGATAAAAATGTCTCACTCTCGTACGAAATATTTTTAACTTATGTCTTTGAGCATTTTTCTGTTGATCTAAGCAATGAGGCCGTCGAAAAAAAAATTTTATCACTTAAGGGTGGTGGTGCAGTAAAGCCAATCAAAGAAAAAATCTTTAAGGCCACTAAGGATCCGGTTATGGAAGAACCTGAAGACAAAAGCTTCCCTCCCCCATCAGTTGCTAGCACCTCTAGATCTCACAAATACTTTATCAATGGGATAGTTAAAGATGTACTTCAGGAGTTTGTTAATATGAACAAACAGATGGTCCACTCCAGCAAACAAACTCGTAGACTTACCCTCCAAAATGAAAAATCCTTGCTAAAGTCTCAAGACAGAGTTGAAGTACTTCTAAAATACCTTAACTCGTTGGATGAGGATCAAGTGTTGTCTGAGCAAGAGGAAGAAATTTTGGGCACTGAGGATGAGGATTCTGATGCTTAGTATTTATCTTCTACTACTGCTGCGAGTTTAATAGATTGTTGTTAATTCTGGTTCTTATTGACACTCTAATATTTTCCAGCTTTCTGAACACTATTTTAATACTATTTTTTGGATAACTGTAATAGCTTTAAACTATTTCTGTTGCTCATTTTGCTATATTACCATGCTTCTTGATCTAACTCTTGCAGGTTTTCCTCCTTGATAACAGAAGGGGGAGAAAAGAAAATGAAGGAAAATGAATTGAAATTGTTAGCTGCCTCGGCTACCTCATATTTGAACTTATGGAAACTTACTATTTTGAGTTATGATATTATACTAGCTCAAATTATGCATGTTTTAAGGCTGGTTAATGATAGCTTAGATAGAAGCCTTGAAAATCATTCAATGTTTAGCATATTTTCTGTGTATAGTTTGTTGGTACCATATTACAAAATGCTAACATTCAGGGGGAGCTTAAAGATCAAAGGAAAAGGGGAGCTCAATGTCAAAAGAAATATCAAAGGGAAGTTGATGAGTCCATATTTGATGGTAATTTTTTGCTTGAATTGGACGGATTTCATCATATAAAATCACGCTTAATCACCAGAATAGCATACTTTTGTGATTTCTCTCTAATTTGAACTTAAATGTGAAAACATGCGTTTTTGTGCTTAAATTGATCATTTTAATTTCACTTTTATTCCGTTCGATGCTATGATGTGTTTTGTGAGTGATTTCAGGTCCAACAGGCAAGAATGGCTAGGCAAAAAAGTGGAGAAAGCATGAAAGAAGGGAGAACACATGAAGAAAATAAAAGAGAAGCACACAGTCAAGTGTGCGTATGCACAACCTTCTATGCGTACGCACAAGTGAAAAAATCAGCAAGTGTGCGTACACACATATTTGTGCGTACGCACAAGTACCAGGGCGTAACTTCATGAATGAAGCACGTGGCTCGTAATTTTGGGGGCCTCTTGGCATAATTTTTGGTGTTTCTGAAGATTATTGGGTGCTATATCAAAGGGACTTCATTCCAAATCAAAAGGAGCTCACCATTAGAGAGATTACAACATAATTAGGAGTAGGAGTAGTGTAGTTTAGCAAATTCTCTCTTAGGGTTTCATTTAGGGTTCAATGTAGAATTTTATAATTTCATCTTTGATCTTGGATTTTGCTCATCTCTATTGTAAGTACTCTTTAATCTTTTCTTTAATTACACTTCTCTTGTTACATTTTCTTATGGTCCAAGTTATTTTGTTATTATATGCAGTTTTGATTTCTTGAATCTTTTGTTGGTGAATTTCATATTTTATGACTTATATATGCTTGATTGATTTTTTCTTGTTGATATTGTGAATAGTTTGGTTATAATTTTTTTCTTCTTTGCAATTTACCATGTTTTGTTTTTATTCCCACAAGGTGTTTGTGAAAATGCCAACTATAGCTCTTGAGTAGATTTTCACACCTTGGCTTGGGAAATAAGTTCCTAGAATACTAGAGTCATAATATCCGACATTTAGTGGTAATTCTTGGGTTGTTAGTTGATTCTTGTTTCCATTGACACTAGCTTTTTACTAAGTTATTTAGTAAGTTGGCTAGGACTTATGGATTAAGGGTCAATTATGCTTGCTTGACTTACTCCTCGATGTTAGGGGTTGACGAAGCTAGATTAACTCATCATAGTTGCCATAGTTGTGGTTATGACGATGATAGGATTCCTTAATTCTCATTCTCAAGTCAAGGATCTTTTATGCAATTATCGCATTTTCACTAGTTTTGACCTTACTTTCTTTTAAATTGCATTAATTTCTTTTTTTGATAATTTGTTAGTTCTTTTATTCCTTAGTTCTTTTACATTTTCTGTTCTATGCTTGAAAAACCCTCTTTATCAAGTTTTTGGCGCCGTTGCTAGGGATTATGCAATTTGTGTCATATTTTTTGTTGTTGTGAATATTTTAATAGTGTAAATAGCTTACTTTTTGGTTATTTGGTTGTTTTTGTTAATACTTAGGTGTTTGTTTTTCTTGTTTATTGATGTCTTTTGCTTTTATTTTCTACTTTCTCTTTGAGTTATCACCCTTGTTGCTTGGAGTTTGGGTGTGATTATATTGTAGGGTATGATGAATTTAAGTTTGGATTGCATCATGGAATGGGAGAATCAATTGAGGGAGGAACCGTATGCGTATGAGCAACACTCATGGCAACCACCTCCCCTATGTTACCATGAGCTAAAACCTCCCCAATGTGCATACCAAATCCAAAAATATGAACGGTACCCCTTACATGACCCTCAACCACCAAACCTTCAAGCACCACACCATCCACCTCTATGGAATTCGAATATTTATACACCTTGCTACCAACCATATGAACCATCACCTCCTTACACACCACACTCACCCACATAACACACCTTCTAATTATACAACCTTTCTTCCAACCATTGAACCAACCCTTGCTCCAATAACAACAAGATCTTCAAGATTTTCTCCAAGAGTAAGAAGAATTCTGAAAGAAGCAAGGGGAATTCATGGCTACTATAGCCGAAGCAGTGAACCGCTTAGCCCTACTATGCTCAAGTAATCAAGACATTCCTCTTGAAGAATGTGGAGGATCAACTAAGGAGTGTAGTGAAGAGGAGAATATGGAGCCTAAAATAGAAGAAGTAAAGTTAAGGCTTGAGTCACAAGAGGAGGAAGGTAAAACAATTGAACCGGAAGAGGTAAATGGAGAATTGAGGGAACTTGATCAAGAAGTGAATTCCATCATCAATGATTTTTTGTCCACCTTGGTCAATCCCCTCAATGATCTTGATGAACCTTTTCCTTTTGAGTATGAGAAAGATATGGAAGTAAACTTCACACAACCTCCTAAGTTTGGATTGAATGATAGTAGGGAAAACTTAAAGGAGGTTGGTAAGGAAGAGCTAGAAAAGGGTGGTGAGGAAGAGGTAGACACCCAAGATGTGAGAGCATTCATGTAAGAGTCCATTAGAATGACTCCAATCCAAGAGCTAATTGAGTGGGTAACAATATCATCAATGAACTTCATAGGCCCACATCAATTTGCTATCTTGGAAACGGATCACTAACTTATGATCCTTCTTGAAGTGTTCAACAATGAAGAAATGGGTGTTGGGTACCAAAGGAGTTCAAGGCTCACCAAGGAAGCCAAATCAAGAGATAGAATTCGAAAGTGGTGCAAGGTTCAATTAGGAGGATTCCAAGATTTATTTGGGTGCTTCAAAGGTGATTTGGGAGTTCGTTCATCCAAGTGCAAGAGCAAAGATCAACAAGAGGATGATTGGAAAACTAGACTATGGGATCCCGGAGGACAAATGAAGAGCAAGCATGGGTGGCAACTCAAGGATGAGTGGAAGCATAAGCCACCTTGACACAAGCTTCACTCAAAAAGTCTAACTTAAGGACTTTAAACCAAAGTGTTAGGTGGGAGACACCCCACTATGGTAACATCCTTCTAACTCCTCTTTTCTTTTAGATTTTATTTATTGAATTTTGTTTTTCTTAATTAGCTTAGTTTAATTGGATTCTAAGCTTAGTTTAGTTGCATTTTAGTTTTGATCAAGTGTTTTTGAGGAATAATATGTTTTGGGGTTTGAAAAACTATTTTGGATGTCATGTTTGGTGCCTTGGAGTTCTAAATTTTTTTGCAAAAACAAAGCATTGTGCGTACGCACACACCTGTTCGTACGCACACTTGCCACAGTTTTTGTTATCTGTGCGTACGCACCCAGCTGTGCGTATGCACACATGTTAATATCCCCTCTGCTGGGAGCGTTCACACCTGCTTGTGCACCCACAACCTATCCCTTTTTCCCTCAATGTGTACGCACACCCGTGTGTGCATACGCACACATGCCCCTCTGGCTTAAAAAAAAAGCTTTTGCTTTCTGTACGCGCACACCAACGTGTGCGTACGCACACTCGTTATCACCCTTCCTGTCGGGAGTGCTTGCACACCTTTGTGCGCACCCCTGCGTTTTCCGCTTTTGTGCGTACGCACAGTCCTTTGTGCATATGCACAGGCGTCGAATTGGGCACCAATTTGAAAGGAACCCTGTCGCGCCTTACCCAACCACCCTCAACCCTTTCTTCCTTCTTCATCCCTTTGCACCGACCCAAACCACCACCCCCAACCCACCCTTCCTTCCGGCGACCTTGCCGCTGGCGCCGCAGCTGCCGTGGCTCCCTGCCTCTTTTCTTCCTTCTTCTTTCTTCTCTCTTTCTTCTCTTCCCAGTGAGCCTGCCATGTTCTTCTTCCTCAGGCCACCGACGTCTTCTTTGGTGAAGCTCAGCCGCCATGAGCTCTGCAATGGCCACCTCTAGTGCCACTGTTACATTTTCTTCTCCTCTATTTTTCAACCCTTCAATTTTCAGGTTTCAATCTTCTTTGTTTTGTTTATTTTCTTACTTAATTTCTGTTTTTTTTATTTAATTTTGGTAGTCTAGATTAGGTTTTCCTTAGTTGTTTGTTGTTGAATTTCAAGTGTTCAATTTCTGATTTTTTTGTGTTGTTGATGCTTGAATTTTGGCTTGAAATTGTGAATTTGTGCACTACATATCATGTGTTTGATATAATGCCCGGATGAACTTTTAGTTTAATGCATGTGTTGTAGCTACCATATGTGTTAGACTATATCTTTGCTTGGCATTCTAATAAAGAATTGTGCACTTTTTGAATGATTATGATGTTATTTTGGAGTAAAATTTCAATAAGGTACTTGCCTATTGCTTTGAGTTGCTAGTACCAAATTGACATGGAAACTGACAATTAAGTTCTTATTTGGTGAAAGTTTTAACAAGTGCATATTAAATTTAGTGAATTGAATTAAATTGCTTGTTTATCATGGTTTTTAAATCAATATAATCACATAACAAGGTACTTGTTTCTTGTTAATGTTTTGCATTTGTTTGAGTTGATTTGACTTGATTCTTATCAAGCTTGTCACTTTTTGTAACAAGCACCTTTTTCATGTGATTATTTCATTATTCTTAAGGATGAATAAGTAGTATTCTTTTCATAATTGAATTGGTTATTGTTTGTTGTGCTATTTTTATATTAACTTTGCGCAATCACATGCACAATGTCAATATCCAATATTCTTAGAATTCAATTCACCTTAGTTGTATAGCCTAAGTTTGCTTGCGCTTTGATCTTTGTATATCCATTGCATCTTAGGATGTTTAATTGAGGAACTCATTCTTAATTGTTGATTGTGTGGTTGCCGTTTTAACCGGCCAATATGTGTGTTCTAACTGTGCGCACATTTAGAATACACACATTGTATTTTATCATGCCACACTACTATGAACTCTTCCTCAATTCATGTTTACTTGTTTTAAACTGCAGGCTGAGCCCCCGCATCCGCCAGCTGAAAGTGGAGGAATTTAGAGCTTCTATCTCCCCGGATTGTGTTCATTCACGGAGGATGGTGCACGAAATTGTGATCTCCAGGTTCGAATAATCCCTGGTAAAGGCTCCAAAAACTTGGTGCTCTGATCTCAATACATAATTGTCACAACTTCGATACAACTAACCAGCAAGTGCACTGGGTCGTCCAAGTAATACCTTACGTGAGTAAGGGTCGAATCCCACGGAGATTGTTGGTATGAAGCAAGCTATGGTCACCTTGTAAATCTCAGTCAGGCAGATATAGAATGATAATGGAGTTTTCGAATTTAAATAATAAAATAGGGATAGAGGTACTTATGTAAATCATTGGTAGGAATTTCAGATAAGCGAATGGAGATGCTTTTCGTTCCTCTGAACCTCTGCTTTCCTGCTATCTTCATCCAATCAGTCTCATTCCTTTCCATGGCTGGCTTTATGTGATACATCACCACTGTCAATGGCTACTTTCGGTCATCTCACGGGAAAATGATCCAATGCCCTGTCACGGCACGGCTAATCGTCTGGAGGCATCACCCTTGTCAATGGCTTCATCTTATCCTCTCAGTGAATAATATGCTCACGCACCCTGTCACGGCACGGCTATTCATCTGTCGGTTCTCGATCATGCTGGAATAGGATTTACTATCCTTTTGCGTCTGTCACTAACGCCCTGCAATCGCGAGTTCGGAGCTCGTCACAGTCATTCAATCATTGAATCCTACTCGGAATACCACAGACAAGGTTTAGACCTTCCGGATTCTCTTGAATGCCGCCATCATTCTAGCTTACGCCACGAAGATTCTGGTTAGGAAATCTAAGAGATATTCATTCTAGCTTATTTCATGTAGAACGGGAGTGTTTGTCAGGCACGCGTCCATAAGGGAGAAGGATGATGAGCGTCACACATAATCATCACCTTCATCACGTTCTTGGGTGCGAATGAATATCTTAGAAGAGAAATAAGAAGAATTGAATAGAAAACAGTAGTACTTTGCATTAATCTTTGAGGAACAGCAGAGCTCCACACCTTAATCTATGGAGTGTAGAAACTCTACCGTATGAAAATATATAAGTGAAGGTCCAGGCATGGCCGAGATGGCCAGCCCCCTAAAACGTGATCACAGGATCAAAATACAATCCAAGATGCCTAATACAATAGTAAGAGGTCCTATTTATAATAAACTAGCTACTAGGGTTTACATGAGTAAGTATTTGATGTATAAATCCACTTCCGGGACCCACTTGGTGTGTGTTTGGGCTGAGCTTAAGTGTTGCACGTGCAGAGGCCATTTGTGGAGTTGAACGCCAGTTTTTGTGCCAGTTTGGGCGTTCAACTCTGGTTTTGGATCCTTTTCTGGCGCTGGATGCCAGATTTGGGTAGAAATCTGGCGTTAAACGCCAGTTTACGTCGTCAATTCTTGGCCAAAGTATGGACTATTATATATTGCTGGAAAGCCCTGGATGGCTACTTTCCAACGCAATTGGAAGCGCGCCATTTCGAGTTCTGTAGCTCCATAAAATCCACTTTGAGTGCAGGGAGGTCAGAATCCAACAGCATCAGCAGTCCTTTTTCAACCTCTGAATCTGATTTCTACTCAAGTCCCTCAATTTCAGCCAGAAAATACCTGAAATCATAGAAAAACACACAAACTCATAGTAAAGTCCAGAAATGTGAATTTAACACAAAATCTATTAAAAACATCCCTAAAAGTAACTAGATCCTACTAAAAACATACTAAAAACAATGTCAAAAAGCGTATAAATTATCCGCTCATCACAACACCAAACTTAAATTGTTGCTTGTCCCCAAGCAACTGAAAATCAAAATAGGATAAAAAGAATAGAATATACTATAAATTCCAAACTATCAATGAAACAGAGCTTCAATCATATGAGCGGGACTTATAGCTTTTTGCCTCTTGAATAGTTTTGGCATCTCACTTTATCCATTGAGGTTCAGAATGATTGGCATCTATAGGAACTTCAGATTTCGAATAGTGTTATTGACTCTCTTAGTTCAGTATGATGATTCTTGAACACAGCTTCTTTATGAGTCTTGGCCGTGGCCCTAAGCATTTTGTTTTCCAGTATTACCACCGGATACATAAATGCCACAGACGCATAATTGGGTGAACCTTTTCAGATTGTGACTCAGCTTTGCTAAAGTCCCCAATTAGAGGTGTCCAGGGTTCTTAAGCACACTCTTTTTTTTTTGCTTTGGACCTTGACTTTAACCGCTCAGTCTCAAGTTTTCACTTGACACCTACACGCCACAAGCACATGGTTAGGGACAGCTTGGTTTAGCCGCTTAGACCAGGATTTTATTCCTTTAGGCCCTCCTATCCACTGATGCTCAAAGCCTTGGGATCCTTTTTAATTGCCCTTGCCTTTTGGTTTTAAGGGTTATTGGCTTTTTGCTCTTGCCTCTTGGTTTTAAGAGCTTTGGCTTTTTCTGCTTGCTTTCTCTTTTTCTTTCTATTTTTTTTCGCCTATTTTTTTTTTCTGCAAGCTTTGTTCTTTGCTGCTTTTTCTTGCTTCAAGAATCATTTTTATAATTTTTCAGATTATCAAATAACATGTCTCCTAGTCATCATTCTTTCAAGAGCCAACATATTTAACATTCTTAAACAACAACTTCAAAAGACATATGCACTGTTCAAGCATTCATTCAGAGAACAAGAAGCATTGTCACCACATCAATATAATTAAACTAAGTTCAAGGATAAATTCAAAACTCATGTACTTCTTGTTCTTTTGAATTAAAACATTTTTATTTAAGAGAGGTGATGGAGTCATAGGACATTCATAACTTTAAGACAAAGTTACTAACTACTAATGATCATGTAATGAAGACACAAACATAGATAAGCACATAATATAGAAAACGAAAAACAGAAGAAATAAGAACAAGGAATGAATCCACCTTAGTGATGGTGGCGTTTCCTTCTTGAGGAACCAATGATGTCCTTGAGCTCTTCTATGTCTCTTCCTTGTCTTTGTTGCTCCTCCTTCATTGCTTTTAGATCTTTTCTGATTTCATGAAGGATGATGGAGTGCTCTTGATGTTCCACCCTTAGTTGCTTCCAATAATTGTGTGGAAGAAAATGTATCCCCTGAGGTATCTCAGGGATTTCTTGGTTTGCAGTCAAATGTTCTACCACTGAGCTATAGACCCTTGATGGAAGCTTTTGTCTTCCCTTTCCTCTTTCTAGAGGTTTCTCTGGCCTTAGGTGCCATCAATGGTTATGGAAAAAACAAAAAAAAAAACTATGCTTTTACCACACCAAACTTAGAATGTTGCTCGCCCTCGAGCAAAAGAAGAAAGGATAGAAGAATAAGAAGAAGATATGGAGGAGATGGATGGGAGTGTGTATTCGGCCATATGGGTGGGATTGGGTGGGAGAGAGATGTTGAATTTTTGAAGGTAGTGGGTGTATGGATGTGAATGGTAAATGGAAAAAAAGAAGGGATGATCATGAATGGAAAGAGAGATGATGAGGTAGGTGGGGATCCTGTGGGGTCCACAGATCCTGAGATGATCCTGTGGGGTCTACAGATCCTGAGGTGTCAAGGCATTTACATCCCTGCACCAATTTAGGCATGTAAAATGCCCTTGCACACAACTCTGGGCGTTCAGCGCCAGGTTGGTGCCCATTTTGGGCGTTCAACGCCCCTTTGCTGCCATTTCTGGCGTTGAACGCTAGAACCATGCTTGTTCTGGGTGTTCAGCGCCAGGATGCTCCCATTCTAGGCGTTCAGCGCCAGAACTATGCTCTGTTCTGGCGTTTGAACGCCAGACAGATGCTCCTCCAGGGTGTGATTTTTCTTCTGCTGTTTTTGATTCCGTTTTCAATTTTTATATTTATTTTGTGACTCCTCATGATCATGAACCTATAAAGACACATAACTAAGAAAAATATAGTTAGATAAATAAATATTGGGTTGCCTCCCAACAAGCGCTTCTTTAATGTCAATAGCTTGACAGTGGGCTCTCATGGAGCCTCACAGATGTGCAGAGCTTTGTCGAGACTCTCCAACACCAAACTTAGAGTTTGGATATGGGAGTTCAACACCAAACTTAGAGTTTGGTTGTGGCCTCCCAACACCAAACTTAGAGTTTGACTGTGGGGGCTCTGGTTGACTCTACTTGGAGAGAAGCTTTTTCTGCTTCCTCTCCATGGTTGCAGAGGGAGATCCTTGAGTTTTAAACACAAGGGAGTTCTCATTCCATTGAAGGAATATTTCACCTCTGTCAACATCAATCACAGCTCTTGCTGTGGCCAGAAAAGGTCTTCCTAGGATGATGGATTCATCCTCTTCCTTTCCAGTATCCAGGACTATGAAATCAGCAGGGATGTAAAGGCCTTCAACTTTTACTAACACGTCCTCTACTTGTCCATAAGCCTGTTTTCTTGAGCTGTCTGCCATCTCTAATGAGATTTTAGCAGCTTGCACCCCATAGATTCCCAGTTTCTCTATTACAGAGAGGGGCATGAGATTTATTCCTGAACCAAGGTCACACAGAGCCTTAAAGATCATGGTGCCTATGGTACAGGGTATTATGAACTTTCCAGGATCCTGTCTCTTCTGAGGCAATGTCAGTTGATCCAGATCACTTAGTTCATTGATGAACAAGGGAGGTTCAACTTCCCAAGTATCAATGCCAAATAATTTGGCATTTAGCTTCATGATTGCACCAAGAAACTTGGCAGTTTGCTCTTCAGTAACATCCTCATTCTCTTCAGAAGAGGAATACTCATCAGAGCTCATGAAGGGCATAAGGAGGTTCAATGGGATCTCTATGGTCTCTAGATGGGCCCCAGAGTCCTTTGGTTCCTCAGAGGGAAGCTCCTTATTGACCACTGGACGTCCCAGGAGGTCTTCCTCATTGGGATTCATGTCCTCTCCTCTCCTCACAGGTTCGGCCATGGCGCTTATGTCAATGGCCTTGCACTCTCCTTTTGGATTCTCTTCTGTATTGCTTGGGAGAGTACTAGGAGGGATTTCAGTGATCCTTTTACTCAGCTTATCCCATGAGTTCAGGCTATCCTTAGGTTGAGAATCCAACCAGAGTCTAGCTCTGTCTCTTACAGAAAAAGGGAAAAGCATGAGCCTATAGACTTTAGGATCTACTCCATTAGTCTTTACAGTATCACATATCTGCAAGAATTCAGTTAAGAACTGAAAAGGGTCTTCAGATGGAAGTCCATGAAACTTGCAGTTCTGCTGCATCAGAGAAACTAATTGAGGTTTCAGCTCAAAGTTGTTTGCTCCAATGGCAGGAATGGAGATGCTTCTTCCATGTAAATTGGAATTAGGTGCAGTGAAGTCACCAAGCATTCTCCTTGCATTATTATTATTTTCGGCTGCCATCTCCTCTTTTTGTTCGAAAATTTCTGAAAGGTTATCTCTGGATTGTTGTAATTTAGCTTCTCTTAGTTTCCTTTTCAGAGTCCTTTCAGGTTCTGGATCTGCTTCAACAAGAATGTTCTTGTCCTTGCTCCTGCTCATATGACAAAGAAGAGGGCACAGAAAAATAATAATAATAGGGATCCTCTTTACCACATTATAGAGGTCCTTGTGTTAGTAGAAGAAAAGAAGAAGAAAATCTGAACTTAGAGAGAGAGAGGGTTTGGATTTTTTTGTGAGTTGAAGGAAAGATGTTAGTATATCAATAAACAAATAGAAGAAGATGAGAGGGGGAAGTGGATTTTCGAAAACAATTTTTGAAAAAGAGTTAGTGATTTTCGAAAATGGTTTTTGAAAAATGTTAGTATTTTTCGAAAATTTTTAAAATCAAAAATAAAAATAAAAATAATTAGTTAATTAAAAAGAAATTTTTGAAAAAGATGGAAGATATTTTCGAAAATTAGAGAGAGAGAGTTAGTTAGGTAGTTTTGAAAAAGATAAGAAACAAACAAAAAGTTAGTTAGTTAGTTAAAACAAATTTTGAAAAGATAAGAAGTTAGGAAGTTAGAAAAGATATTTTGAAAATCAAATTTTTTGAAAAAGATAAGATAAGAAGATATTTTTGAAAAGATATGATTGAAATTAGTTTTGAAAAAAGATTTGATTTTTAAAATCACAATTAATGACTTGATTCACAAGAAATCACAAGATATGATTCTAGAACTCAAAGTTTGAATCTTTCTTAACAAGCAAGTAACAAACTTGAAATTTTTGAATCAAAACATTAATTGTTTATGTTATTTTCGAAAATTTGATGTAAAAATAAGAAAAAGATTTTTGAAAAAGATTTTTGAAATTTTCGAAAATAACTAAGAAAAATGAAAAAGATTTGATTTTTGAAAAAGATTTTGAAAAAGATAAGATTTTCAAATTGAAAATTTGAATTGACTCATGAAAACAACTTGATTTTAAAAATTTTTGAAAAAGTCAATCCAAATTTTCGAATTTGATGAGAGAAAAAAGGGAAAGATATTTTTTTTTTATTTTTGAATTTTTATGATGAGAGAGAAAAACAAGAAAAATGATGCAATGCATGAAATTTTTAGATCAAAACAATGAATGCATGCAAGAATGCTATGAATGTCAAGATGAACACCAATAACACTATGAATGTCATGATGAACATCAAGAACATATTTTTGAAAAATTTTTAATGCAAAGAAAACATGCAAGACACCAAACTTAGAATTCTTTAATGCTTAGACACTAAGAATTCAAGAATGCATATGATAAACATGAAAAGAAACAAAACAAAAAATCATCAAGATCAAACAAGAAGACTTACCAAGAACAACTTGAAGATCATGAAGAACACAATGAATGCATGAAATTTTTGAAAAATGCAAGATGCATATGCAAGTGACACCAAACTTATGATATGACTCAAGACTCAAACAAGAAACAGAAAAATATTTTTGATTTTTATGATTTTCTAAATTTTTTTTTGAATTTTTTTTTATTTTTCGAAAAATTCTTTTGAAAAAGAAAAAAAAAGGATTCCAAAATTTTTAATATGAATTCCAGGAATCTTATGCTCTAAAGCTCCAATCAAAGGGTCAGGCATGGCTTAATAGCCAGCCAAGCTTTAGTATGTAACTCAGACATGACACGCCTGACATTCCTTACATTCAACAGCCAATTGGCTAAGAAAGATAAAGAAGCTCTTCTCTTGAGTATAAGAATTGAGACATGGCTTTATAGCCAGCCAGGCTTCAATATGCTTCATGAAACACTAGAATTTATTCTTAAAAATTCTGAAGCCATAGAATAATTTATTTTTGAAAACATTTTTAAATAAAAAAAAATATTTTTTTTCGAAAACAAAGGAGAAAATTTTGAAAGATTTTTGAAAAATTTTTGAAAACAAAACAAAAAGAAAATTACCTAATCTGAGCAACAAGATGAACCGTCAGTTGTCCAAACTCGAACAATCCCCGGCAACGGCGCCAAAAACTTGGTGCACGAAATTGTGATCTCCAGGTTCGAATAATCCCTGGTAAAGGCTCCAAAAACTTGGTGCTCTGATCTCAATACATAATTGTCACAACTTCGATACAACTAACCAGCAAGTGCACTGGGTCGTCCAAGTAATACCTTACGTGAGTAAGGGTCGAATCCCACGGAGATTGTTGGTATGAAGCAAGCTATGGTCACCTTGTAAATCTCAGTCAGGCAGATATAGAATGATAATGGAGTTTTCGAATTTAAATAATAAAATAGGGATAGAGGTACTTATGTAAATCATTGGTAGGAATTTCAGATAAGCGAATGGAGATGCTTTTCGTTCCTCTGAACCTCTGCTTTCCTGCTATCTTCATCCAATCAGTCTCATTCCTTTCCATGGCTGGCTTTATGTGATACATCACCACTGTCAATGGCTACTTTCGGTCATCTCACGGGAAAATGATCCAATGCCCTGTCACGGCACGGCTAATCGTCTGGAGGCATCACCCTTGTCAATGGCTTCATCTTATCCTCTCAATGAATAATATGCTCACGCACCCTGTCACGGCACGGCTATTCATCTATCGGTTCTCGATCATGCTGGAATAGGATTTACTATCCTTTTGCGTCTGTCACTAACGCCCTGCAATCGCGAGTTCGGAGCTCGTCACAGTCATTCAATCATTGAATCCTACTCGGAATACCACAGACAAGGTTTAGACCTTCTGGATTCTCTTGAATGCCGCCATCATTCTAGCTTACGCCACGAAGATTCTGGTTAGGAAATCTAAGAGATATTCATTCTAGCTTATTTCATGTAGAACGGGAGTGTTTGTCAGGCACGCGTCCATAAGGGAGAAGGATGATGAGCGTCACACATAATCATCACCTTCATCACGTTCTTGGGTGCGAATAAATATCTTAGAAGAGAAATAAGAAGAATTGAATAGAAAACAGTAGTACTTTGCATTAATCTTTGAGGAACAGCAGAGCTCCACACCTTAATCTATGGAGTGTAGAAACTCTACCGTATGAAAATACATAAGTGAAGGTCCAGGCATGGCCGAGATGGCCAGCCCCCTAAAACGTGATCACAGGATCAAAATACAATCCAGGATGCCTAATACAATAGTAAGAGGTCCTATTTATAATAAACTAGCTACTAGGGTTTACATGAGTAAGTATTTGATGTATAAATCCACTTCCAGGGCCCACTTGGTGTGTGTTTGGGCTGAGCTTAAGTGTTGCACGTGCAGAGGCCATTTGTGGAGTTGAACGCCAGTTTTTGTGCCAGTTTGGGCGTTCAACTCTGGTTTTGGATCCTTTTCTGGCGCTGGATGCCAGATTTGGGTAGAAAGCTGGCGTTGAACGCCAGTTTACGTCGTCAATTCTTGGCCAAAGTATAGACTATTGTATATTGCTGGAAAGCCCTGGATGTCTACTTTCCAACGCAATTGGAAGTGCGCCATTTCGAGTTCTGTAGCTCCAGAAAATCCACTTCGAGTGCAGGGAGGTCAGAATCCAACAGCATCAGCAGTCCTTTTTCAACCTCTGAATCTGATTTCTGCTCAAGTCCCTCAATTTCAGCCAGAAAATACCTGAAATCACAGAAAAACACACAAACTCATAGTAAAGTCCAGAAATGTGAATTTAACACAAAATCTATTAAAAACATCCCTAAAAGTAACTAGATCCTATTAAAAACATACTAAAAACAATGTCAAAAAGCGTATAAATTATCCGCTCATCAGAGGACCGTGCAACGATAAGTGTGGGGGAGGATTCGCAACTTTTAGGGGCGTAAATTTTCTTTTCCGAACACTTTGCATTTTATTTTTGTTTTCTTTTATTATGTTTTTTGTAGATATTTGGAGTATTTTTTACTATTGCATTGCATTTTCTTCTAGTACATATATCTTAGCTTGTCCATAGTTTATTTCTAGCTATTGCATTTTTGCTTTTGCATGGTATATAGTTTATAGATAGAAGTTGTGATTGGATGTTGTGAATAGTATAGTGCCTAGTTCAATTTTGTCCTAATTGTTCATGATGATTTTTGGATAGTGAAAATTAGGAAAAGAACTACGAATTTTTGAAATTGCATCCATCACATCATACATACATATATAGAAAATAATTTTGGTAAAAAACAACAAAATTTTTCAAGAATTCTCTTTTAGGGCGTTTCATTGAATTGATTCAGAAAATTATTTTTGAACCTGCTTTGAATGATTTTTGTGGAACATAGTTTTAGAGTTAAGAACACATGACCTGTGAGTTTTTTAGCTTAATTGTATGGTTACATCATTTGACCATAATTTTGATTCTTGTGTGTTGTTTTCTTCTCTATGATTGCAATCTTTACTGTGTTTAATTCTATATGTCCATTATTTAGTGTATATATATGCATTTATGTGATTGAGCCATCATTTCATTATAGCTCACTTAAACCCAAATAGCCTACCATTTTATTTGTCTTTGTTTTCCACTTTGAGCCTTTTTAATTCCCTTTTATTCTTTATATTGCCACATCACTAACCTTAAGCAGAAAACAATTAATCTTCCTAATTGAATCTTTGATTAGTTTAGGATAGTGAGTGTGTGTGTCATTTAAGTGTGGGAAAATTTGGGAACTTTGGTTGATGAAAATGTGGTTTATGTCTCTTTTGAAAATCTTGAAAATTTGGGGTACATACTCATGTATGAATTAGGTAAACCATATGCATTCTCCTTTGGTTTATACTATGTTATTGTTGATGAAAAAAAATAGAATTGAAAAAAAAAGGGGGGACAAAATTCCCTAAAGAAGAGTAATAATAACAATGCATATGTGTTGTGATTGAAAAGAATTCATGAGTATGTGAAAAAGTGAGATTATGGGTAGCTAGGTATTGTGTTGGAATTACATAGGTTGTTATGTGTTAGGTGAGAGCTTAAGTTGATTAAAGATTCAAATTCTAGCTCACTTAGCCATATATACCCTTACCTTGACCCTAACCCCATTATAACCATATGAAAAGTCCTCATGATAAACGTATTTATGCATTGAATATTTATTGATTGGTTAGATAAAGAACAAACTTTAGAAAGCATGATTAGAGAAGAATTGAGCGAATTGACCGTAAACACCTGAGCGATTAGAGTGTATACACATCCGGTGAGGGGTTCAATTGCTCAATTCTAAGTCTCCACATCTCTTATTGTGTATTTTCTTGCAAGTTGCTTCATTTTGAAAATTGAATCAATTCTTTGGATTCTGATCATGTTGAAATATTTCTTTATGATGAGCGGATAATTTATACGCTTTTTGGCATTGTTTTTAGTATGTTTTTAGTATGATTTAATTAATTTTCATTATATTTTTATTAGTTTTTAATTAAAAATCATATTTCTGGACTTTACTATGAGTTTGTGTGTTTTTCTGTGATTTCAGGTAATTTCTGGCTGAAATTGAGGGACTTGAGCAAAAATCTGATTCAGGCTGAAAAAGGACTGCTGATGCTGTTGGATTCTGACCTCTCTGCACTCAAAGTAGAATTTCTCGAGCTACAGAACTCCAAATGGTGCGATCTCAATTGCTTTGGAAAGTAGACATCCAGGGATTTCCAGCAATATATAATAGTCCATAATTTGAATAAGAATAGATGACGTAAACTGGCGTTCAACACCAGTTTCATGCTGCATTATGGAGTCAAACGCCAGAAACAGGTTGCAAAGTGGAGTTCAACGCCAGAAACAGGCTACAAACTAGCGTTCAACTCCAAGAGAAACCTCTACATGTGTAAAGCTCAATGCTCAGTCCAAGCACACACCAAGTTGGCTCCAGAAGTGGATTTCTGCATCATTTACTCAATTCTGCAAACCCTAGTAACTAGTTTAGTATAAATAGGACTTTTTACTATTATGTTTACATCCTTAGTTACATCTTTAGTTTCATCTTTAGACGTTTGTGAGGTGATGCGCATAAACTTGTTATGCTACGATTTAGGAAATTGCACGATCGGCAAAATTCCTTCCGGCAAGTGCACCGGTTATCGTCAAGTAAAAACTCACAATAGAGTGAGGTCGAATCCCACAAGGATTGGTTGAATGAGCAATTCGGATTAGAAGTATGTTCTAGTTGAGCGGAATCAAAATTTAGATGAGAATTGCGGAATGTAAAATTGCATGAATTAAAGAGCGAGAAGCTAAATTGCTGAAATTAAAAGGGATGGGGTGATTGCATGAATTTAATTGCAGAATGTAAAGAGAAAGTGGTAGATCAGAAATGGGGAATTCATTGGGTGTTAGGAGATATTGATATCTCCGAATCAAAACATTTTTATTTCTTCCTCAACCAATGCATTCATTGAATTTTGCTTGGCAATCTTATATGATTGGATCCCAATCCCTTGGCTCACCAATTCTCTCTAAAAATGAACAAATTCCCAATCCCTTGGTTTAAATGTTCATAAGAAGAGATGATGCTCGATCACTGATTATACCACACAGTTTCATGAACCACAATTTGGTAGGATTACATGTCACAATATCCATCCAAACCCCAATCCAATTCACTGTGAGAAAGCTTCTCTAGCATGAATCCTCCATTCCTTTCCCAAGGTTCCGAAGGATTCCAATTATGGGTAGTTTCTTTCCCAAGACAACTACCCAATGGAATTAGATCGAGAAGCTTTCTAATCAAAATTCAAGAGAAAAGATTGAAGAAGAAGATAAAACTATTATTGATTCATTGAATTACAATAGAGCTCCCTAACCCAATGAAAGGGGTTTAGTGAGTCATAGCTCTGAATTCAATTACAAAACTAAAAGAAAATGATTTCCAGTTCTCTCCCCCTCAGGGGCTGGATTCCCCTTCAATCCCCCCTCATCAAATGCAGAAACTAAGGCCTTTAAATAGGCTCCCTAAATTACAAAATGAAAATAAAATTCAAAGGAAATTACAATCAAATGAAAATAAACTATTCTAGATGATTCTTGTGGCCTTGATTTGGTGTTGTTGATGGGCCTTGCTTGCTTGAAGGGCTGAGTGACATAATTGATCCAAAAAGGATAATGATCCATTAAACTACACTCAAATGTTGCACCCCCTTTCTTGAGTCGTCACTTTGTTCTCTTGTCAACCTTGCCAATTTGATGCCAAATATAGACTATTATACCTCGTTGGAAAGCTATGGATGTCAGCTTTCTAACGCAACTGGAAGCACCTCAATTGGATCTCTACAACTCGAGTTATACTCCATGGAAGGTGAAGAGGTCAGCTGGCCTGATTGCATGTTGGTACTATGCTCTTCTATGCACATTACGGGGCTGTTTTCTCCCTCAATTTTTAGTATCCACCATGCATGCCATATATGCTTGGAAAGCTCTAGATGTCTTCTTTCCAATGCATTTTGAATCACCTCATTTGGAGTTTTGTAGCTCAAGTTATTTATGTTTGAAGAAGGCATGGTCAAGCTGTTCCATATAACACGTTTAAGCTTCAGTTTAAGGTTAAACTGAAGCTTAAACGTGGAAATAGAAAAGGTAGCCCTGGAGGTCGAACACGTTTAAGCTCCAGTTTGAGATCAAACTGGAGCTTAAACGTGGAAATGGAGAGAGCAACCCTGGAGGAGAAAACTTGGTCGAACACGTTTAAGCTCCAGTTTGAGGTCAAACTGGAGCTTAAACGTGGAAATGGCTCCCTGGTGCTTTTCCTATTCTGGCGTTTAACCTCCAGTTTGAGGTCAAACTGGAGGTTAAACGTGGAACTCCTTCCTGAGAGGCATTATCATTCTGGCGTTTAACCTCCAGTTTGAGGTCAAACTGGAGGTTAAACGTGGAATGCTTCTTTGGTGATACTTTTCATTCTGGCGTTTAACCTTCAGTTTAAGGTTAAACTGGAGGTTAAACTTCAATTCCAGCATTCCTTAGCCTTCATGATTCTGGCGTTTAAGCTCCAGTTTAGGCTTAAACTGGAACTTAAACTCCACATGTGATATTCAAGCTTCCTTTATTGATTTTGCTGCTTCCTTGCTTAGCCTCTTCTTCCCTGAAATCATCCAAACAAATACATCAAAGTCTTGCAAAATTTCATGAGAAATCTTCCATTCATAGCATTCAAGTAATATAACTAAAACTCATGGAATTTGCATCAAAATCATATTGTTTGGATGGTTCATTGCTTTGTTCTTCATTTAACCATTTTTGGTTACTTTAAGCTCAAGAAAATGTATAAAACCACTAAAACTAACAGAAAAATGCTAGTGAAACTAGCCTATGATGCCTTGGCATCACAACACCAAACTTAATACTTGCTTGTCCCTAAGCAAGTCCTGAGTTATTTGAGAAGAAAGTATGAAACAGAAAGCAATTACATTGGCTATATTAGCAAGCATTTGAAGTTCATCAGAAGGGTTTTATGCAGAAAGTTGCAGCATCACTTTTTCATACTTATCAGGTAGGATTATCACTTTTTCATTGCATCCATCAAACATTGCTATGGCCTCTTGTTATTCTTATGTCTTTGGCACTTTTCTCTTCTTTGTTTTCTTTTCTTTTTCTTAGAGCTCCTTTGCTCCTTGTTTGCTTAGTGTCATGTGTTGCACAAGCCTTTGGCATTTTCTTTTTCTTATCAGTGCACTACACATATCCACTTTAGGCATTTTAGTTCACATTTCTTCTTGAGACATTGGTGCCCAGCACCTCTTTGTGTGACTAAATGTTTTGTATTTAGGTTGCTCTTGATAATGGACTTTTGGTTGATAATCCCGGGTTAGTTAACCCAAGTTACCAAGTGTTGAAACACTCCTCAGAACCTATTCATCCAAGCATATCCTTAATACATAAACACCACAGGCATTTGTCTCAGAAGTTCAAACCATTGGTACCTAGCTTATTTTCTCAATTTTTTTGCTTTTTGGTTGCCCTTTGGCTTTTTCTTCTTCTTTTTCTTTCTTTTTCATGGCCAAAGACATTTATTCATCAAGATCCATAGACAATTTTCAATTTCTACATAAAAAAAATGATAATTCTACACTCTAATTCCAGTGATCTGACTAAACAATCAAGCATGCATACCACCACTTAATTCTACTTGATTTGTCACTAATTTAGCCAAGTTACTTTTGTTCAAACATTTCTTTTATTTTATGGAAACAGAACAAGCATGGCAAGCATACATTTAAGAAGATGAAGTTTATCCAGACACTTAGACTATCACTTATTTGGAAATTAAACAGACAAACAAAAACTGCAATGACTCAAACTTAAAGCAGGGGTGCATGCAAACTTCCAATATCAGCAATTCAAAGTACAAGCAATTAAGTGACAATACAACCTTTTAGCATCTTCTTTGTTGTTCATCATCCTTCCTAGCCTTGGTGTTCTCTTTGATGATGATGTATATTCCTTCCATGAGATTGATTGTCTTCCTGCAAAGCTATTAGAAGTTGCTTGTTCCCCAAGCACTTTGAGAATTGGTTAGCATGCATGTATGTTTGTGGGCCTCTGAACTTAGATTGGTGTGTGAACACCAAACTTAGTTCCTTGCCATATGCAGCAATTTGGATCATATGCAGAAAACCTCATGTGCTTTTATTAAGAAAATAACTATGAACTAGAAAAAGAAACTATGAACTAGAAATTAAACTATTGGTTAAGTAGTTTCCCTGATTGGTTGGAGCTAGTGACTAGTCATGCTGAGGTAGAAATGTGCTTTTAATGAAGTTTTTGGTGGAACACCAAACTTAGAATCTCACATTCACCCTTGAATTGTTTTGGTGTGCAACACCAAACTTAGCTCCTTGCAATACAGATAAATCTACTTAACTCTTTTATTGAAATAACTAGAAAAGAAAAACTACCTTTGGTTGGGTTGCCTCCCAACAAGCGCTTCTTTAACGTCATTAGCTTGACATGCTGTTCCTGACTTTCTTCCTCTTCTTCCAGTTTGTTAAGAGGAATGACTTCAAGTGGATAAAGGAGCTAGTTAGTGCCCCTTGTTGTGAATGCTTCTTTCCAGCAAGCTTTCCCTTGTGATTAGCTTGAGTGAACTTGCTTGTTGGCTCAGGAGTTGGATTGTTCTTCGACCTTCTCTTCTTCATGGATATGATCCTTTGTGTCTCGGTCACAATCCTCATTTTGGTGCTTGTTTCTACTGCCTTCATATCCTTGATCTCAGAACTTGGTTGTTGTTGGACAGTTGGAGTATCCTGTTCATCAAAAGCTTCCTGAATTTGTGGTTCAATGAACCCTTCCTCTTTGCAACTCTCTGTGTCATTGGAGTGTGATCTCCCTTGATTGACTTTCTCCCTTTCTTGTTCTTCTGATTCCTCCCTTGGGTTTGCCATGGTATCACTAGAAGAATTGTGGGTAGGGATTTGCTTTGATAGATATTCAATTTGTGCTTCTAGCTTTTGAATGGCAGCACCTTGATTTTGTAAGTTGGATATCACTTCTTCCTTAAAGCCTTTCAAATCGGCCACATCTCTGCCCATAGTTGCAATCATTCCTTCTATCCTGTTTAATTGATCTTGAAATTGTTGGTTCGGATTGGGTTGATGAGGTTGATTATCTTGGCTGTGATATGGTGGCTGGGAGTATGTGTTTTGTGTGGGCTGATAGAGTCTTTGGTTGGAGTGTTGGTAGTGGTATGACTCTTGTGTGTAGTGGAATGAGTCTTGTGGATAGTGAAATGAATTGTATGAATTTGAGAAGGAATTTTGTGCTGAGAAATGCTCAAGTGATGAAGAATTTGGATATGTAAAACTAGGAGGTGAGGTTGGATAATTCAGAGGTGATGGCTCTTGATGAATGGGGTGTGAATAAGTGAAATCTCTTTGGTTTTGATCTTCCCAGCCACAACTTAAGTAGTGATCAAATTCACCAAAACATGGACCATTTTGTGGCTCTGGGAAGTACCCCGTTTCCTGTTCCTGATACTCCCACCCACCATGAGCATAATAACATGAATCATTCTGTGGTGGTGGAGAGTTTCTCATGAATTTTGATTGACCAAAAGATGATGGATACTCCTTTCTTTTTTGCAATGTGCTCAGTCTCAAACAATACTCATCCAAAGATAGTGGAAATTCCATAGTGAGGCAATATCACAAACAGCTAGTGGTTAGTATGCTAACAAGTGAATAAGCAAAGAAAACAAATTAAAATTTGCAGAAATTAGCAGTAATAAACTGAAACAAAAACTATTAACAAAAGAAAAGAAAAATTGCTCAATCTAGTTAACTTCCAATTGGAGAATTGTCAATCGAAAACCAATCCCCGGCAACGGCGCCATAAACTTCATGCGCATAAACTTGTTATGCTACGATTTAGGAAATTGCACGATCGGCAAAATTCCTTCCGGCAAGTGCACCGGTTATCGTCAAGTAAAAACTCACAATAGAGTGAGGTCGAATCCCACAAGGATTGGTTGAATGAGCAATTCGGATTAGAAGTATGTTCTAGTTGAGCGGAATCAAAATTTAGATGAGAATTGCGGAATGTAAAATTGCATGAATTAAAGAGCGAGAAGCTAAATTGCTGAAATTAAAAGGGATGGGGTGATTGCATGAATTTAATTGCAGAATGTAAAGAGAAAGTGGTAGATCAGAAATGGGGAATTCATTGGGTGTTAGGAGATATTGATATCTCCGAATCAAAACATTTTTATTTCTTCCTCAACCAATGCATTCATTGAATTTTGCTTGGCAATCTTATATGATTGGATCCCAATCCCTTGGCTCACCAATTCTCTCTAAAAATGAACAAATTCCCAATCCCTTGGTTTAAATGTTCATAAGAAGAGATGATGCTCGATCACTGATTATACCACACAGTTTCATGAACCACAATTTGGTAGGATTACATGTCACAATATCCATCCAAACCCCAATCCAATTCACTGTGAGAAAGCTTCTCTAGCATGAATCCTCCATTCCTTTCCCAAGGTTCCGAAGGATTCCAATTATGGGTAGTTTCTTTCCCAAGACAACTATCCAATGGAATTAGATCGAGAAGCTTTCTAATCAAAATTCAAGAGAAAAGATTGAAGAAGAAGATAAAACTATTATTGATTCATTGAATTACAATAGAGCTCCCTAACCCAATGAAAGGGGTTTAGTGAGTCATAGCTCTGAATTCAATTACAAAACTAAAAGAAAATGAATTCCAGTTCTCTCCCCCTCAGGGGCTGGATTCCCCTTCAATCCCCCCTCATCAAATGCAGAAACTAAGGCCTTTAAATAGGCTCCCTAAATTACAAAATGAAAATGAAATTCAAAGGAAATTACAATCAAATGAAAATAAACTATTCTAGATGATTCTTGTGGCCTTGATTTGGTGTTGTTGATGGGCCTTGCTTGCTTGAAGGGCTGAGTGACATAATTGATCCAAAAAGGATAATGATCCATTAAACTACACTCAAATGTTGCACCCCCTTTCTTGAGTCGTCACTTTGTTCTCTTGTCAACCTTGCCAATTTGATGCCAAATATAGACTATTATACCTCGTTGGAAAGCTATGGATGTCAGCTTTCTAACGCAACTGGAAGCACCTCAATTGGATCTCTACAACTCGAGTTATACTCCATGGAAGGTGAAGAGGTCAGCTGGCCTGATTGCATGTTGGTACTATGCTCTTCTATGCACATTACGGGGCTGTTTTCTCCCTCAATTTTTAGTATCCACCATGCATGCCATATATGCTTGGAAAGCTCTAGATGTCTTCTTTCCAATGCATTTTGAATCACCTCATTTGGAGTTTTGTAGCTCAAGTTATTTATGTTTGAAGAAGGCATGGTCAAGCTGTTCCATATAACACGTTTAAGCTTCAGTTTAAGGTTAAACTGAAGCTTAAACGTGGAAATGGAAAAGGTAGCCCTGGAGGTCGAACACGTTTAAGCTCCAGTTTGAGGTCAAACTGGAGCTTAAACGTGGAAATGGAGAGAGCAACCCTGGAGGAGAAAACTTGGTCGAACACGTTTAAGCTCCAGTTTGAGGTCAAACTGGAGCTTAAACGTGGAAATGGCTCCCTGGTGCTTTTCCTATTCTGGCGTTTAACCTCCAGTTTGAGGTCAAACTGGAGGTTAAACGTGGAACTCCTTCCTGAGAGGCATTATCATTCTGGCGTTTAACCTCCAGTTTGAGGTCAAACTGGAGGTTAAACGTGGAATGCTTCTTTGGTGATACTTTTCATTCTGGCGTTTAACCTTCAGTTTAAGGTTAAACTGGAGGTTAAACTTCAATTCCAGCATTCCTTAGCCTTCATGATTCTGGCGTTTAAGCTCCAGTTTAGGCTTAAACTGGAACTTAAACTCCACATGTGATATTCAAGCTTCCTTTATTGATTTTGCTGCTTCCTTGCTTAGCCTCTTCTTCCCTGAAATCATCCAAACAAATACATCAAAGTCTTGCAAAATTTCATGAGAAATCTTCCATTCATAGCATTCAAGTAATATAACTAAAACTCATGGAATTTGCATCAAAATCATATTGTTTGGATGGTTCATTGCTTTGTTCTTCATTTAACCATTTTTGGTTACTTTAAGCTCAAGAAAATGTATAAAACCACTAAAACTAACAGAAAAATGCTAGTGAAACTAGCCTATGATGCCTTGGCATCATGAGGGCTGGCCATTCGGCCATGCCTGAACCACTATCACTTATGTATTTTCAACGGTAGAGTTTCTACGCACCATAGATTAAGGTGTGGAGCTCTGCTGTTCCTCAAAGATTAATGCAAAGTACTACTGTTTTTCTATTCAATTCAACTTATTCTGCTTCTAAGATATTCATTCGCACTTCAATATGATGGATGTGATGATCGTGACAGTCATCATCATTCTCAACTTATGAACGGGTGCCTGACAACCACTTCCGTTCTACCTTAGATTGAATGAATATCTCTTGGATATCTAATACAGGGGACCGAGTCCGAGTTATTAGTGTCTTCGTGGTATAAGTTAGAACCCATGGATGGCCATTCCTGAGATCCGGAAAGTCTAAACCTTGTCTGTGGTATTCCGAGTAGGATCTGGGAAGGGATGGCTGTGACGAGCTTCAAACTCCCGAATGCTGGGCGTAGTGACAGACGCAAAAGGATCAATGGATCCTATTCCAATATGATCGAGAACCGACAGATGAATAGCTGTACCGTGACAGAGCATCTTGGACCATTTTCACTGAGAGGACGGGAAGTAGCCATTGACAATGGTGATGCCCAACATAAAGCTTTCTATGGAAAGGAGTAGGAAGGATTGGATGAAGACAGCAGGAAAGCAGAGGTTCAGAGGGACGAAAGCATCTCTATACGCTTATCTAAAATTCTCACCAATGAATTACATAAGTACCACTATCCTATTTTATATTTTATTTATCAATTCATAAAATCAGTTTAATCCGCCTGACTGAAATTTACATGGTGACCATAGCTTGCTTCAAGCCGACAATCTCTGTGGGATCGACCCTTACTCACGTAAGGTTTATTACTTGGACGACCCAGTGCACTTGCTAGTTAGTTGTACGAAGTTGTGAAACAGAATTAAGAACATGAACATGCGTATTGAGTTTTTAGCGCCGTTACCAAGGAAGGAACGATCACGATTTCACACACCAAGTTTTTGGCGCCTTTGCCGGGGATTGTTCGAGTTTGGACAACTGACGGTTCATCTTGTTGCTCAGATTAGGTAATTTTATTTTAATTTTAACCTTTTTGTTCTTATTATTCTTATTTTCGAAAAAAAATAAAAAAAATTTCTTCTTTTTCGTTTTTCCCAATTAATTTTCGAAAAAAAATCCAAAAAATTTATAAAATCATAAAATCAAAAATATTTTTCTGTTTCTTGTTTGGGTCTAGAGTCAAGTTTTAAGTTTGGTGTCAATTGCATCTTTTTAATTATTTTCGAAAATTTCATGCATTGCATTCTTCATGATCTTCAAGTTTTTCTTGGCCAGTCTTCTTGTTTGATCTTCATATTTTCTTGTTTTGTGTCTTTTCTTGTTTTTCATATGCATTCTTGAATTATTAATGTCTAAAGAATAAAAATCTTTAAGTTTGGTGTCTTGCATGTTTTTCTTTTCTTGAAAATTTTTAAAAATAAGTCTTGATGTTCATCTTGATCTTCAAAGTATTCTTGGTGTTCATCTTAACATTCATAGTGTTCTTGCATGCATTAGTTGTTTGATTCATAATTTTTATGTTTTGTGTCAATTTTATGTTTTTCTCTCACATCATTAAAAATTCAAAAATAAAAAAAATATCTTTCCCTTATTTCACTCATAAATTTCAAAAATTTGGATTGACTTTTTTCAAAAATTTTTAAAATCTAGTTGTTTTTATGAGTCAAATCAAATTTTCAATTTAAAAATCTTATCTTTTTCAAAATCTTTTTCAAAATCAAATCTTTTTCAATTTTCTTTTCATATTTTCGAATTCCCTTTTTAAAATTTTTCAAAATCTTTTTCATTTTTTTCGAAAATATTCAAATTAATTTTCAAAATCTTTTTCTTATTTTATTTCTTAATTTTTGAAAATTTTATTAGCATTTAATGTTTTGATTCAAAATTTTTCAAAGTTGTTACTTGCCTATTAAGAAAGGTTCAATCTTTAAATTTAAAATTATATATTTTTGTTTCTTGTTAGTCAAGTAATCAACTTTGATTTTCAAAATCAAATCTTTTTTTTTTAAATTTCCTCTCTAAATCTTTTTCAATCAATCTTATCTTTTTGTTTCAATCATATCTTTTTCAATTTCAATCATATCTTTTTCAAAAACAAATTTCAAATCTCTTTTAATCAATCATATCTTTTTATTTCAATCATATCTTTTTTTTTAAAACTACCTAACTAACTCTCTCCTTCTAATTTTCGAAAATACCTTCCTCTTTTTCAAAAATTCCTTTTTAATTAATTAATTGTTTTAAAAATTTAATTTAATTTAATTTCCATTTTAATTTTCAAATTCTAAATTTAATTTTAAAATATTTTTTTAATTTTTGAATCATTCTTCCCTCTCTCTCATCTCCTTCTAATTATTTATTTACTTACTAACACTTCTCTTCATCTCATATCTCTGCTCCTATCCTCACCCTTGTGTTTGGATTATCCAACTTTCTTCACTCTTATTCCCTTTATTCTTCTACTCACATAAAGGAATCTCTATACTGTGACATAGAGGATTCCATATTTTCTTTTCTGCTTTCTTCCTCTTTTTCATATGAGCAGGAACAAGGATAAGAACATTCTTGTTGAAGCTGATCCTGAACCTGAAAGGACTCTGAAGAGGAAGCTAAGGGAAGCTAAAGCACAACTCTCTAAAGAAAATCTGACAGAAATTTTTGAAAAAGAAGACAACATGGCCGAAAATAATAACAATGCAAGGAAGATGCTTGGTGACTTTACTGCTCCAAATTCCAATTTACATGGAAGAAGCATCTCAATCCCTGCCATTGGAGCAAACAATTTTGAGCTGAAACCTCAATTAGTTTCTCTAATGCAACAGAACTGCAAGTTTCATGGACTTCCATAAGAAGATCCTTTTCAGTTCTTAACTGAATTCTTGCAGATCTGTGATACTGTTAAGACCAATGGGGTTGATCCCGAGGTCTACAGGCTTATGCTTTTCCCATTTGCTGTAAGAGACAGAGCTAGAATATGGTTGGACTCTCAACCTAAAGACAGCCTGAACTCTTGGGATAAGCTGGTCATAGCTTTCTTAGCCAAGTTCTTTCCTCCTCAAAAGCTTAGCAAGCTTAGAGTGGATGTTCAAACCTTCAGACAGAAGGAAGGTGAATCCCTCTATGAAGCTTGGGAGAGATACAAGGAACTGACCAAGAAGTGTCCTTCTGACATGCTTTCAGAATGGACCATCCTGGATATATTCTATGATGGTCTGTCTGAATTATCAAAGATGTCATTAGACCATTCTGTAGGTGGATCCATTCATCTAAAGAAAACGCCTGCAGAAGCTCAAGAACTCATTGACATGGTTGCTAATAACCAGTTCATGTACACTTCTGAGAGGAATCCTGTAAGTAATAGGACGCCTCAGAGGAAGGGAGTTCTTGAAATTGATACTCTGAATGCCATATTGGCTCAGAATAAAATATTGACTCAGCAAGCCAATATGATCTCTCAGAGTCTGAATGGATTGAAGGAATCATCCAACACTACTAAAGAGGCATCTTCTGAAGAAGAAGCTTATGATCCTGAGAACCCTGCAATAGCAGAGGTGAATTACATGGGTGAATCCTATGGAAACACCTATAATCCCTCATGGAGAAATCATCCAAATTTCTCATGGAAGGATCAACAAAAGCCTCAACAAGGCTTTAATAATGGTGGAAGAAATAGGTTTAGCAATAGCAAACCTTTTCCATCATCCACTCAGCAAAAGACAGAGAGTTCTGAGTAGAATCCATCTAGCTTAGCAAACATAGTCTCTGATCTATCTAAGGCCACTGTAAGTTTCATGAATGAAACAAGGTCCTCCATTAGGAATTTGGAGGCACAAGTGGGCCAGTTGAGTAAAAGAGTCACTGAAACTCCTCCTAGTACTCTCCCAAGTAATACAGAAGAGAATCCAAAAGGAGAGTGCAAGGCCATTGAATTGATTACCATGGCCGAACCTGTAAGGGAGGGAGAGGACGTGAATTCCAGTGAGGAAGACCTCCTGGAACGTCCAGAGATCAATAAGGAGCTTCCCTCTGAGGAACCACAGGACTCTGAGACTCATCTGGAGACCATAGAGATTTCATTAAACCTCCTTATGCCATTCATGAGCTCTGATGAATATTCTTCTTCTGAAGAGAATGAGGATGTTACTGAAGAGCAAGTTGTCAAGTACCTTGGTGCAATCATGAAGCTGAGTGCCAAATTATTTGGTAATGAGACTTGGAAAGATGAACCTCCCTTTCTCACCAATGAACTGAGTGATCTGGATTAACTGAGATTGCCTCAGAAGAAACAGGATCCTGGAAAGTTCTTAATACCTTGTACCATAGGTTCCATGACCTTTGAGAAGGCTCTATGTAACCTTGGGTCAAGGATAAACTTCATGCCACTCTCTGTAATGGAGAAACTGGGAATCTTTGAGGTGCAAGCTGCCAGAATCTCATTAGAGATGGCAGACAACTCAAGAAAACAGGCTTATGGACTAGTAGAGGACGTGTTAGTAAAGGTTGAAGGCCTTTACATCCCTGCTGATTTCATAATCCTGGACACTGGGAAGGATGAGGATGAATCCATCATCCTTGGAAGACCCTTCCTAGCCACAGCAAGAGCTGTGATTGATGTGGACAGAGGAGAGTTGGTCCTTCAACTGAATGAGGACTACCTTGTGTTTAAAACTCAAGGGTCTCCTTCTGTAACCATGGAGAGGAAGCATGAAAAGCTTCTCTCACTGCAGAGTCAACCAAAGCCCCCACAGTCAAAATCTAAGTTTGGTGTTGGGAGGCCACAACCAAACTCTAAGTTTGGTGTTGAACCCCCACAACCAAACTCTAAGTTTGGTGTTGGGAGGTTCCAACCTTGCTCTGATTATCTGTGAGGCTCCATGGGAGCTCACTGTCAAGCTATTGACATTAAAGAAGCGCTTATTGGGAGGCAACCCAATGTTATTTAATCATTTTTATTTTATTTTCTCTTTATTATTTCATGTTTTATTAGGTTGATGATCATGTGGAGTCACAAAAACTACTGAAAAATCAAAAACAGAATGAAAAACAGCATTGAAAATAGCACACCCTGGAGGAAGGGCTTACTGGCGTTTAAACGCCAGTATGGAGCATCTGGCTGGCATTTAACGCCAGAACAGAGCATGAAACTGGCGTTAAACGCCAGAAACAAGCAGCAGTCTGGCGTTTAAACGCCAGGATTGCACCCAGAGAAAAGCTGGCGTTAAACGCCAGAAATAAGCATCAGACTGGCGTTTAACGCCAGAAACATGCACCATACTGGCGTTTAACACCAGAAACATGCTATAGACTGGCGTTGAATGCCCAAAACAAGCAAGGAAGTGGCGTTTAACGCCAGAAACATGCTGCAGTCTGGCGTTAAATGCCAGGATTGCATATATGGGGCATTTTACACGTCTAAAAGGTGCAGGGATGAGAAATCCTCAAACACCTCAGGATTTGTGGACCCCACAGGATCCCCACCTACTTCTTCTCTCTTCTTCACACCTTTCTATAACTCTCTTCCCCAAAATAATCTCCACCAATCACCTCCATTACTCCTCCAAAACCATCATACAACCCACCTACACATTTCTTCTTCTTCTACGCACTTCTTTCTTTTTTTGCTCGGGGACGAGCAAACCTTCTAAGTTTGGTGTGGTAAAAGCATTGCTTTTTGTTTTTCCATAACCATCTAGGGCACCTAAGGCCAGAGACATTCTCATTGAAGAGGACAAGCCAATCACTAAGAAAAGGATGGAGCAAATAAGAGATCATGGACCTCAACATGAGCATGAGGAGATTCCTCACCATGAAATCCCTGAGATGCCTCAAGGGATGCACTTTCCTCCACAAAACTATTGGGAACAAATCAACACTTCCCTAGGAGAATTAAGTTCTAACATGGGACAACTAAGGGTGGAGCACCAAGAGCACTCCATCATCCTCCATGAAATTAGAGAAGATCAAAGAGCTATGAGGGAGGAGCAAGAAAGACAAGGAAGAGACATAGAGGAGTTCAAGAGCACCATTTGTTCTTCAAGAAGAGGAAGACGCCACTCTCACTAAGGTGGACTCATTCCTTAATCTCCTTGTTTATTTATTTTCCTGTTTTTCGATTTTTGAGCTTTATGTTTTATTTATGTTTGTGTCTTCACTATATGATCATTAGTGTCTAAGTGTCTATGCCTTAAAGTTATGAATGTCCTATAAATCCATCACCTCTCTTAAATGAAAAATGTTTTAAAAACAAAAGAACAAGAAGTACATGGTTTCGAATTCATCCTTGAAACTAGTTTAATTATTTTGATGTGGTGACAATACTTTTTGTTTTCTGAATGAATGCTTGAACAGTGCATATGTCTTTTGAAGTTGATGTTTAATGAATGTTAAATATGTTGGCTCTTGAAGAATAAGGAAAAAGGAGAAATGTTATTTGATAATCTGAAAAATCATAAAAATGATTCTTGAAGCAAGAAAAAGCAGTGAATACAAAAGTTTGCAGAAAAAAAAAGAAAAAAATATAGCGAAAAAAAAGGGGGAGAAAAAGAAAAAGCAAGCAGAAAAAGCCAAAAGCTCTTTAAACCAAAAGGCAAGAGCAAAAAGCCAATAGCCCTTAAAACCAAAAGGCAAGGGTAATAAAAAGGATCCAAGGCTTTGAGCATCAGTGGATAGGAGGGCCTAAAGGAATAAAATCCTAGCCTAAGAGGCTAAACCAAGCTGTCCCTAACCATGTGCTTGTGGCGTGAAGGTGTCAAGTGAAAACTTGAGACTGAGCGGTTAAAGTTGAGGTCCAAAGCAAAAACAGAGTGTGCTTAAGAAACCTGGACACCTCTAATTGGGGACTTTAGCAAAGCTGAGTCACAATCTAAAAAGGTTCACCCAGTTATGTGTCTGTAGCATTTATGTATCCGGTGGTAATATTGGAAAACAAAGTGCTTAGGGCCACGACCAAGACTCATAAAGTAGCTGTGTTCAAGAATCAACATACTGAACTAGGAGAATCAATAACACTATATGTATTCTATGTTCCTATAGATGCCAATCATTCTGAACCTCAATAGATAAAGTGAGATGCCAAAACTATTCAAGAGGCAAAAAGCTACAAGTCCCGCTCATCTGATTGGAGCTAAGTTTCATTGATATTTTGGAATTTATAGTATATTCTCTTCTTTTTATCCTATTTGATTTTCAGTTGCTTGGGGACAAGCAACAATTTAAGTTTGGTGTTGTGATGAGCGGATAATTTATACGCTTTTTGGCATTATTTTTAGTATGTTTTTAGTATGATTTAATTAATTTTCATTATATTTTTATTAGTTTTTAATTAAAAATCACATTTCTAGATTTTACTATAAGTTTGTGTGTTTTTCTGTGATTTCAGGTAATTTCTGGCTGAAATTGAGGGACTTGAGCAAAAATCTGATTCAGGCTGAAAAAGGACTGCTGATGCTGTTGGATTCTGACCTCTCTGCACTCAAAGTGGAATTTATCGAGCTACAGAACTCCAAATGGTGCGATCTTAATTGCTTTGGAAAGTAGACATCTAGGGATTTCCAGCAATATATAATAGTCCATACTTTGAATAAGAATAGACGACGTAAACTGGCATTCAACGCCAGTTTCATGCTGCATTCTGGAGTCAAACGCCAGAAACATGTTGCAAAGTGGAGTTCAACGCCAGAAATAGGCTACAAACCAGCGTTCAACTCCAAGAGAAGCCTTTACACGTGTAAAGCTCAATGCTCAGCCCAAGCACACACCAAGTGGGCCCCAGAAGTGGATTTCTGCATTATTTACTCAATTCTGCAAACCCTAGTAACTAGTTTAGTATAAATAGGACTTTTTACTATTATGTTTACATCCTTAGTTACATCTTTAGTTTCATCTTTAGACGTTTGTGAGGCCTGGCCATTCGGCCATGCTTGAACCACTATCACTTATGTATTTTCAACGGTAGAGTTTCTACACACCATAGATTAAGGTGTGGAGCTCTGCTGTTCCTCAAAGATTAATGCAAAGTACTACTATTTTTCTATTCAATTCAACTTATTCCGCTTCTAAGATATTCATTCGCACTTCAATATGATGGATGTGATGATCATGACAGTCATCATCATTCTCAACTTATGAACGCGTGCCTGACAACTACTTCCGTTCTACCTTAGATTGAATGGATATCTCTTGGATATCTAATACAGGGGACCGAGTCCGAGTTATTAGTATCTTCGTGGTATAAGTTAGAACCCATGGATGGCCATTCCTGAGATCCGGAAAGTCTAAACCTTGTCTGTGGTATTCCGAGTAGGATCTGGGAAGGGATGGCTGTGACGAGCTTAAAACTCGCGAGTGCTGGGCGTAGTGACAGACGCAAAAGGATCAATGGATCCTATTCCAGTATGATCGAGAACCGACAGATGAATAGCCGTGCCGTGACAGAGCATCTTGGACCATTTTCATTGAGAGGACGGGAAGTAGCCATTGACAACGGTGATGCCCAACATAAAGCTTGCCATGGAAAGGAGTAGGAAGGATTGGATGAAGACAGCAGGAAAGCAGAGGTTCAGAGGGACGAAAGCATCTCTGTACGCTTATCTGAAATTCTCACCAATGAATTACATAAGTACCACTATCCTATTTTATATTTTATTTATCTTTTACTTATCAATTCATAAAATCAGTTTAATCCGCCTGACTGAGATTTACAAGGTGACCATAGCTTGCTTCAAGCCGACAATCTCCGTGGGATCGACCCTTACTCATGTAAGGTTTATTACTTGGACGACCCAGTGCACTTGCTAGTTAGTTGTACGAAGTTGTGAAACAGAATTAAGAACATGAACGTGCGTATTGAGTTTTTAGCGCCGTTACCAAGGAAGGAACGATCACGATTTCGCACACCACTTTACTTTTAGCCTTATATGTCCTTTTACTTACTTGGAAATTTGATTGTTTCTTTTCACCAATTCAACAGGATACTATAGTATAGATAGACATAGATAGTATTTCGTATACTTGCATGCATATAGATAGTTGCATTCAATAAGTTGTTACCCTTTGACCCCTCTCCTTGTTTGTGTTTAACATGAGGACATGCTATTGTTTAAGTGTGGGAGAATTGATGAGTTCACATTTGATGGTAATTTTTTGCTTGAATTGGACGTATTTCATCATATAAACCCATGCTTAATCACGAAAATAGCATACTTTTGTGATTTCTCTTTAATTAGAACCTAAATGTGAAAACATGCATTTTTGTGCTTAAATTGATCATTTTAATTCCATTTTTATTCCATTCGATGCCGTCATATATTTTGCGAGTGATTTCAGGTCTAATAGGCAAGAATGGCTAGGCGGAAGTGGAAGAAAGCATGCAAGAAAGGAGAACACATGAAGAAAACAAAAGAGAAGCACATAATCAAGTGTGCGTACGCATAACCTTCTGTGCGTACGCACAACCTTCTGTGCGTATGCACAACCTTCTGTGCGTACGCACAAGTGGAGAAATCAGCAAGTGTGCATACGCACACATCTATGCGTACGCACAAGTACCAGTGCGTGACTTCATTAATGAAGCACGTGGCTCGCGATTTTGGGCCCTCTTAACCTAATTTTTGGTGTTTCTGAAGCTTATTGGGTGGGTGCTATATCAAGGGAACTTCATTCCATATCAAAGGGAGCTCACCATTAGAGAGATTACAACATAATTAGGAATAGGAGTAGTGTAGTTTAGGAAAGTCTCTCTTAGGATTTCATTTAGGGTTCATTGTAGAATTTTATAATTTCAGTTTTGATCTTAGATTTTGCTTATCTCTATTGTAAGTACTCTTTAATCTTCTCTTTAATTACACTACACTTGTTACATTTTCTTATGGTTCAAGTTATTTTGTTAATATATGCAATTTTGATTTCTTTGATCTTTTGTTGGTGAATACTTTATGACTTATATATGCTTGATTGGGTTTCTATTATTGATATTGTGAATACTTTGGTTATAATTTTCATTTTTCTTTGCAATTTACCATGTTTTGTTTTTATGCCGACAAGGTGTTTATGAAAATGCTAACTATACATTTTGAGTAGATTTTCACACCTTGACTTGGGAAATGAGTCCCTAGGATACTAGAGTCATAATGTCTGACATTTAGTGGTAATTCTTGGGTTGTTATTTGATTCTTGTTTCCATTGACGCTAGCTTTTTACTAAGTTACTTAGTAAGTTAGCTAGGACTTATGGATTAAAGTCAATTATGCTTGCTTGACTTACTCCTCGATGTTAGGGGTTGACAAAGCAAGATTAACTCATCATAGTTGCCATAGTTTTGGTTATGACGATGATAGGTTTCCTCAATTCTCATTCTCAAGTCAAGGTTCTTTTATGAAATTATTGCATTTTCACTAGTTTTGACCTTGCTTTCTTTTACATTGCATTAATTTCCTTTTTTGATCATTTGTTAGTTCTTTTATTCCTTAGTTCTTTTACATTTTCCATTCTATGCTTGAAAACCCCCATGAATTAACAACCAAAAGTGCACACCAAATTTGCATAGTCTGAGGGAAGACGACCCAGGATTTAAAACTCCCGGTTATTAATTGTTTTGGATTGTGACAAATCTTTATATTTTAAACTTTGATTGCAGGTTAAGTGTGGGTTTGGACTATGCTCGCAACGAAACACCAATTTTCTATTTGTTAAATTTTAAACCGACTCTCGGCTCTTCATCATAAGTTTCTTAAATCTATTCTCTTTTCCTTTCAATTCATTTTAATAATGTTTGTCATCAAAGGAGAGATTTTTGAGTTTAGAAAAATAAACCATGATTAAAAGTGATGGCTAAACATTATTAGGATAATTATCAAATTGGTTGTGTGATGTATTTTGTTTAGCGTGCAGAAAAATGATTTGATCGAATTGGCTTGAAAAAAATGAAATCGGCCCATTAAGCATAAACAAGGCCACATACACATACACACACACACACACACTGCCCATTATCATATTAAACATAACCAAACTTTGTTCCATTATAAGATGCTGAACCATATGAGAGAAAAGAAGGAAAGTGAGCCCATATCCAGTTCAAGCCCAACTCAGTGATCCATAACCTAAGCTAACACTCCTAAACTTAAACTTCAATTCATTTAAATCTTCTTTCACTTCCATCGAACAAACAAACTCTATATTCTCTCTCTTACCTTTTTCTCTCTCATTACATCAATCTCTGAATCAAGAAAGAAGAAAGAAGAAATATCTGAGCTAGGGTAAAAAGAAGAATGAAAAGCTAGCTTCTATTTTCAGGTAAGAAGAAAAAGTAAAAGGGCTACAAAAAAGAAAAGATCAAAATGCAACAAAGGATCACAAATTGGTGATTTCCCCATTTATGCTTCAACGAGAAACCATGAAGAAAATCTCTGTGTCCTAAGCACCATTCAAGAAACTATGAAGGTTATGAAGTCAAAGGTGCTCAGAGGTTCATCAATGGCTAAGAAACAAACTTGGGGCCAAAGCAAAAATCAATGGCCCAGAATCAAGAAGCTTAAAGAAAAAGGATGAAAGAGAAAGGTAAGGTTGCATGTCTCTGCTTTCGCTCCCTGATGCGAGCAAAATCGTCGGTTAAGAATTCCTTCTCGGTAAAGGAGAAATAACCTCGTCGCAAGTATAGTTCTCAACCAACAAGTAATGCTCGATCAAAGTTTATAATTTCTAATCTAAACCAAGAGTCTTTCAACCTCGGGTCGTCTTCCCTTGGAACTAACGCCAACAAGTGCACACAATTTTGGTTGTGGAAAGCAAGGGGTTTCAATGATTGAAGTGAACAAATAAAGAGATAAAAGAACTAGACAAAATTGCAATTAATAAAGCAATAAAGGAATAAAAGAACTTTGTATGTAATATAAACAAGTAAAACTATAAAGTGGTTGAAAAGTAGTTCAAAACATAAATGAAACCTTGACTTGGGATGAGTTATGGAATCCCTTCCTTGCCATAACCACAACTATGATAATTATCATGAGTTAATCTCGCTTAGTTAACCCCTAACATCGAGGAGTAAGTCAAGCAAGCATAATTGACCTTAATCCATAAGTTCTAACCAACTTACCAAACTAGTGATAAAAGGTTAGCTTTAATGGAAACAAGAATCAACTAACTCTCCAAGAATTACCACTAAATGTTGGACATTATGGCTCTAGTAATCCATAGACTCATTTTCCCAAGCCAAGGGATGGAAATCTACCCCCATAATTAAAATTGGCATTTCATCAAACACATAGAGGGCATAAACATAAAATATGGCAAAATTGGGAAAATCATGAAAGCTATGAACCATAAATGATAACAAGCAACAAAAGCAACTCAACAAACATAAAATAAGCATCAAACATCAAATTCATAAACCAAAACTCAAAATTGCAAAACTATGTAAATGTTGACAAGAGACATGAAAGTATAAGAAAGTGTAGAACAATCAATGTAATAAAAGAGACAATTAAAGGGATACTTACAATGTAAATTGCCAAATCCAAAATCAAACTTGAAGTATAAAATTCTACAAACCCTAATTAAAACCCTAAGAGAGAATTACCTAATCTACACTACTCCTACTCCTACTATGTAAAACTATGAAAAATAAAATCTAAGTCCTAATGCCTTCATATGAGATATTGCCCCCTTCATATATCTCTTGATTTCAGCCTCAAGCCTTCAGTAATGGGCCAAAAAGAGCCCTAAAACGCGAGTGCACGTGCATTTTTAATGAAGGCATGTGCGTGCACTTGTGCGGACGCACAGACGTGTGCATCTACACACTCTGCGGAAAATCTCGACCTGTGTGTACGCACAGGAGGTTGTGCGCACGCACACCAGGCAATGCTTGATTGGACGCATGACGCAGCCCACGCGCACGCGTGGCTCTAATTCGATGGCTGTGCGTACGCATGCATGTCTGTGCGCATGCACACTAGGCTGAGCTCTTCTCCTTTGTTTTCTTCATGTTTTCTCCCTTTTTCCATGCTTTCTTCCACTTCTACCAAACCATTCTTGCCTCTAGGACCTAAAGTCACTCAACAAACATATCACGGCATCGAATGGGGGTAAAGGTGGGATTAATTTGCTCAATTTAAGCACAAAAATGCATGTTTTCACATTTAGGTTCAATTTAGGGATCAAACACAAAAGTATGCTATTTTAGTGAATAAGTGTGAGTTTATGTGATGAAATCCATCCAATTATAGCTAAAATATATCATCAAATGTGGATTCATCAATTCCTCTACACTTAAACAATAGCATGTCCTTATGCTAAAGACATACAAAGGATAAGGATAAAAGGGAAAGCAACTTATTCAATGCATCTACCTATGTGCATGCAAGTATGCTATATACTATCTACATATATCTATCTATAATGTCCTATTGATTTGGTGAAAGGAAACAAGAGAATTCCAATTAATCCAAGATAAGACCTTAGGGCTAGGTAAGAAAATATAACAATATAGCCAAAGTACAAAGACTTGAATTGAGATTTTCAAACTAATAACCAAACAACTTGCAAGAAGATGCAATATAAGGAACAAGAACATAGAATTGAGCAATCAAACCCCTCACCGGATGTGTTTACACTCTATTCGCTCAGTGTTTAGGGGTTAATCACTCAATTCTCCTTTAATCATGCTTTTCAAAGATTTGCAAGTCATCTAACAATCAACTAATATTTGATACTTGAAAAGCAAATATCATGAGGTCTTTTGAGGGTTGTAATGGGGCTAGGTCAAGGTAAGATCAATATGGTCAAGTGGACTTAGTGAATTATATCTTTGATTAGCTCAAGTGTCCACCTAATCCTATATCATCCTATGTTCATATGACAAAATGACCTAGTTACCCATTTGTCTCCTATCTCACATCTACTCATGCATTTTCTTTCCAAAACACACACATATGCATTCTTTATTCAGCTTTTTATTTCATATGCTACTATGCACAAGATTTGATTTGATTGATTTTTTTTAAGAACAATTCCTTGTTTTGTGTCAACAAGGGAAGATGCATATGCCTTGAACAATGAATGCATGAGTATTACTCTATTATCCAAGTTTTCTCAATGAATATCCCGAATAAGCTTATCACCAATGTTTCCCAACAATTTCTCCCACACTTAGAGTATACACACTGCTCCACCCAATCTAATCAAAGAGTAATCCAAGGACATCAATGGTTTTTCACTTTAGGGAGAATAATGTGCTTAGCATTAGAACAAAAGGGGATTTAAAGGCTCAAAAAGGGGTTACAAAGGTGAATGCAAGGGTTGGCCATATAGGTTAGTGAGTTCAATAACAAGAATGGCCTCAATCATGCTAAATGCAATCAAACAACAAATACAGGACATATAGATTCATGCAAATCAATGATTACAATAAAAAAGGAGTGTAATCACACAAGAACAAACTTTATGGTTGGAAATGTGCAACCATCTATTAGAGCTCAAATCTCCCAAGGTATGTTGTTCTAGCTCTTTTCTATGTTCTATGAAAAAGGATGCTTCAAGCAAGTTGAAAAACAATATTCAATTCAATCAATGGTACGCCCTAAGAAGGGTTTCATGAAAATTTCTTGTTGTTTCACCAAATTTATTTCCTATATGTATGTGTGTTGTGATGGATGCAATTTTCAAAAATTTTCCTAGTTCTACTCCTAATTTTCAACATTGCAAAAAAAAAAAAAATAAATAACATGAACAATTAGGGCAAAATTGAACTAGGTGCTATACTATTCACATCATCCAATCACAACTTCTATCTATAAAATATATATGATGAGCGGATAATTTATACCCTTTTGGCATTGTTTTTAGGTAGTTTTTAGTATGTTTTAGTTACTTTTTATTATATTTTTATTAGTGTTTATGCAAAAATCACATTTCTGGACTTTACTATGAGTTTGTATGTTTTTCTATAATTTCATGTATTTTCTGGCTAAAATTGAGGGACCTGAGCAAAAATCTGATTCAGAGGCTGAGAAAGGACTGCAGATGCTGTTGGATTCTAACCCTCCTGCACTCGAAGTGGATTTTCTGGAGCTACAGAAGCCCAATTGGCGCACTCTTAATTGTGTTGGAAAGTAGACATCTTGGACTTTCCAGCAATATAGTTAATACTTTTCCCGAGATTTGATGGTCCAAACTGGTGTTAAACACCAGCCAGAGACCCTTTTCTGGAGTAAAATGCCAGAACTGGCACCAAAACTGGAGTTAAACGCCCAAACTGGCACCCAAGCTGGCGTTTAACTCCAAGAATGACCTATGCACGTGAAAGCTTCAATGCTCAGCCCAAGCACACACTAAGTGGACCCTGGAAGTGGATTTCTGCACTATCTATACTTAGTTACTCAATTTCTGTAAACCTAAGTTACTAGTTTAATATAAAAACTACTTTTAGAGATTCATTTGGTAACTCATGACATTTTTTACATTCCATATTGTATCTCCTACAGCATGAGTCTCTAAACCCCATAGGTGGGGGTGAGGAACTCTGCTGTGTCTCAATGGATTAATGCAATTACTACTATTTTCTATTCAATCACACTTGATTCTATTCTAAGATACTCACTCGTACTTCAATATAGAGAATATGATGATCCGTGACACTCATCATCATTCTCAATTTTATGAACGCGTTCCTGACAACCACTCCCGTTCTATCTGAGCTCAACATAGTCATTGGGTGACAGCTTCAGTGCGTATCTCTTGGGTCTCTGATCCACAGACCGAGTCCGTGAGATTAGAACCTTTATGGTAGAGGCTAGAACCAATTGGAAGCATTCCTGGGATTCAAAAAGTCTATGCCTTGTCTGTGGTTTTCCGAGTAGGATCTGGGAAGGGATGATTGTGACAAGCTTCAAACTCACAAATGTTGGGCGCAATGACAGTGTGCAAAAGGATAGAGAGATCCTATTCCGACACTAGTGAGAACCGACAGATAATTAGCCGTGCGGTAGCTGTACCTGGTATTTTTTATCTGAGACGAGAAATCCGACAGTTGATTAGCCGTGAAAAAATTGTGCCTGGTGTTTTTCATCCAAGAGGATCATACAGCTTGCCATTGAAGGAAGCCATGCGTGTTTGGAGAAGAAGACAGTAGGAAAGAAGAGATTCAGACGACAGAGCATCTCCGGAACCTCAACCTGTTCCTCATTACTGAATCACAAGTACCATTTATTTCATGTTATTTACTTTTCTTAAACAAAATCATTTTTATCATTAATCTCCTGACTAAGGTTACAAGATAACAATAGCTTGCTTCAAGCCGACAATCTCCGTGGGATCGACCCTTACTCACGTAAGGTATTACTTGGACGATCCAGTGCACTTGCTGGTTAGTTGTGCGGAGTTGTAAAAAGTGTGATCACAATTTCGTGCACCAAGTTTTAAGCGCCGTTGCTGGGGATTGTTTGAGTTTGGACAACTAACGGTTCATCTTGTTGCTTAGATTAGGAAAAAAATTATCTTTTTGGTTTAGAGTCACAAAAATTGAGTCTTCTATTATTATTTTTGTTAAAATTTTAAAACCCTTGTTTTCTTTTTCTAGATCTTTTTTTCGAAAATTTTTAATAAATAGATAAAAACCAATAAACTAATAATTGAGTATTTTGTTTGAGTTTAGTTTCATGTTTTAAGTTTGGTGTCAATTGCATGTTTTTATTTTCCTTCAATTTTTCGAATTGTATGTTCTTTTTATTCTTCATATTTTCGAGTTTTATATTCCTTGTTTTTTCTTGATCTTCAAGTTGTTCTTGTTTATTTTCCTTGTTTGATCTTTAGTTTTTCTTGTTTTGTGTCTTTCCTTGTTTTTCTTGAGCATTTTCGAATTATTAGTGTCCAAAGTATAAAAATATTTAAGTTTGGTGTCCTTTGTGTTTTTATTTTCTTAAAGACTTCCAAAATTTGCTCTTGGTGTTCATCTTGATCTTCAAAGTGTTCTTAGTGTTCATCTTGACATTCAAGGTTTTCTTTGTTTTGATCTAAAAATTCTAAGTTTGGTGTCATTTTATTGTTTTTCTCTTTCCTCATTAAATTCAACAAAATATCTTTTCCTTTATTTACTCATCAATTTCGAATTCCTTAGGTTGACTTAGTCAAAATTTTTAAAGTTCGGTAGTTTCTTGTTAGTCAAGTTAAAATTTTAATTTTAAAAATTTATCTTTTTAAATCTCTTTCAAAACAAATTCTTTTTCAATTTTCTTTTTATATTTTTCGAAAATATTTCATAAAATTTTTCAAAATCTTTTTCTTTTTTATAATTTTCAAATTACTTGTCCTATTTTATTATTTTGATTGAAAAATTTTAAGTTTGGTGTTTTCTTGTTAAGAAAGTTTCAATCTTTAAAATTTTAAAATCATATCTCTTTCAAATCTTTTCTTTTATTTACTTTCTTACAAGTATCTTTAATTTTAAGACATATCTTTTTCAAAACTTCCCAACCACTTTCTCTCTCTTCATTTTTCGAAAATCACACTCAAAATTTTTTCAAATCTTTTTAATTACTTAATTATTTTAGTTTTCAATTTTCTTTTATTTCTTTTCTTGTAATTTTCGAAACTTATACCATTTTTTCCATTTACTTTATTTTCATTTCTTTAATTTCAAATTAGCATTAAATAAATAAAATAAAAAACAAAAATATTTTAATTTTTCTTTTATTCTAGTTTTATTTTTCAAAACATAATCTTTCATCCACATCATTTTTCTTTCTCCATCATGGACCTAAGTGGAAATAAACAGTCCAGAAGGACTCTGGGGTCATACGCTAACCACACTACTATTTCATATGGGAGTAGTATCTGTATACCCCCCATCAGAGCTAGCAGTTTTGAGCTAAACCCTCAGCTCATTATCATGGTGCAGCAAAATTGCCAGTATTCCAGTCTTCCACAGAAAGAACCTACTGAGTTTCTGGCACAGTTCTTACAAATTGCTGACACAGTACATGATAAGAAAGTGGATCAGGATGTCTACAGATTATTACTATTTCCATTTGCTGTGAAAGATCAAGCTAAGAGGTGGTTAAATAACCAACCCACAGCAAGCATAAGAACATGGAAATAGTTATCAGACAAATTTCTGAATCAATATTTCCCTCCAAAGAGGATGACACAGCTAAGGCTGGACATCCAAGGCTTTAAACAAGAGGAAAATGAATCTCTTTATAATGCCTGGGAGAGGTACAGGGAGATGCTAAGGAAATGCCCCTCTGAAATATTTTTAGAATGGGTGCAGTTAGACATCTTCTACTACGGTCTCACAGAAAAGGCCCAGATGTCTCTAGATCACTCAGCTGGTGGATCTATACACATGAGAAAGACAATTAAAGAGGCTCAAGAGCTCATTCATACAGTTGCTAGGAATTAGCATCTGTACTTAAGTAGTGAGTCCTCCATGAAAGAAGAGGCTAAAGCACTATCCACTGAACTTAGTCCTCCAGAACAAGTTGTTGAACTCAATCAGCAATTGCTTCTTATAACAAAACAGTTAGCAGAATTTAAAGAGATGCTACAAGACACTAAAAATTCCAACAAGAATATGGAAGCACAATTGAACCAGACAAGACAACAGCTATCTAAACAGATAACAGAAGAATGCCAAGCTGTTCAGTTAAGGAGTGGGAAGACATTGAATGTCTCAACTCAAGGCAGCAGAAAGCCAAGAAAGGAACAACTGACAGAGGATGACCAAGCCACTGCCCAAAATCCCTTTGAGGATGGTAAGAGCCCAGAGAGGAATGATTCTGGCGTTCAAACGCCAGAAAAGAGGGAAAAATTGGCGTTAAACGCCCAATGGATGGCCAGTTCTAGCGTCCAAATGCCAGAAAAGGGTGGAAATCTGGTGTTAAACGCCCATACAGCACCCAATTCTGGCGTTCAAATGCCAATGGGGGATCAGACACCTGCAAGTGCTGATAACAACACCCTTAAGCAGGCTGCTCCAACCACTTCTGTAGGAAATAAACCTGTAGCAACTAAGGTTGACGAATATAAAGCCAAGATGCCTTATCCTCAGAAACTTCGCCAAGCGGAACAGGATAAACAATTTGCCCACTTTGCAGACTATCTCAGGACTCTTGAAATAAAGATTCCATTTGCAGAGGTGCTTGAGCAAATACCCTCTTATGCTAAGTTCATGAAAGAGATCTTAAGTCATAAGAAGGATTGGAGAGAAACTGAAAAAGTTTTTCTCACTGAAGAATGCAGTATAGTCATTCTGAAAAGCTTACCAGAGAAGCTTAAAGATCCCGGAAGCTTTATGATACCATGCACATTAGAGGATGCTTGTACCAAGACAGCTCTATGTGATCTTGGGGCAAGTATCAACCTAATACCTGCATCCACTATCAAAAAGCTTGGTTTGACTGATGAAGTTAAACTAACCCGAATATGTCTCCAACTTGCTGATGGCTCCATTAAAATTCCATCAGGCATAATTGAGGACATAATTGTCAAGGTTGGGCCATTTGCCTTTCCCACTGACTTTGTAGTGCTGGAAATGGAGGAGCATAAGAGTGCAACTCTCATTCTAGGAAGACCTTTCCTAGCAACTAGATGAACCCTCATTGATGTCCAAAAAGGGGAGATAACCCTGAGAGTCAATGAGGACAAGTTTAAGTTGAATGCTGTCAAAGCTATGCAGCATCCAGACACATCAAAGGACTGCATGAGCGCTGATATTATTGACTCCCTGGTAGAAGAGGTCAATATAACTGAGAGTCTCGAATCAGAGCTAGAGGACATTTTTAAAGATGTTCAGCCTGATCTGGAGGAACCAGAGAAAACAGAAAAACCTCTGAAAACTCCTCAAGAAGAGGAGAAGCCTCCTAAACACGAGCTCAAACCACTACCACCATCCCTGAAATATGCATTTCTGGGAGAAGATGACACTTTTCTGGTAATCATAAGCTCTGCTTTAGAGCCACAGGAAGAGAAAGCACTAATTCAGGTGCTAAGGACACACAAGACAGCTCTTGGGGTGGTCCATAAGTGATCTTAAGGGCATTAGCCCAGCCAAATGCATGCACAAGATCCTATTGGAGGATGATGCTAAGCCAATGGTTCAACCACAAAGGCGGCTGAATCCAGCCATGAAGGAGGTGGTACAGAAAGAGGTCACTAAGTTACTAGAGGTTGGGATTATTTATCCTATTTCTGATAGCTCCTAGGTGAGCCCTGTCTAAGTTGTCCCCAAGAAGGGAAGCATGACAGTGGTTCATAATGAAAAGAATGAATTGGTTCCTACAAGAACAGTTACAGGGTGGCGTATGTGTATTGACTACAGAAGGCTCAATACAGCCACCAGGAAGGATCATTTTCCTTTACCATTCATAGACAAGATGCTAGAGAGACTAGTAGGTCATAAATACTACTGCTTTTTGGATGGCTATTTAGGTTACAACCAAATTGCAGTAGATCCTCAGGACCAAGAGAAAACAGCATTCACATGTTCATCTGGAGTATTTGCCTACAGAAGAATGCCATTTGGTCTGTGCAATGCACCTGCAACCTTTCAGAGGTGCATGCTCTCCATCTTCTCTGATATGGTAGAGAAATTTCTGGAAGTCTTCATGGATGACTTCTCAGTATTTGGAGACTCATTCAGCTCCTATCCTGACCATCTAGTGCTTGTTCTGAAAAGGTGCCAAGAGACTAACTTGGTTTTAAACTGGGAAAAATGTCACTTTATGGTGACTGAAGGAATTGTCCTTGGGCACAAAATTTCGAACAAGGGAATAGAGGTGGATCAAGCTAAGTTAGAGGTAATTGAAAAGTTACCACCACCTGCCAATGTTAAGGCAATCAGAAGCTTTCTAGGGCATGCAAGATTCTATAGGAGGTTTATAAAGGATTTTTCAAAAATTGCAAAACCTCTGAGCAATCTGCTAGCTGCAGATACACTATTTATCTTTGACACAGAGTGTCTGCAGGCGTTTGAGACTCTGAAAGCTAAGCTGGTTACAGCACCAGTCATTTCTGCACCAGACTGGACATTACCATTTGAACTAATGTGTGATGCCAATGACCATACCATTGGTGCAGTATTGGGACAGAGGCATGACAAGCTTCTGCATGTCATTTATTATGCTAGCCGTGTTTTAAATGATGCACAGAAAAACTACACAACCATAGAAAAAGAGTTGCTTGCAGTGGTTTATGCCATTGATAAGTTCAGATCTTATTTAGTAGGATCAAAAGTGATTGTGTACACTGACCATGCTGCTCTAAAATATCTCCTCACAAAGCAGGATTCAAAACCCAGACTCATAAGATGGGTGCTGCTTCTGCAAGAGTTTGATATAGAAATAAGAGACAGAAAATGGACAGAGAACTAAGTAGCTGATCACTTGTCCCGGATAGAACCAGTAGCAAGAGCGTCCCTCCCTCCTACTGAGATCTCTGAAACCTTTCCGGATGAGCAACTCTTTTCTATTCAGGAATTACCATGGTTTGCAGACATTGCAAATTATAAAGCTGTGAGATTTATACCTAAGGAGTACAGTAAGGTGCAAACAAAAAATTTGGTTTCTGATGCAAAGTACTACCTATGAGATGAACCATATCTCTTTAAGAGATGTACAGAGGGAATAATCCGTAGATGTGTGCCTAGGGAAGAGGCACAGAAGATCCTATGGCATTGCCATGGATCACAATATGGAGGACATTTCGAAGGCGAGTGAATAGCTACAAAGGTCCTCAAATGTGGCTTCTACTGGCCTACTCTCTATAGAGACTCCCGAGAGTTTGTACGTAACTGTGACAGTTGCCAGAGAGCTGGTAATCTACCTCACAGTTATGCCATGCCTCAGCAAGGGATCTTAGAGATTGAGTTGTTTGATGTATGGGGTATTGACTTTATAGTACCTTTCCCACCATCATATTCAAACATTTATATTCTGGTGGCAGTAGACTGTGTATCTAAATGGGTAGAGGCAATTGCAACACCCACTAATGATACTAAGACAATGATGAAGTTCCTCCAGAAGCATATCTTCAGCAGGTTCGGTGTCCCTAGGATACTGATCAGTGATAGAGGCACCATTTCTGCAATAAACAGCTTAACTCTGCTCTGGTCCGATATGGAATTAACCACAAAGTGGCGACTCCATATCATCCACAGACAAATGGGCAGGCTGAAGTCTCAAATAGAGAACTAAAACGAATCCTGGAACGGACTGTAAGTACCCGTAGAAGGGATTGGGCAAGAAGTTTGGATGATGCTCTGTGGGCATACAGAATAGCATTCAAGACCCCTATAGGGACTTCTCCATACCAGCTAGTGTATGGAAAAGCCTGTCATCTGCCAGCGAAACTGGAACACAAAGCCTACTGGGCAACCAGATTCCTCAACCTTGATGCTAAGGTAGCTGGAGAGAAAAGATTACTCCAGTTGAATGAGCTGGAGGAGTTCAGACTCAATGCTTTCGAAAATGCTAAAATTTACAAAGAGAAAGCAAAAAGATGGCATGACAAAAAGTTGTCATCTAGAGTCTTTGAGTCTGGGCAGAAGGTTCTGCTGTTTAACTCTAGACTCAGATTGTTCCCTGGGAAATTGAAATCCCGGTGGAAAAGACCATATGTGATTACAAGCGTGTCACCATATGGATATGTAGAGCTTCAGGATATTGACTCTGAAAAAAATTCATTGTTAATGGACAGAGAGTCAAACATTATCTTGAAGGCAATATTGAGCAAGAGTGCTCAAAACTGAGACTAAATTAAAAGCTCAGTACAAGTCTAGCTATAGACAGTAAAGAAGCACTTGCTGGGAGGCAACCCATCTATTATAAAAAAATTAGATGTTTATAACAATTATATAAGTCTATTTAATTTTTTTATTTATGTTAGTTAATACATTTTAGTGAATAAGTCAGGGAAAATGGAGGTTCAGGACATAAAGCAGAGGAATCACAGAGAAAAATAGCTCACTGGCGTCAAAACACCAGTAAAGGAGCATTTTGGGCGTTAAACGCCAGAAAAGGTATCATTCTGGGCATTAAACACCAGAATAGGTAGCATTCTGGGCGTTTAACATCAGAAACAGCAGCATCCAGGGCGTTCAGAAAAAAAGCCCAGTAACAAAGGATTTCTGGCGTTTAACGCCAGTCAGGGTACCTGGCTGGATGTTAAACGCCCAAAATGGCCACCAGATGGGCGTTAAATGCCATAATGGCTATCATTCTGGGCATTTAACGCCAGAACAGCAAGGGGGAGGTAATTTCGTTTCCAATTCAAATTTTTTTGAATTTTCATGTTTTAATTCATAATTTTCTGCATAAAAATGTTACAAATATGCATCTTTCAATTTCCAATTTCAAAAATTAATAATCTTATAAATTCTTTTCAATCCCTTTTTAAAATGTTTTTAAAAGAAAAACTCATTTACCTTTCCAATTTCTTTCCAAATCTTTTTAATTCATCCATCTTATCTTTTATTTATTAGGTGCATTAACAAAAATTCAGATTTAACTTCCTCGTATCTTTTTCAAATCTTTCATATTTTACAAATTGTATCTTTTATCAATCATATCTTCCTATCTTATCTTTTTTAAAAATAATTCGAAACCCATTCCCTCCCTCCCTTTTAAATACACATTCGGCCACTCCTCTTCACCCATCATTTGAAAATGGTGGAAATCTGGTGTTAAACGCCCATACAGCACCCAATTCTGGCGTTCAAATGCCAATGGGGGATCAGACACCTGCAAGTGCTGATAACAACACCCTTAAGCAGGCTGCTCTAACCACTTCTGTAGGAAATAAACCTGTAGCAACTATGGTTGACAAATATAAAGCCAAGATGCCTTATCCTCAGAAACTCCGCCAAGCAGAACAGGATAAACAATTTGCCCGCTTTGCAGACTATCTCATGACTCTTGAAATAAAGATTCCATTTGCAGAGGCACTTGAGCAAATACCCTCTTATGCTAAGTTCATGAAAGAGATCTTAAGTCATAAGAAGGATTGGAGAGAAATAGAAAAAGTTTTTCTCACTGAAGAATGCAGTGCAGTCATCCTAACAAGCTTACCAGAAAAGCTTAAGGATCCCGGAAGCTTTATGATACCATGCACATTAGAGGATGCTTGTACCAAGACAGCTTTATATGATCTTGGGGCAAGTATCAACCTAATTCTTACATCCACTATTAGAAAGCTTGGCAAACCAACCCGGATCTATCTTCAACTTACTGATGGCTCCATTAAATACCCATCAGGCATAATTGAGGACATGATTGTCAAGGTTGGGCCATTTGCCTTCCCTACTGACTTTGTAGTGCTAGAAATGGAGGAGCACAAGAGTGAAACTCTCATTCTAGGAAGACCATTCTTAGCAACTGGACGAACCCTCATTGACGTTCAAAAAGGGGAGATAACCCTGAGAGTCAATGAGGATGAGTTTAAGTTGAATGTTGTCAAAGCTATGCAGCATCCAGACACATCAGAAGACTGCCTGAGCGTTGATATTATTGACTCCCTGGTGGAAGAGGTTAATATGACTGAGAGTCTCAAATCAGAGCTAGAGGACAATTTTAAAGATGTTCAGCCTGATCTGGAGGAACCAGAGGAAATAAAAGAACCTCTGAAAACTCCTCAAAAAAAGGAGAAACCTCCTAAACCCGAGCTCAACCACTACCACCATCCCTAAAATATGCATTTCTAGGAGAAGGTGACACTTTTCCTGTAATCATAAGCTCTGCTTTAAATCCACAAGAAGAGAAAGCACTACTTCAAGTGCTAAGGACACACAAGGCAGCTCTTGGGCGGTCCATAAGTGATCTTAAGGGCATCAGCCCAGCAAGATGCATGCACAAGATCCTATTGGAGGACGATGCTAAGCCAGTGGTTCAACCACAGAGGCGGCTAAATCCAGCCATGAAGGAGGTGGTGCAGAAAGAGGTCACCAAGTTACTGGAGGCTGGGATTATTTATCCTATTTCTAATAGCCCCTGGGTGAGCCCTGTCCAAGTTATCCCCAAGAAGGGAGGCATGACAGTGGTTCATAATGAAAAGAATGAACTGGTTCCTACAAGAACAGTTACAGGGTGGCGTATGTATATTGACTACAGAAGGCTTAATACAGCCACCAGGAAAGATCACTTTCCTTTACCATTCATAGACCAGATGCTAGAGAGACTAGCAGGTCATGAATATTACTGCTTTTTAGATGGCTATTCAGGTTACAACCAAATTGCAGTAGATCCTCAGGACCAAGAGAAAACAACATTCACATGTCCTTCTGGAGTGTTTGCCTACAGAAGGATGCCTTTTGGTCTGTGCAATGCACCTGCAACCTTTCAGAGATGCATGCTCTCTATCTTCTCTGATATGGTAGAGAAATTTCTGAAAGTCTTCATGGATGACTTTTCAGTATTTGGAGACTCATTCACCTCCTGCCTTGACCATTTAGCACTTGTTCTGAAAAGATTCCAAGAGACCAACCTAGTTTTAAACTGGGAAAAATGTCACTTTATGGTGACTGAAGGGATTGTTCTTGGGCATAAAATTTCAAACAAGGGAATAGAGGTGGATCAAGCTAAAGTTGAAGTAATTGAAAAATTACCACCACCTGCCAATGTTAAGAAATTTAGAAGCTTTCTGGGGTATGCAGGATTCTATAGGAGGTTTATAAAGGATTTTTGAAAAATTACAAAACCTCTGAGCAATCTACTAGCTGCTTGGTATGCGAAATTGTTACTCAGATTGTGAATTATTATTTGAAATTGATTCCCTGGCGATGGCACCAAAAACGGATGCACAGAACCATGGTATAAACATATCTTCACAACTTCACATAACTAACCAGCAAGTGCACTGGGTCGTCCAAGTAATAAACCTTACGTGAGTAAGGGTCGATCCCATGGAGATTGTTGGTATGAAACAAGCTATGGTCACCTTGTAAATCTCAGTCAGGCGGATATAAAATAGTTATGGAGTTTTCGAAATTAATACTAGAATAAGGATAGAAATACTTATGTAAATCATTGATGAGAATTTCAGATAAGCGTATGGAGATGCATTCATTCTTCTGAACCTCTACTTTCCTGCTGTCTTCATCCAATCCGTCTTACTCCTTTCTATGGCTGGCTTTATGTAAGGATGTCACCGGTGCCAATGGCTACTTTCAATCCTCTCAGGAAAATGGTTCAAATGCTCTGTCACAGCACGTCTAATCGTCTGGAGGCATCACCCTTATCGTTGGTTGCATCCTATTCCTCTCTGTGAAAATGGTCCGATGTGCTGTCACTGCATGGCTAATCATCTTGGAGGTTCTCGATCATACTGGAATAGAATTTACTATCCTTTTGCGTCTGTCACTACGCCCAGCACTCGCGAGTTTGGAGTTCGTCACAGTCATTCAATCCCAGAGTCCTACTCGGAATACCACGGACAAGGTTTAGACTTTCCGGACTCTCATGAATGCCGCCATCAATCTAGCTTATACCACGAAGATTCTGATTAAGAGATCTAAGAGATACTCATTCAATCTAATGTAGAACGGAAGTGGTTGTCAGGCACGCGTTCATAGGGAATGATGATGATTGTCACGTTCATCACATTCAGGTTGAAGTGCGAATGAATATCTTAGAAGTGAAATAAGATGAATTGAATAGAAAACAGTAGTACTTTGCATTAATCTTTGAGGAACAGCAGAGCTTCACACCTTAATCTTTGGAGTGCAGAAACTCTACCGTTGAAAATACATAAGTAATGAAGGTCTAGGCATGGCCGAATGGCCAGCCCCCAAACGTGATCAATAGATCAAAAGATAATCCAAAGATGTCTAATACAATAGTAAAAGGTCCTATTTATAATAAACTAGCTACTAGGGTTTACAGAAGTAAGTAATTGATACATAAATCCACGTCCGGGGCCCACTTGGTGTGTGCTTGGGCTGAGCTTGAAGTCTACACGTGGAGAGGTCATTCTTGGAGTTGAACACCAGCTTTTGTGCCAGTTTGGGCGTTGAACTCCACTTTGCAACTTGTTTCTGGCGCTGGACGCCAGAATTGGGCAGAGAGCTGGCGTTGAACGCCAGTTTGCGTCGTCTAAACTTGGGCAAAGTATGGACTATTATATATTGCTGGAAAGCCCTGGATGTCTACTTTCCAATGCAATGAAGCGCACCATTTTGAGTTCTGTAGCTCCAGAAAATCCATTTTGAGTGCAGGGAGGTCAAAATCCAACAGCATCAGCAGTCCTTCTTCAACCTCTAAATCTGATTTTTCCTCAAGTCCCTCAATTTCAGCCAGAAAATACCTGAAATCACAGAAAAACACACAAACTCATAGTAAAGTCCAGAAATGTGAATTTAACATAAAAACTAATGAAAACATCCCTAAAAGTAACTAGATTCTACTAAAAACATACTAAAAACAATGCCAAAAAGTGTATAAATTATCCGCTCATCACTGCTGACATGCCATTTGTGTTTGACACAGAGTGTCTGCAGGAGTTTGAAACTCTGAAAGCTAAGCTGGTCACAACACCAGTTATTTCTGCACCAGACTGGACATTACCATTCGAACTAATGTGTGATGCCAGTGACCATGCCATTGGTGCAGTATTAGGACAGAGGTATAACAAGCTTCTGCATGTCATTTATTATGCTAGCCGTGTTTTAAATGATGCCTAGAAAAATTACACAACCACAAAAAAAATTGCTTGCAGTGGTTTATGTCATTGACAAGTTTAGATCATACTTAGTAGGATCAAAAGTGATTGTGTACACTGACCATGCTGTTCTTAAATATCTACTCACAAAGCAGGATTCAAAACCCAGGCTCATAAGATGGGTGTTGCTTCTGCAAGAGTTTGATATAGAAATAAGAGACAGAAAAGGGACAGAGAACCAAGTGGCTGATCATCTGTCCCGGATAGAACCAATAGAAGGGGCATCCTTCCCTCTTACTGAGATCTCTGAAACCTTTCCGGATGAGCAATTGTTTGCTATTCAGGAAGCTCCGTGGTTTGCAGACACTGCAAACTATAAGGCTCAGTAATGTCAAGCTATTGACAGTAAAGAAGCGCTTATTGGGAGGCAACCCAATCTTATTTATCTATGTTAATTACTTTTTCATTTCATTTTCCATTGTTATTTTATGTTTTCTTTAGGTTGATGATCATGTGGAGTCATAAAAATAGCTGCAGAATTAAAGCAGAATAAAAAACAGCATCAAAAATAGCACACCCTGGAGGACAGACTTACTGGCATTTAAACGCCAGTAAGAAGCATCAGACTGGCGTTTAACGCCAGAAAGAAGCATCAAGCTGGCGTTAAACGCCAGAAACAGGCTACAGCTTGGCGTTTAACGCCAGAAACAAGCACCAAGTTGGCGTTCAAACGCCAAGAAAGGGGGAAAAGCTGGCATTTAACGCTAGAAACAAGCAGCAGTCTGGCGTTAAATGCCAGGATTGCACTCTAGGGGCGTTTTGCACGCCTCAATGGAGCAGGGATGCTAAGTCCTTGACCCCTCAGGATCTGTGGACCCCACAGGATCCTCACCTACCCCACCCTCTTTTCCATACTCTCTTTCCCACTCACATCCATCCATCATAAACCCCTCATACACACTATCACCCTCCCTTGGCTGAACCCACCACACATCTCCATCTCCTCCTTTCTTTCTTCTTTTGCTCGAGGACGAGCAAATGTTTTAAGTTTGGTGTGGAAAAAGCCCCACTTTTTAATTTTCCATAACCATATGGCACCTTCCATGAGATTAGAGAATATGAAAGAGCTATGAGGGAGGAGCAACAAAGGCAAGGAAGAGACATAGAAGAGCTCAAGAGCACCATTGGTTCTTCAAGAGGAAGAAGACGCCACCCTTGTCTATTTATTTTTTCTGTTTTCGTTCTCTATGCTTTATGTTTATTTATGTTTGTGTCTTTCTTACATGATCATTAGTGTCTAGTGTCTATGCCTTAAAGCTATGAATGTCCTATGAATCCATCACCTTTCTTAAATAAAAAATGTTTTTAATCACAAAAGAATAAGAAGTATATGATTTTGAATTCATCCTTGAAATTAGTTTAATTATTTTGATGTGGTGACAATACTTTTTGTTTCTCTGAATGAATGCTTGAACAGTGCATATGTCTTTTGAATTTGTTGTTTATGAATGTTAAAATTGTTGGCTCTTGAAAGAATGATGAAAAAGGAGAAATGTTATTTGATAATATGAAAAATCATAAAATTGATTCTTGAAGCAAGAAAAAGCAGTGAAAAGCAAAAGCTTGGGAAGAAAAAAAAAGAAAGAAAAAGGAAAAGCAAGCAGAAAAAGCCAATAGCTCTTTAAACCAAAAGGCAAGAGTAAAAATCCAGTAACTCTTTAAACCAAAAGGCAAGGGTAATAAAAAGGATCCAAGGCTTTGAGCATTAATGGATAGGAGGGCCCAAAGGAATAAAATCCCGGCCTAAGCGGCTAAACAAAGTTGTCCCTAACCATGTGCTTGTGGCGTGAAGGTGTCAAGTGAAAAGCTTGAGACTGAGCGGTTACAGTCGTGATCCAAAGCAAAAAAAGTGTGCTTAAGAACCCTGGACACCTCTAATTGGAGACTCTAGCAAAGCTGAGTCACAATCTGAAAAGGTTCACCCAGTTATGTGTCTGTGGCATTTATGTATCCGGTGGTAATACTGGAAAACAAAGTGCTTAGGGCCACGGCCAAGACTCATAAAGTTGCTATGTTCAAGAATCAACATACTGAACTAGGAGAATCAATAACACTATCTGGATTCTAAGTTCCTATAGATGCCAACCATTATGAACATCAAAGGATAAAGTGAGATGCCAAAACTGTTCAGAGGCAAAAAACTACTAGTCCCGCTCATCTAATTGGAGCTAAGTTCATTGATATTTTGGAATTTATAGTATATTCTCTTCTTTTTATCCTATTCGATTTTCAGTTGCTTGGGGACAAGCAACAATTTAAGTTTGGTGTTGTGATTAGCAGATAATTTATACGCTTTTTGGCATTATTTTTAGGTAGTTTTTAGTATGATTTAGTTAGTTTTTACTATGTTTTTATTAGTTTTTACGAAAAATTCACATTTCTGGACTTTACTATGAGTTTGTGTGTTTTTCTGTGATTTCAGGTATTTTCTGGCTGAAATTGAGGGACCTGAGCAAAAATCTGATTCAGAGGTTGAAAAAGGACTGCAGATGCTGTTGGATTCTGACCTCCCTGCACTCAAAATAGATTTTCTGGAGCTTCAGAAACCCAATTGGTGCTCTCTTAATTGCGTTGGAAAGTAGACATCTAGGGCTTTCCAGCAATATATAATAGTCCATACTTTGCCCAAGGTTTGATGACGCAAACTGGCGTTCAAATGCCAACTTCCTGTCTTATTCTGAAGTTAAACGCCAGAAACAGGTTACAAACCAGAGTTAAACGCCACAAACAGGCTGCAACCTGGCGTTTAACTCCAAGAGAAGCCTCTACACGTGTAAAGCTCAATGCTCACCCCAAGCACACACCAAGTGGGCCCCGGAACTGAATTTCTGCCTATCTGCACTTAGTTACTTATTTTTTGTAACCCTAGCTACTAGTTTAGTATAAAAAACAACTTTTAGAGACTTACTATGTATCTCATGAAATTTTTTCACTTCACATTATATTTCTGATGGCATGAGTCTTTAAACCCCATGGTTGGGGGTGAGGAGCTCTGCTGTGTTTTGATGAATTAATGCAATTACTACTATTTTTCATTCAATCATGCTTGTTTCTATTCTAAGATATTCACTCGCACTTCACCCTGATGAATGTGATGATCCGTGACACTCATCATCATTCTCACCTATGAACGCGTGCCTGACAACCACCTCCGTTCTATCTGCACTAGCTTGAGTGTGTATCTCTTAGCCTCCTGGTTCATGATCAGAGTCTTTGTGGTATAGGCTAGAATTATTGGTGGCCATTCCTGAGATCCGAAAAGTCTAAACCTTATCTGTGGTATTCTGAGTAGAATCTGGGAAGGGATGACTGTGATGAGCTTCAAACTCGCGAGTGTTGGGCGTAGTGACAGACGCAAAAGAATCAATGGATTCTATTCCAACATGAGTGAGAACTGACAGATGATTAGCCGTGCGGTGACAGCGCATTTGGACCATTTTCACTGAGAGGATGGATGGTAGCCATTGACAACGGTGATCCACCAACATACAGCTTGCCATGGAAGGAGCTTTGCATGCGTGAAGAAGAAGATAGTAGGAAAGCAGAGATTCAAAAGACAGAGCATCTCCAAAACCTCAACCTGTTCTCCATTACTGCATAACAAGTATCATTTAATTCATGTTCTTTTACTCATTCCAATTAAAACTGAGAATTTCTATTGATATCCTGACTAAGTATTACAAGATAACCATAGCTTGCTTCAAGCCGACAATCTCAGTGGGATCAACCCTTACTCACGTAAGGTATTACTTGGACGACCCAGTGCACTTGCTGGTTAGTGGTACGAGTTGTGAAAAATGTGATTTACAATTCGTGCACCAACAAGCAAATCTCTAAGTTTGGTGTGTTTTTCGTGATCCCTGAGCTAAAACAAACGAATCTCATGGCTCCCAAAGGAAGACAAACCACTTCAAGAGGCAAGAAAGAAAGCAATCCAAAGCCACTTTGGATGCATGAGAATTTTTGCACCAAAGAACATGTAGACCATTACTTCAAAATTGTGTGCAGAAGATCAGTGATCCCGGAAGTTAGGTTCAATCTGAAAGAAGATGAATACCCGGAGATCCAAGAACAGATTCGAAACAGGGGCTGGGAAGTCCTGGCTAATTCTGAGATACATGTTGGAAGAAATATGATCAGGAATTCTATACAAATCTGTGGATGACGGATAAGAAAAGATTAGAGAGAACTACTTTCCACTCCTTTTGGACCATGGTTAGAGGGAAGATTATTTACTTCCACTTTGACAAGGTGAGAGAAGTTCTCAAGCTTTCTCAGTTACAAGATGATCCAGAATCCTTTAATAGGAGAATGGCCAAAGATAAAAGGCTAGATCAAGTTCTAGAGGACATATGCCTCCCTGGAACCGAATGGATTACCAATACAAAAGGTGTCCCAAACCAGCTAAAGAGAGGAAATCTCAAACCAGTTGCTAGAGGTTGGCTGGATTTTATTGGGCGTTCTATACTCCCAACCAGCAACCGTTCTGAAGTCACTGTCAAGAGAGAAGTGATGATTCACTGTATTATGCTGGGAAAAGAAGTAGAGATTCATCAGCTGATTCCTGGTGAAATTTACATATTTGCAAACAAGGAATCCACTGATGCTAAATTGGCTTACCCAAGCTTGATCAGTATGTTATGTAAAGATGTGGGGGTACAAATAGGCATGGATGAATATATCCTAGTTGAACGCCCAATCACCAAAAAGGTGATGGATGGACCTCAAGTTCAAGACAACCCCATCAAAACGAGGGCGCATGAGCTCCTCCCAGAAATTCCTCAATTTGAATATTGGGCCCGCTTAGAAGCATCTGTCACCAAGCTGCAAGAAGCAATGGATCAACTCAAAGAAGAACAGTAGAATCAAAACAGTATGCTCTGCAAACTGCTCAAAGAACAAGAGAAACAAGGGCGTGAGATACAGGAGCTAAAGCGCCAGAAGCTGCCCCCTGAAGAGCTAGACGTCCCACATATTGAAGGAGCAAGTATCTCTCAAAATAAAGGTTGTTGAGTCCTAACTCTGTGATAACTTTTGTTATTAGAGACCTATTTTAAGAGTTACATGAGCATTAGTGTTAGAGTCGTTTATTTTTATGTCTTTAATTTCCTTTATTTTATTATTATTTGTCTACTTTTATGTTTAGTTTCTGTCTTGTTTTATCTTTATTACATGATTATTAGTGTTTAGAGTCTATGTCTTAAAGCTATGAATAATTCCATGAATCCCTCACCTTTCTTAAAAGAAAAATGTTTTTATTTGCAAAAGAACAAGAAGTGCATAATTTTGAAATTTATCTTGAAATTAGTTTAATTATTTTCATGTGGTGACAATACTTCTTGTCTTCTGAATGAATGCTTGAACAGTGCATATTTTTTATAGTGAAGTTTATGAATGTTAAAATTTTTGGGTCTTGAAAGAATAATGAAAAAAGAGAAATGTTATTGATAATCTGAAAAATCATAAAAGTGATTCTTGAAGCAAGAAAAAGCAATGAAAAACAAAGCTTGCCAAAAAAAAATAAAGAAAAAAGAAAGAAAAAGAAAAAGCAAGCAGAAAAATCCAGTAACCCTGTAAACTAAAAGGCAAGGGTAAAAAGGATCCAAGGCTTTGAGCATTAATGGATAGGAGGGCCCAAAGGAATAAAATCCTGGCCTAAGCGGCTAAATCAAGATGTCCCTAACCATGTGCTTGTGTCATGAAGGTCCAAGTGAAAAGCTTGAGACTGAGTGGTTAAAGTCGTGGTCCAAAGCAAAAAGAGTGTGCTTAAGAGCTCTGGGCACCTCTAACTGGAGACTCTAGCAAAGCTGAGTCACAATCTGAAAAGGTTCACCCAGTCATGTGTCTATAGCATTTATGTATCCGGTGGTAATACGGGAAAACAAAATGCTTAGGGTCACGGCCAAGACTCATAAAGTAGCTATGTTCAAGAATCAACATACTGAACTAGGAGAATCAATAACACTATCTGAATTCTGAGTTCCTATGGATGCCAATCATTCTGAACTTCAAAGGATAAAGTGAGATGTCAAAACTGTTCAGAAGCAAAAAGGCTACTAGTCCCGCTCATCTGATTGGAACTAAGCTTCATTGATATTTTGGAATTTATTGTATATTCTCTTCTTTTTATCCTATTTTGTTTTTAGTTGCTTGGGGAAAAGCAACAATTTAAGTTTGGTGTTGTGATGAGCGGATAATTTATAACCTTTTTGACATTGCTTTTAGGTAGTTTTTAGTATGTTTTAGTTACTTTTTATTATATTTATATTAGTTTTTTTTTTGCAAAAATCATATTTCTGGACTTTACTATGAGTTTGTATGTCTTTTTTGTAATTTCAGGTATTTTCTGGCTGAAATTGAGGGACCTGAGCAAAAATCTGATTCAGAGGCTGAGAAAGGACTGCAGATGCTGTTGGATTCTGACCCTCCTGCACTCAAAGTGGATTTTATGGAGCTACAGCAGTCCAATTGATGCGCTCTCAATTGCGTTGGAAATTAGACATCTTGGGCTTTCCAGAAATATATAATAATCTATACTTTGCTCGAGATTTGATGGCCCAAACTGGCGTTAAACGCCATCCAGAGACCCTTTTCTGGAGTAAAACGCTAGAACTAGCACCAAAACTGGAGTTAAACGACCAAACTGGTACCCAAGTTGGCGTTTAACTCCAAGAATGGCCTATGCACGTGAAAGCTTCAATGCTCAGCCCAAGAACACACCAAGTGGACCCCAGAAGTGGATTTCTGCACTATCTGCACTTAGTTACTCAATTTCTATAAACCTAAGTTACTAGTTTAGTATAAAAACTACTTTTAGAGATTTATTTGGTAACTCATGACATTTTTTACATTCCATATTATATCTCCTACAGCATGAGTCTCTAAACCCCATAGGTGGGGGTGAGGAGCTCTGCTGTGTCTCAATGGATTAATGCAATTACTACTGTTTTCTATTCAATCACGCTTGATTCTATTCTAAGATACTCACTCGTTCTTCAATATAGAGAATATGATGATCCGTGGCACTCATCATCATTCTCAATTTTATGAACGCGTGCCTGACAACCACTCCCGTTCTATTTGAGCTCAACGTAGTCATTGGGCAATAGCTTGAGTGCGTATCTCTTGGGTCTCTGATCAACAGACCGAGTCCGTGAGATTAGAACCTTCGTGGTAGAGGCTAGAACCAATTGGCAGCATTTCTGGGATCCAAAAACTCTAAACCTTGTCTGTGGTATTCCGAGTAGGATCTGGAAAGGGATGACTGTGACGAGCTTCAAACTCACGAATGTTGGGCGTAGTGACAGTGTGCAAAAGGATAGAGAGATCCTATTCCGACACTAGTGAGAACCGATATATGATTAGCCGTGCGGTAGCTGTACCTGGTATTTTTCATCCGAGACGAGAAATCCGACAGTTGATTAGCCGTGCAGAAATCGTGCCTGGTATTTTTCATCCGAGAGGATCATACAGCTTAACATTGAAGGAAGCCATGCGTGTTTGGAGAAGAAGACAGTAGGAAAGCAGAGATTCAGACGATAGAGCATCTCCCAAACCTCAACCTATTCCTCATTACTGAATCACAAGTACCATTTATTTCATGTTATTTACTTTTCTTAAACAAAATCATTTTTATCATTAATCTCCTGACTAAGATTACAAGATAATCATAGCTTGCTTCAAGCTGACAATCTCCGTGGGATCGATCCTTACTCACGTAAGGTATTACTTGGACGACCTAGTGCAATTGCTGGTTGGTGCACAAAATTGTTATTCACACTTTTCACAACTCCGCACAACTAACCAGCAAGTGCACTGGATCATCCAAGTAATAAACCTTACGTGAGTAAGGGTCGATCCCACGGAGATTGTCGGCTTGAAGCGAGCTATGGTCATCTTGTAAATCTCAGTCAGGTGGATTCAAATGGTTATGAGAATTTGATAATTAAAAGACAAATAAAACACATAATAAAATAGAGATACTTATGTAATTCATTGGTGGGAATTTCAGATAAGCGTTTGGAGATGCTTTGTTGCTTCTGAACCTCTGCTTTCCTATTGCCTTCTTCTAATCATTCGTGCTCCCTTCCATCGCAAGCTGTATGATCCTCTCGGATAAAAAATACCAGGTACGATCTCTGCACGGCTAATCAACTGTCGGATTTCTCGTCTCGGATGAAAAATACCAAGTACAGCTACCGCACGGCTAATCATCTGTCGGTTCCCGCTAGCGTCGGAATAGGACCCTTGTCCTTTTGCACACTGTCACTGCGCCCAACATTCGTAATTTTGAAGCTCGTCACAGTCATCCCTTCCCAGATCCTACTCGGAACACCACAGACAAGGTTTAGACTTTCCGGATCTCAGAAATGGCTGCCAATTGGTTCTAGCCTATACCACGAAGTTCCTAATCTCACAGACTCGGTCCGTGTATTAGAGATCCAAGAGAATATACTCCGGCTGTCGTCCAATGACTACGTTGAACATCATGTAGACCGCTTTGTGGTTGTCAGGCACGCGGATCTTGGCTAAGCGAGTAACGAAGATTGGGTGATTGTCACGGGTCACCCCTTCATTCTGACTTAACTGAATTAAGTACAAGAGTATATCTTAGAGAAGAAGTAGGCATGAATTGAAAGAAAAACAATAGTACTTGCATTAATTCATGAAGAACAGCAGAGCTCCACACCTTAATCTATGAGGTGTAGAAACTCCACCGTAGAAAATACATAAGTGAAAAAGGTCTAGGCATGGCCGTGAGGCCAACCTCCAAAATGTGAACAAACGTCTCCAAAGTATGATGGTATATGCAAATACAATAGTAAAAAGTACTATTTATACTAAACTAGTTACTAGGGATTACAAAAAATAAGTAACTCAGTGCAGATAGTGCAGAAATCCACTTTCGGGGCCCACATGGTGTGTGCTTGGGCTGAGCATTGAAGCTTTCACGTGCATAAGCCATTCTTAGAGTTAAATGCCAGCTTGGGTGCCAGTTTGGACGTTTAACTCCAGCTCTGGTGCCAGTTCCGGCATTTTACTCCAGAAAAGAGTCTTTGGTGGGCGTTTGAACGCCAGTTTGGGCCATCAAATCTCGGGCAAAGTATGGACTATTATATATTTTTGGAAAGTCCAAGATGTATAATTTCCAACGCAATTGAGAGCTTCTGTAGCTCCAGAATATCCACTTCGAGTGCAGGAGGGTCAGAATCCAACAGCATCTGCAGTCCTTTTTAGCCTCTAAATCAGATTTTTGCTCAGGTCCCTCAATTTCAGCCAGAAAATATCTGAAATTACAGAAAAACACACAAACTCATAGTAAAGTCCAGAAATGTGATTTTTGCATAAAAACTAATAAAATTATAATAAAAAGTAACTAAAACATATTAAAAACTATGTAAAAATAATGCCAAAAAGGGTATAAATTATCCACTCATCACTGGTTAGTTGTGCGGAGTTGTGAAACGTGTGATCACAAGAACGTAATAAAAGAAAACAAAAACGAAAGTGCAAAGTGTTCGAAAAAGGAATTTACACCCCAAAATGACGAATCCTCCCCCACACTTAAGTGTTGCACGGTTCTCCGTGCACAAACACGATCTGGGCCGGGGGGATGTCTCTAAGGTTCTCCATCTTCAGCTGACAGATGCGGGGGCTTGGGTTGTGTGGAAACCACCAAGTCCAATGCATTCGCGGCATCTTTGTCCACGGTGTCCTCCTCCTCTCCCGGCTCCTTGCCTCACGTCTCATCCTCAAAAAGAATGAATAAAGTATAATTAAGAATCATAAGGCAAGTAGCACAAAAGGGTAAAAGGGAAACTAACAAGCATCTAATTGAGGAATTTTTGCACAGTGGTGTGGAATACACACAGCGGCCGGTTAAAGTTGCATCCACACAATCAAAAAGTAAGAATGAGTTCCTCAATTAAATGGCCTAAGATGCAAGCAATAAATGAGCATCAATTAAACACTTGCTATCTTAGGCAAACAACAAGAGTGAATTGAATGTAGGAATTATTGGATATTGAAGGTGTGCAAGTGAAAGTGCAAGATTACTAGAAAGTGGCACAATAAACAATAACCAATTCAATGATGAAAAGAAAATTACTTATTCATCCTTAGGAAAAATCAAATAATCACATGGTTAAGGTGTTTGTTACAAAAAAGGTGACAAACTTGATAGAGTCAAGTTAAGTCAACTCAAACAAATGCAAAGCATTAACAAGAAACAAGGACCTTGTGCTGTGATTATATTAACTTAAATCCCATGGTGAACAAGCAATTCAATTCAATTCACTAAATTCCATGTGCACTTATAAAAGTTTCACCTAATATGCAACAATATGTAATGTGCAAATCCAAGTAGGTGCTAGTAATTGAAGGTAAAGTACAAGTGCATCGATGAAGTTCAATCAACAAGCAACCCAATCAAACAACAAACAAACACTTGCAATTTATTTAGTTATTAAGATGAAAAATGACATGCAAAGAAAACCAAGTAAAACAGGTAGAAAAACATGGAAAAAGCAAGGTAGGGGAGGGATGGAGGGGAAAACAAGAGAAGAAGTAGAGAGAAGAGAAGAAAAGAAGTAAAGTGAGAGAAAACAAAGGCGTGCGTACGCACAGGTATATGTGTGTACGCACACAAGGCGGAACAGGGGAGTGTGTGCTCACACAAGGTATGCGAGTGCTCCGAACAGAAGGGGGATCAAGAAGTGTGCGCGCGCACAGAACGCTCTCTTTTTTTTTGTAAGAGATGGATCATGTGTGCGTGCGCACACAGCTCTGTGCGCACACACAGGGGCAAAAAGGGGTGGGTGTGCATGCACACAGGCTCAGCCAGTGCTCCCACCAGAGGGGCTGCAACTTGGCGTTCAGACGCACACGTTGGTGCGGCCGCACAGATGGCGCGAAAAGGAGGACGCGTGCGTACACACAAGGCAGTGCACACGCACAGATCAAGAAAAACAGGGCAGCGCCCACGCACAGGCTGTGCTGGCGCTGCGACCAGAGGGCGCTGCAAGGGGTGTGCGGGCGCACAGAGGCGTGCGCTCGCACAGATGGTGGACAATGCAATTTTGTGCGTGCGCACAGGGTGGTGCACACGCACAGGTGCGCTATTTCACAAAAAAAAAATTTCTTTCTAAATTAAGGGTCTGAGCCTTAGCACATCAACATATCAACCCCAAAACATTCAAAACATCACAAAATCATGATCCATTTGCAATTCAACCTATCTAAACTTGAAATTAAACTAATCCTAAGCTAACTAAGACAAGCAAATATGCAATAAACTAAGACTATAAAGAAAGAGAACGGGTAAGAAAGATGTTACCATGGTGGGGTGTCTCCCACCTAGCACTTTGATTTATAGTCCTTAAGTTGGACTTATTGAGGAGACTCTAGCTAGGGTGGTTTGTGTTTCCACTCCTCCTTGAACCTCCATTCATGCTTGGTCTTTGACTCTCCTCCGGGATTTCATATTCTAGGCACCCGCTCACCTTCTTGTTGATCTTTATGCTTCAAGCCGGATGAATAAGCTCCTAATTGACCCTTGTAACTATCCAACATTTTCCAAAGATCACCCAATTGAGTTTCACACCATTCTCGAACTCCAATTCTTGAATTGTTCTTCTTGAAGGGCCTTGGATTCTCTTGGCAACCAATACACCCTTCCCCGCCATGTACCAACCCAAGAAGGACCTTGAGTTGGTAATCCGTTTTCAAGATAGCATATTGATGGGGGCCAATGAAGTTCATAGGTGAAATTACCACCCACTCAATATGCTCTTGGTTGTAAACTCCTTCCTCACCAACTTCGTCTTCCCCATCACTCAAGTCATAACAAGAAGGTTGTGAGAAGTCTACCTCCATGTTTTTCTCAAACTCAATGGGGGGAGTCTCATTAGGATCATTAAGGGGATTGACCAAGGAGGACAAAAAATCATCAATGATGGAATCCTCATCTTGATCAATCTCCCTCATATCTTCCCTTCTCTCCTCCGGCTCAAATAATCCACTTTCTCCCTCCTGTTTCACTTCATGATCTAATCCTTCCTCTTCCTCTTGTGGCTCCATGCTCTCTTTTTCTCTACACTCTTCAATTGTTTCCTCACATCCTCTAAGGGGAGTGTCTTGATCGGATGAGCATAGAAGAACTAAGCGGTTCACTGCTTCGGCTATGGTAGCTACGAATTGCCCTTGAGTCTTTTGGAATCCTTCTTGCACTTGGAGAAATGCTTGAAGGTCTTGATGGTCTTGGGCTAGGGGTGAAAAAGCTTCACATTGGGGTGAGAATTGAGGTTCATAGTTTAGGAAGAAAGTTATATGTGTGGGAGGTGACTCATGTTGGTAGGTATCTTGAGGTGGTATGTAAGAATGTGGTTGTTAGTATTGGTGTGGTGCTTGGGAATGCGGTGATTGCAGGTTATGTTGGGGGTATGGGCTATAGGCATATGGTGGTGGAGGTGCATAATCAAAGTGGAATCCACCATATCCTTGGGTTGGGTATGTGCATTGGGAAGGGTATGGTTCATTGAAATATAGAGGAGGTTGCTCCTTCCAAAAGTGATGCTCCAATCCCATGATGCAATCCGAAATTGAGGTTATCAAGCCTTACAAAATAAGCACAACCAAACTCCAAACCAAGAGGGTGATAACTCACAGAGAAAATTGAAAATAACAACTAAAGACATCAAGTAACAAAATAAACAAAATCCTAATTACCAACAAAAGCAAACAAGCAACCAAAAAGTATCTATTCACACTATGGACATATTTACAACAACCAAAATATAGCACTCATGACGTTAGCTTCCCGGCAATGGTGCCAAAAACTTGATGCGAGCAAAATCGTCGGTTAAGAATTCCTTCTCGGTAAAGGAGAAATAACCTCGTTGCAAGTATAGTTCTCAACCAACAAGTAATGCTCGATCAAAGTTTACAATTTCTAATCTAAACCAAGAGTCTTTCAACCTCGGGTCGTCTTCCCTAGGAACTAATGCCAACAAGTGTACACAATTTTGGTTGTGGAAAGCAAGGGGTTTCAATGATTGAAGTGAACAAATAAAGAGATAAAAGAACTAGACAAAATTGCAATTAATAAAGCAATAAAGGAATAAAAGAACTATGTATGTAATATAAACAAGTAAAACTATAAAGTGGTTGAAAAGTGGTTCAAAACATAAATAAAACCTTGACTTGGGATGAGTTATGGAATCCCTTCCTTGCCATAACCACAACTATGATAATAATCATGAGTTAATCTCGCTTAGTTAACCCCTAACATCGAGGAGTAAGTCAAGCAAGCATAATTGACCTTAATCCATAAGTTCTAACCAACTTACCAAACTAGTGATAAAAGGTTAGCTTTAATGGAAACAAGAATCAAATAACTCCCCAAGAATTACCACTAAATGTTGGACATTATGGCTCTAGTAATCTATAGACTCATTTTCCCAAGCCAAGGGGTGAAAATCTACCCCCATAATCAAAATTGGCATTTCATCAAAAATATAGAGGGCATAAACATAAAATATGGCAAAATTGGGAAAATCATGAAAGCTATGAACCATAAATGATAACAAGCAACAAAAGCAACTCAACAAACATAAAATAAGCATCAAACATAAAATTCATAAACCAAAACTCAAAATTGCAAAACTATGTAAATGTTGACAAGAGACATGAAAGTATAAGAAAGTGTAGAACAAGCAATGTAATAAAAAAGACAATTAAAGGGATACTTACAAATTGCCAAATCCAAAATCAAACTTGAAGTATAAAATTCTACAAACCCTAATTAAAACCCTAAGAGAGAATTACCTAATCTATACTACTCCTACTCCTACTATGTAAAAGTATGAAAAATAAAATCTAAGTCCTAATGCCTTCATATGAGATGTTGCCCCCTTCATATATCTCTTCATTTCAGCCTCAAGCCTTCAGAAATGGGCCAAAAAGAGCCCTAAAACGCGAGTGCACGTGCATTTTTAATGAAGGCATGTGCGTCCACTTGTGCGGACGCACAGACGTGTGCGTCGCACACTCTGCGGAAAATGTTGACCTGTGCGTACGCACAGGAGGTTGTGCGCACGCACACCAGGCAATGCTTGATTGGATGCGCAACGCGGCCCACGTGCATGCGTGGCTCTAATTCGATGGCTGTGCGTATGCACGCATGTCTGTGCGCACGCACGTCTGTGCACCCACACACTAGGCTAAGCTCTTCTCCTTTGTTTTCTTCATGTTTTCTTCCTTTTTGCATGCTTTCTTCCACTTCTACCAAACCATTCTTGCCTCTAGGACCTGAAGTCACTCAACAAATATATCACGGCATCGAATGGGGTAAAGGTGGGATTAATTTGCTCAATTTAAGCACAAAAACGCATGTTTTCACATTTAGGTTCAATTTAGGGATCAAACACAAAAGTATGCTATTTTAGTGAATAACTGTGAGTTTATGTGATGAAATCCATCCAATTATAGCTAAAATATATCATCAAATGTGGATTCATCACTCCCTCCTACCTCTGAGAATGTCGCTGCCAATTCTGATTGTTGAAGAAGAAGACAAACCAAGTGTTGAAGATGCCTCAAGTCGTGGAAGCTTCACTTCTCTATAATAGGGGTGAACGGCCAAAGATTGAAGCAAGAGAGAAAGAGCACTGGTTTCGGTTCCCATAGCTCCCTGAGCTGTTCTTGTTCTTCTCTTTCATGGTTTTTGTTCATACCCTAGGTTGAGCTAGCGAGCCAGGTTAAATGAAGACAGAAACGACTAACCTCTTATAAAGGATTGGTTGATACCGACCTCTTCCCAAAGAGTTCAGCCAAATTACTACAAGGGCCCATGTAGGCCCAAAGCAGAAGATCACAGCCCACCTAAAAGTGGCTGGACAAAGATAAGGGGACTCACCCGCAAAAGATAAGATAAGATAACTAACTTATCTCAATGGAGGTCACCCCACACTACAATAAATACACCAGAGCACCCAGGTATAACTCACTCTCTGATTCTACACAAAAAAACCTGCTTAAAGCCCATGCTAACTTAAGCATCGGAGTCTCTTGTAGGTACCACCACCCTCCGGTGATCAAGGATCAGCAACATATCAAGGTTCAGTAAGCCAGACACGACAGCTCCAGCCACAACAGCAGATCTCCTTCGAGATCGACCTTCAATTTCAGGTAACCCTCGGAACATTGGCGCCGTTACCGGGGAACCTAGAAGTCATCCCATCATCATGGAGGACAACCTTGACAACGATCATAATTTTGGCTTGGAGGACAGAACGCCGCACGAGAACATGGATACCATACCAAAGGGTATTCCTCAAAACAAGGGAGACAAACAGCCTCCAAATGCATAAATTTTAGAGGCCATCCGTGAACAACAGAATCGCCTTAAACAGCTAGAACAAGAAGCCGACCGGCAGTGGGAGGCTGAGCGAGACCTTTAGAGAGAAACCAGACAGCATCGAGAGTTGGAGAACAAACTCCTAAAGCTCGAAGCTGATCTCAAAACTAAGACCACTCGAACTAGCCAAGAAGATAGCCCCCACAAGGATCAAGATCCATCCACAAAGGAGATCATGAAAGCTAAAGTCCCAAAGAACTTCAAAGCCCCTGACATGACCTTGTACGATGGTACGTCAGACCCGAGCCATCATCTCAGCAATTTCAGAAGTCGAATGTATCTTACGGATGCCTCAGATGCAATCCGTTGTAAAGCCTTCCCGACCACTTTGACCAAGACGGCAATCAAGTGGTTCAACAGCTTGCCGCCAAGGTCAATAGCAAGCTTCGATAACCTTGCCAAAAAATTCTTAGCTAGATTCTCCATCCAGAAAGACAAAGCCAAGCATGCGCCAAGCTTGCTAGGGATTAAGCAAGGAGATAAGGAGAGCCTCCGTAGCTACATGGAGAGATTCAACAAAGCATGTTTGGACATACAAAGTCTGCCAACAGAAGAAGCCATCATGGGTCTCATTAATGGCCTACGAGAAGGACCATTTAGCCACTCCATATCCAAAAAGCTCCCTGCATCTCTGTGAGTTATCTTAGTGAGGCTGAAAACTAGAATGGTTAAGTCTGAAAGGCTCTTCTTAGAGGTCTCTATATTCCCTTGAGAAGATGGGAATGGTGGTCTGTTATTGAACCTATTCTGGTTCCTACCACCTTGATTGAAACCTTGCTGAGGTTTCTATTGACCCTTCCATGAGAGGTTAGGATGATTCCTCCATGAAGGGTTGTAAGTGTTTCCATAGGCTTCTCCTATGTAATTCACCTCCTCCATGGTGGGTTGATCAGGATCATAAGCTTCATCTTCAAGAGAAGCTTCCTGATTACTGCCAGTGAAGAGAGAACTTTTGTGTGGTCTAGAAATTCGCAGATAAATCCTCGTTGCAAGTATAGCTTCTAAACCAACAAAAATCCTTTCATACAAATGTTTGGTTGTCAGAAGTAAAAAACCCCTTAAAAATTGATAACCGAAGTATTTAAACCTCGGGTCGTCTTCTCAAGGAACTGCAGGGAGGTGTTCTTATTAATGGTATGAGTCTTGTAAATTGGGGGTTTTGAAAATAAGGAACAAGTAATTTAAATGACAAGTAAAATAAATAAATAACTATAAAATAAACTTTTGGCAATGTATGAAAATTAGGAAGTCATATCCTAGTTACTCTTATGAGAATTGAGTTTAACCCCACTTAGTTAAGCTTTACAAAAGCAAGGGAAAGTCAAGTGGACTAATTAGTTAGATTCCCAAGTCCTAGCCAACTCCTAAGGAAAGACTAGAGTTAGTGGAATTCCAGTCAATTAGAGAAATTAATTAACAATCACGATAAGTTTAATAACTCAAGAGCCTCCAGTTAATCAATTAAAGCCAAGAATATAAAAAAGTTAAATAAGAATCATAAATCTGAAATACCTCAATTGCATTTAATAAAAGGAAATTAATCCAAAAATATAAAGAGTTCATAAGCTAATTTGGCAACATAAGTAATTAAATGAGAGCATTAAAGTATCTGAAAGTAAAAGAGAGATATAAAGTAAAAGAAATATTGAACCTGATGAAGAGTTGAAATCCTAAATCCTTTAAGAGGAATCCTAATCCTAAAACCTAAGAGAGAGGAGAGAACCTCTCTCTCTAAAAACTACATCTAAACTATGAAAAGTGAATAATGATCGACCTCTCTTGAATGGATGCATTCGCCCACTTTATAACCTCTAATCTGTGCTTTCTGGACTTGGATCTGGGCCAAAAAGGGTTTCAGAGATCGCTGGGAGCGTTTTCTGCAGTTTCTGGTGCGTGGCGTCTGTCACACGTCCGCGTGGGTCACGCGTACGTGTCATTTGTGTTCTGCTCAAGGCACGCGTCCGCGTCAGTCACGCGTTCGCGTCACTGCCTTTTCGCGCTAGGCATGCGGCCGCGTCGTCCATGCGTTCGCGTCGCTGCCAGTTTCTTCAAAAACTCCATTTTGTTCTTTTCTTCCATTTTTGTATGTTTCCTTTCCATCCTTGAAATCATTCCTGCCTTAGGAGATCTGAAAATACTTAACACACAAATCACAACATCGAATGGTAATAAAAAGTAATTAAAATAAATATTTTTAAAGCATAGGAAACATGTTTTTCACATATATCACATAATAAGGAAGGGAAAGTCAAACCATGCAATTTCACATGAATAAGTGGGTGAAGGATTGAATAAATCACTTAAATTGAGCACAAAATATATCATAAAATATGGGTTTATCAGCCAGCTGCAGTTTTCATCCCAGTGAGATGTTGAGAGATCATGTTGACTTGTTGGGTCAAGATCTTATTCTGAGCCAGGATGGCATTCAATGTCTCAACTTCATGAACCCCTTTCTTCTGAGAGGTTCTATGATTTACAGAATTCCTCTCAGAGGTGTACATGAATTTGTTGTTTACAACCATCTCAATGAGCTCTCTTGCTTCTGCAGGCGTTTTCTTCAAGTGGAGAGATCCACCTGCAGAGCTATCCAAGGAAATCTTGGATATCTCAGACAAGCCATCATAGAACACGCCTATGAGGGACCACTCTGAGAGCATGTCAGGAGGACATTTCCTGATCAACTGCTTGTATCTTTCCCAAGCTTCATAGAGGGATTCACCTTCTCTTTGTCTAAAGGTTTGAACTTCCACTCTAATCTTGCTCATCCTTTGAGGAGGAAAGAACTTAGCAAGAAAAGCATTTACTAGCTTTTCCCAAGAGTCAAGACTCTCTCTAGGCTGGGCATCCAGCCAGAACTTAACTCTATCTCTTAGAGCAAAGGGAAAAAGCATCAGCTTATAGACTTTCGGATTAACTCCATTAGTCTTTACAGTATCACAGATCTATAAAAATTCTGCTAAGAATTGATGTGGATCTTCCAATGGAAGTCCATGGAATTAGCAGTTCTATTGAAGAAGAGAGACTAACTGAGGCTTAAGCTCAAAATTGTTAGCTCCAATGGCAGGTACAGCAATGCTTCTGCCATAAAAGTCAGAGGTAGGCATGGTGAAGTCACCAAAGACCTTTCTAGGCTCCTCTTGTGGTTCGTCCATATCCTCTGTTTCTTGTTCAAAACTTTCTGAAAGATCTCTTCCGGAGTGTTGTGCTTTAGATAGTTGTAAATGCCTCCTTAGAGTCTTCTCAAGTTCAGGATCAAGAGTCAAGAGGGGTTTTTTTATCCTTGTTCCTGGTCATAAACAAGAAGAAAAGAAAGAAAAGAAAGAGACCATGCCAATAGGCAAGAAGCTCCTTCTTAAAGTCAGAAGTAGAGGAAGAAGAAGAAGATAAAAAAAAACATAAAAAATAATTAAAAGAAGTAAAGAAAAAATACCTTGGAAATAGTAGATAAGAGTAAACAAAAGAAGATAGAATAAAAAAATGAAAAAGAAATCACAAGAAAGCTTTTTGTACCACTTGGATAAAAGAGCTTCCAGTGAAATATGAAGAAAGACAATAAAAAAGAAGACAAAAGAAGAGAGAGGAGTATACTTTGAAAATAGGGGATAGAAATAATTAAGATAAGAAGGAAGAATACAGAGGGGAAGAAGAAAAATGATATGAGTAGAGATGAGATGAGAAGAGGTATAAATAGAAAAAGTAAATAACAATATTTTATTTTTATTTATTTATTTAATTAATTTTCGAAAAATTAGATTAATTTTAAAAAGATTTGAATTTTAATTGTTAAATTTTCGAAAATAGAAGAGAGAGAAGAGAGGGAATTTTCGAAAATAGAGAGAGAAGAGAGTTAGTTAGGTGGTTTTGAAAAAGAAGAGAGAGAAGATAAGATGGATATTTTTGAAAATTTGAGAGGGAAAAGTTAGTTAGGAGGTTTTGAAAAAGATGAGAGAGAAGATAAGATATTAATTAAGAAAAGATAAAAATAAAAATAAAAAATAAAAGATAAGATGAAAAAAAAGATTTGAAATCAAAATTTAAAATTAGAAAAAGATAAGATAAGGTTTTAAAAAAGTTTTGAAAAAGATATGATTTCAAAATTAGAAGTTAGAAAAGATAAGATAAGAAACAAAAAGATAAGATTAGAAAATTGATTTTAAAAAAATTTAAATTTTTTTTTAATTTGAAATCTAAAAAAGATAAGATAAAATTTTTGAATTTTGAAAAAGATATTATGTGATTTTGAAAAAGATAAGATTTTTTTTGAAAAAGATATGATTTTTATTTTTGAAAATTTTGATTTTTGAAAACTTGACAAGATAAGATAAGATAAAATTTTAAAATTCAAACCTGAATTTTTTGAAAAAATTTCGAAAAATTGGTTAAAAATTAGTTAGAAAATATATTTTTTTATTTTTTTATTTTTTGATGAAAGAGAAAAACACAAAAAAGACACAAGACTTAAAATTTTTAGATCTAGTGCACCCAAATTTTTGAAAATTTGGAGGGAAACACAAGGGAACACCAAACTTAAAAATTTTAAGATCAAGACACACACAATACTCAAGAACACTTTAAAGATGAACAAGAACACGAAGAACAAAATTTAAAGACTCAAAGAACTCAAGAACATAAAAAAGAACACTAAACTTAATTTTTAGAAAACTAGAACAAGATTTTTCGAAAATTGCAAGAAAATAAACAAGAAAATACCAAAATTAAAGACTTGACACAAGATTAAACAAAGAAAAATTATTTTTGAAATTTTTTAGAAAAAGACTCAAAGAACATGAAATTACTAAGAACATATCAAAAAATGCAAGGATTAAACAGAGAAAGTAAAAATATTTTTGAAAAACTTTTTTAAAATTTTTGAAAATTAGAGAAGGAAAAATAAAATTAAAAGTTTCAACAAGAACAAAAACAGAGACTCAAATCAAGAACAAAAATTGAACAAAGAAAAGAAAAATATTTTTGAAAAAGATTTTAGAATTTTTCGAAAAATTGGGAAGAAGCATTAAGTAGAAAAGCTAACAAAATTAAAAAATTACCTGATCCAAGGAGTAAGACAATCCGGCAGTTTGTCCAAACTCAACAATCCCTGGCAACGGCGCCAAAAACTTGGTGCACGTGTATGCAAAACCCACACTATTTTGTACAATAGCAACAGTACCAGCAAGTGCACTGGGTCGTCCAAGTAATACCTGAGCGAGTGAGGGTCGATCCTACGAGGATTGTGGCTTGAAGCAAGCTTGTGGTTGTCTTGCAGGTCTTAGTCAGGCGGAATTAGAAGGAGTTGCATTATCAGTGATATAAACATAACATTTTCATAAGTTGTGAAAGGGAATAAGTGATAGGATTAGATTGAGAGTTGGAGTTGCTTTGTCTTTCTGAAGTAACTCTGGTACTACCGTCTTCTTTGCTTGTGAATGATCTTCTTCTATGGCAGGCTGTAAGTGATCAAAGCCATGCCAATGGTCTTTGATCTCCTCTGCTATAGAATGAACGCCAGGGCCCTTGGTATTCAATCCAATGGAGGATGAAGCGCATAGCAATCCATTCTCTTGACGATCCTACTCAAAACTCTACAAACAAGGTAGAATCTTTTGGATTAGAAAATACCGCTTCTTGGATCTAGCCTATACCACGGAGACCTTAATATCCCCAGAGATTGGCTGAACTGGTGTCTCGAGAAGTCCCCGGTAAAATCGTGGATTAACCGTCTGAGAGATGTAAATCCATAGCTGTTGATTCGTGCGTTCCGGCCAAGTATTCACACGAATCCAAGTAGACGCGGGTGTTTGTCAGGCACGTTTGTCTTGATGTGATGAACAGAGCCAATTTGTCAAATCGTCTTGTTCATCACGATGAAAATCGGGATATACATCTTTGAGATAGATCATACACGGATTGAAGAAGAAGAAATAGTACTTTAATTAATTCATAGGACTCAGCAGGGCTCCTCCCCTCAACCTAGGAGGTTTAGAAACTCATACTGAAAATAAAAACAATGGTGGAAAAGTAAAAATGACAGACCTCCCTCTACGGGAGGTGCTCAAGGTTTTGAAACCTCTAAGTCTGTAAGTTTTTTGTGAGTGTTTGGGCTGCGCTTTGATGAGATCCACATTCCATGAGGTCTCTGGGGTGTGGAATGCCAGCTAGGGGGTCCACTCTGGGCCTTTGGACGCTAGGCTCTGCTCTTTTGGCGTTGGAAGTCTTGAAGAGTGCAGGTAGCTAGCATTGGACGCTAGCTTTGGGCCTTCTAATCCGAAGAAAAGTATGGACTATTATATATTGCTGGAAAGCTCTGGAAGTCAGCTTTCCATATCCATTGAGAGCGCTCCATTTGGACATCTATAGCTCGAAAAAAGCTCTTCCGAATTCAGGCAGGTCAGATCTGGACAGCATCTGCAGTGCTTCCTCTGTCTCTGAATCAGACTTCTGCTCCAGCTCCTCAATTTCAGTCAGAAAATACCTGAAATTGCCCAAAAACACAAAAACTCATAGTAGAATCCAAAAATGTGATTTTAACACTAAAACCTATAAAAACTTAATAAAAACCAAATAAAAACTACTAAAAACTATATGAAAATGATGCCAAAAAGCGTATAAAATATCCGCTCATCAATGATGGTTATGATGATGAAAGATCGATGTATATGAAATGTAGTTGGTTGTTTAAATGGGTAAGGAAATTGTTGAATGTGTATATGGAATTGTTGAATGATTGAAGGAAGAAATTGGGTATTGGTGTGAGGTGACGTGGTTAGAAGGCATATGTGTATGTTTTGGGGAGTTTTAGTGTTGTTTTGATTATAAAAATTTGATTTGAAATCAAGTATTTGGAAAGAAAAGAGGTTTTGGGGTTTTTGATAAAACTTGATTTTTGACCAACTTTGGCGTGCTAGAACTCGGCCTTCAGTCCCCCAAATTTTGTCAAACTTATTTCAAATAAAAATTGGGTCCGTGAAGTTTATACTATTCTAAGAATGGATGAAAAATCATTTAAAATAAAAGAGTTATGCGCGTTTGAAGTTTGGTATCAAATATTGGAAATTCTGCAACTTAGCAACTTTTTGAGGAAAGGGAGGGGTCGCTATGCAAGCATGCACACGCGACACGAGATTTACTCACTGGCTTGATATCTCGCATACGCGAGTGGCACACGATACACGAGATGTTCCTCCTGTTTTGCCCTCTCGCATACGCGGACATAAACTCGCTTATGCGATACCATTGTTTTGGCTAAAAGTGGGATTTTTGCATACTAAACTAATTCTCTAAATTTTCAAACTTCTTTTACACTTGTTTAAGGTCCGTTAGTGAGCCTTTAGGCCTTAGAATGAGGATGAGCGTGTCAAATAAATTGAGGAGATAAGGGTTTTGTGAAGTATTAACTGAACTAATGAGGCATTGGTAACATTGAATGAGAGGAGATTGATGAGGATGGTGGAAGTAATGATGATTTGTAATTAGATGAGATATATGTGATCCCGGGTAAGAGGTAGTGGAATTGTCCACCTGCTCTGGGTAAGAAATGAGGAAGAAGAATGATAAAAACTGAGTTAATTATGAATTTTGAATGAATATGAAAGAATTGAAAAGATATTAAGAATGCAAGATGAAGAAGATTGAATTTGAATGAAGGATGATGAGGATTGATATTGAAGTATGATATTTGAATGAATTGAATGATATTGAGATAATTATGACCGGGTAAGAAGCGGTGGCATTGTCCATTCACTCCGGGTAGGATGCAGTGGTGTTATCCACTTGCTCCGAGTAAGAGTCGAGACTCCAGGTAAGATGCAGTGGTGTTATCCACTTGCTCCAGGTAAGAGTTCGAGACTGCAGATAAGATGCAAGGGTTGAGTTCTGTCGCCGCTTGCTCCGGGTTGAGAACTATAACACCAGCTGGGTAAGAGGCAAGGATGAAGTTGTCCCCTACTCTAGGTATGCGGGTAAGACGCAAGGGTTGTGGTTTGGTCCCACTTGCTCCATGTTTGGTGTTCTGTCCAAGATTAGCTACCGGACGTGTCGGGTTTGGCTTTATAACTGACAGATGAGATTCATCGGCCATAGGACAGGCATACATCATATGCATTTGTTTATTTTGTTTGAGTTTGTATTACTTGGGATTACCTATTTGATTAACTATGTCTAATTGTTATATGTTCTACATGTTGTATCTGCATTCTATCTGTGTTTTCCTTATCTGTATTGTATGTCCATGCAACTAAGAGATCCCTCGTGTGGTGGAGGTGTGACGAGGATTGTTCCACCGGTGATTCGGAGGGTTAGGAGGAGACAGGAGGGGGTGTCAGGATAAAGATGGATTTAAGAGCTAAATACATTAGACAACCACCCTAATTTAAGGTTTAGTATATTATTTTAAGTTTAAATAAGAGTGTCGGAGTTCTAGGATTACTTTTTTCTTTTCCGGGATCTTATACATTATGTATGTTGGCACCTTTACCATACTGAGAATTTTCGGTTCACATTCCATACATATATTGTTGTTTTTTAAATGCAGGACATGAGACACCGCACTGAGCATTTTGGAGACTCTTAAAAGCAAAGAACTATTGTGGGACTCGATGTTTGTATTTTGTTTAAGTTTATATATGTATATAGATTCTCCACCTTGTATATATTATGTTTTGTCCCTCTTAGAGGCTAACTTGTATATATATGTATACTCTGATCGGCCTTTGCTTCGCAGGTTGAGCCTAGAGCTTGTTATTTGTATCTTTGGAACTCTAGTCTTATATATACATTATCTTTTCTACTCGATCTTATCTACCTTTCTACGTTTACCCGATCGTGACTGATGCGCTTTTCTGTTTGTATTTCGTTTCAACTTTTTCTTCAAGGCTCCTAGATAACTCCTTTTATCAATATATCTATATATGTATTTTATTTTTTGAGGTCGTAGTGCCTTGCCACCTCTGATTTACGTCATAGGCGTAAAGCTCTGTGTAGTAGGGTGTTACATAGAGCCTTCTATCACATTGCTTGAACCAATAATGATATTAACACATTCTTCTTTTTGTACAAGATGAGTGGTGCGCAGAAATCGTGACGGTTCCATTCCTTGGTAACGGCGCTAAAAACTTAATACGCACGTTCATAATCTTAGTTCTTTGTCACAACTTCGCACAACTAACCAGCAAGTGCACTGGGTCGTCCAAGTAATAAACCTTACGTGAGTAAGGGTCGATCCCACGGAGATTGTCGGCTTGAAGCAAGCTATGGTCACCTTGTAAATCTCAGTCAGGTGGATTCAATTGATTATGGAGATTTAATAATTAAAAGATAAATAAAACGTAAATTTAAAGATAGAGATACTTATGTAATTCATTGGTGAGAATTTCAGATAAGCGTATAGAGATGCTTTTGTTCCTCCTGAATCTCTGCTTTCCTGTTGTCTTTATCCAATCATTCATACTCCTTTCTATGGCAAGCTTTATGTTAGGCATCACCGTTGTCAATGGCTACATCCTGTCCTCTCAGTGAAAATGGTCCAATGCGCTGTCACTACATGGCTAATCATCTGTTGGTTCTCGATCATACTGGAATAGGATCCATTGATCCTTTTTCGTCTGTCACTACGCCCAGCACTCGCGAGTTTGAAGCTCGTCGTAGCCATCCCTTCCCAGATCCTACTCGGAATATCACAGACAAGGTTTAGACTTTTCGGATCTCAAGAATGGCCATCCATGGATTCTAACTTATACCACGAAGATTCTGATTAAAGAATCCCAGAGATATTCATTCAATCTAAGGTAGAACGGAAGCGGTTGTCAGGCATGCGTTCATAGGTTGGGAATGATGATGACTGTCATGATCATCACATTCATATTGAGGTGTGAATGAATATCTTAGAATCAGAATAAGCTTGAATTGAATAGAAAAATAATAGTACATTGTATTAATTCATGAGAAACAGCAGAGCTCCACACCTTAATCTATGGTGTGTAGAAACTCTACCGTTGAAAATACATAAGTGATAATGGTCCAGGCATGGCTGAGAGGCCAGCCCCCAAAACGTGATCAAAGGATCAAAAGACAATCCAAAGATGTAAACACAATAGTAAAAAGTCCTATTTATACTAAACTAGTTACTAGGGTTTACAGAAATGAGTAAATGATGCAGAAATCTACTTTCGGGGCCCACTTGATGTGTGCTTGGGCTGAGCATTGAGCTTTACACGTGTAGAGGCTTCTCTTGGAGTTGAACGCCAGTTTGTAACTTGTTTCTGCCGTTTAACTCCACTTTGCAACCTGTTTCTGGCGTTTAACTCCAGAATGCAACATGGAACTGGCGTTGAATGCCGGTTTGCGTCATCTAAACACGGGCAAAGTATGGACTACTATATATTACTGGAAAGCCCTGGATGTCTACTTTCCAACAAAATTAAGAGCGCGCCATTTGAGGTTCTGTAGCTTCATAAAATCCACTTTGAGTGTAGGGAGGTCAGAATCCAGCAGCATCTGCAGTCCTTCTTCAACCTCTGAATCTGATTTTTGCTCAAGTCCCTCAATTTCAGCCAGAAAATACCTGAAATCACAGGAAAACACACAAACTCATAGTAAAGTCCAGAAATGTGAATTTTATTTAAAAACTAATAAAAATATACTAAAAACTAACTAAATCATACTGAAAACTATATAAAAACAATGCCAAAAGCGTATAAATTATCCGCTCATCACAACACCAAACTTAAATTGTTGCTTGTCCCCAAGCAACTGAAAATCAAATAGGATAAAAAGAAGAGAATATACTATAAATCCCAAAATATCAATGAAACTTAGCTCCAATCAGATGAGCGGGACTTGTAGCTTTTTGCCTCTTAAATAGTTTTGGCATCTCACTTTATCCATTGAAGTTCAGAATGATTGGCATCTATAGGAACTTAGAAGTTAGATAGTGTTATTGATTCTCCTAGTTCAGTATATTGATTCTTGAACACAGCTACTTTATGAGTCTTGGTCGTGGCGCTAAGCACTTTGTTTTCCAGTATTACCACCGGATACATAAATGCCACAGACACATAACTGGGTGAACCTTTTCAGATTGTCACTCAGCTTTGCTAAAGTCCCCAATTAGAGGTGTCTAGGATTCTTAAGCACACTCTTTTTTTTGCTTTGGACCTTGACTTTAACCGCTCAGTCTCAAGTTTTCACTTGACACCTTCACACCACAAGCACATGGTTAGGGACAGCTTGGTTCAGCCGCTTACACCAGGATTTTATTCCTTTAGGCCCTCCTATCCACTGATGCTCAAAGCCTTGGATCCTTTTTATTTACCCTTGCCTTTTGGTTTTAAGGGCTATTGGCTTTTTGCTCTTGCCTTTTGGTTTAAAGAGCTTTTGGCTTTTTCTGCTTGCTTTTTCTTTTTCTTTCTTTTTTTTGCATTTTTTTCTTTTTTTTTCTGCAAGCTTTTGTATTCACTGCTTTTTCTTGCTTCAAGAATCATTTTTATGATTTTTCAGATTATCAAATAACATTTCTCCTTTTCATCATTCTTTCAAGAGCCAACATATTTAACATTCATAAACAACAACTTCAAAAGACATATGCACTGTTCAAGCATTCATTCAGAAAACAAAAAGTATTGTCACCACATCAAAATAATTAAACTAATTTCAAGGATGAATTCGAAACCCTGTACTTCTTGTTCTTTTGTTTTTAAAACAATTTTTATTTAAGAGAGGTGATGGAGTCATAGGACATTCATAGCTTTAAGAAATAGACACTTAAACACTAATGATCATATAGTAAAGACACAAACATAATTAAACATGAAGCATGGAAACCGAAAATAGAAAATAAATAGACAAGGAGATTAAGGAATGAGTCCACCTTAGTGTGGGTGGCGTCTTCCTCTTGATGATCCTATGGAGTGCTTGAGCTCCTCTATGTCTCTTTCTTGTCTTTGTTGCTCCTCCCTCATAGCTCTTTGATCTTCTCTAATCTCATGAAGGATGATGGAGTGCTCCTGATGCTCCACCCTTAGTTGTCCCATGTTGGAACTTAATTCTCCTAAGGAGGTGTTGATTTGCTCCCAATAGTTTTGTGGAAGAAAGTGCATCCCCTGAGGCATCTCAGGGATTTCATGGTGAGGAATTTCCTCATGCTCATGTTGAGGTCCATGATCTCTTATTTGCTCCATCCTTTTCTTAGTGATGGGTTTATCCTCTTCAATGAGGATGTCTCCCTCTATGTCAATTCCAGCCGAATTGCAGAGGTGGCATATGAGGTGAGGAAAGGCTAACCTTGCCCAAGTGGAGGACTTGTCAGCCACCTTGTAAAGTTCTTGAGGTATAATCTCATGAACTTCCACCTCCTCTCCAATCATGATACTATGGATCATGATGGCCCGGTCTATAGTAACTTCAGATTGGTTACTAGTAGGAATGATTGAGCGTTGAATGAACTCTAGCCATCCCCTAGCCACTGGTTTGAGGTCATGCCTTCTTAATTGAACCGGCTTGCCTCTTGAGTCAATTTTCCATTGAGCTCCTTCCTCACATACGTCTATGAGGACTTGGTTCAACCTTTGATCAAATTTGACCCTTCTTGTGTAGGGGCATGCGTTCTCTTCCATCATTGGCAAGTTGAACGCTGATAAACCCATATTTCATGAGTTCTTTTGTGCTTAATTAGAGTGATTTATTCAACTCTTCACCTACTTATTCACATTAATTTCATGGTTTTACTTTCCCTTCCTTATTATGTCATGTTGTGAAAAACATGTTTCTTAAGCTTTAAAAATTAATCATTTTAATTACCTTTATTTCCATTCGATGCCGTGATTAGTATGTTGAGTAGTTTCAGATTTTCTAAGGCAGAATGACTTAAAGGATGAAAAAGGAAACATACTAAAATGGAAGGAGAAAGCAAAACGGAGCTTTAAAGAAACTGGTATCCACGCGATCGCATGGATGACGCGATCGCGTGCCAAGCACGAATCAGCAGCGACGCGGCCGCATGACTGACGCGACCACGCGCCTTAAGCAGAACGCACATGACGCGGTCGCATGACTGATGCGACTGCGTGGCAAGGAAAAGCTCCGAATGACGCGACCGCGTGACCCACGCGGACGCGTGACAGAGGCCACGCACCAGAAATTACAGAATACGCCCCCAGCGAATTTTGAAGACTTTTTTGGCCCAGATCCAAGTACAGACAGCATAGACCAGAGGTTATAAAGTGTGGGAATGCTTCCATTCAAAGAGAGCTCGGATATTTTTACCTTTCAATGATTTAGATTTAGTTGAGAGGGAGATCTTCTCTCTCTCTTTTAGGATTTAGGATTTCTTCTTGTTTTAAGAGTAACTCTGGATCCCAGGTTTAATGTTCTTTTAGTATTACTTCTATTTATTTATTCCAACATTTGAATTGATTATTATAATTTGATTTATGAATTCTCCCATGTTACAGACTGTTATTTGAATTAATGATAATTGAGGTATTTTCAGTTTATGATTGTTCTCTTTGATTTAAGTTACCATTGCTTCCCATCTAAGGACCTCTTTATCATTCCAGCAATTTTACTTTTCCTCTTTTGGTTCTGGTTAAGAATTTAGTAACTCAACAGTTATTAAACTCAACATAATTGATAATCGTTATCTTGCTAATTGAGCTGAACTTAAATAATCCCAACCTTTTCTGAGGAAATAATTAGGATTCGAAAGTCAATTTAATTAGTCCCTTGACTTTCCTTTGCCCTGGTGAAGGTTGATCAAGTGGAGTTTAGATTCAACTTTCATTATTGTTGAGAGAGATAACTAAGTTGGACCTCTAATTTCCCTACCTTGCTAAAAGTTTCTTTACAGTTATTATTTATTCTTAATTGCCATTTAATTCACTCATCATTTAAATTACTTGCTTCTCACCTTCTAAACCCTGATTACAACCTTTATAGCCAATAATAAGAACATACTTCCTCGCAGTTCCTTGAGAAGACGACCCGAGGTTTGAATACTCGGTTAACAATTTTTAAAGGGGTTTGTTACTTGTGACACCCAACACGTTTGTATGAAAGGACTTTTGAAGGTTTAGAAACTATACTTGCAACGAGGATTTATCCGCAATTTTCTAGACCACGCAAAAGTTCTCTCATCAAAATGGCGCCGTTGCCGGGGAACTGCTAACGTGTGCCTTATTATTGGTTATTGTAAATATTTTTCTTTTGCTTGTTTATTTACTTTTGTTTTTCCTTTTTTATCTTTATTTGCTACTATGAACTCTCACCCCTCTCGCTTTGAGTTTGGTTCTAATATTATTAAAGGAAATAGAAGTTACAGCAGGAATGTGCATCAAGGTCAGACCAATCAAGGATGGATGGAACCAAGAGGATCTAATCAACCATTTTGGCAGCAACACCCTCCGAGATATCCTGGACAGAGACCATTCTACCGTGCATACCCAGCTGAAAGACATGGTGGACAACCTTGTAATTACCAACAAGCCCCACCCCGTGCATATGAACCATCCTTTCAACATAACCTCGAACCACCACACTCACAAGCTTTTCTTCACCATTCGCCATCATATGATCCTTCCTTACCCCAATACCAATCCAATCGTTCCCAATCATCACCACTTTCCTTTGTATCATGTCCAAGTCTGGCAAACCGCGAAGCAAAGGATCGCCTAAAGGAAACAGTAATTAAATTTCAAACAACCATTCAACAACTGGAGCAAGCACTAATTCAATGGGCCACTAGGCGCTCAAATATACAAGGATCAACCACAGCCCCATGTGGACAGCCCGATGAAGAGCGTAGCATGAAAGAAATACTAGAGACTCCAGTGGACAAGACAGAGAATGAATTCATACTAGAACAAGTGGAAGAAGCTGTCATTGTTCAAGAAGAAGAGTTGGTTGAAGATCTAGGCGATGCTGAACTTCCTTGGGAATCTAGAATTGAGGAAAACTCCATCCAAGATGCCACAGTTGATGCTAAGGAGGATACCGTACAATCTCCAAGGCAAGTCGTTTACGAAGAATCAGACGGAATAATCCAAGAAGCAAATTTCCTTGATGATGATAGTCACAAGTCTAGTTCTCCTAGTGATGAACTTGCATCCGCAAGTGAATTCTCTGAGATCGAAGAATCTTCTCCAAGTGAATATGAAGATGATGCGGAGGTAGATTTCTCTCAACCTCCAATCTATGACTCGAGTGATGAGGAAGACATAGAAGACTTTGACCAGGATACAGATACAATTGAAGATCTTTACAAGGAAGTGGAAGAATTCACAGAAGAGCACAAGGAAACAGAACTTGCAGAACCACCAAAAACACCTATCCCAAGGCCATTACCACCCAATACAAACTTCAAGTGGGTACAATCCTTAACTTATAATTTTACTTATTCACTTGAATATGGTTTGCTTGAAACAGATGGCCAACTTAGAGCTCTCTGCGGCTTTAAGAGTAAGAGGGAAATGGCTCGTATTCAGAGCTGGTGCACCAGGTTCAATAAGGTTCCACGCTTCACCTCGAAGTACACGGATTGGTATCATGCTCAATTGCATGGATCACAGAGAACGTTTGGTCACCACGGTGAGATTCTACTTTTTAAGCCGCCCGGATGGAGACATGTAGACCAAGACGGAGGCGGATTTAAACGCAAGGCTTGGAATCCTGAGGTTTATTCTGACATTTGTTACCCCAGGAGCCTAAAAATTTGTTTGAAGCTGCTCAGAAGCTTTACATGCCTAGTTTGGGACCCCGGAGGCTATTGGCATTCCAAGCACTGGTGGAGATTTTTGGACGAATTTAAACACAAGCCACCATAACAGGATACTCTTCCAATGTCCAACTTAAGGACTTTAACTAAAAGTGCTAGGTGGGAGACAACCCACCATGGTATGGTCGCCTCTTTTTCAACTTATTTCCTGTTAATTGCTTTCATTTTTCCTTTTTCATTTTAATTTATTAAACCTGGAATCATGCATAGCATTCATGTCCATCACTGCATCCTGCATTTTTCAGTTTAAAAAAAAAAACGGTTGCACGACGCGACCGCATGCCCCATGCGATCGCGTCATATCGCGAAAAACACCACCCATGCGACCACGTGACCCACGCGGCCGCGTGATATATATATATATATATATATATATATATATATATATATATATATATATATATATATATATATCGGCGTAAGGATCCAACGAACAGAAAGTTGGGCTGGAATCGTGCGGCCCTTGTGCGTTTTGCACAAATTAGCCCACGCGATCGCATGCCCCATGCAATCGCGTCACTTATCCAATACCAATCCCACGCGACCGCGTGAGCGACGCGATCGCGTCGCATGGATTGCACATCACCCCAAAAGGAGACAGAGAGTTGCGCTAAAACGGTGCTGGAGTCGTGCGTTTAGCACAACTTCCAGCGACGCGATCGCGTGACCCATGCGATTGCGTCACCCTTCTTTCCCCCTTCTCATGCGATCGCGCACCCCACGCGATCGCGTCACTCCCATTCTCGTCCCAGCCACGCGACCGCGTGCCCCACACGGCCGCATGGATTTGAAAATATAACCCCCCCAGCCCGCGAACCCTATCAGTCGCGAGCCCCCTCCCACCCCCAACCCTCTTCTCCCTCTCTGCTCCCTCTCCCTCCAACCACCACCCAGCACCACCCAGCCGCCACCGCCGGCCACCCAGACGCCGCCGCCACCCCGTACGCCGCCGCCCCAACCCCCTCCCCTCCCTTCTTCTCCCTTCCTCCTCTCCCCTCCCCTCTCCGCCACTGCCTCCGCGCCCACCGCCCCCCCTCACCGCCACCCAGCCGCGCCCCCTCCCTCTCCGCCACCCAACCACACCCCCCTTCTTCTATCACCAACCCAAAACCCTCGCTGCCACTGCCCCCTCAGCCACCACCGCGTCGCCGTGCACCACTACCACGCCGGACGCCGCCGCAGCCACCTTCTTTCCTGTTCCACCCCTTCCGCTTACCAGGTTCCGCAACACGCAACCTTTTTATCCGTTCGTCACTTTTCTATTTTTATTCCGTTTATGTTCATGATTAGGATAGCTAGACTTGCATGTTGTAGTGGATTTTTAGGTTGTTAGGTAGCTTAGGCTGTGGTTAGTGGATCTAAGCCTGTTTACTTGCACTGTTCTTACTTCTGTTTTATCCTATGTGCAAATTTGTTGCTGCTATATTCATGATTCATATGCTGCTTTCTTGTATGTTGCTGCTGTTTACATTGAGTTTTTATGTTTATTTTATATCTATGTACATGCAGCTTGATTTTTTAATTCATATGAACTAATATGATTGCTGTTTATTTTCCGGGATAATCCAATTTTAGCCGGAATGCTGCCCAAATTTTTTTTTAAATTGTTTTCATTCATGTTTTGGTTTGGCATTTCTGAAATCTGTTTTACTCTGCTTTACCCAAACCATTACATGAATGCTATGACAGACTTTCTTATCCTTTTTGATTTTCTGGTTCATAAACTGCTTGTTCAATTATGAGTACTTCTATTCTTACCTGTGAATCCTTGTTATATGGAATTTTTCTATGCCACTTACCTTCCTAACTCACTAATTTTAATTTACTAATTTCCTTTTCAAATCCTAACCATACTAACCCTTTTGATCTCTTTTCTGATTATTTTCACTTTCCTCTACCTTTCTAACCATGGCATATTGCTTATTTTTTTCTATTTAACATAAATTCAATCACATTTCATATACTCATTTTCCTTATTCTATTCCTCCCTTACCGCTTTGAGTTTCCTTTGTTTAAATTGCCTATTTGCTTTCCTATTTTTTATCCATTCTTGGTTTTCTGTTTTCCAGGATGTTTGCCTCACAGAGGAAAGGTAAAGGCAAGGCTACTGGCAAGCATAAGAGAGGAGATTCCTCCCAGTCCATCATTTTTCTAATGCACGATTCCTCATGGCGGGAGAAGAATTTCACACAGCAGGAAAAAGCTAACCAGCTGCTCCCTTCGACTGATCCTATAAAATTTGCAAACCGGTACTGTGAGCTGAAGTACCCGACTTTTGCAAACTCCAGAAATCTATACCTGGAACGTACCTTGAAGATTCCAGAAGCCCTCCAGCAATACACTACTGAGCAAATCAAGCAAAGGGGCTGGTTCTTTCTGGAGAGATCACTGACAGAGGTCAATGCATCTTGGGTCCGGGAATTCTATTGCAACTACTACCTTACTACCCTAGATACAGTGAACCTGAGGGAAAAGCAAATTCTGGTTACTGAGGAGGCCATAGAGACCATTCTCCAGCTCCCAGCCAAGTCCGATCAGCCAGATGGTTTTGCACAGGCTGAGGAAAACATGGGCCAGATGTAGTTTGACTGGGATGCTGTGAAGGCAAGGATAGCTCTCGACCCTGCTATTCCTTGGGAGATGGGTCAGAACACCACTATGCCTAGAGGGATCAAGAGAGTGTACTTAAATGATGAGGCTCGGCTATGGCATCAGATCTTGAGTAATTTTGTGATGCCGAGTACTCACGAGACGGAGATTCCGGCTACCATGATTACCCTCCTTTGGTGTGTGATGGAGGGTAAGGACATTTATCTGCCTCGTTTTATCCGGCATTATATGGCCAGGGCCCACGTCCGAGGCACCCTCCCCTTTCCTTACCTGGTTACACGGCTAGGCCGTCAGGCTGATGTGCCTTGGGAGGATGCCGATGAGCGACCACCAGCAGCGGACTGCAGGAAGATCATCCCGCACAGCAGGAACTTCCTTGCCCTGGGCTACAGACCACCACCTGTCACTGCTACTGATGAGACAGTCCCTCCATCTACTGGACCCTCTTCATCCACAGCTGCCCCAGCTGCCCCTGCTGCCACCACTGCACCTTCACCCGCCTCTGAGCCAGTTTATCGCCTCGTACACCATCTTTTCCGCCAGCTTGATCAGATGGAGAGCCGTAACAGGCGCCGGTATGAGAGATTGGAGCACCGCAGCAGGCGACGCTATTCCCATCTGAAGCTGATGATCAGACAGGGCGCCGACATCCCCTCCGAGCCCGACACCCCTTCAGAGCCATCAGAGGAGGAGGAGGATGAGCACGAGGAGGAGACTCATTCCCAGGCGGAGACTCATCAGCAGGCAGCCACAGAGCAGACTGCCCCGCATCAGGAGGTTATGCCCCAGATTGAGGCTGCAGATCCAGAGATCCGATCCAGTCAGTCCCCCCTCTACAGCAGCCAGACTCTCAGCCCACCACCGCCACAGAGACCCCAGCTACCATCCCTACCAGTGATGACACTCCTTCACACCCGGCTTGTTTGAGCATCGAGGACGATGCTTCCTTTTAAGTGTGGGAAGGTCGCCATCTCTGGTGTTTATTTTGGTGAACTACTACATACCTTTTCTTTTATTTTTGATATTTTTTTCTGTATTTTTCTCTTTTTCTTTTACTGTTATTTTCTGAGTACTTATACATTGCTACTTGTGTATTTTACTCTATTTTCTGCATTTTGCATTTTTTGTTCATATTTTAGTCATTTAGTTCATGTTAGTTATTTAGTTTAGTTTGCAATTCTAATTTATTAGTGGATTAATTAGTATAGTTTACCCTTTTTAGCATAAGATAGTATAGTTTAAATAGAAAAATATAAAGGGAGTAAACTAGAAACTTTAACAGAATCAAAACAACCCACACCTTGTATATATAGCATTACATGTTAGTTGACAACATTTCATCAAGGAGGAACATTAAAACTTTAAAAACTACCCTAAATAATTTTTTTCAAGAGAATAATGGGAATTTTTAACTAAACCTGCATACAATATATGAATGATATATGATGCTTGAGTTAGAGAACACACAGCCTGTGAGTCTTGAGCTTAAATTGTATGGTTGCATTCAAACCATAGTTTCATTTCTGTGTGTTACATTTCTTTTTTCTGATGTTCTTTCCTTTGCTTTAATCCATATGTCCAATTATAGAATATAGAATAGATACATACCAAGAGAATGATTGAGGCCATCATTTGATTTTAGCTCACTCACCCCAAATTAGCCTACCTTTTATATCACCCTTGTTAGCCCCCTTGAGCCTTTAAATCCCCTTATATTCTATTTAGCCACACTACTAGCCTTAAGCAGAAAAACAAAATAAAATCCCAAGTGAATTCTTGGTTAGCTTAAGATAGAAAAAAAAATATGAATAGAGTAAAATGTGGGAAACCTTTTGGGAACATGAGTGATAGAAACAAAAGGGTATGTTCATGAGAAAATCAAAGTGATTCAATTACCATGTGCATAAAAAAAAAAGAGAGTATTTTTTCAGTATTTAATAAAAGGGAATGCAAAAAGAAATTCCCCAAAAATGCAAAATAAAAACAATGCACATGAGATCAAAATAAAAAGTGAAACATGAGCATGCAACAATAAGTGGGAAATATGGGAAAATAGGTAAAGAGATTTTAGTTTACTAAATATGTATGTTAGGTGAGATCTTAGTCTAATTAAGACCTTTACCTTTACCTTTACCTTTACCTTAACCATATACATAAATCCTTACCTTTACCTTGGCCCCATTACAACCTTAATTAAGACCTCATGACTTTTTGGTATGACTATATTCTATAATTGTTGATTGGTTAGATGAAAAACAAAGTTATAGAAAGTAAGAATAAAAAGAAAAATAGAGTGAATAAACCCAATAAACACTGAGTGACTAGAGAGTAAACACAAAATCCAGTGAGAGTTCCATAACTCATCAACATATATCTGTGTTTATATTTACTAATTATTTTACAAGTTTGTACAATGTTTTCTTTCCCATCTCATTTGCTAAAATGCTTTATTATTTAAGGGTTAGCTATATATATGTACATAACTCCTTGAGAATGTGAATTAACTTAGCTACATGTAAGCTTTATATATGAGTAGATGGATTAGAATTGCATGACCCATTAGGTAGATGCATTTAGCATAGGTTGCATTTCATAACATTCTATCACTTTAACCTTAATTATTTACCTTGGATTTAGCATGAGGACATGCTAGTGTTTAAGTGTAGGGAGGTTGATAAACCCATATTTCATGAGTTCTTTTGTACTTAATTAGAGTGATTTATTCAACTCTTCACCTACTTATTCACATTAATTGCATGGTTTTACTTTTCCTTCCTTATTATGTCATGTTGTGAAAAACATGTTTTCTAAGCTTTAAAAATTAATTATTTTAAATACCTTTATTTCCATTCAATGCCGTAATTAGTATGTTGAGTAGTTTCAGATTTTCTAAGGCAGAATGACTTCAAGGATGAAAAAGGAAACATACTAAAATGGAAGGAGAAAGCAAAACGGAGCTTTAAAGAAACTGGTATCCACACGATCGCATGGATGACGCGATCGCGTGCCAAGCACAAATCAGCAGCGACGCGGCCGCATGACTGACGCGACCGCGCGCCTTAAGCAGAACGCACATGACACGGTTGCATGACTGACTCGACCGCGTGGCAAGGAAAAGCTCCGAATGACGCGACCGCGTGACCCACGCGGACGCGTGACAGAGGCCACGCACCAGAAATTACGGAATACGCCCCCAGCAAATTCTGAAGCCCTTTTTGGCCTAGATCCAAGTACAGACAGCATAGACCAGAGGTTATAAAGTGTGGGAATGCTTCCATTCAAAGAGAGCTTGGATATTTTTACCTTTCAATGATTTAGATTTAGTTGAGAGGGAGATCTTCTCTCTCTCTTTTAGGATTTAGGATTTCTTCTTGTTTTAAGAGTAACTCTGGATCCCAGGTTTAATGTTCTTTTAGTATTACTTCTATTTATTTATTCCAACATTTGAATTGATTATTATAATTTGATTTATGAATTCTCCCATGTTACAGACTGTTATTTGAATTAATGATAATTGAGGTATTTTCAGTTTATGATTGTTCTCTTTGATTTAAGTTACCATTGCTTCCCATCTAAGGACCTATTTATCATTCCAGCAATTTTACTTTTCCCCTTTTGGTTCTGGTTAAGAATTTAGTAACTCAACAGTTATTAAACTCAACATAATTGATAATCATTATCTTGCTAATTGAGCTGAACTTAAATAATCCCAACCTTTTCTGAGGAAATAATTAGGATTCGAAAGTCAATTTAATTAGTCCATTGACTTTCCTTTGCCCTGGTGAAGGTTGACCAAGTGGAGTTTAGATTCAACTTTCATTATTGTTGAGAGAGATAACTAAGTTGGACCCCTAATTTCCCTACCTTGCTAAAAGTTGCTTTACAGTTATTATTTATTCTTAATTGCCATTTAATTCACTCGTCATTTAAATTACTTGCTTCTCACCTTCTAAACCCCGATTACAACCTTATAGCCAATAATAAGAACATACTTCCTCGCAGTTCCTTGAGAAGACGACCCGAGGTTTGAATTCTCGGTTAACAATTTTTAAAGGGGTTTGTTACTTGTGACACCCAACACGTTTGTATGAAAGGACTTTTGAAGGTTTAGAAACTATACTTGCAACGAGGATTTATCTGCAATTTTCTAGACCATGCAAAAGTTCTCTCATCAAACGCCATCCTTACATTTTCCGGACTGAAATCTAAGTATTTCCCCCTAACCATGGTAAGCCAATGCTTTGGGTTTGGGTTCACACTTTGATCATGGTTCCTAGTGATCCATGCGTTTGCATAGAACTCTTGAACCATTAGGATCCCGACTTGTTGAATGGGGTTGGTGAGAACTTCCCGACCTCTTCTTTGGATCTCAAGTCAGATCTCTGGATACTCATTCTTTTTGAGCTTGAAAGGAACCTAAGGGATCACTTTCTTCTTGGCCACAACTTCATAGAAGTGGTCTTGATGGATCTTTGAGATGAATCTCTCCATCTCCCATGACTCAGAGGTGGAAGCAATTGCCTTCCCTTTCCTCTTTCTAGAGGTTTCTCTGGCCTTAGGTGCCATAAATGGTTATGGAAAAACAAAAAGCTATGCTTTTACCACACCAAACTTAAAATGTTTGCTCGTCCCCGAGTAAAAGAAGAAAGAAAGAAGGAGAGGAAGAAGAGAAATGGAGGAAAGGGAGAGAGGGGTGTATTCGGCCAAGGGGAAGAAGAGAGGGTTGTGTTGTGTGAAAATGAAGAAGGAATGAGGGGTTTATATAGAAGTGTGGGGAGGGTTAGGGTTCGGCCATTAGGGTTGGGTTTGGGAGGGAAAATAGTTTGAATTTTGAAAGTAGGTGGGGTTTATGGGGAAGAGAAGATGGATGTGAGTGGTGAGGGGGTGATGGAAAAGAGTGATTGAGGTGATTGGTGAAGGGTATTTTGGGAAGAGGGTTATGAAAAGGTGTGAAGAGGAGAGAAGAAAAAGTAGAGATCCTGTGGGGTCCACAGATCCTGAGGGGATCCTGTGGGATCCACAGATCAAGTGGGGTCAAGGACTTAACATCCCTGCTCCAATTAGGCGTGTAAAACACCCTTGCTGTGCAATCCTGGCATTTAACGCCAGATTGCTGCTTGTTTCTGGTGTTAAATGCCCAAATGTAGCTTGTTTCTGGCGTTAAACGCCAGCTTGATGCTTGTTTCTGGCATTAAACGCCAGATAGATGCTTGTTTCTAGCGTTTAAATGCCAGACTGCTCTCCTCCAGGGTTTGCTATTTTCAATGCTATTTTTTCATTCTGTTTTTGATTTTTCAGTAGTTTTTGTGACTTCACATGATCATCAACCTAATAAAACACGAAATAACAAAAAGAAAATAAAATAGATATGATTAAATAACATTGGATTGCCTCCCAACAAGCGCTTCTTTAATGTCAATAGCTTGACAGTGAGCTCTCATGGAGCCTCACAGATAATCAGAGCATTGTTCGAACCTCCAAACACCAAACTTAGAGTTTGAATGTTGGGGTTCAACACCAAACTTAGAGTTTGGTTGTGGCCTCCCAACACCAAACTTAGAGTTTGACTGTGGGGGCTTTGGTTGACTCTGCAGTGAGAGAAGCTTTTCATGCTTCCTCTCCATGGTTACGGAAAGAGATCCTTGAGTTTCAAACACAAGGTTGTCCTTATTCAGTTGGAGGACCAACTATCCTCTGTCCACATCAATCACAGCTCTTGCTGTGGCTAGGAAGGGTCTTCCAAGGATGATGGATTCATCCTCATCCTTCCCAGTGTCTAGGATTATGAAATCAGCAGGGATGTAAAGGCCTTCAACCTTTACTAACACGTCCTCTACTTGTCCATAAGCCTGTTTTCTTGAGTTGTCTGCCATCTCTAATGAGATTCTAGCAGCTTGCACCTCAAAGATCCCTAGTTTCTTCATCACAAAGAGTGGCATTAAGTTTATTCCTGATCCCAGGTCACACAGAGCCTTCTCAAAGGTCATGGTGCCTATTTTGCAGGGAATTAAGAATTTACCAGGATCCTATTTCTTTTAAGGTAATTTCTGCCTGTCCAATGCATTCAGTTCATTGGTGAGCAAGGGAGGTTCATCTTCCCAAGTCTCATTACCAAATAATTTGGCATTTAGCTTCATGATTGCACCAAGGTATTTAGCAACTTGCTCTTCAGTAATGTCTTCATCCTCTTCAGAGGATGAATACTCATCAGAGCTTATGAAGGACAGAAGGAGGTTCAATGGAATCTCTATGGTCTCTAGATGAGCCTCAGATTCCTTTGGTTCCTTAAAGGGATACTCCTTATTGGTCACTGAACGTCCCAGGAGGTCTTCCTCACTAGGATTCATGTTCTCCTCCTCCTCTTTGGGTTCGGCCACATCATGTAAGGCTATGGCCTTGCACTCTCTTTTTGGATTTTCTTCTGTATTTCTTGGGAGAGTACTTGGAGGGATTTCAGTGACTCTTTTACTCAGCTGGCCCACTTGTGCCTCCAAATTCCTAATGGAAGACCTTGTTTCATTCATGAAACTCACAGTGGCCTTAGATAGATCAGAGACTATATTTGCTAAGCTAGATGGATTCTGCTCAGAATTCTCTGTCTGTTGCTGAGTGGATGATGGAAAATGTTTGCTATTGCTAAACCTGTTTCTTCCACCATTATTAAAGCCTTGTTGAGGCTTTTGTTGATCCTTCCATGAGAAATTTGGATGATTTCTCCATGAGGGATTATAGGTGTTTCCATATGGTTCACCCATGTAATTCACCTCTGCTATTGCAGGGTTCTCATGATCATAAGCTTCTTCTTCAGAAGATGCCTCTTTAGTACTGTTGGATGATTCCTTCAATCCATTCAGACTCTGAGAGATCATATTGACTTGCTGAGTCAATATTTTATTCTGAGCCAATATGGCATTCAGAGTATCAATTTCAAGAACTCATTTCCTCTGAGGCGTCCCATTATTCACAGGATTCCTTTCAGAAGTGTACATGAACTGGATATTTGTAACCATGTCAATGAGTTCTTGGGCTTCTGCAGGCGTTTTCTTTAGGTGAATGGATCCACCTGCAGAATGGTCCAATGACATTTTAGATAATTCAGACAGACCATCATAGAATATATCCAGGATGGTCCATTCTGAAAGCATGTCAGAAGGACACTTTTTGGTCAGTTCCTTGTATCTCTCCCAAGCTTCATAGAAGGATTCACCTTCCTTTTGTCTGAAGGTTTGAACATCCACTCTAAGCTAACTAAGCTTTTGAGGAGGAAAGAACTTGGCTAAGAAAGCTGTGACCAGCTTATCCCAAGAGTTCAGGCTATCCTTAGGTTGAGAGTCCAACCATATTCTAGCTCTGTCTCTTACAGTAAATGGGAAAAGCATAAGCCTGTAGACCTCGGGATCAACCCCATTGGTCTTAAAAGTATCACAGATCTGCAAGAATTCAGTTAAGAACTGAAAGGGATCTTCGGATAGAAGTGCATAAAACTTGCAATTCTGTTGCATCAGAGAAACTAGTTGAGGTTTCAACTCAAAATTGTTTGCTCCAATGGCAGGGATTGAGATGCTTCTTCCATGTAAATTGGAATTAGGTGCAGTAAAGTCACCAAGCATCTTCCTTGCATTGTTGTTATTTTCGGCCATGTCTCCTTCTTTTTCGAAAATTTCTGTCAGATTTTCTCCAGAGAGTTGTGCTTTAGCTTCCCTTAGCTTCCTCTTTAGAGTTCTTTCAGGTTCAGGATCAGCTTCAACAAGAATGTTCTTGTCCTTGTTCCTGCTTATATGAAAAAAAGAAGAGAACAGAAAATATGAAATCCTCTATGTCACAGTATAGAGATTCCTTTATGTGAGTAGAAGAAGATATGAATAGAAGAAGGAAAAGATGAGAATCCAAACACAAGGGTGAGGAGTGGGTTCGAATTCTTAGATGAAGAGGAGTGTTAGTAAATAAATAAATAATTAGAAGGAGATGAGGGAGAAGAATTTTCGAAAATTAAATAAATTAAAATAAAAGTATTTTTGTTTTTAAATTGAATTTAAAATAAAAAAGTAAAAATTAAAGTTCAAAAATTAAGAAAGGAAAATTGAATCAAATTAAATTAAATTGAAAACAATTAGTTAATTTAAAAAGGAATTTTGAAAAAGAGGGAAGGGATTTTCGAAAATTAGAGATAGAATTAGTTAGGTAGTTTTGAAAAAGATATGATTGAAATAGTAAACTTTTAAAATCAAACAAAAAGTCAAGTAGTTAATTGAAAAAGATTTAAAAATCAATTTTGAAAAGATAAGAAGTTAGAAAAGAAGTTAGAAAAGATTTTGAAATTGATTTTGAAAAGATGTGATTGAAACTTATTTTGAAAAAGATTTGAAAAAGAAATTTAAAGAAAGATTTGATTTTGAAAATTAAAGTTGATTACTTGACTAACAAGAAACTAAAAAGATATGATTCTAGAGTTTAAAGATTGAACCTTCCTTACTAGGCAAGTAACAAACTTAAAAATTTTGAATCAATCACATTAATTGTTAGCATTAATTTCGAAAATATGAAATAAAGATAAGAAAAAGATTTTGAAAATCAATTTGAAATTTTCGAAAATCATAAAAGCAAAATGAAAAAGATTTGGTTTTTGAAAAAGATTTGAAAAAGATAGAATTTTTAAATTGAAAATTTGATTTGACTCATAAGAAACAACTAAATTTTAAAAAGTTTTGAAAAAGTCAACTCAAATTTTCGAAAATTTATGAGTGAAAAAGGGAAAGATATATTTTTTATTTTTGAATTTTTAATGATGAAAGAGAAAAACATCAAAAATACTCAATGCATGAAAATTTTGGATCAAAACAAATGATGCATGCAAGAAATTATGAATGTCAAGATGAACACCAAGAACACTTTGAATGTCAAGATGAACACCAAGAACTTATTTTTAAAAATTTTGAAGAAAAGAAAAACATGCAAGACACCAAACTTAAAGATTTTTAATTTTTAAACACTAACAAATTGAAAATGCATATGAAAAACAAGAAAAGACACAAAACAAGAAAATATGAAGATCAAACAAGAAGACTTGTCAAGAACAACTTGAAGATCATGAAGAACACATGCATGAGTTTTCGAAAAATGCACAAATTTTTAAACATGCAATTGACACCAAACTTAAAAATTGACTCAAGACTCAAACAAGCAACACAAAAATATTTTTGATTTTATGATTTTATAATTTTTTTTTTTGGATTTTCAAAAATTAATTGGAAAAGAAAAAATAAGGATTTCAAAATTTTTAATAAGAATTCCAGGAATCTTGCAATGTTAGTCTAAAGCTCCAGTCCAGGAATTAGACATGGCTTACTAGCCAACCAAGCTTTCAGTGAAAGCTCCGGTCCAAAACACTAGACATGGCCAATGGCCAGCCAAGCTTTATGGTGCACGAAATTGTGATGTCCAGGCTCAAACAATCCCTGGCAACGTGAGCAACTTGGTACGCGTAATCGTGATTACACTTTAATTATGTAAAATTCATGGCTCTTTCTTTCCTTGGCAGTGGCGCCAAGGACATGGTGCCAATACCATGGTTCACAACTTCGATACAACTAACCAGCAAGTGCACTGGGTCGTCCAAGTAATACCTTACGTGAGTAAGGGTCGAATCCCACGGAGATTGTTGGTATGAAGCAAGCTATGGTCACCTTGTAAATCTCAGTCAGGCGGATATAAAATAATTATGGAGTTTTCGAATAATAAATAATAGAATAGGGATAGAGATACTTATGTAAATCATTGGTAGGAATTTCAGATAAGCGAATGGAGATGCTTTTCGTTCCTCTGAACCTCTGCTTTCCTGCTATCTTCATCCAATCAGTCTCACTCCTTTCCATGGCTGGCTTTATGTGATACATCACCACTGTCAATGGCTACTTTCGGTCATCTCTCGGGAAAATGATCCAATGCCCTGTCACGGCACGGCTAATCGTCTGGAGGCATCACCCTTGCCAATGGCTTCATCTTATCCTCTCAGTGAATAATATGCTCACGCACCCTGTCACGGCACGGCTATTCATCTGTCGGTTCTCGATCATGCTGGAATAGGATTTACTATCCTTTTGCGTCTGTCACTAACGCCCTGCAATCGCGAGTTAGGAGCTCGTCACAGTCATTCAATCATTGAATCCTACTCGGAATACCACAGACAAGGTTTAGACTTTCCGGATTCTCTTGAATGCCGCCATCATTCTAGCTTACGCCACGAAGATTCCGGTTAAGAGATCTAAGAGATATTCATTCTAGCTTATTTCATGTAGAACGGAAGTGTTTGTCAGGCACGTGTTCATAGGGGAGATGGTGATGAGTGTCACACATAATCATCACCTTCATCACGTTCTTGGGTGCGAATGGATATCTTAGAAGTGAAATAAGATGAATTGAATAGAAAACAGTAGTACTTGCATTAATCTTTGAGGAACAGCAGAGCTCCAAACCTTAATCTATGGAGTGTAGAAACTCTACCGTTAAAAATACATAAGTGAAAGGTCCAGGCATGGCCGAGATGGCCAGCCCCCAAAACGTGATCAAAGGATCATAAGGTAATCCCAGGATGCCTAATACAATAGTAAAAGGTCCTATTTATAATAAACTAGCTACTAGGGTTTACATGAGTAAGTAATTGATGTATAAATCCACTTCCTGGGCCCACTTGGTGTGTGTTTGGGCTGAGCCTGAGTGTTGCACGTGTAGAGGTCCTTCTTGGAGTTGAACGCCAGCTTTTGTGCCAGTTTAGGCGTTCAACTCTGGTTTTGGCTCCTTTTCTGGCGCTGGACGCCAGGTTTGGGTAGAAGGCTGGCGTTGAACGCCAGTTTACGTCGTCTATTCTTGGCCAAAGTATGGACTATTATATATTGCTGGAAAGCCCTGGATGTCTACTTTCCAACTCAATTGAAAGCACGCCATTTCGAGTTCTGTAGCTCCAGAAAATCCACTTCGAGTGCAGGGAGGTCAGAATCCAACAGCATCAGCAGTCCTTCTTCAACCTCTGAATCTGATTTCTGCTCAAGTCCCTCAATTTCAGCCAGAAAATACCTGAAATCACAGAAAAACACACAAACTCATAGTAAAGTCCAGAAATGTGAATTTAACATAAAAACTAATGAAAACATCCCTAAAAGTAACTAGATCCTACTAAAAACATACTAAAAACAATGTCAAAAAAGCGTATAAATTATCCGCTCATCACAACACCAAACTTAAATTGTTGCTTGTCCCCAAGCAACTGAAAATCAAATAGGATAAAAAGAAGAGAATATACTATAAATTCCAAACTATCAATGAAACAGAGCTTCAATCATATGAGCGGGACTTATAGCTTTTTGCCTCTTGAATAGTTTTGGCATCTCACTCTATCCATTGAGATTCAGAATGATTGGCATCAATAGGAACTTCAGATTTCGAATAGTGTTATTGACTCTCCTAGTTCAGTATGATGATCCTTGAACACAGCTTCTTTATGAGTCTTGGCCGTGGCCCTAAGCACTTTGTTTTCCAGTATTACCACCGGATACATAAATGCCACAGACACATGATTGGGTGAACCTTTTCAGATTGTGACTCAGCTTTGCTAAAGTCCCCAATTAGAGGTGTCCAGGGTTCTTAAGCACACTCTTTTTTTTTTTTGCTTTGGACCTTGACTTTAACCGCTCAGTCTCAAGTTTTCACTTGACACCTACACGCCACAAGCACATGGTTAGGGACAGCTTGGTTTAGCCGCTTAGACCAGGATTTTATTCTTTTAGGTCCTCCTATCCACTGATGCTCAAAGCCTTGGGATCCTTTTTATTTGCCCTTGCCTTTTGGTTTTAAGGGTTATTGGCTTTTTGCTCTTGCCTCTTGGTTTTAAGAGCTCTTGGCTTTTTCTGCTTGCTTTTTTTCTTTTTCTTTCTATTTTTTTTTCTGCAAGCTTTATTCTTTGCTGTTTTTTCTTGCTTCAAGAATCATTTTTATGATTTTTCAGATTATCAAATAACATGTCTCCTAGTCATCATTCTTTCAAGAGCCAACATATTTAACATTCTTATACAACAACTTCAAAACACATATGCACTGTTTAAGCATACATTTAGAAAACAAGAAGCATTGTCACCACATCAATATAATTAAACTAAGTTCAAGGATAAATTCGAAACTCATGTACTTCTTGTTCTTTTGAATTAAAACATTTTTCATTTAAGAGAGGTGATGGATTCATAGGACATTCATAACTTTAAGACATAGTTACTAACTACTAATGATCATGTAATGAAGACACAAACATAGATAAGCACATAACATAGAAAACGAAAAACAGAGAAAGCAAGAACAAGGAATGAATCCACCTTAGTGATGGTGGCGTTTCCTTCTTGAGGAACCAATGATGTCCTTGAGCTCTTCTATGTCTCTTCCTTGTCTTTGTTGCTCCTCCCTCATTGCTTTTTGATCTTCTCTTATTTCATGAAACATGATGGAGTGCTCTTGATGTTCCACCCTTAGTTGTCCCATATTGGAAATCAATTCTCCTAGGGAGGTGTTGATTTGCTCCCAATAGTTTTGTGGAGGAAAGTGCATTTGAGGCATTTCCGGGATCTCATGGTGTTGAGCTTCATACGCCTCTTGAGCTCCATGAGTGGGCTCTCTTGCTTGCTCCATCTTTTTCTTAGTGATGGGCTTGTCCTCTTTAATGAGAATGTCTCCCTCTATGTCAATCCCAGCTGAATTGCATAGGTGGCAGATGAGGTGAGGAAAGGCTAACCTTGCCATGGTGGAGGACTTGTCAGCCACCTTGTAGAGTTCTTGAGGTATAATCTCATGAACTTCCACCTTTTCTCCAATCATGATACTATGGATCATGATGGCCCGGTCTATAGTAACTTCAGACCGGTTGCTAGTGGGAATGATTGAGCATTGAATAAACTCCAACCATCCTCTAGCTACAGGCTTGAGGTCCAATCTTCTTAGTTGAACCGGCTTGCCTTTGGAGTCAATCTTCCATTGAGCTCCTTCTACACATATGTCCATAAGGACTTGGTCCAACCTTTGATCAAAGTTGACTCTCCTTGTGTAGGGGCGTGCGTTCTCTTCCATGTATGGCAAGTTGAACGCCAACCTCACATTTTCCGGACTAAAATCTAAGTATTTCCCCCGAACCATTGTTGATCATGGTTCTTACTTTGATCATGGTTCTTGGTGATCCATGCATTGGCATAGAACTCTTGAACCATTAGGATGCCGACTTGTTGGATGGGATTTGTTAGAACTTTCCAACCTCTTCTTTGAATTTCATGTCGGATCTCCGGATACTCATTTCTTTTGAGTTTAAAAGGGACCTCAGGGATCACCTTCTTCTTGGCCACAACATCATAGAAGTGGTCTTGATGGGCTTTGGAGATGAACCTTTCCATCTCCCATGACTCGGATGTGGAAGCTTTTGTCTTCCCTTTCCCTCTTCTAGAGGATTCTCCGGTCTTAGATGCCATCAATGGTAATGGAAAAACAAAAAAGCTATGCTTTTACCACACCAAACTTAGAATATTGCTCGCCCTCGAGCAATAAACAAAAGAATAGAAGAAGAAGAAGAAGAAATATGGAGAGGGAGAGGGAGATGTGGTTTCGGCCAAGAGGAGTGGAGAGGGGTGTGTTGTGTGACTTTGATGAAGAATGGAGGTCTTTATATAGGGAAGGGAGGGGGGTTAAGGTTCGGCCATATGGGTGGGTTTGGGTGGGAAATTGGTTTTGAATTTTGAAGGTAGGTGGAGTTTATGAGGTAGGTTTATGGGGAAGAGTGGATGGATGTGAGTGGTGAGGAGGTGATAGGGAAGAGAGATTGAGGTGATTGGTGAAGGGTTTTTTTGGGGAAGAGTGTTTATGGGGTTGTGTGAAAGAGAGTGGTGAGAAGAAGTGAGTGGAGGTAGGTGGGGATCCTGTGGGGTCCACAGATCCTGAGTGAATCCTATGGGGTCCACAGATCCTGAGGTGTTAAAGGATTTACATCCCTGCACCCATTAGGCATGTAAAAATGCCTTTGTACCCAACTCTGGGCGTTCAGCGCCAGGTTGGTAGCCATTTTGGGCGTTCAACGCCCATTTGTGTGCCAATTCTGGCGTTGAATGCCAGAACCATGCCTGTTCTGGCGTTCAGCGCCCAGAAACTGCCCATTTTGGGTGTTCAGCGCCAGAACCATGCTCTGTTCTGGCGCTGAACGCCAGAAAGATGCTCCTCCAGGGTGTGATTTTTCTTCTGCTGTTTTTGATTCCGTTTTCAATTTTTATATTTATTTTGTGACTCCACATGATCATGAACCTAAGAAAATATGAAAAACAATAAAAATAAGAATTAGATAAACATTGGGTTGCCTCCCAACAAGCGCTTCTTTAATGTCAATAGCTTGACAGTGGGCTCTCATGGAGCCTCACAGATGTGCAGAGCTTTGTTGAGACTCTCCAACACCAAACTTAGAGTTTGGATATGGGAGTTCAACACCAAACTTAGAGTTTAGTTGTGGCCTCCCAACACCAAACTTAGAGTTTGACTGTGGGGGCTCTGGCTGACTCTGCTTTGAGAGAAGCTTTTTCTGCTTCCTCTCCATGGTTGCAGAGGGAGATCCTTGGGTTTTAAACACAAGAGAGTCCTCATTCCATTGAAGGACTATTTCACCTCTGTCAACATCAATCACAGCTCTTGCAGTGGCCAGGAAAGGTCTTCCTAAGATGATGGATTCATCCTCTTCCTTTCCAGTATCCAGGACTATGAAATCAGTAGGTATGTAAAGGCCCTCAACCTTTACTAATACATCTTCTACTTGTCCATAAGCCTGTTTTCTTGAGCTGTCTGCCATCTCTAGTGAGATTTTAGCAGCTTGCACCCCATAGATTCCCAGTTTCTCTATTATAGAGAGGGGCATGAGGTTTATTCCTGAACCAAGGTCACATAGAGCCTTAAAGATCATGGTGCCTATGGTACAGGGTATTATGAACTTTCCAGGATCCTGTCTCTTCTGAGGCAATGTCAGTTGATCCAGATCACTTAGTTCATTGATGAACAAGGGAGGTTCAACTTCCCAAGTATCAATGCCAAATAATTTGGCATTCAGCTTCATGATTGCACCAAGAAACTTGACAGTTTTCTCTTCAGTAACATCCTCATTCTCTTCAGAAGAGGAATACTCATCAGAGCTCATGAAGGGCATAAGGAGGTTCAATGGAATCTCTATGGTCTCTAGATGAGCCTCAGAGTCCTTTGGTTCCTCAGAGGGAAGCTCCTTATTGATCACTGGACGTCCCAGGAGGTCTTCCTCCTTGGGATTCACGTCCTCTCCTCTCCTCACAGGTTCGGCCATGGTGCTTATGTCAATGGCCTTGCACTCTCCTTTTGGATTCTCTTCTGTATTGCTTGGGAGAGTACTAGGAGGGATTTCAGTGATCCTTTTACTCAGCTGGCCCACTTGTGCTTCCAGATTTCTAATTGAAGAACTTGTTTCATTCATGAAACTTACAGTGGCCTTAGACAGATCAGAGACTAAGTTTGCCAAATTAGAAGCATTTTGTTCAGAGTTCTCTGTCTGTTGCTGAGTGGATGATGGAAAAGGTTTATTGTTGTTAAACCTGTTTCTTCCACCATTATTAAAGCCTTGTTGAGGCTTTTGATCCTTCCATGAGAAATTTGGATGATTTCTCCATGATGAGTTATAGGTGTTTCCATAAGGTTCACCTAAGTAATTCACCTCTGCTATTGCATGGTTCTCAGGATCATAAGCTTCTTCTTCAGGAGAAGCCTCTTGAGTACTGTTGGATGCAACTTGCAATCCATTCAGACTCTGAGAAATCATATTGACTTGCTGAATCAATATTTTATTCTGAGCCAATATGGCATTCAGAGTATCAACTTCAAGAACTCCCTTCTTCATAGGCGTCCCATTACTCACAGGATTCCTTTCAGAAGTGTACATGAACTGGTTATTAGCAACCATGTCAATGAGTTCTTGAGCTTCTGCAGGCGTTTTCTTTAGGTGAATGGATCCACCTGCAGAAGTGTCCAGTGACATCTTTGATAGCTCAGATAAACCATCATAGAATATATCCAGGATGGTCCATTTTGAAAGCATGTCAGAAGGACACTTTTTGGTCAACTGTTTGTATCTTTCCCAATCTTCATAGAGGGATTCACCTTTTTTCTGTCTGAAGGTTTGAACATCAGCTCTAAGCTTGCTCAGCTTTTGAGGAGGAAAGTACTTGGCTAAGAAAGCCGTGACCAGCTTATCCCAAGAGTTCAGGCTGTCTTTGGGTTGAGACTCCAACCATAATCTAGCTCTGTCTCTTACAGCAAAAGGGAAAAGCATGAGCCTGTAGACTTCAGGATCTACTCCATTAGTCTTAACAGTATCACATATCTGCAAGAATTCAGTTAAGAACTGAAAAGGATCTTCAGATGGAAGTCCATGAAACTTGTAGTTCTGCTGCATCAGAGAAACTAATTGAGGTTTCAGCTCAAAATTGTTTGCTCCAATGGCAGGAATGGAGATGCTTCTTCCATGTAAATTGGAATTAGGTGCAGTAAAGTCACCAAGCATCTTCCTTACATTATTATTATTTTCGGCTGCCATCTCCTCTTCCTGTTCGAAAATTTCTGAAAGGTTTTCTCTGGATTGTTGTAATTTAGCTTCTCTTAATTTTCTCTTCAGAGTCCTTTCAGGTTCTGGATCTGATTCCACAAGAATGTTCTTATCCTTGCTCCTGCTCATATGACAAAGAAGAAGGCACAGAAAAATAATAATAATAATGGAGATTCTTTATACCACAGTATAGGGGTCCCTGTGTGAGTGGAAGAAGAGGGGGTGACAAAGAATGTAATATAATGGAAGAAACACAACTGTGAGGATAGCAGAGATGTGAGATGAGATGTTAGGATATGAATGAATAAATAGAATAAGATGGGGGAGGGATAATTTTCGAAAATTATTTTGAAAAAGAGTTAGTGATTTTCGAAAATGGTTTTTGAAAATTGTTAGTATTTTTTTCGAATTTTTTTTATCAAAAATAAAAAATAAGAATAATTAGTTAATTAAAAAGAAATTTTTGAAAAAGAGGGAAGATATTTTCGAAAATTAGAGAGAGAGAGTTAGTTAGGTAGTTTTGAAAAAGTTAAGAAACAAACAAAAAGTTAGTTAGTTAGTTGAAACAAATTTTGAAAAGATAAGAAGTTAGGAGGTTAGAAAAGATATTTTGAAATCAAATTTTTGAAAAAGATAAGATAAGTAGATATTTTAGAAATTAGTTTTGAAAAAGATTTGATTTTTAAAATCTCAATTAATGACTTGATTCATAAGAAATCACAAGATATGATTCTAGAACTTAAAGTTTGAATCTTTCTTAACAAGTAACAAACTTCAAATTTTTTGAATCAAAACATTAATTGATTATGTTATTTTCGAAAATTTGATATAAAATAAGAAAAAGATTTTTGAAAAATATTTTTGGAATTTTCGAAAATAACTAAGAATTTTGAAAAAGATTTGATTTTTGAAAAAGATTTTGAAAAAGATAAGATTTTCAAATTGAAAATTTGATTTGACTCATGAGAAACAATTTGATTTTAAAAATTTTCGAAAAGGTCAATCCAAATTTTCGAATTTGATGAGAGAAAAAGGGAAAGATATTTTTTTTATTTTTGAATTTTTATGATGCAAGAGAAAAACACTAAAAAGATGCAATGCATGAAATTTTTAGATCAAAACATGTGATGCATGCAAGAATGCTATGAATGTCAAGATGAACACCAAGAACACTTTGAATGTCAAGATAAACATCATAGACACATATTTTTGAAAAATTTTTAATGCAAATAAAACATGTAAGACACCAAACTTAGAATTCTTTAATGCTTAGACACTAAGAATTCAAGAATGCATATGATAAACATGAAAAGACACAAAAAAAAAATCATCAAGATCAAACAAGAAGACTTACCAAGAACAACTTGAAGATCATGAAGAACACTATGAATGCATGATATTTTCGAAAAAATGCAAGATGCATATGCAAGTGACACCAAACTTATGATATGACTCAAGACTCAAACAAGAAACACAAAAAATATTTTTGATTTTTATGATTTTCTAATTTTTTTGTATTTTTTTTTTCGAAAATTAATTGAAAAAGAAAAAATAAGGATTCCAAAATTTTTAATATGAATTCCAGGAATCTTGCATTCTTAGTCTAAAGCTTCAGTCCAGGAATTAGACATGGCTCACTAGCCAGCCAAGCTTTCAATGAAAGCTCCAGTCCAAAACACTAGACATGGCCAATGGCCAGCCAAGCTTTAGCATGTAACACCAGAGTATATTGCTCTTGATAACAAATTGCTGCTCATCATTTATCAAGTATGTAACTTACCTCTGATGGTTTGGAAGCCTCAGTCCAAAAGAATTTAGACATAGTTTTACAGCCAGCCAGGCTTCACATGCTTCATGAAACACTAGAATTCATTCTTAAAAATCTTGAATAAAATTTTTGAAAACATTTTTATTTTTATTTTTATTTTTTTTCGAAAACAGATGAGAGATTTTTGAAAATATTTTTGAAAGATTTTTGAAAACAAAACGAAAAGAAAATTACCTAAAACGTGATCAAAGGTCCAGGCATGGCCGAGATGGCCAGCCCCCAAAACGTGATCAAAGGATCATAAGGTAATCCCAGGATGCCTAATACAATAGTAAAAGGTCCTATTTATAATAAACTAGCTACTAGGGTTTACATGAGTAAGTAATTGATGTATAAACCCACTTCCTGGGCCCACTTGGTGTGTGTTTGGGCTGAGCCTGAGTGTTGCACGTGTAGAGGTCCTTCTTAGAGTTGAACGCCAGCTTTTGTGCCAGTTTGGGCGTTCAACTCTGGTTTTGGCTCCTTTTCTGGCGCTGGACGCCAGGTTTGGGTAGAAGGCTGGCGTTGAACGCCAGTTTACGTCATCTATTCTTGGCCAAAGTATGGACTATTATATATTGCTGGAAAGCCCTGGATGTCTACTTTCCAACGCAATTGGAAGCGTGCCATTTTGAGTTCTGTAGCTCCACAAAATCCACGTTGAGTGCAGGGAGGTCAGAATCCAACAGCATCAGCAGTCCTTCTTCAACCTCTGAATCTGATTTCTGCTCAAGTCCCTCAATTTCAGCCAGAAAATACCTGAAATCACAGAAAAACACACAAACTCATAGTAAAGTCCAGAAATGTGAATTTAACATAAAAACTAATGAAAACATCCCTAAAAGTAACTAGATCCTACTAAAAACATACTAAAAACAATGTCAAAAAGCGTATAAATTATCCGCTCATCACTTTAGCATACAAATCAGGCATACAACAGCTGATACTTCATCCAACTTCATTCTATGCTGATAGGTGGAAGCCCCAGTCCAAATGAATTAGACATGGCTTTACAGCTAACCAGGCTTCAACATGCTTCATGAAACTCTAGAATACATTCTTAAAAATTCTGAAGAACATAGAATGAAATTTTTTTTTTCGAAAATAAGAATAATAAAAACAAAAAGCTTAAAATTAAAATAAAATTACCTGATCTGAGCAACAAGATGAACCGTCAGTTGTCCAAACTCGAACAATCCCCGGCAACGGCGCCAAAAACTTGGTGCGCAGAAATCGTGACGGTTCCATTCCTTGGTAATGGCGCTAAAAACTCAATACGCACGTTCATAATCTTAGTTCTTTGTCACAACTTCGCACAACTAACCAGCAAGTGTACTGGGTCGTCCAAGTAATAAACCTTACGTGAGTAAGGGTTGATCCCACGGAGATTGTCGGCTTGAAGCAAGCTATGGTCACCTTGTAAATCTCAGTCAGGCGGATTCAATTGATTATGGAGATTTAATAATTAAAAGATAAATAAAACGTAAATTTAAAGATAGAGATACTTATGTAATTCATTGGTGAAAATTTCAGATAAGCGTATAGAGATGCTTTTGTTCCTCCTGAATCTCTGCTTCCCTATTATCTTCATCCAATCATTCATACTCCTTTCTATGGAAAGCTTTATGTTAGGCATCACCGTCGTCAATGGCTACATCCTGTCCTCTCAGTGAAAATGGTCTAATGCGCTGTCACTGTATGGCTAATCATCTGTCGGTTCTCGATCATACTGGAATAGGATCCATTGCTCCTTTTTCGTCTATCACTACGCCCAGCACTCGCGAGTTTGAAGCTTGTCGCAGCCATCCCTTCCCAGATCCTACTCGGAATACCACAGACAATGTTTAGACTTTCCGGATCTCAAGAATGGCCGTCCATGGATTCTAACTTATACCACGAAGATTCTGATTAAGGAATCCCAGAGATATTCATTCAATCTAAGGTAGAACGGAAGTGGTTGTCAGGCACGCATTCATAGGTTGGGAATGATGATGACTATCACGATCATCACATTCATATTGAGGTGCGAATGAATATCTTAGAATCGGAATAAGCTTGAATTGAATAGAAAAATAATAGTACTTTGTATTAATTCATGAGGAACAGCAGAGCTCCACACCTTAATCTATGATGTGTAGAAACTCTACCGTTGAAAATACATAAGTGATAATGGTCCAGGCATGGCCAAGAGACCAGCCCCCAAAACCTGATCAAAAGATCAAAAGACAATCCAAAGATGTAAATACAACAGTAAAAAGTCCTATTTCTACTAAACTAGTTACTAGGGTTTACAGAAATGAGTAAATGATGCAGAAATCTACTTCCAGGGCCCACTTGGTGTGTGCTTGGACTGAGCATTGAGCTTTACACGTGTAGAGACTTCTCTTGGAGTTGAACACCAGTTTGTAACCTGTTTCAGCCGTTTAACTCCACTTTGCAACCTGTTTCTGGCGTTTAAGTCCAGAATGCAACATGGAACTGGCGTTGAATGCCAGTTTGCGTCATCTAAACTCGGGCAAAGTATGGACTATTATATATTGCTGGAAAGCCCTGGATGTCTATTTTCCAACGCAATTGAGAGTGCTCCATTTGAAGTTCTGTAGCTCCATAAAATCTACTTTGAGTGCAAGGAGGTCAGAATCCAGCAACATCTGCAGTCCTTCTTCAACCTCTGAATCTGATTTTTGCTCAAGTCCCTCAATTTCGGCCAGAAAATATCTGAAATCACAGAAAAATACACAAACTCATAGTAAAGTCCAGAAATATAAATTTTATTTAAAAACTAATAAAAATATACTAAAAACTAACTAAATCATACTGAAAACTATATAAAAACAATGCCAAAAAGCGTATAAATTATCCGCTCATCAATGAGTAAAATATATATTACTTTTGAGAATAGTATGCAAACTTGCACTATCCGCAAGGCAAATATCTTCATTATATGTCATTGCCATTTTTTTCAAAGACAAATAATAATAATAATAATAATAAAATATGTGCAGTAAAATTGCATTTCTTATTAAAATTGTTTATCTAAGTAGCATTGTACAAAAGAATAGTATCATATACTAGAAATTTTGTTATTATTATTATTATTATTATTATTATTATTATTATTATTATTATTATTATTATTATTATGTAACTCGACATATTTAGTGATTTTGAAATCCTTAAACATAAACTTTAATATTTTATTAAACATTATTTACATACATCATACTTGAATTCAAATACCTAGGAGATAAAACTTAATAAGAGGTTTCTTACATTATTTATTGACATAAAAACTTAACGAATCCAAATATTAAACTTTTCTATCATTGATTAAATGGCCAATATTTCTTTTAGGATCCTCAAAGAAATCAGATACTTCATAATGAATGGTATAATTTTCAACAACATCCTTTGAAACAAAATTTGTCTCATTTTCTTTATCAATTTTTTTCAAAGTTGCTTGATAAAGATCAACTAAATGCCTTGGGGTACGACAGATACGTGACCAATGGCCCTTTTCACCACAATGAAAATATTTATCCTCTATTGATTTATTTTACCCATTATTTCTTTCTTTATCCCACTTCTAATGAGATCCTTTCTTGTGAAAATAACTTTTCTTTCTTTCATGATTTTTCTTGTTACCAAAGCCTTGTCATTTACCTCTTATGGGGTTATAATTTGCCGCATTGGCTTTAGAAAATAGGGCAGCGCTAACTGGGCACATTTCATGATTTCTTAAAAGCAATTCATTGTTACGTTCAACAACAATGGGGCGGCGCATTAGCTCAGAATATTTTTTAAATTCTTTCTCTCGATACTACTGATGCAGGAGCACATTCGAGGCATGGAAGGTCGAGAAAGTCTTCTCTAACATGTCATTATCAATTATCTTTTTTCCACATAATTTCATTCGTGAGTTAATTCGGAACATTGATGAATTGTATTCATTTATGGATTTAAAATCCTATAGACACAAGTGTGTCTACTCATATCGAGATTGAGGAAGTATCACTATCTTTTTATGATTATACGTTCATTCAAGGTTCTTACACAGATCTACAGGATCTTTTAGTGTGAGATATTCATTTTTCAATCCTTTGTCAAGATGACGACGAAGGAAGATCATGCCTTTAGCTTTATCCTTTTGGGATGCTTTATAACCTGAGCCTCCTAACATTGAAAAATTGAGCCACTCATATTATAAAAGATTTAATGGACATCCATCTCACAACACTTTCTTATTCAAAATACAGATTATTTATGTATACATATATTAATTTTTTAATATATAAATTTTATCAAAGAGACCTATATTATTAGGAGAAAATAATTGTTTATCACTATCTTCCTTCACTATTATCCCTTTTTTTTCAAAGTACTTCTCATCCTGATAGACAACTCCGCCTATGCTACACCTGCGGTACATAGCCAGTCCCAAGATCGGATAAAAGAGGATGGTTGTGTTAGGTCTTTGACAGCCAACATAAAAACTTAGTCAAATTTTCATGACATAGATCAAAGATATTATTGCGCTAAAGCTAGGTCGTTGCCCGGAAGTAACGCACTGTATGACTCACGTACAATGTCAAATGAGCAAGATCCACTGCATTGATGCCCGGGTGTAATGTTAAATGAGTAAGGATTCCCACGTTTTTGTGAATGGACGAGGAAAAATAAGCTAGTTCACAAAGAAAATTGTATATGTAAAGGTTAGAGCAACAAGAGGTTGAGATTTAAGACAAGAAACATAGGCACTCTAATAGAAAAATACATGGAGGTGGTGGATACCATGACAAGGAGGAAGATTAACATCATGTGCCTACAAGAAACAGAATGGGTCGGCACGAAAGTTAGGGAGTTGGATACATCCGGGTTCAAACTTTGGTATACAGGAAAAGTGAAGAATAGAAATGGGGTAGGTATTATCGTGGATAAGCAGTGAAAGAAGAACATAGTGGATGTCAAGAGAGTGGGTACTCGGATCATCTCTATCAAACTTGTGGTGGAAGGAGGTACTTTTCATGTGATTAGCGCTTATGCACCGCAAGTGGGTTCGGACGAGCAGCACAAGATAAGATTTTGGGAGGATTGACTTTGGTTCAAGAAATACTTTCAGGAGATAAGATTTTCATAGGAGTAGATTTAAATGGCCATGTTGGAAGAGAAGTGACTAGGTATAGAAGTATTCACGGAGGCTATGGTTTCGGAGTAGTCAATACCGAGGGTAAAACTATTTTGGACTTTTTCTCAACCTTTGACCTTCTTATCGCAAATATATGTTTTAAAAAGAGAGATGAATATCTTATAACCTATAGGAGTGGCATGACAAGCTCTCAAATCAACTTCTTCTTGTTGAGGAGAGTCGACCAAAAATTTTGCATCAATTGTAAAATTATTTTGGGAGAGAGTTTAACAACACAACATAGGATGCTTGTCATGGATTTTTGCATTGAGAAAAAATTGAGAAAAAGACATCATAGGAAGAATCCAAAGATGAGGTGGTGGTGGATGAAAGGCAAGGAACAAAGAAGCTTCCTAAGACAGGTAGGAGAAGAAGCAAAGTGGGAAGGGGATGGAAGCGCAAAGGAGATGTGGAGGGAGATGGAAAAAGTTATTAGAAAAATAACAAAATAAAGTTTTGGTGAATCTAGAGCGATAGGACCAAGAGACAAGGAATCCTGGTAGTAGAATGCGAGTGTATAAGAAAAGATAAAGGCAAAAGAGATTGCTTCAAAGAGTGGTCTTTGTGTCGCGGTGCAGATAATTGAGAAAAATACAAGGCGGCTAAGAAAGAGACAAAAGTGGTTGTAAGTGAAGCAATAACAAGAGCATATGAAGGTCTCTACGAGTTTTTAGGCACGAAGGAAGGAGAAAAAAGTATATATAGAATCGCAAAAAGCTGTGAAAGAAAAACGAGAGACTTGGATAAGGTTAAGTGCATAAAGGATAAAGATGGAGAGGTTTTGACTCAAGATGAGAAGATCAATAAAATGTGGAAGAGCTACTTCTACAAATTATTTAATGAAGGACAGAAGACTCTTCCGAGCCTTGGTCGGTTATGCACGAGGGAAGAAGATCAAAATTTCGTCTACTATCAAAAGATTCGAGACTTCGAGGTAAAAGAGGCTCTAAAGCGGATGAAAATGGCAGGGTAGTAGGACCCGATAATATTCTGATAGAAGTTTGAAAAGGCCTTGGAGAGAAAGAAATCAGTTGGTTAATGATGAGCGGATATTTTATACGCTTTTTGGCATCATTTTCATATAGTTTTTAGTATGTTTTGTTTAGTTTTTATTAAGTTTTTATAGGTTTTAGTGTTAAATTCACATTTTTGGATTCTACTATGAGTTTTTGGATTTTTGGACAATTTTTGGTATTTTCTGACTGAAATTGAGGAGCTGGAGCAAAAGTCTGATTCAGTGACAGAGAAAGCACTGCAGATGATGTCCGGATCTGACCTCATTGCACTCGGAAGAGCTTTCTAGAGTTACAGAAGTCCAAATAGAGAGTTCTCAACGGCTATGGAAAGCTGACTTCTAGAGCTTTCCAGAAATGTATAATAGTTCATACTTTTCTTTGGATTAGAAGGCCCAAAACTGGCGTCCAACGCTAGCTACCTGCCCCCTTCCTGGTGTCCAGCGCCCAAAGAGCAGAGTCTAGCATCCAAACGCCCAAAGAGGATCCCCTAGCCAGCGCTCAACATCCTAGGAGCCTCATAGCACGTGAATCTCATCAAAGCTCAGCCCAAACACTCACCAAGTGGGCCCCAGAAATGGATTTTAGCACTAAAAAGACTGTTTTACCCTTATAGTCATTTGTTTAGAATTTAAGGGATTAGATTCATGTTATTCGAACAACTTTTTATCCTCTTTTACCACTTTACATGTTTTACATTGTATTTTCCTTTCAATATGAGTTTCTAAACCTCCTAGGTTGAGGGGAGGAGCCCTGCTGAGTCCTATGAATTAATAAAAGTATTATTGTTTCTTCTCCGATCTGTGTTTGATTTATTTCTAAGATGTATACTCACTCTTCAACATGGTGAATAGGATGATCAGACAATCAGCTCTGTTCATCATACTAAGACGAACGTGCCTGACAAACACTCGCGTCTACTTGGGTTCGTGTGAATACGTGACTAGAAAGCACGAGCCAACAGCTATGTTTATACATCTCTCAAAAGGTTAATCCACAACTTCGTTAGGGACTTCTCGTGACACCAGTTCAGTCGATTTTTGGGAAGATTAAGGTCTCCGTGGTATAGGCTAGAATCCAAAGAAGTAGCATTCTCTGATCCAAAAGATTTGACCTTGTCTGTGGCGTTTTGAGTAAGATCGCTAGGAGAATGAACTGCTAGAGCTTCACCCTTCGTCAGATTGGATGACCACGGCCAATGGCATTCAATCTGCAGTAGAGAAGATCAATGACCATGGCCCATGGTGTTAATCACATACAGCCTGCCATGGAAGAAATCATTCACAAGCAGAGAAGACAGTAATACCAGAATTAATTCAGAGAGGCAAAGCAACTCCAATCCTAAACTATATCCTTAAAGTATTAGCACCCTATTATAATAATCCTAAACTCCGTAATCTAACAACCTTCTGATTTCGCCTGACTAAGACCTGTAAGATAACCATAGCTTGCTTTAAACCAACAATCCTCGTGGGATCGACCCTGACTTGCTCAGGTATTACTCTGACGACCCAGTGCACTTGCTGATACAGCTGTACGAAAGTGTGGGGATTCGTGCACCAGTTAACCAAGCTTTTTAATGATATTTTAAGGTCAAAGAAGATGCCAAATGGGTGGAGAAAGAGCACCATGGTACCTATCTACAAAAATAAAGGGGATATACAGAGTTACAAAAACTATAGAGATCAAACTCATAAGCAATACCATGAAGTTATGGGAAAGGGTGATAGAACGGAGGCTGAGACAGGAGATAAAAGTAACAGAGAACTAATTCGGTTTTATGCCAGGCAGATCTACCACTGAAGGTACATACCTATTAAGAAGGATGATAGAGAGGTATCGTAATAATGAAAGGAGTCCACATATGGTGTTTATTGATTTGGAAAAAACGTACAATAGGGTGCCAAGGGAGGTCTTATGGAAGGTTTTGGAAAGGAAGAGAGTAAAGATCGCATATATTCGTGCAATTAAAGACATGTATAATGGGGCTACAACTAGTGTGAAGACTCAAGGTAGTGTGACAGAGAAATTTTCTATTGGTATATGATTACACTAGGGATCATCCCTCAGCCCATACCTTTTTATATTAATCTTGGAAGTACTCACAGAGCATATCCAAGAGCCTTTGCCATGGTGCATGCTTTTTGCCGATGATATTGTCCTTATGGGAGGGTCAAGGAAAGACTGATGCGTGAGCATCTTATACCCTTTTTCTAGTTGTTTTTATGTTGTTTTTAGTTAGATCTTATTAACTTTTATAATGTTTTAGTGCAAAATTCATCTTTGGATGCTACTTTGAGTATTTGTGTTGTTTTTTATGATTTTTTGTGAATTTCAGGCAAAATTGGCAGAGTCTTGGGTAAAGAAAAAGAAAAGATAGCAGATGCTGTCAACCCTGACCTCTGAGCATTCCAACGAGCATAACTTGAGCTACAGAGGTCCAATTGATGCGGTCTCAATGGTGTTAGAAAGCTAATTTTCAGAGCATTTCAACAATATATAATAACTTATACTTTTCTACTGAAATCACTACCAAATCAGGCGCTAAACGCCAAAACGCCAAGCTTGGCATTTAGCGCCCAAGAAGGAGAAAACTCCTAGTGCTGAATGCCCAAAACTGGCGTTCAACGCCAGCCATGGAGTAAGGGACAGAATTCACTCCTCCCCTATGGGAGTTCAACGCCCAGATTAGCACTAAACACCAGGAAAAACCGAAGCAATCACCAAAGTGGGCCCCAAAGTGGATTTTAGCACTCCTTAGCTTATCTTATCTTACCTTCGTAATTTTGAATTTAAAATAACATCTTTTAGGTTTAGCATTTACTATTTAAAGAGGAGATCACTTAGGATTAGAGGACATACATTCATGAAGATCTTCTTTACTTTTAAAAATTGTTTTCTCTGTAAGTCATGAGCAACTAAACCTCCTGGTTAAGGTTAGGAGCTCTGTTTATTTCTATGAATTAATATTATTACTTTTTTATTTTAATATATGTTTGATTTAATTCTAAGATGGATTTTTATTCTTCAATCTAAATGAAACTGGGTAGAATGGAAGTATGATCCCTTTTCTACATAAGTTCTTGCAAGTCCTTGACGGGATAGCATTGAACTACAATTTGAGAATACATCTCCTAGACGGCTAATCCACAACTCGTTGGGGACATGGGAACATCTGTTCAGCCGGGATCTGGGGTGATTAGAGACTTTGTGGTATTAACTAGAATGGTGAGCTTCAACCTCATTCAATTTGAATGACCACTGACCCTGGCGTTTCATGAGAATCAGAGGAGATTAAATTACTAAGGAATTAGGATTTAATCACTTACAATTTGTCATAGAATGAATCATTCATTGTTAGAATATTTAGCAAGAAGTATATAAACATCTCCCGGACTTTAACTACTTCCATATATTGTCTCTTCACCAACCCTTTAATTGCTTTCTTTATTTTCTTTATTATCTTGTTTTATGCGCTTTCAACAACTACTCTCTCTACTTTTCACCTGACTAAGTCCAGCAAGATAACCATTCCTTGCTCGTGGGATCGACCCTCACTCACCTGAGGTATTACTTGGACGACCCGATGTATTTGCCAGTGAAGTTGTGCGAGTTTAATTTTCGCGTACCAAGTTTTTGGCACCGTTGCTGTGCATTGCTTGTGATTGACAACTACTAGTTGTCTTGTTGCTTAGATTAGGTATATTTATCAGTTTTTGACCGTTTATTTCCTTTTGCATTTTGAATTTTAAGATTTACCTATCTCTCTATATTTTCGAAATCTCCCTTATTAATTTTCTCTTATTTTCAAATTTTTTAGTTTGGTGTCCCTTTAGTGTTTTTATTTTTTTTATTTTGAAAACCTTTAAAGACTCTTTCTTCATAATTATCAAAAAATTTTGGTTAATTCTTGCATCCGTAGTTTATTATTTAATTTCAAATTTTAAGTTTGGTGTTTCTTCAGTTTTTCTTTTTTTTCTTTCTTTTTGGAGTTTCGAAATTTGTTAAGTCCTTCTCCTTCTAAATTTCAAAAATTTTAGGGTAAATTTTTCATTTTTTATTTTCAAATTTCTAGTTGATTATGTGCTTTCATTTATTTTATTCGTTATTTTCTGGATATCTCACTAGGAGTTCTCTAAACTTTGACATAGAGACTCCCATTTTTCTCGTCTCTTAGTTGTGAATACAGGAACAGCAAAATCACTATGGATCCAAATGAGAGTGTACAACCCAGAAAAACTTTAGGATTCTACATAACTCCAACTCCTGACTTCTATGGCAGGAGTATAAGTGTGCCTCCTATTAGAGCATACAATTTCGAGCTCAATCTACAATTGGTCACTCTAGCACAGCAGACTTGCCAGTTCTGTGGACTTCCATAGGAGGAACCCAATGAATTCATCACTGATTTCCTGCAGATTTGTGACACTATGACCGACGGAGTAGACCCTGACGTCTACAGACTGCTACTCTTTCCATTTGCTCTAAAAGATCAAGCAAAGAGATTGTTGAATGCCTGATGCGGGAAAAATGATTCCACACAAACTCACCGACAAGTGTACCGGGTCGCATCAAGTAGTAATAACTCACAAGAGTGAGGTCGATCCCACAGGGATTGATGGATCAAGCAACTTTAGTGAGTGATCAGTTTAGTCAAGCAGACAATGATGAATTGAGTGAAAATTAGAGCAACAGAAAGTAAATTGCAGAGAATTATAAATTGCAGAATGTAAATCAACAGAAGCTTAAAGAGCAAGAAAAGTAAATTGCAGTAAATGTGCTGGGAAATTAAAGAAAGCAATAGATCAGAGCTCAGAACAATTGCAGAAGATTAAAATTGCAGGAAAATTAAATTGAAAGCAATAGGAACAGAAAGGTAAAATTGATAGAAATGAAAATTGCAGTAGAGATGCAGGAAATTGAAATTGCAATCGAGGTAAACTGAATTCAATATAAACTTGTAGAAAAGGAAAAAGCGTATCAGAGAGCCTTCTATTCTACTCCTACTCCTACTCCTACTGCTGCTTACTACTAATGCAGCCTAATAGATATCCTCTCATGAAATGAAAATTGATGCCTTTATATAGGCTTTACAAAATGAAAATGAAATTACAAACAAATTACAAATGAAATGAAATTCCTATTCTAACTGTGTCTTGTGCCTTTGAGTGATGTCAATGGATTCTGCTTGCTTTGAATTTTCAATGGGATTTGAATCAGATTAATTGAGCCAAAGTTGTACTTCCAGGAGAGCGTAGCGTTCATTAAGTGAGGCGGAACGCTTTTACACCCACGCGTACGCGTCCTGCACGCTTGTGCGTGCTTTTGCGTTTTTGCCCATCGACGCGTGCGCGTCCCTCACGCTTACGCGTGCTTTGGCAATTTGGCACATTGACGCGTGCAAGTCATGTATGCGTGCGCGTCCCCTGCAGCGTTCACCAAAAGAGCGTAGCGTTCTTCAATTGAGCGCTACATCACGCGTACGCGTCACCTACGCATACGCGTGGGTCTCCAAACATGCTATTGCCACGCTGCCGCTCAACCCACGCTTGCGCATCCTTCTTCTGGTAAGTCACATCCACACGTACACGTGATGCACGCGTACTAATGAGCGGATAATTTATACACTTTTTGGCATTGTTTTTAGTATGTTTTTAGTATATTTTAGTTAGTTTTTATTATATTTTTATTAATTTTTTAAATAAAAATCACATTTCTGGACTTTACTATGAGTTTGTGTGTTTTTCTGTGATTTCAGATATTTTCTGGCTGAAATTGAGGGACCTGAGCAAAAATTTGATTCAGAGGCTGAAAAAGCACTGCAGATGCTGTTGGATTCTGACCTCCCTGCACTCAAAGTGGATTTTCTAGAGCTACAGAAGCCCAATTAGCGTGCTCTCAATTGCGTTAGAAAGTAGACATCCTGGTCTTTCCAGCAATATATAATAGTCTATACTTTGCCCAAGATTTGATGGCCCAAACTGGCGTTCAAAGTCAGCATAGAAATTCTGGCGTCAAAAGCGTATGGAGTTAAACGCCCAAACTGGCACAAAAGCTGGCGTTTAACTCCAAGAAAAGTCTCTACACATGAAAGCTTCAATACTCAGCCCAAGCACACACCAAGTGGGCCCGGAAGTGGATTTCTGCATCATTTACTCATTTTTGTAAACCCTAGGCTACTAGTTTTCTATAAATAGGACCTTTTGCTATTAGACTTTTACACTGGATCATACTTTTCATCTTGGAACTTGTATGTTCACGCTTTGGGAGGATGGCCATTCGACCATGCCTAAACCTTTAGTTCTTATGTATTTTTAACGGTAGAGTTTCTACACACCATAGATTAAGGTGTGGAGCTCTGCTATTCTTCATGAATTAATGCAAAGTACTACTGTTTTTCTATTCAATTCACGCCTACTTCTTCTCTAAGATATACACTCGTTCTTCAATTTGATGAATGTGATGATCCGTGACACTCATCATCATTCTCACCTATGAACGCGTGCTTGACAACCACTTCCGTTCTACATGCAATCAAGCTTGAATGTAGATCTCTTGGGTTTCTAATCTAAGATTAAAACCTTCGTGGTATAAGCTAGAATTATTGGCGGCCATTCCTGAGATCCGAAAAGTCTAAACCTTGTCTGTGGTATTCCGAGTAGGATCTGGGAAGGGATGACTGTGATGAGCTTCAAACTCGCGAGTGTTGGGCGTGTGACAGACGCAAAAGGATCAATGGATCCTATTCCAACATGATCGAGAACCGACAGATGATTAGCCGTGCAGTGACAGCGCATTTGGACCATTTTCACTGAGAGGACGGGAAGTAGCCATTGACAACGGTGATACCCAACATACAGCTTGCCATGGAAAGGAGTATGAAAGATTGGAAGAAGGCAATAGGAAAGCAGAGGTTCAGAAGGAACAAAGCATCTTCATACGCTTATCTGAAATTCCTACCAATGAATTACATAAGTATCTCTATCTTTATTTTATGTTTTATTCATCTTTTAATTATCAATCCTCCATAACCATTTGAATCTACCTGACTGAGATTTACAAGATGACCATAGCTTGCTTCAAGCCGACAGTCTCTGTGGGATCGACCCTTACTCACGTAAGGTTTATTACTTGGACGACCCAATGCACTTGCTGGTTAGTTGTACGGAGTTGTGACAAAGAGTTGAGATTACAATTATGCGTACCATGATGTTGGCGCCATTGATGATCACAATTTCGTGCACCAAGTTTTTGGCGCCGTTGCCGAGGAGGGAACGAACAACAATTTTGCATTTGTTTCCGGCAACAACAGTGCCAAGTTTGGTCCGACAACAACACCAAGTTTTTGGCACCGTTGCCGGGGATTGTTCGAGTTTGGACAACTGACGGTTCATCTGGTTGCTTAGATTAGGTAATTTTATTTTATGTTTAAGCTTTTTACTTTCTATTTTCGAAATTTTTTTTTCAAAAATACAAAAAAATTTTCTATTCTGTTCTTCAGAGTTTTTAAGAATGAATTCTAGAGTTTCATGATGATTTGTTGAAGTCTGGCTGGCTGTGAAGCCATGTCTAATCTTTTGGACCAAGGTTTCAACTTATCATCACAAGAGCTTGATGGTTTCTATCAAATTTGCTGTTGAAAGTAATGATCTGCTAAAGCTTGGCTGGCCATTGGCCATGTCTAGTGTTTTGGACCGAAGCTTTCACTGAAAGCTTGGCTGGCTAGTAAGCCATGTCTAATTCCTGGACCGGAGTTTTAGACTAACATTGCAATTATTCCTGGAATTCTCATTAAAAATTTTGAATCCCTTTATTTTCCTTTCCATATAATTTTCGAAAAATCACAAAAAAAAAATTTATAAAATCTTAAAATCAAAAATATTTTATGTTTCTTGTTTGAGTCTAGGGTCAATTTTTAAGTTTGGTGTCAATTGCATGTCTTTCTTCTTCTTGCATTTTTTCGAATATATGTAATATGTTCTTCATTAATCTTCAAGCTGTTCTTGATGATTCCATAGCTCTGATCTTTAATTTCTCTTATTTTGTGTCTTTTGTTGTTTCTCATATGCATTTTCAATTTGTTATGGTCCTTAGTATACAAACTTCTAAGTTTGGTGTCTTGCATGTATTACTTATTTGATCTTAGTTGCATCCTTTTTATTATTGTTTCTCATCATTAAAAATTCAAAAAAAAATTTCAAAATTGTGTCTTTTCAAGTCAATAACACAGAGAATTGAAGATTCAGAACATTCAGCAGAGGAATCACACAGAAAAAGCTGGGCATTCAGAACGCCCAGTGAAGAAGGAAAACTGGCATTTAAACGCCAGCCAAGGTGCCTGGCTGGGTGTTAAACGCCCAAAAAGGTAGCATTTTGGGTGTTAAACGCCAGAATGGATGCCATTCTGGGCGTTTAACGCCAGGAGGACACTAGAGGGAAGATTTAGTTTTTAATTCAAATCTTTTCCAAATTTTCATAATTTTTCAAAATCAAATCTTTTTCAAATCATATCTTTTCAATCATATCCTTTCAAAATCAATTTCTTTCCATTTTTTATTTATCATTATTTTCGAAAATCCTTGCTACATTTAATGATTTAATTGAAAATTTTTAAGATGTTACTTGCCTATTAAGAAAGGATCAAAAGTTTTAATTCTAGAATCATATCTTTTAATTTCTTGTTGGTCAAGTAATCAACTTTAATTTTAAAAAAACTTTCTTCTTTTAAATTTGATTCTCAATCATATCTTCTCATCATATCTTTTCAATCACATCTTTTTCAAAATTAAGTTTCAATCATATCTTTTTTATTCCTAATTTCAAAATCTTTTTCAAAAATCACTTAGTTTCTTTCCCAATCTTAGTTTTCGAAAATCATTTACCAAATTTTCAAAATTGCTTTTAATTATTTCAAAATCTTTTACTTAAATTTCGAAAATTCTTTCCCTCTTCCCAAATCCTTCTATTTAAAGGACTAAAACTTCTCCATTATCACCAATTCAAACTCTGTCCCTCTTGATAAGTTCGAATTCTCTCTTCTCTACCTCATTCTTCTATTTTTATTTTCCTCTGACACCTCAAGGAATCTCTATACTATGACATAGAGGATAAAGACATTCTTGTTGAAGCTGATCCTGGACCTGAAAGGACCTTGAAGAGAAAGCTAAGAGAAGCTAAAGTACAACTCTCTGTAGAGGACCTAATAGAAATTTTCAAACAAGAAGAAGCCATGGCAGCCGAAAACAACAACAATGCCAACAATGCAAGGAAGGTGCTTGGTGACTTTACTACACCTACACCCGACTTCTATGGGAGAAGCATCTCAATCCCTGCCATTGGAGCAAACAACTTTGAGCTTAAGCCTCAATTAGTTTCTCTGATGCAACATAATTGTAAGTTTCATGGACTTCCATTGGAAGATCCTCATCAGTTCTTAGCTAAATTCTTGCAAATCTGTGACACTGTCAAGACCAATGGGGTTGACCCTGAGGTCTACAGACTGATGCTCTTCCCTTTTGCTGTAAAAGACAGAGCTAGAACATGGTTGGATTCAAAACCTAAAGAAAGCCTGAACTCTTGGGAAAAGCTAGTCAATGCCTTCCTGGCAAAGTTCTTTCCACTTCAAAAATTGAGCAAGCTTAGAGTGGAAGTCCAAACCTTCAGACAGAAGGAAGGTGAATCCCTCTATGAAGCTTGGGAAAGATACAAACAATTGATCAGAAGGTGTCCTTCTGACATGCTTTCAGAATGGAGCATTATAGGTATCTTCTATGATGGTCTGTCTGAACTGTCCAAGATGTCATTGGACAGCTCTGCTGGAGGATCTCTTCATCTGAAGAAGACGCATGCAGAAGCTCAAGAACTCATTGAAATGGTTGTAAATAACCAATTCATGTACACTTCTGAAAAGAATCCTGTGAATAATGGGACAAATCAGAAGAAATGAGTTCTTGAAATTGATACTCTAAATGCCATATTGGCTCAGAACAAAATATTGACTCAACAAGTCAATATGATTTCTCAAAGTCTGTCTAGAATGCAAGCAGCAACAGGCAGTACCAAAGAAGCTTCATCTGAAGAAGAAGCTTATGATCCTAAGAACCCAGCAATGGAAGAGGTGAATTACATGGGAGAATCCTATAGAAACACCTATAATCCTTCATGGAGAAATCATCCAAACCTCTCATGGAAGGATCAACAGAGGCCTCAACAAGGCTTCAACAACAATAATGGTGGAAGAAATAGGTTTAGCAATGGCAAACCTTTTTTATCATCTTCTCAGCAACAAATAGAGAATTCTAAGTAGAGCCATTCTGACTTAGCAACTGTAGTCTCTGATTTAATTAAAACCACTCAAAGTTTCATGACTGAAACAAGGTCCTCCATTAGAAATTTGGAGGCACAAGTGGGTCAGCTGAGCAAGAAAGTTACTGAACTCCCTCCTAGTACTCTCCCAAGCAATACAAAAGAGAATCCAAAAGGAGAGTGCAAGGCCATCAACATAACCCACACGGCCGAACCTGGAGAGGAGGAAGAGGCAGTGATCTCCACTGAGGAAGTCCTCCATGGACGTCCACTGGCCTCCAAGGAGTTCCCTAATGAGGAACCATGGGAATCTGAGGGTCATATCGAGACCATAGAGATTCCATTGAATCTACTTTTGCCATTCATGAGCTCTAATGAGTATTCTTCCTCTGAAGAGGATGAAAAAGTTACTGAAGAACAAGTTGCTAAGTACCTTGGAGCAATCATGAAGCTAAATGCCAAGCTATTTGGTAATGAGACTTGGGAGGATGAACCCCCCTTGCTCACCAAAGAACTGGATGACTTGACTAGGCAGAAATTACCTCTGAAGAGACAAGATCCTGGAAAGTTCTCAATACCTTGTACCATAGGCATCATGACCTTTGAGAAGGCTCTGTGTGACCTAGGGTCAAGCATAAACCTCATGCCTCTCTCTGTAATGGAGAAGCTAGGAATCCTTGAGGTACAAGCCGCAAGAATCTCACTAGAGATGGCAGACAATTCAAGAAAACAGGCTTATGGACTTTTAGAGGATGTCTTGGTAAAGGTTGAAGGCCACTACATCCCTGCTGATTTCATAATCCTAGATACTGGGAAGTGTATGGATGAATCCATCATCCTTGGCAGACCCTTCCTAGCCACAGCAAGAGCTGCGATTGATGTTGACAGAGGAGAATTGATCCTTCAAGTGAATGAGAACTCCCTTGTGTTTAAAGCTCAAGGATCTCCCTCTGTAACCATGGAGAGGAAGCATAAAAAGCTTCTCTCAATGCAGAGTCAAACAAAATCCCCACATTTAAACTCTAAGTTTGGTGTTGGGAGGCCACAACCAAACTCTATGTTTGGTGTTGAGAGGCCATCATCATGCTCTGAGTACCTGTGAGGCTCCATGAGAGCCCACTGTCAAGCTACTGACATTAAAGAAGCGCTTGTTGGGAGGCAACCCAATTTTACTTATCTATGTTAAATTTCTATTTTTTATTGTTATTTTATGTTTTCTGTAGGATGATGATCATGTGAAGTCACAAAAACAATTGAAAAAGCAAAAACAAACTGAAAAACAGAATGAAAAATAGCACACCTTGGAGGAGAAGGCTACTGGCATCTAAACGCCAGTAAGGGCAGTAGAATGGGCGTTAAACGCCCAGTCTGGCACCATTCTGGGCGTTTAACGCCAGAAATAGGCACCAGACTGGCGTTTAACGCCAGAAAAGGGTAAGAAGCTGGTGTTAAATGCCAGAAATGGGCAGCAACCTGGCGTTTAACACCAGGATTGGCAGCAGAGGGCGTTTTGCACGCCTAATTGGTGCAGGGATGAGAAATCCTTGACACCTCAGGATCTGTGAACCCCACAGGATCCCCACCAACCTCAACTCACTCTCTCTCTTCTTCACACCTTTTCATAATACTCTTCCCCAAATACCCTTCACCAATCAACTCAATACCTCTTCCCCAAAAACCCCTCACCTATCAAATCTTACCCTCTTCTCCATAAACCCTTCACCAATCTACATCCACCCATCATAAACCCCACCTACCTCACCATTCAAATTCAAAACACTTTTCCTCCCAAACCCACCCATAAATGGCCGAACCCAAACCCTCCATCCACTCCTATATAAACCCATCTTCACTCCTTCATTTTCCCACATCTTCAACACTACTTCACCCCCTTGGCCGAAACACTACCCCCTTCCATCTCCTCTATTTCTTCTCCCTCTATTCTCTTTATTCTTCTTTTGCTCGAGGACGAGCAAACCTTCTAAGTTTGGTGTGGTAAAAGCTAAAGCTTTTTGTTTTTCCATAACCATTTATGGCACCAAAGGCCAGAAAAACCTCTAGAAAGAGGAAAGGGAAGGCAAAAGCTTCCACCTCCGTGTCATGGGAGATGGAGAGATTCATCTCAAAGGTGCATCAAGACCACTTCTATGAAGTTGTGGCCAAGAAGAAAGTGATCCCCAAGGTCCCTTTCAAGCTCAAAAAGGGTGAGTATCCAGAGATCCGACATGAGATTCGAAGAAGAGGTTGGGAAATTCTCACCAACCCCATTCAACAAGTCAGAATCTTAATGGTTCAAGAGTTCTATGCTAATGCATGGATCACCAAGAACCATGATCAAAGTGTAAACCTGGACCCAAGGAATTGGCTTACAATGGTTCGGGAGAAATACTTAGATTTCAGTCTGGAAAATGTAAGGTTGGCATTCAACTTGCCAATGATGCAAGGAGATGCACACCCCTACACTAGAAGGGTCAACTTTGATCAAAGGTTGGACCAATTCCTCATAGACATTTGTGAAGAGGGTGCTCAATGAAAGAGAGATTCAAGAGGAAAGCCAGTTCAACTAAAGAGGCATGACCTCAAGCCAGTGGCTAGGGGATGGTTGGAGTTCATCCAACGCTCAATCATTCCCACTAGCAACCGGTCTGAAGTTACTATAGACCGGGCTATCATGATCCATAGCATCATGATTGGAGAGGAAGTAGAAGTTCATGAGTTTATATCCCTAGAACTCTACAAGGTGGCGGACAAGTCCTCTACTTTGTCAATGTTAGTCTTCCCTCATCTTATTTGTCACCTTTGCAATTCAGCTGGAATTGACATAGATGAAGACATCCTCATTGATGAGGACAAGCCCATCACTAAGAAAAGGATGGAGCAAACAAGAGATCCCACTCATGGACAAGAGCATGAGGAAATTCCTCATCATAAAATCCCTGAGATGCCTCAAGGGATGCATTTTCCTCTACAAAACTATTGGGAGCAAATCAACACCTCCCTAGGAGAATTAAGTTCCAACATGGGACAACTAAGGGTGGAGCACCAAGAGCATTCTATCCTCCTCCATGAAATTAGAGAAGACCAAAGAGTTATGAGAGAGGAGCAAAAAAGGCAAGGAAGAGATATTGAGGAACTCAAGCACTCCATAAGATCTTCAAGAGGAAGAACAAGCCGCCATCACTAAGGTGGACCCGTTCTTTAATTTCCTTGTTCTTTATTTTCTATTTTTCGAATTTTTATGCCTTATGTTTATTTATGTTTGTGTCTTTATTACATGATCACTAGTGTCTAAGTGTCTATGCCTTAAAGCTATGAAAATGAGTCCATCACCTTTCTTAAATGAAAAATGTTTTTAATTGAAAAAGAAAAAGAAATACATGAATTTCAAATTTTAAAACAGTTTAGTTATTTTGATGTGGTGGCAATACTTTTGTCTTTCTGAATGAATGCTTGAACAGTGCATATTTTTTTGAATTTGTTGTTCATGAATGTTAAAATGTTGGCTCTTGAAAGAATAATGGAAAAGGAGAAATGTTATTGATAATCTGAAAAATCATAAAAATGATTCTTAAAGCAAGAAAAAGCAGTGAAAAGCTTGCAGAAAAAAATATATGCGAAAAAAAAGAGAAGAAAAAGAAAAAGCAAGCAGAAAAAGCCAATAGCCCTTTAAACCAAAAGGCAAGGGTAAAATAAAAAGGATCCAAGGCTTTGAGCATCAGTGGATAAGAGGGCCCACAGGAATAAAATCCTGGCCTAAGCGGCTAAACCAAGCTGTCCCTAACCATGTGCTTGTAGCGTGAAGGTGTCAAGTGAAAGCTTGAGACTGAGCGGTTAAAGTCGTGGTCCAAAGCAAAAAAGAGTGTGCTTAAGAGCTCTGGACACCTCTAATTGAGGACTCTAGCAAAGCTGAGTCACAATCTGAAAAGGTTCACCCAGTTATGTGTCTGTGGCATTTATGTATCCGGTGGTAATACTGGAAAACAAAATGCTTTGGGTCACGGCCAAGACTTATAAAGTAGCTGTGTTCAAGAATCAACATACTGAACTAGGAGAATCAATAGCACTATCTGAATTCTGAGTTCCTATAGATGCCAATCATTCTGAACTTCAAAGGATAAAGTAAGATGCCAAAACTGTTCAGAAGCAAAAAGCTAAATAGCCCTGCTCATCTAATTAAAACTGATCTTCATAGATGTTTTTGGAATTCATTATATATTCTATTCTTTTTATCCTATTTGATTTTCAGTTGTTTGGAGACAAGCAACAATTTAAGTTTGGTGTTGTGATGAGCGGATAATTTATACGCTTTTTGGCATTGTTTTTAGTATGTTTTTAGTATATTTTAGTTAGTTTTTATTATATTTTTATTAGTTTTTAAATAAAAATTACATTTCTGGAATTTACTATGAGTTTGTGTGTTTTTCTGTGATTTCAGGTATTTTCTGGCTGAAATTGAGAGACCTGAGCAAAAATCTTATCCAGAGGCTGAAAAAGGACTGCAGATGCTGTTAGATTCTGACCTCCCTGCACTCGAAATAGATTTTCTGGAGCTACAGAAGCCCAATTGGCGAGCTCTCAATTGCGTTGGAAAGTAGACATCCTGGGCTTTCCAGAAATATATAATAGTTTATACTTTGCCCAAGATTTGATGGCCCAAACCGGCGTTCAAAGTTAGCATAGAAATTCTGGCGTCAAAACGCCAGAACTGGCATAAAAGCTAGAGTTAAACGCCCAAACTGGCACAAAAGCTGGTGTTTAACTCCAAGAAAAGTATCTACACATGAAAGCTTCAATACTCAGCCCAAGCACATACCAAGTGGGCCCGAAAGTGGATTTCTGCATCATTTACTCATTTCTGTAAACCCTAGGCTACTAGTTTTCTATAAATAGGACCTTTTGCTATTAGACTTTTACACTGGATCATACTTTTCATCTTGGAACTTGTATGCTCACGCTTTGGAAGGTTGGCCATTTGGCCATGCCTAGACCTTTTGTTCTTATGTATTTTCAACGGTAGAATTTCTACACACCATAGATTAAGGTGTGGAGCTCTGCTGTTCTTCATGAATTAATGCAAAGTACTACTGTTTTTCTATTCAATTCACGCCTACTTCTTCTCTATGATATACACTCATTCTTCAATTTGATGAATGTGATGATCCGTGACACTCATCATCATTCTCACCTATTAACGCGTGCCTGACAACCACTTCCGTTCTACATGCAATCAAGCTTGAATGTGTATCTCTTGGGTTTCTAATCTAAGATTAAAACCTTTGTGGTATAGGCTAGAATTATTGGTGGCCATTCCTGAGATCCGAAAAGTCTAAACCTTGTCTGTGGTATTCCGAGTAGGATCTGGGAAGGGATGACTGTGACGAGCTTCAAACTCGCGAGTGTTGGGTGTGTGACAGACGCAAAAGGATCAATGGATCCTATTCCAACATCATCGAGAACCGACAGATGATTAGCCGTGCGGTGACAGCGCATTTGGACCATTTTCACTGAGAGGACGGGAAGTAGCCATTGACAACGGTGACGCCCAACATATAGCTTGCCATGGAAAGGAGTATGAAAGATTGGAAGAAGGCAATAGGAAAGCAGAGGTTCAGAAGGAACAAAGCATCTTCATACGCTTATCTGAAATTCCTACCAATGAATTACATAAGTATCTCTATCTTTATTTTATGTTTTATTCATCTTTTAATTATCAATCCTCCATAACCATTTGAATCTGCCTGACTAAGATTTACAAGATAACCATAGCTTGCTTCAAGCCGACAGTATCCGTGGGATCGACCCTTACTCACGTAAGGTTTATTACTTGGACGACCCATTGCACTTGCTGGTTAGTTGTGCGGAGTTGTGACAAAGATTTGAGATTACAATTGTGCGTACCATGATGTTGGCACCATTAATGATCACAATTTCGTGCACCACGTACGCGTTGATGGCTAAACTTCCATTCCAAATTTGGTTTTGCTCGAAAATGTTCACTTATGCAACGTAGCATTCTCTTTACAAATGAACGCCAATCACTTCCATGCGTACGCGTCATGCACGCGTACGCGTGGGTCTTCAAAAATCCTTGCCCCACACGTCAGCGTCTTGTATGTATGCACGTTGTGACGTTTTCACGCCAAGAGCGCTCCTTGTTTAAATCTTGGGCCACGCTTTTAAAAGCGTGGCCTAAGGCTCCAGAGCGTGCCAAAACTCCAAAATGTGCCCCAGAATTTCTCTTTTCTCCTTTTTAGCTTATTTTGTGTTTTTTTGCTTCTTTTTCCACTTATTTCCTACAAAGTTTGTAAAATCAAAAGATCAAAGAAATATGCCTTTTAAGCACAAAAGCATTCAATATTTAAGCACTAATCATCAATTTCTTGTATGAAAAAGCATAGAAAAACATGACATGATGACATGTCATCACAACACCAAACTTAAACCTTGCTTGTCCCCAAGCAAGAAAAGAATCATGCAGTAAATTTTGACAAACCAAGGTGAGAAGAATAGCAAGTTGATGTTCATGGTTGGCTAGTTTTCTATGCATGCCACAATCACAAAAGAAATGTAAATGATTGATGCTTCTATCTAACTCATTTTATGAAATCTTTTCCTTATATTTCTTCCTTTAAACAAGCTTTTATATTCTCTTATTAGCTTCTCCTTTTGGGTGCTTTGCGCCATGAGCTGATAACAAAGCTACGACTCTAAATGCTTTGTTTTCAAGTATTATGGTGCACGAAATTGTGATCTCAGGCAACGGCGCCAGAAACTATGTACGCACGTCTTAATAAATTATTTTTCATTCACAACTTCGATACAACTAACCAGCAAGTGCACTGGGTCATCCAAGTAATAAACCTTACATAAGTAAGGGTCGATCCCACGGAGATTGTTGGTATGAAGCAAGCTATGGTCACCATGTAAATCTCAGTCAGGCGGATATAAAATAGTTATGGAGTTTTCGAACATAAATAATAAATAGATAGAAAATAAGGATAGAAATACTTATGTAATTCATTGGTTAGAATTTCATATAAGCGTATAGAGATGCATTCGTTCCTCTGAACCTCTGCTTTCCTGCTGTCTTCATCCAATCAGTCTTACTCCTTTCCATGGCTGGCTTTATGTAAGGACATCACCGTTGTCAATGGCTACTTTTTATCCTCTCTAGAAAATGGTCCGATGCGCTGTCACTGCATGGCTAATTGTCTGGAGGCATCACCCTTGTCAATAGCTGCATCCCATCCTCTTGTGAAAATGGTTCAAATGCTCTGTCACAGCACGGCTAATCATCTGAGGTTCTCGATCATACTGGAATAGGATTCACCCTCCTTTTGCATCTGTCACTACACCCAGCACTCGCGAGTTTGAAGTTCGTCACAGTCATTCAATCCTAGAGTCCTACTCGGAATACCACAGACAAGGTTTAGACTTTTCGGACTCTCATGAATGCCGCCATTAATCTAGCTTATACCACGAAGATTCTGATTAAGAGATCCAAGAGATACTCATTCAATCTAGGGTAGAACGGAAGTGGTTATCAGGCACGCGTTCATAGGGAATGATGATGATTGTCACGTTCATCACATTCAGGTTGAAGTGCGAATGAATATCTTAGAAGCAGAATAAGTTGAATTGAATAGAAAATAGTAGTACTTTGCATTAATCTTTGAGGAACAGCAGAGCTCCACACCTTAATCTATGGAGTGCAGAAACTCTACCGTTGAAAATACATAAGTGAAAGGTCCAGGCATGGCCGAATGGCCAGCCCCCATGATCTAAGAACTAGGCGTCCAAAGATGATCTAAAGATGTCTAATACAATAGTAAAAAGTCCTATTTATAATAAACTAGCTACTAGGGTTTAGAGAAGTAAGTAATTGATGCATAAATCCACTTTCGGGGCCCACTTGGTGTGTGCTTGGGCTGAGCTTGAATGTTACACGTGCAGAGGCTCTTTCTGAAGTTGAACGCCAGGTTGTAACGTATTTCTGGCATTCAACTCTGGTTTGTGACTTGTTTCTGGCGTTTAACTCCAGACAGCAGCGTAGAACTGGTGTTCAACGCCCTTTTACGTCATCTAAACTCGTTCAAAGTATGGACTATTATACATTTCTGGAAAGCCCTGGATGTCTACTTTCTAACGCAATTGGAAGCGCGCCATTTTGAGTTCTGTAGCTCCAGAAAATCCACTTTGAGTTCAGGGAGGTCAGAATCCAACAGCATCAGCAGTCCTTCTTCAACCTCTGAATCTGATTTTTGCTCAAGTCCCTCAATTTCAGCCAGAAAATACCTGAAATCACAGAATAATACACAAACTCATAGTAAAGTCCAGAAATGTGAATTTAACATAAAAACTAATGAAAACATCCCTAAAAGTAACCAGATTCTACTAAAAACATACTAAAAACAGTGCCAAAAAGCGTATAAATTATCCGCTCATCATATTACCACTTGATACATAAGCACCACAAGCATTTAATTAGAGGACTTCTTTAAGCTCATTTGTTTCTTTTCTTTACTCTCTAATTATCGATGCTTAGAGCCTTGAGCTTTGAGGGAGTGCTTTTGCACTTGAGCCTAACCTTGACTCTAAGTGTTTTGTTTTCAAGATTTTTGCCTGATACATAAACACCATAAGTACTTAACAATTGAATTGTCATTGGTACTCAGAGCCTTCAGCTTTCTCATTCTTTCCCTTTTTCTTTACTTGCTTTAACTGCATTTGCTTCTTCAAGGTTTTCATGATTTCAAAAATTTCATAAAATGTCCTAGATGAAAATTTCAATTAAATAAAATCTAATGCAATTGAGCAATCAATTAATCATACTGGCCTTCCAATACTTGTATGCACAGGCTCAGCTCTTCGTTAATTCCTTGTTTGTTTATGATCATGATACTTTATTACTTTTGAACTCACAAAATTCAAGATGGTAGTCATAATGTCACAGCAAGATGTTACAAATTATCAATCAAACTATGCTTATTCATAGCACACATGCATACAGAGAAGATAAAGACAATTATGCAATTTAAAGTACTGGAAATAAGTATGAGGAAAAGGAACGTTACCACCTTTTAGTTCATCTTCACTGTTGTTGTCCTTTTCCTCTCATTCTTCCCCTTCCCATACCAACTTAGGTTGTTTGCTCATCCTTAAGCAACAATTGGAACAGTAGTGATGGACCTAAAATGGATCATGAGTGTCTTACAATATGAAATGTCAGTAGCACATGTGTTTAAGCAAGCAAGATGAAAATAACAATGAAGGAACAGGAAACAGAGACATTGTGATTGCAAAAATAAGAGGGTGTGCATGATACATTGCATAAAAGATAAGTGGCACACCAAACATAGTGTGACACTTTCACTTGGAATTAATACAAGTATCTAGTAAAGATTGGAACCAAATTTTGTTGCATAGCAACACCAAACTTAGAATGCAATCACATGTCAATTTATTTGAAATAAACTATGCACATGAAACTGTTATATGTTAAATACAATTACCAAGCGAAGAATCTGTCATGAATAATGATTTCTTGGTGAGGTATTAACAAAACAGTTAAAGAGCAAAGGAAAAAAAAGCATTAAAAGCTAAGAAATGACTAAAACAAAGAGAGAAAGAAAAAATGTCAAACCAAAAGAAAGATAACACTGTAAAGGCATTATGATTATGCAGACAAGTGGTGTTGCTGGATGAATTGCATAGAAAAATAAGTGCCACACCAAACTTAGAATCTTAGTGTGACACTTTCATTTTAGATTTGATGCACTCATCCGAAAAGATTGAAAACAGATTGTTGCAGGGCAACACCAAACTTAGAATGTAATCATATGCCAATTTATTGAAATTAAACAAAGAAGACAGAGAAAATAAACAAAGCAAAGGAATAAAATGTTACATAAGGTTGGGTTACCTCCCAACAAGTGCTCTTTTAGTGTCATTAGCTTGACATGTTGTTCTTCACTTTCTTCCTCTTCTTCCAGTTTGTTAAGAGGAATGACCTCAAGGGGGAGAAGATTCAGCTATTGTTCCCTGTCTTGGTCTCTCCTTAGCAAGCTTCCTTTTGTTATTAGCTAAATTGAACTTGCTTGCTGGATCAGGGGTAGGATTGTTTGCAGTTGACCTTTTCTTGAATGTTGTCCTTGGTATCTTGGTCACAATCCCCTTCTCGGTGCTCTTGTTAGTTGCCTTCACTTCTTGGATATCAATACTTGGTGGTTGTGTGATGGTTGGAGCATTATCTTCATTAAAAGCCTTTTGAATTGATGGTTCCATGAGCTCTTCCTCTATGTACTTCTCTACTTCACTTGAGTGTGAATTCTCTTGATTGACTTCCTCACTTTCTTGTTCTTTCACTTCCTCCTTTACACTCAACATTTGATTTAATAGTACTTTCATGGAGGAGGTTTGTTGTTCTTCCCAAGATTTCTTTATCTCCTCTTCATATCTTTTAATCATAGATTCAAGTGTTGACAGTTTTTGGTTCAGGGAGGTTTGTCGAGGTTGTGAGTTTTCATGTTCCTTTGTCATCTCAAGTGGCTTCTGTGGATATGCAGTTTCAGGTTCAAATACCTCCACCACCTCCTCCTCCGTTGAAATTTTGCTTGACACAGGGACCTATTCATCTTGTTTCTCCACCTCCTTTACATCCACCAATTGGTCTTCATCTTCCTTGCTTAGCAATTCTTTGTTTCTTCTTTCTTGCTCTAAATATCCATCCATCTTATTGCAGAGGGTTTCTTGTTCTTTCTAAGAGTCTATGGATGTTTGTAGGTATTGTTCAAATGCTAGCTCAATGGATGAAGGTTGAGAGTAATTTGTGGGCATGGATGTGTTGTGGTGATGTTTTGAGGGGCATGAAATGAATTTTGTGAATTGTGGAGTGAATTTTGTGGTTGGTATGGATCTTGGAGGAAAATTTGTGTTGAAGTATCATCGAGTGATGAAGAATTTTCTCATGAGAAACTGGGAGGTGAGGTTGGACAATTTTGCATGAATGAATTGAAGGTTTGCTCAAGTGATGATGGCTCTTGATAAGTGGAGTATGAACTGTCAAATGCTCTCTGGTTTTGATCCTCCCATCCACAATGTGAATCATTGTAGAATTGATCATTTTGTGGCTCTAGGGAGCAATCTTCCATGTATGTATCGATAGCATAATCAAGTGATAATGTCTTTGAATGATTAGAATATGCAGTATTGAAATTCCCTTCCCAGCCATAGTTTGTGTCAGTGTCATAACAGTATGAGTCACTTTGTGGTTCTGGGAGGAAATTCATTTCACTTGATTGTTCACATTCTTGTTGATATGCCCAGACACCATGAGGATAATGACATAAATCATTTTGTGGTTCTGGACAATATCTCATGTGATTTGCTTAATCAATTTGTGACTCTGGAGCATATCCCCATTGATTGGGTTGCTCAGAATCTATTAATTCTTGGTGATACTCCCAAACACCATTAGGATAATGACTTGAATCATTTTGTGGTGGTGAGCAATATCCCATATGATTCTCTTGCTCATCTTGTGGCTCTGAAGCATATCTCCATTGATTTGAGTGCTCAGAATCTGTGATTTCTTGGTGATATTCCCAACCACCATTAAAATAGTCAATTGGTGATGGTGGGTAATATCCCATAAAATTTGTTTGATCACAAGATGAGTTGAACTCTATTTGAATTTTGGAAAACACATCACCAATGAAAATTGAAATTCATGTTACAGAGAAGAATTTCTTAGTGAGGCAATAACACAAACACCTTGGTTTCAGCAGAAAACAGAAAATTAAAAGAACAAAAACAAAGAAAAATTCTTAATCTAGGATTCTCACCCACTTAATCATTTTCGATCTATATCAATCCTCGGCAATGGCGCCAAAAACTTGATGAGGGAAAAACAATTCCACACAAACTCACCGGCAAGTGTACTGGGTCGCATCAAGTAGTAATAACTCACAAGAGTGAGGTCGATCCCACAGGGATTGACGGATCAAGTAACTTTAGTGAGTGATCAGTTTAGTCAAGCAGACAGTGATGAATTGAGTGAAAATTAGAGCAACAAAAAGTAAATTGCAGAGAATTGCAGAATGTAAATCAGCAGAAGCTTAAAGAGCAAGAAAAGTAAATTGCAGTAAATGTGCTGGAAAATTAAAAAAGCAATATATCAGAACTCAGAACAATTGCAGAAGATTAAAATTACAGGAAAATTAAATTGAAAGCAATAGGAACAAAAAGGTAAAATTGACAGAAATGAAAATTGCAGTAGAGATGCAGGAAATTAAAATTGCAATCGAGGTAAACTGAATTCAATATAAACTTGCAGAAAAGGAAAAAGTGTATCAGAGAGCCTTCTATTCTATTCCTACTCCTACTCCTACTGCTGCCTACTACTAATGCAGCCTAACAGATCTCCTCTCATGAAATGAAAACTGATGCCTTTATATAGGCTTTACAAAATGAAAATGAAATTACAAACAAATTACAAATGAAATGAAATTTCTATTCTAATTGTGTCTTGTGCCTTTGAGTGATGTCAATGGGCTCTGCTTGCTTTGAATTTTCAATGGGCTTTGAATCATATTAATTGAGCCAAAGTTGCACTTCCAGGAGAGCGTAGTGTTCATTAAGTGAGCGGAATGCTTTTACACCCACGCGTACGCGTCCTGCACGCTTGTGCATGCTTTTGCGTTTTTGCCCATTGATGCGTGCGCGTCCCTCACGCTTACGCGTGCTTTGGCAATCTGGCACATTGACGTGTGCGCATCATGTATGCATGTGCGTCCCTTGCAGCATTCACCAAACGAGCGTAGCGTTCTTCAATTGAGCGCTACACCACGCGTACGCATCACCTACACGTACGCGTCACCTACGCGTACGCATCACCTACGTGTACGCGTGGGTCTTCAAACATGCTACTGCTACGCTGCTGCTCAACCCATGCTTGCACGTCCATTTTCAGGTAAGTCACATCCACGCGTACGCGTGATACACGTGTACGCGTCGATGGCTAAACTTCCATTCCAAATTTGGTTTTGCTCAAAAATGTTCACTTATGCAACGTAACATTCTCTTTGCAAATGAACGCCAATCACTTCCACGCATACGCGTCATGCATGCGTACGCGTGGGTCTTCAAAAATCCTTGCCCCACACGTCGGTGTCTTGTACGCGTGCGTGTAGTGACGTTTTCGCGCCAAGAGGGCTCCTTGTTTAAATCATGGGCCACACTTTTAAAAGCGTGGCCTAAGGCTCCAAAGCGTGCTAAGACTCCAAAATGTGCCCCAGAATTTCTCTTTTCTCCTTTTTAGCTTATTTTGTGCTTTTTTTCTTCTTTTTTCACTTATTTCCTACAAAGTTTATAAAATCAAAAGATCAAAGAAATATACCATTTAAGTACAAAAGTATTCAATATTTAAGCACTAATCATCAATTTCTTATATGAAAAAGCATAGAAAAACATGACATGTTGACATGTCATCAATGCCCAGCCCAGAGAAAGCTTGAACACATGGAGTAAAGTAGTAAACAATTTTTTGAATGAATATTTTCCTCCTAGGAAATTGACAAGGTTGAGGATGGATATTCAGAACTTTAAGCAAGAAGAGAGCGAGTTCCTCCACGATACTTGGAGAAGGTACAAGCTGATGCTCAGACATAGCCAAGATGTCCCTGGATAATTCTGTTGGTGGCTCAATACACATGAGGAAGACACCTGAAGAAGCTGATGAACTCATTGAGATGGTCACTAATAATCAGCACTTATACTCACCCAGTGAGACCTCAATAAAAAGGGAAGTCAAGGAAGCATCCACTAAACCCGCCATTCCTGACCAGGATGAGTCTTTAGCCCAACAACTGAACTTTCTCACACAACAAGTGCTAAGCTTGCAAGGTTTAGTCAACAACACTCTTTTTCAGCCCCCACAACCTAACATTGTACCCAACCTGGCTTCCATGTTGGCAGAAGTATTACAGGAGACCTGAGCTTCCCGTAAGAATATGGAACTGCAATTGAGCCTGGCCAAACGATAGCTATCTGAACAGATAAGAGAGGAGTGCCAAGCTATTCAATTGAGGAGTAGAAGGACCCTGGACACCCAACTTCAGAATAATAGAACACATGATGAAGAAGACACACCATAAAACGAAAATAGAGCGCCATCAAGGGCGCTGAATGCCCAGAAAGGGGCAGAACGGGCGTTCAACACCCAAAAAGGAGAGGAGCTTTAAACACCAATTCAGAAGAAGCTCCCCCCAGACACCCTGATAATCCTTTTCCAACCACTCTGGATACTCACCCTGCACCACTCAAAGCCTCTGAGTACAAGGACAAGTTACCATATCCTCAGAAGCTCAAAAAGGCAGAAAAAGATAAACAATTTTCTAAATTCTTAGAAGTTTTCAAGAAGCTTGAAATCAAAATCCCCTTTGCAAAGGCTCTGGAACAAATACCTTCCTATGTTAAGTTTATGAAAGACATATTGAGTAGCAAAAGGGATTGGAGAGAGGCAAAAACATTTCTACTCACCAAGAAATGCAGTGCAGTTATTTAGAGGACGTTACCTGAGAAACTGCAAGATCCTGGAAGCTTTGTAATCCCCTGCACCATTGCAGACACCTGCATAAAGACAGCCTTATGTAATCTTGGAGCAAGTATCAACCTAATGCCATTATCATTGGTAAAGAAACTCCACATCCAAGAAATCAAACCTAGCCGTATTTACCTCCAACTTGTTGACCGCTCAATCAAGTTTCCAATAGGAGTGATTGAAGGCATGATTGTGAGAGTGGGACCCTTTGTCTTTCCTGCAGACTTTTTGATATTAGATATGGAGGAAGATAAGAATGCATCTATCATTCTAGAAAGACCTTTCTAGCCACGGGACGAACTATCATTGAGGTCCAAAAGGGGGAAGTCACACTGTGTGTTGATCAAGATGAGTTTGTGCTGAATGCAGTCAAGGTTATGTAACACACAAATCTCCCTTGGGAATGCAAGAGGATAGATGTCATAGAGCCCCTGGTTGAAGAAGTGCTTGAGGCTGAACGACTTGGAGAGGAACTAAAAACTATTCTTGAAGATATTCTACTGGAACTGGAGGAGTCGGAACCTCAAAAGGAGACGCTAAGCACACCTAGGGTGGAAGATGGACCTCCTAAACTCGAGCTCAAGCCTTTACCACCATCCTTGAAATACATGTTCCTAGGATAGGCGACACCTATCCAGTGATTATAAGCTCCTCCCTGAAGTAGCAAGAAGAAGAAGCACTGATTCAAGTACTCAAAACCCACAAAACAACTCTCGGTTGGACCATAAGTGACCTAAAGGGGATCAGTCCAACTAGGTGTATGCACAAGATTCTACTTGAAGATGATGCTAAACCAGTTGTGCAACCCCAGAGGCGGCTGAACCCAACTATGAAAGAGGTGGTCCAAAAGGAAGTTACAAAACTTTGGGAAGCTGGAATCATATATCCTATTTCAAATAGTCCGTGGGTAAGCCCTGTGCAAGTGGTGTCTAAGAAAGGGGGGATGACAGTGATCCACAATGAAAAGAATGAGCTGATCCCTACAAGAACTGTCACAGGATGGAGCATGTTCATTGACTATAGGAGACTCAATATTGCCACAAGAAAGGATCACTTTTCCCTACCTTTCATAGACCAGATGCTAGAGAGACTAGCTAGCCATGCGTTCTATTGCTTTTTGGATGGCTACTCAGGCTACAATCAAATTGCAGTAGATCCTCAAGACCAAGAAAAAATGGCGTTTACATGCCCGTATGGAGTATTCGCCTACAGGAGGATGTCATTTGGCCTCTGTAATGTCCCTTCAACTTTTCAAAGTTGTATGCTTTCCATCTTCTCAGATATGGTTGAAAAATTCATTGAAGTATTTATGGATGACTTCTCTATTTTGGTGATTCCTTTAACTCATGCCTTAATCATCTAGCCTTAGTTCTGAAACGATGCCAAGAAACAAATCTGGTTTTAAATTGGAAAAAAAAAGTCATTTCATGGTAACTGAGGGGATTGTTCTTGGTCATCGGATTTCAAACAAGGGAATAGAGGTTGATCAAGCTAAGGTGGAAGTAATTAAAGCATTACCACCACCTACTAATGTTAAGGCAATCAGAAGTTTCTTGCAACATGCAGGATTCTACAGGAGGTTTATAAAAGACTTTTCAAAAATTGCAAAACCCCTGTGCAATCTTCTAGTTACTGACACTCCCTTTGTTTTTGACAAAAAATGCATGCATGCCTTCGAAACTTTGAAAGCAAAGCTTGTCTCTGCACCTATCATTTCTGCACCCAATTGGGCCCTACCATTCGAATTGATGTGTGATGCCAGTGATTATGCATTGGAGCAGTTTTGGGCCAGAGACAAGACAAGCTTATGCATGTCATTTATTATGCCAGCTATGTTTTGAATAATGCTGAAAGGAACTACACCACCACCAAGAAGGAACTACTGGCGGTTATTTATGCCATTGATAAGTTTAGATCCTATTTAATTGGTTCAAAGGTTATTGTTTATACTGATCATGCTACTCTTAAGTACCTTCTGACCAAGCAGGATTCTAAACCAAGGTTAATCAGATGGGTGCTACTCCTTCAAGAATTCGACATTGAGATCAGGGACAGAAAGGGATCAGAAAACCAGGTGGCTGATCATCTGTCCAGGATCGATCCCGAAGAAGGAATGCCACCCCCTACCACTGGTGTATCGGAGACCTTCCCGGATGAGCAACTTTTTGCAATCCCAAGAGCGTCATGGTTTGTAGACATTACAAACTATAAGGCCATGCCGTTCATCCCCAAAGAGTACACTAAACAGCAAGTCAGAAAACTTTTGCATGATGCAAAGTACTACTTATGGGATGAACTTTACCCCTTGAAGAGATGCTCAGATGGGATGATCAGGCGGTGTGTCTCCGAGGAAGAAGCCCAGCAAATTCTCTGGCATTGTCACAGTTCAGAATATGGAGGACATTTTGGAGGAGAGAGGACAGCCACCAAGGTCCTTCAAAGCGGGTTCTACTGGCCAACCCTCTTCCGAGACGCCCGGGAGTTTGTAAGAAACTGTGATAAGTGCCAGAGAGCATAAACCTTCCTCATAATCATGAAATACCACAGCAAGAAATCCTAAATATTGAGATGTTTGATGTATGGGGGATAGACTTCATGGGACCTTTTCCCCCCTCATACTCAACTACATACATCCTTGTGGCAGTGGACTATGTATCTAAATGGGTTGAGGCGATGGCGTCATCCACCAATGACACCCGAGTTATGCTGAAGTTCCTAAAGAAATACATTTTCAGCAGGTTTGATGTGTCAAGGACACTGATTAGTGATGGGGCAGCCACTTCTGCAACAAACAACTAGACTCAATTTTACAAAGGTACGGAATTCGTCATAAGGTAGCTACCCCTTATCACCCACAGACCAGTGGGCAAGCTGAGGTTTTAAATAGGGAACTCAAAAGGATTCTAGAGAAGACACTGAGCACCTCCAGGAGAGATTGGGCAAAGAAGCTAGATGATGCTCTCTGGGCGTACAGGACAGCTTTCAGGACCCCATAGGAATGTCTCCCTATCAACTGGTCTATGGTAAAGCATCTCATCTGCCAGTGGAGTTGGAGCATAGAGTATACTGGGCAGCGAGATTCCTAAACTTCAATGCCAAGGCAGCAGGAGAAAAAAGATTGCTTCAATTGAATGAACTAGATGAATTCTGATGTACTACCTATGAGAACGCCAAGGTTTACAAGGAAAGGACAAAGAAATGGCATGATAGGAAGATAGCTTCCAAAGTTTTTGAACCTGGCCAAAAGGTTTTACTTTTCAATTCTAGACTCAAGCTCTTCCCTGGGAAGCTCAAGTCACGATGGACAAGACCCTTTGTGGTCACGGGAGTGTCACCCTATGGTCATGTGGAGCTTCAGAACAGATATCCGGACAACAGATTCATATTCAATGGCCAGAGAATAAAGCACTACCTAGGAGATGAGATTAAACAAGGGAACTATACCGTCTTACTGACATGACAACAGTGGATGTCAAGCTAATGACAATAAAGAAGTGCCTGCTGGGAGGCAACCCAGCCATATGTATCCTATAGTTTACATTCTCTTTTCTTTTGCTTTGTTTTAGTTATTCGAGTTCAATTTCATATGTAGGTATCTTCTGATTATTTTCATAGTTTCCCTCCTTTTTCTAACATTTTTAATCATGTATAACAGTTGGAATAAAAACAGAAAAGCACAGCGGGACGAACACCCTGGAGGAGACCCGTTACTAGCGTTGAACGCCAGTTTGGGCGCTCAGTGCCAGAAGGGGGGAGAAGGTTGGACGTTTAACGTCCATAGGGAGGCAACCACGATTCATTTTGTTGTCCCCTCAGGACGTTCAACGCCAGTAGTGGGCGTTGAACGCCACTACAAAAAAAAAACAGGGAGTCTCAGCGTTCAATGCCGAAACTAGCGTTCAACGCTGAGAGAGGGATGGATTCAACAATAATTTGACCAGTCAACCATATCATATCTATTTGATTTCATATCTTTTCATATCATATCTTTTTGACTTCCTATCTTCTCATATCATATCTTTTTTATTTTATATCTTTCCACATCATATCTTTTTTATTTCATTCATATCTCTTCATATCCTTTTCCTATCCATATCTTTCCACCTACCCTCTTCATAAATCAAATCTTGACCACACATTCTCCACACCCCCTCCCAAAACAAAATTGACTACTCCCTTCCCCTATGTATACACCCCCTCCCCTCACTCTTCCCACACCCCTTACTTCTTCTTCTTCCTTCTTCTCGCCATACTCTCTCTTAGCTTTCTTTACACTACTGTGCTCAAGGACGAGCAAAATTCTTAAGTTTGGTATTGAGGATGCTCTGCTTCATCACTTTTTCACCTCCCATGGCACCAAAGGGTAGTGGATCAACCTCAAGAAAGAGAAAAGAAAGACCCCTTTCAACAGTCGCTTACGAGCCTCACCGGTTTTACACCAAGCTTCATGAGGAACATTACTACAATGTAGTAAGCAAGAAAATGGTAATCCCATAAGTGAAATTCGAATTGAAGGATGATGAGTATCTGGAAATTCAAGAGCAAATTCGAATTAGGGGTTGGAAAGTTCTGGCCAACCCCATAACTGAAGTAGGAGCTCTAAAGGTCTGAGAATTTTATGCCAATCTATGGATGACGGACAAACAAAAGAAAGAGCGCCTCAAGTTCAATTTATGGCGTACCATGGTCCGAGGGAGGACTCTACAGTTTGGAATGAAAAAAGTGAGGGAAATCTTCAAGCTACCCCCATTAAAGGATGACCCTAACTCTTTTAATAGGAGAGTACAAGCTGATCCGAGGCTAGATCAAGTCCTCTAGGACAGATGCCTTTCTGGAGTATAATGGAAGAAAGACGCTAGAGGGCAACCAGTCCAATTGAGGAGGAATGATCTTAAGCTAGTTGTTAGAGGATGGCTGGAGTTCGTTCAACGCTCCGTTATCCCCACTAGCAACTGCTCTGAGGTCACTGTGAGGCGAGCTGTGATGATCCACTATATTATGCTGGGCAATGAAGTAGAAGTTCATCAGTTGATCCCTCTAGAGATGTATAAGATCGCAGCAAAGACCTCAACCCTCTCTAGGCTTGCTTTTCCTCATCACATCCATCGCTTGTGTGAGAAAACCAAAGTCCAGATTGACAGAGACATATTTATTACAGTGGACAGCCCAATCACAAAGAAGAGCATGGAGTACACTAGGGAACTTACTCAGCATCAGTTCAGAAAGAGAGAAATAATAAAATACATGAGATCTTGAGTTATATTATAAATTGTTCTATTTACTTTGATGTGGTGGCCCTATCTTTATTTTCTGAATGTATGAATTAACTGAGCATACTTGATGTTGGGGTTGGGCATATTGGTTCATGAAGAACAGGAATTTAGAGAAGCATTATTGATTTTTTGAAATATTAAAAAGATTGATTTTTGAAGCAAAAGAAATAGCAAAAAGAAAAGAAAAAGAAAATAAAAAGAAAAATCAAAAGAAAAAGGTCCAAGGCTTTGAGCATCAATGGTTAGGAGAGTCAATATTAGCCTAAAATGCTCAAAAGAGTTGTTCTCCCTAACTATATGCTTGTGGTGTCAAAGTTTCAAGTAATCCTTGAGACTGAGCACTTAAAGTCGTGACTCAATGATATAAAGAGTATGCTTAAGGCTTTGAGCACCACTGTCTAGGAATAAAAGCAAAGCAAAAGCCGAATCCAAAGGGTTTCCCTAGTTAAGTGCTTGTGGTGTTTATGTATCAAGTTAAGTTTGAAAACAAAACGCTTAAAGTCACAGCTAGGCTCAAAGGTGCAAAGCACCAAAAGAAAACAAAGGCTGTGTTCAAGAATCAAGAAGAACTTAAAGAAGGGAATCAATAATGTTATCCAAATTCTAATTCCATTTTAAAGGATGCCAGTATTTCTGAGCCTCAAAGAAAAGTGAGATGCCAAAGCTATTCAGAATTAGAGTGTTAATAGCTCCATACAGTAATTAGAACTGAGCTTGAATGACAACTCTAAAACTTGATGTATTTTTCTCTTTCATTTGGTTCTATCTTATTTTTGGTTGCTTGAGGACAAGCAACAGTTTAAGTTTGGTGTTATGATGCGTGAGCATCTTATACTCTTTTTCTAGTTGTTTTTATGTTGTTTTTAGTTAGATTTTATTAATTTTTATAATGTTTTAGTGCAAAATTCATCTTTGGATGCTACTTTGAGTTTTGTGTTGTTTTTATGATTTTAGATGAATTTCGAGCAAAATTGGCAGAGTCTTGGGTAAAGACAAAGAAAAGATAGCGGATGCTGTCAACCCTGACCTCCGAGCATTCCAACAAGCAATAACGTTAGCTACAGAGGTCCAATTGACATGATCTCAACGGCGTTCGAAAGCTACCTTCCAGAGCTTTCCAACAATATATAATAATATATACTTTTCTTCTGAAATCATTGCCAAATCAGGCGCTAAATGCTAGGCTTGGTGTTTAGCGCCCAAGAAAGAGCAAACTCCCAGCGCTGAACGCCCAAAACTGGCATTCAATGCCAGCCATGGAGCAAGGGACAGAATGCACTCCTCCCCTATGGGTGTTCAATGCCCAGATTAGCGCTGAACGCCAGGAAGAACTGAAGCAATCACCAAAGTGGGCCCCAAAGTGGATTTTAGCACTCCTTAGCTTATCTTACCTTTGTAATTTTGAATTTAAAATAACATCTTTTAGGTTTAGCATTTACTATTTAAAGTGGAGATCACTTAGGATTAGAGGACATACATTCATGATGATCTTCTTTACTTTTAAAAACTGTTTTCTCTGTAAGTCATGAGCAACTAAACCTCCTGGTTAAGATTAGGAGCTCTGTTTAATTCTATGAATTAATATTATTACTTTTCTATTTTAATATATGTTTGATTCAATTCTAAGATATATTTTCGTTCTTCAATCTAAATGAAACTGGGTGGAATGGAAGTATGATCCTTTTTCTACATGAGTTCTTGCGAGGCCTTGATGGGATAGCATTGAACTACAGCTTGAGAATACATCTCCTAGACGGCTAATCCACAACTCGTTGGGGACATGGAAACATCTGCTCCATCAGGATCTGGGGTGATTAGGGTCTTTGTGGTATAAACTAGAATGATGAGCTTCACCCTCGTTCAATTTGAATGACCACTGACCCTGGCGTTTGATGAGAATCAGAGGAGATTAAATTGCTAAGGAATTAAGGTTTAATCACTTACAGTTTGCCATAGAATGAATCATTCATTGTTAAAATAGTTAGCAAGAAGTATTAATCTGGAAAGATAAACATCTCCGAGACCTTAACTGCTTCCATATATTATCTCTTCACCAACCCTTTAATTGCTTTCTTTATTTTGTTTATTATCTTGTTTTATGCGCTTTCAACAAATACTCTCTCTACTTTTCACCTGAATAAGTCCAGCAAGATAACTATTACTTGCTCAATCCAACAATCCTCGTAGGATCGACCCTCACTCACCTGAGGTATTACTTGGATGACCCGGTGCACTTGCCGGTGAAGTTGTGCGAGTTTAATTTTTGAGCACTAAAGACCTAAATAAAAAGTTAGATTTATGGAGAGAATCTCCAAAATTGTATGGTTTGCGCATAAGTCGTAGCAAGACGGAATATATGAAATGTAAGTTTAGCCGTCAAAGGGAAAACCCTAATACAGAAGTGAAGATTGAAGAAAACACCCTACAAAAAGTTAAAAGTTTTAAGTATCATAGGTGCATCATACAGAATAATGGAGAGATTGAACAGGATGTAAATCATATGATCCGAGCAGGTTGGTCAAAATGGCGGAGTGCGTCTGGTTTAATATGTGACAAAAAAAATGCCTTTAAAACTTAAAGGTAAATTTTATCATACTGCTATCAGACCGACTATGCTTTATGGTACAGAGTGTTGGACGGCTAAAAGAAAGCACGAACATAAGTTAAGTATGGCAGAGATGAAGATGTTGAGATGAATGAGTGGTCATACACGATTGGATAGAATAAGGAACGAAGATGTAAGAGAGAGAGTTGGAGTAGCATCTATTGTGAAAAAGATGGTAGAATCGCATCTCATGTAGTTTGGACATCTGAGAAGTGTAACACCCTAATTACTCTAAGCCTTACCTCATATCGTAAAGCAAAGGATAACTAAGTGCCACGACAGTTCTAAGGCTCATACGATAATATACATACATACATATACTTCTCTCTCTCTCTCTCTCTCTCTCTCTCTCTCTATATATATATATATATATAGAGAGAGAAAGGAATAATAGTACAAGAAGCCCGATGAAGGATTACAGCTCAAAAATAGAGATACAAAAGCGCGAAGCATTCACACGAAACTAAAAGCGTAAAGGATAAGATACAGGTACAAGATAACAAAGCATATGTAGAGATATAAGCACAATAGTCATAGAGTACTAGCCGCAATCTGCGGAGTTTAAGCCGACTTGTTATATACAGACATAACAGAGTTTTGAGTTAAAACAGCATATACAACTTGTCTCTCAAGTAAGCCTCTAAGGAAAAAAGTAATAAAGATACAAAAGATAGAGAGAACTACAACAAAATATCCAAAAGATGATAAAGATCCTCCGCTCTGTCACCATCACGCAACTCACCGTGGTGGGTTACGACCTGCATCTGAAAAATAACAACAAAAAATGGTATGAGAACCAGAGGTTCTCAATATGGTAACAGTATCCAGTAATGTAAGATATAAGGTTCCGGGACGCCAGAGGAAATCCTAGAACTTCCCATCAAGCATGGATCCAAACTTATAAAACAATTAAATAAATCCTTAAACAGGTTATCTAACTTAGGGGATTTCTAATCTAATAATTTCACCGCTGTCCCATTGCCACCGCCTACCGAACCTCCTCAATCCCAGTAGAAAACACAAGTAACTCATACAAGTAAAGCACAAGTAATTATCATGTATAGTAAGTAAATCAAGAAGAATTTAAGCATGTTATACAATTAAGCATAGTATGCAAGTAAACAAAGCAAACAAACACATAGTAAATGCATATGATGAATGTCTGTCCTATTGGCTGTGATATCACATTATCGGTTCAACTGCCAACCCAACACATTCCCATAGGAATGTCGCCTTTCGGTCACAAATAAAATGGGAACCCCCAGGGATATCGTTCCCCGCACATGGTCCAGGGATATAGTGCTCGAGCACACTCTTGTGATTTCGAAAGGATGCGAGCGGAATTCTCAGCCACAAACCTCACATCTCAACGTAAGCGGGACTAACCACTGCCCTTATGTCGCCGCCGTGACCTCGACAAGCGGGATTAACCAACCGTCCTTGCCAGGCGCATAGCGTCTCAACATTCTCAATATAAAACAACATATCAATGGTTTTCAAAAATCATTTTCAGCGGTTAGTAAAGTCATCATTTAACCTCGAGTCCTAGACTCGTCTCAACCATCATCAATCCGTAATTCCATAATTCATCACATTAATCATCATTACAGTACTCCGCCATCTCACTCAACTAATCCATCCTCAATACCCCAGAAACCTAAGTCTCTGTCTTCTAAATTCATACAGAAATTCACTAAATTAAGTCACTAACTCATCTTTAGTAATATTAGGACCTAATTACTAGATAGTATCCTTAAACGGTACTTAAAGAAGATTAGAAAGTTAGAGAACCTTTAAAAATGAAGAAAAATAATTTTTCAGCAAAACAGGGTTCCGCGTATGCAAGCCCTATCCCGCACACGCATGGGTTGAAATCTGGGTATCCGCATACGCAGCACCTGTTCGCGTGTGTGAATATCCAAAATAGAATGGAATGCTCGCGTCGCGTGTTAAAACTCATGTACGCAAGGGTCAAAATTTTAACATAACTTTCTCTACAAAACTTTATTTTTCTCAAACTTTATATCATTTTAAAGCTCTTTAAACCGTCTTTAGTTTAAAATAAAATCCAATCAATTTTAAAAACCGAGGCTCAAGTTATAATCCGCCAAAATTCGTCAAAAACCAAATTTTACAAAAATCAACAAGGTTCTCTAAATTTCAAAACTCCACAAGCAAAACCAATTCACAAACATTCTAATTCACATCAAAACTTACCATTCACACCCACAATCACATCCATATATTTCATCACTTACCATTCCATTTTTTCTATCATTTTCACACCTAATTTACCATTCAATTTATCAATTCCTCAATCAAATCTTAACAACCTTATTTATCAATAATATTCCATACATGCAATCATGATTTATCATTTATCATCATCATATTAACATTCCACCACAACCATATCTCAACCATACCATTTATTCAACTTCCATCAACATGCATATAACACAGTCACAATTTAAGCATCCATATATTCAATTCAATCCTATCCTATGGTCCACTAGCCTAAGTGCCCAAAAACACTACATATTATATAGAGAAAACCGAAACGATACCTTAGCCAATTCTCAATATGCACAATACACCAAAATTTGGATCCTACAAGCTTCCAATCACAATCAAGCCACCAACTCCAATCCAAATGCTTCCAAATAGCTAAGACAACTCCAACAAGCACTAATGCTCAAACTAACATCATATATTTCATAAAAATCAATACCTAATATTCACAATATACCAAACTACAAGGATTTTCGAGAAATCTTATCTTATCCATAGAAATTGGAGATGAAACCCTACAATTTCTCACTAATAGTTAGCACCTAAACAACCAAAATACAAAAATCTACTCAAAACCCCAACTTTAATTTTCGAAATTTATAGAGCTGCAGAATGGGGAGAGAGTTTCGAAATCTTACCAACAAAAGTTAGATAAAAATAATGGGCTCGGCGAGAGCTTCGTGTCGCCACAAACCATTTGCGAATCGGAGCACCGTAACTCGAGTTATGGTTGAATGAAGTTGGAGATAAATAGTGTTTTGGAAACCCTCACATCTCTTCTCACTTCAGCCGCTCTCACTCTCATACAAGTGTTTAATGAGCTGAAATTGGTGCCTTTGAGTGTTTATATATGTTGGGTTTGGGCCCAACTTGGGTGGCCCAGTCCAACCCATTATCGTTTTCGGCCCGTTTGGCTTGAAATTGGGCCAAACCTTTAGAATTAACGTCCGATTTTCAACTATAGTTATTTTTCTAAGTTTTTCTACAATTTTTTTTATTATTCTCACGCAATACCGAACAGATTTAAGCCGGTACTACCGGCTAATTTACCAGTACGTGTTTTTATGCAATTTTTCACAAAAAATTACATTTTCCAACTCAAAAAAATCTACTGAGTCCAAATATCATATTTAAATTTTCTAATTAATATTCTAAATTTTTGAATATATTTTGGACTATTAAATTATTTTAATTAAGCGGTTAATTAATTATGGTTCTTACAAGAAAAAGACCGACAGATCACTCAGTCACGAGGATGGATGAGATGAAAGGTGGATAAGGAACGGTCTCTCTATAAATATCATACATGATAAAACTTAATGACATCGTTTGATCCATGTAACGAACCCCACCTAATAGGACAAGATTTCATTGTTGTTGTTGTACTTCTCATTCGGATAGACCAAATATTACTTCATCATAGATTAAAATTTCATTTGAGAACTTTTACTAGTTTACTATAGTAAATTCTTAAAAAAGCCGACACCAAGTGTAAAAATCATTCATTTAATTTGTTTGCAAATTTGCATGTATATACTAGCATTCTACCGAAATTTTATTGATTTATTCTCACATTAATTATATAACCCCCCATCCTTTTAAGGCCCCCATTGGTAATAGTATAGTGTGTATAGAGGTGCCAGTCCTGCACGTCTATGAAATAAAGCGCAGCACAGTCAGGACCAGAATTCTTGTTCTTTGATAGCATAACTACTGCTTTCTTCATTGACAGTGCATCCATTAAAATCAAGGGTCCACTTCTCAAACGTGCAACTCGAGAAATTATAGTACCCTCCATGAAGAGAAAGTAACCCACTTCTCACTTTATCTTCTATCCATGGATAACTGAGCATGTTCAACAACGACTGGTTTATAGATTCCTGTCAAAAAATTTAATGAACATTATTACTTCATCAATTGCCTTGGAAAACTATAGTAGTTCTACAATTTATTCTTGAATACTTTATTATTATTATTATTATTATTATTATTATTATTATTATTATTATTATTATTATTATTATGCCATCGTCTAATAATAATAAGTGTCACATTGACAATTGAATGAATTGATACACCAAAAAATGAATGTATTTATACATACGTTAAATATTGGATGTATCAGTTTTATTAATGCGACAGATATTATTGGATCAAAAGAGTCTGCATAAATATTTCTAATACATTTTCTTATATTTGAGCAGTACTATTTTGTCTATCTTTAGTAATTGAAGACCATTAGAATTTATTATTTTGGGCCATCAGTTAATCATTAATGTTTAAAAGTATGGGATAAACTATGTTGTTAGATTACTAGACTAAAGGAATTAGACTAAATAAATTGAGTTGATGGCTAAGTGATAGCCAAAAACAATAAATTCTGATTATCTCCTAACATTTCTCAATAATTATTAAGATTTCATTAGTCTAGCGGGGGTGTCTATTTAAATATCATTTTTAGAGCTCAAATTTAACACCATTAAGAAATTGATGTGTTTGTTTACTACTTGACCAATGATAATTTAAGTTCAAACATTATAATTTGTAGGTGGAGTCTATAGTGCCTATAGTTATGGTGGTTATGATTGTTAAACAATTTTAGCAATATGTACGAAGTGGTGTTAAAATTAAAGTCACATTCTTTTATATTTTCGACGCAACACTTTTTATTTTTATTTTTTAAATTAAAAAGTGTTGTTAAATAGTAAGATTCAATTTTAGCAATGTTTTTAAAATTGAATACCACTATAAGCATAGGTAATTATATAGATATCACTTAATCTGATATATTCTTAACAAATAATTATGATGGATACCTTCTCACAGAATCTGCATTGCTGAGCGAAGCTAAGATGAGCTGTGGCTGCTTTTGTCCTCAATTTTGCAACATTCCCATTGGTCACCCACTTGTTTATGAAGCTTTTAGAAGAACAAGAATGAACTCCTAATAAGTTTTATAGCCATACCAAGCAAAGATTTCAATGGTGAAATAAAGTTACTTAGAGCTGTATAGTTAGCAAGACATAACATACCTTGATTCTACATCTTCTTGAATTTTCATCAGGTTTTCAATTCCTGCACAGCTACTATGACCAATGACTAATATATTCTCTACCTAAAAATTTCATGAACCAATTTGAAATATGCATCTGTCAACAGGGTATATGATCTACTAGCATTTATATGCATATAGCACACACAAGCCAAATAAAAAAGAAAGGGAAACACTCATTTCTTCAATAGTATTATCATTCTCATTCTAGACATTTGTTTGCGTAATAGCAAAATTCTTTGCTAATGCTTTTGCACAGGAACATATACAGAGAAACCAATATTATTTTTTTTCCATTGAGTTTTACAGAATCAATTTGTGTATCCTAATTCAACCGCAAAAGCTACCCCTTGATATATAAAACATTAAACTTGTAGGAATAAAAATATAGAGTGGTCTATGAATAGGTAACAACCATAGGATAAGCACATGTCATATTAAAATTGAGCCGGTCTAACTCAACTCAAAATATTAGCTTAAGAAGTGAGGGTTGCTAAGTGTAGAAATATAACCGTTCATGTTGTCTCCTCCTATTAGTTTAAACTTTTAGGAGAAGTGGTATTATGACATGGTATCAGAGCTTCTATGATTGAAAGGTCTAGAGTTCAAATTAAAAGAGAAAGAAAGCCTATACAAAAATTCAAGCAAACTCAAAAGGAAACTCTTACTTGAGAGAGTATGTTAGAAATATAACCATTTATGTGCCTTCTCGAATTAGCTTAAGGTTTTGGGAGAAGTGGTAACATGACACTAAGTACTTATAAAAACCAGGATGTACATATCCTAAGGTTTAAATATAGAGCAAGAACTTTATGAAATAAGAATGTACCTCTAGAGTAGTAACTGCAAACTCAAGAGCAGCATTACACTCTGATGGTCCATTCTGCCATCATAAACCGATAGAAGGAACGAAATTAAGATGAATAACTAACAACTAACATGTATAGGCAAAACTAATCTGAAGCAATTATGCAGATACCTTCATTAGAGGTACAAGATTTGCAATGTTGCGTATCATAAAGGCTTCTCCAGGTTGGAATCCTAATATATTTGAAGGACATACCCTAGAGTCTGCACAAGCAATCACCATAAACTAAAATTGGAACTTATCAGTTTTAAGACCAATCTCTCAGTTTATTTTGAACTAAAAAATGTAGTACAACATAGCGTTATCCAAAGTCAATGTTAAAATGTGATGCTGAGAATATTCATGGAAAAGAAGGATAATTAAGTAACAAATCTATTATATGTTGCATTTGGATTTACTTCAAAAAGGAAGTAACGTTTATACTTATTTTTCAAAGAATTTTTTTTTTAAGAAAAGTAATTTTGTATTTGGATAGACAACTTAAAATGTGCTTTTAATTATTAAAAAAACTCCCAGATAGTGCATTTTTTTAGAAACTGACTATAACTAGCTTGAAGGGAAAAAGTGATAAATTTTGCTTTTCTAATGGCAAGTTCTTTTTAATAAGGTTTAATTACCTTGTTAGCCTATATAATTTTATCAAATTTTTAATTAAGTCCTTATACTTTAAAATTTGTAATTAGGTCCTTGTACAAGACAAAAAATTATAATTAGATCCTCACTAGTTATTATTTTTCCGCAAAAAATACATAATCGAAAATTCTAGAATATTTTAAAAATTCATTCCATATCAAACACAAAAACAAATATTCCAAAAATATTTTGTATTTTTTAACAGAAAAAAGCTTGAGGGGACCTAATTGAAACTTTTTATCTAAGAACTCAATTACAAACTTTAAAATTATAAGACTTAATTAAAAATTTAGTGAAATTGTAGAGATCAACAAACTAACTAAGCGTTTTAATAAAATAAATCTAAATGCATACTTTGCTATTACCTTTGGATATTGAGCTTTAGACAATGCTTGGAAATGCTCCAACTCTTTCCTGTCTAAAAGAAATATAGCTTATAAGGCACCACAAGACTACCAAAAGGAAACTAAACATTTCTGTTTGGCAAAACTGAGAAGGAGAAAAATATGCAAGAAAACTCTTACATGTATTTGTGGTTCTTGAAACTCAGAAACCTTTGTTTCATCAACCCAAATAACTCATGGTCACCACCAGCTTCAGCCATATTCCACACATCAGTATCCTTGTTTTCTGATTGTTTCTCCCTACAATCAATGAAACACACATTATTCTTCAGAGTATCCACCTCCAAACATAGTGACTAACTCTTCCGTTGGAGATCATCCACTTAAGGGCAAACGGCTAGTCATAACTTTCTATGCTGGATTTGAACTCCCAACTTTTTTGTTAGAGCATCTCCAACGACAGAGTTCATTGTTCAACTTTTTCCAATTTTTTGTCCAACGGAAGGGATTAATAGTGTTGGAAAGTAAAAAGTAGATGTCTATGTATTTTTTAAATTAATAACAAAATAATAGTGTATTAGTTAAATTTGCAGGGTTGCGATAGGAATCAAGATTGGTTCCTTTATTAGAGATAACTTAAAAAAGAACCATTACTATTTCATAGTACGAAGTTAACGTGGCTTCACTTTCTATCAGAGATAATATTCAATTTGGTCCCTGAAATTTCAAACCCTCATCAAAATAATCCTTGACTTTCATAAATGACCAAATTGGTCTCCGAATTTACAAATCATGAATCTACATTCGTCCCTAATTCAATTGCCACTAAGTCGCTAACACAGTACTAACATGGAGTGTTACAGTGCCAGCATAACATGCTCAGTAAGGTAGCTTGGCTAAGACTTCAGTATGATCATATCAGGGTTCCAAATTGGTTAATTAAACTCATTTTAATTTTTACACCAATATAAAAGCAATTAACCAAAATGAGTCCATTTAACTAATTAGATCAGATTCTTGTAAAATCAGAGACCAATTTAGTCACTTCTAAAAGTTAGGGATTATTTTGATGAACGGTGAGAATTTCAGAGACCAAACTAGGCATTGCCTCCTTTCTATCATGTAGGAGCAAAAGAGGACTAAAACCCATATTTTATCTTCAAGCATCCAGCACTAAATAGCAAAGAAATGTATGAAACAATATGAAAAATCCCAAGCAAAGAACAGAATATGAAAATTTCTGAACCACAAAATTCATTGCAGTACTTACTTGAACGATGCTGCTGCATAGCAAGAATCCATTCTTGCCCAATTCATCTGAAAATAATTTCACTCAACAAAATATGAGAACCAAAGAATCAAAGAGAAATTACTTTGATTAGAAGCTTAACATAGGAAAACCAAAACAGTTTAAGAAACTCACAAATTTTGGCCATGGCCTTGTTCTTGAGGAAATCGCAGAAGAGGAATTGGTTGGAACAGAAAAGGGTACTGTCCTCCAACAAGTGTCCCAATGGAATAATGAACCCACAACACGTACTTCTGATCGGAGAAGTGAACTAACTCTGGACCCTGTAACGATTCATCAAGCAGTATTCATTTAACTAAATTGTTTAATAGTTGAATTACAATAGCAAACAAACATTGCGGGAATAACAATACTACTATAATGGTACTCAGTACTCACTAATTGACCACGCCATCTCTTCCTACTAAGTATCCTTCCCATGTTGTGCCATATACCATATTTATCGATTCTAATTATTAAATTTATCCTTATCTTTATTGATTATTCATAGTTTTAATTAAATTATTATGCATCGTATTTAAAAAAGAAAAACTAAAAATATTAGTTTATCAGCTATTTTAATTTTTAATGGAGCATATTTTATAGTTGTGAATTTATATTTAGTAACATCCTAAATTAGTTCTTAAAAAATTTGTCGTAAATAATTTAATTTTTTAAAATTTTGATCATCAAATTCGTTTTTGATCTTTTATTTTATTAGATATAATAATTTCATATTAAATGTTAGTAAAAAACTTGATAAATTAATTTTTGTTGTTATTTAATAAAAATATATAAGTGTCTCTATAATTTTTAAAAAAATTTATATCAATCTATCTAATTTATATAGACTAACAATTTAATGTAAAAGTTAATTTATCGAACGAAATAAAAATTTAATGATTGATCTAGTCATTAATATTCGTTCACGATTAAATTACTAGAGAAAAGTATTATTTATATTTGTTTCTTGGCAAGTGGGGATGATGACAAGATTCTCGTGACGTGGCTATGCAATGAGAATTATTGGGAGGAATGGAGGATTGATGCAAATTAATAACAAAGACTTATCCACTCGTTACATTTACACGTGCCATGTAGTGGATTTGTAGTTATCCCATTTTGTGGGAGTTGAAGTCTTAACATCAACGATATGTCGATATGTACGTGTTGGATTAGATCAAAGACACATTTGGCATGGCTATCTACTCCTAGTTTTCCATTTGCACAAGGAAAGTAAATGACTTTCATTTTCGCAAAATAACTACTTTTTAAATTAAAATGCTTCTATTTTATCTTAATAATTAAGAGGAGGGGTGTGCTGATCCGATTCGAAGATTGAATCCCATCTCAAATATTGTAAGGGTTAATTTGGTATAATTTCACCAAATTTAAAATTAAATAATAGTCTCAAAAATAAATCCAATTATTATTTTGGGTTAAGATTGGGTTAAGACGAATTCGACTTCACCTGACCAATATATATCCTAAAAGAACTAAAAAAGATATATATATTTTAAATTAATTTTAATATTATGTTATATTAATTATAAGTTTATTATTTTATTTTTAATCACACTTGTTGAATTAAAAAGTAGATCCAAAAAGTATCAAATTTAAATTTATGAAAAAATTTAAATTTAAATATAAATATCAACTACTATTTGGTAACAAATTTTTTCTTTATAAATTATTGTTAAAATTTTAAAAATCCAATTTTTATCCGATTTAAACTCGATATAATTGTGATCTAAAAATATTTAGATTTTATCAAATTTAAAATTAGATTAGAGTCTAAAAAATAAATTCAATATATATTTAAAATCAAATTTAAATCAAAATAAACTTAATTTCACCCGACCATAAATACCCTAATTAAGAGTTTAATCTTCCCTTCCCTTTTTCTTCTTCTTTCCCTTATCCTCCTTTTCCCGCGATTTCCAAGGCTTATTGATGATGGATGAATCAATACTAGGATGAAGCAAACCTTTTGCTTCTTTTGAAAAATGATGTTATACTAAGGATTGTTCTCAACTCACGGAAAAAATAAAAACAAGAAAGTTGCGGTTGGTAAAAGGATAAATTAAATCGTCCTGGCCTTTATACTATTATTTATTTGATATATATCATGAGGAATTTGTCTGGCAATTATTTTTCGAGATAAATATTAGTTTCACATTTTGCTTTTATATATCATTTTTGTAAACTACTTAATTTTAAATTTGGATACATGTATGTTTGCTTTTTCTATTCAATTATATTATTTAGCAATTAGTACTAGTTATTTATTATAATGTTTTTATTTCTATTAATCAACTATTCTTTCATAATATCTTTAATTTTATTGGATTCTAGAGGGAATAAAGTTATAAAGAGAAGAAAAAATATGGAATAAACACTTAATTGGAGAATATTAATAAAACATTATTTTTATTCAATTTTTGGTTCTATTGACAACAAAATAACTATTTTTAAGTCTTGTACTATAATTTTAATTCAAAGAGCGAAAACAACTCTCTCTTAATTTTTGAATTTTGTTTCACAATATGTTCGATTCTTCGGGTTCCGGACGGGTCGGTGGAGCTCTAAAGTTGCGATGGTAAGAACCAGCCTTGGTCTGGATCTAGAGGATGAGAGCGGAGGCTTCACGACCTCCTGAGCTGCGGCGGTGTGAGGGGGGCGCCACGTGCAATGACACTCCGACGCCCAAGTCAGAGATGGTACAGATGACTATGAAGGTAGCAAGATAGTGACGTATCGTGGGGGAGGGGTAGGGCCCTCCCCATATATACCTTGTCAGTAGGGCGGGTCCCACAGGATTGGTGCCTTTCCTGGAAGTTTCCTTTCCCAGCTGTCAGGTAACTGACTGCTGGAGGGTACGTGTCCGGGTCGTGGTCCGGGCACGCGACACCCATTAAACCGGCCGCTCGGGTCGGGTAGTCCTATATACCGGGTCGGATTAGGCAGGCTGCCAGCTGGGTTGGGGCGTAACAGTACCCCCAACGCACTAGCTAATGTTGAGAACAACTTGGGTGGTGCGTTCCCTAGCTTCTGGTAGCTTCGTCGCTTGATCAGTTAGTCGTCGGTTGTAGTAGGGGCGTGTCCCCAACGCGCGAGTGAGGCTCGTCACTTCGAAGGAATGCCTTTTGTCGCCTCGTTCTTCGCACCGAGCATTTAATGCTCTTAATGGGTGATTTGAACCCTGCGTGAAAAGACTACTTTGCCCCTATCTTTCACGCTTCTAGGAGGCAGTTTTCCTTTCAGTTTTCAATTCCCTATTATCACTGCATCTATTCTGCTTCCTTTCATCTCCTCCAAAATTCTTCATCGCAAATCACCCACTCGTTCGAATCTCTCTAAGATTTCCCAGCTACAGTTTTAGTCATCATCTTGCTAGTAAGCTGCCTTTTCGCCCCTTGTTCTTTTAGTTTTACCTTGCAATTATGCCGCTTGTCTTCTGTTTTGGCTCTGTGTCTGTACTATGCGCTTTCTGGGTTGCATGTTTGATTAGCTTCAATATTAGGTAGATATTAGGAGGGTAACCATTCCAGGTTTTTGGATTTTAGGCTTCGTTTTAACTGTAGATTTAGCCCTTGCTTGACTATAGATACTGCATAGGCAAACTGGAGTTTCTGGTTTTAGTTTCGGTCTCCCGACCTCACAGATTGACTCTGGGTGGTGCCCCCACTATAGGTATGGCCCAACGTCCCGTCGCGAGGGGTCCCGTTGCGAGAGCACCCTACGACCGATATGCCTGGTTGACCTCGGAAGTGAAGGACGCCCCCAACCAGATGTCTCTGGAGGAACTTACGGAGTTTTGACAAGCCGAGTATCTCTGCGGGGGAGGTCCCGACGAGGCTAATTATAAGCTTTTTGTTCCTGCCAGCCAAGAACGGATATTCCAACTAAACCTACACTCTCCCCGGGTCCCTGATTGGATCTGGATGTACAAGGCAATGTTCACCCACTTGGGGGTCCGCATCCCCTTCTCCCCCTTTCAAATGGTGCTGCTTAACCGATGTGACGTGGCGTCGTCTCAATTGCACCAGAACAGTTGGGCTTCTATCCGCTGTTTCGAGATGGTTTGTGAATACTTAGAGCTGCAGGCCTCCGTTGAGGTGTTCTTATTTCTTTTTACCTTGACAAACCCTTCTAAAGAGGGGAGGGCCAAAAAAGGCTTCATGTCTTTCCGATTGGCCCAAGGTCGCAGGATCTTTAGCCTGTTTGAAGATTCCTATCACGGGTTTAAAGATAAATACTTTAAGGTTCGCCCCACCGAAGGTCGGCATCCCTTTTGGTTGACGTTGGAGGGGGAACGTCGCATCCCGACCTACTGGAGTTTCGGGGCGGGGGCTAATGCCTTTACAAAGGTGACATACAAGGGGTTATCTCTCGAGAATAAGAAGGTTGTCAACGTTCTGTTGGCTATCTTCGGGAAGAACCATGTTAACCTCCACCTCCTTGTGGGTGATCAAGATGTGGCTAGGGGTTATATAGGTGTGTGGTTGCTTGGTCTTTTGCTCGTATTACTTGTTTACTTGATTAACCGTTTTACCAACTAACGAGCTTTCGTCTGTTGTTGTAGTATCAATGGCCTGCGATCAAGTTGGACTTGATGCTTTGTTCAACACATTTCTTCTTGAAAATAGCGATGATGACTCTACCACCCATGCTAATGAGGTGCCTCATTCTTCTGCTGCCGAGGCCGAGGCCCAGTCCTAGCCTACCCAAGGGGAGGTGGCCGGGACCAGCGCCGGCCCAAGTCCCCAACCGGCCGCAGAAGTGCAGGGTGAAGGTCCTGAGGTTATCGTTGTCGATAACCCGAGGAAAAGGAAACCGTCCTCCCACCCTAAGGGGGTCCTCACGGTGATGGAAAAGAATTTCGATGCCGGGACTTTTATTGATTCCCAACTCCTGTCCGACACGGAGGACTTCTTCCATGGTGGGGATCTTGCTTCTCAAGCCAAATGGGTGTATCGCACCTTGCTCCGGGCAGCCACCATAACGAGGAAAGCGGAACCCGTCTGGGCTGGGGCGCGGGCGTCGGAGAACAAGCTTCAATCTTTAGTCAAGGCTAATGAGAAGTATAAGGTTGAGGTGAAGTCGCTTCAGACACAGCTAGCTTCCTCCAAAGAGAAAGTTAAGACTTTCGACGCGACGGTCGCGCGACTTTCCAAGCGAGAGCTCACTTTGGAGAGCCAACTCAATGCCGCTCAAGGTCGGTTGAAAGAACTGGAGAAGGAGCGTGATGAGGCCCTCTCGTCGGCGACCGTGGCCAAGGCTGAAACTTCTGAGCTAAAGAAAAAAGTATAAAGAGACCATGAAGCATGGTAAGAATGCCATCTTGGCGACTGAGGAGGCTATCAAGGCTCAAGTGAAGTTGCTGGCTCCCAACTTTGACACCTTAGTCGTCAACGTCTTCAAGACCATCAAGGATGGCAAGATTGTTGATACACCGAAGAAGTGATGTAATCTCACTTGTTGTACCTTGTTTGGATTTTTGTAATTGGTGTAGATCTTTGAAGACTTGAGTAGTTTTAGCGAACTCGTTTACCGTTTGGTCAGTAGATAACAAATTGCTTGTTCACCGTTTTGATTGGTAGTTAACAACTTGATTACCGTGTTTGCTTACCGTTTTATTGGTAATTAGCTATTTGCTTGTGCTTGTTTGCCGTTTCGTTGGTAATTAACGGAGCCCGGTCGTGGCTTTTTCGTTTGAGTGCCTGATACTTGGCCTTATTTAATAGCCGCTTGCTGTAGCGTTTAGGACTTCAGTGGTTCCCAGGGTGATCAGTCCCGCGATGCCTTGCCGTTATGGAATTGGTTAGCTTTACTTGGCAAAGTGATTTGAATAATTTGAATAATATTGAAATACGAAATGAGAAAAGAGATGATTAGAGCAGCCTGTACACAACTATATCATGATGAAATGCAAATGTGAACATGAAATGAAACAAGAAAAGAGACGATTAGGGTATCTTGTAATGTAATATGAAATGAAACGTCTTACTAAACCGGTACATTGCATGCCCGTCGGGTGTGCTCGGGCTTCTAGGAGTAGAACCTTCTTAGGTTCCTTGCATTCCATGTTCTCAGGACTTCCCAACCGTCTAGTCGTTCCAGCTTATAGGCCCCGTTACCGACTACTTCTTTTACCCTGTATGAGACTTCCCAATTGGCCGCCAACTTTCCTTCTCCTGGTGCCGGGAGTCTGACGTCGTTGCATTGTAAGACCAGGTCGCTTGGCTCAAAATCTCCTTTTAGTACTTTGGCGTTGTAACGCAGGACCATCCTTTGTTTCAATGCCGTCTCCGACAAGTGGGCTATCTCTCTAGTCTCGTTCAGTAAGTCCTTTTCTATAGCCTCTTCAACTCCCCCCAAAAGTAGTCGTGGACTCGGCTCCCCGATCTCTACGAGTATTATCGCGTCAACCCCATAGGTGAGCCGGAAGGGGGTCTCCCCGGTGGAGGATTGTTGCGTTGTGTGATAAGACCATAGGACCGATGCTAACTCGTCTGCCCAGGCACCCTTCTTCTGGTCAAGTCGCTTTTTAAGACCTTGCAAGATGACCTTGTACGCTGCCTCGACTTGGCCGTTGGTTGGGGGTGCTCAACGGATGAGAACTTCTGTTTTATCCCTAAGCTGGCGATAAATTCCTCGAATTTCTTATCGGCAAACTGTGTCCCGTTGTCTGAGATAACGACCTCTGGGATTCCAAATCTGGCTATTACTTGTCTCCACATGAACTTTCGGCAATTTGCCGAGGAAATGCTGGCCAATGGTTCAGCCTCTACCCACTTAGTGTAGTAGTCGATGGCGACAATCAGGTACTTGACCTGCCCAGGGCCGACCGGAAAAGGTCCTAACAGGTCGACACTCCATTGGGAGAATGGTCAGGAGGCCATTAGTAGGCTCAGCTCAGTTGCCAGCACTTTGTGAAAGTTGGCATTTTCCTGGCACCTCTTGCATTTCTTTACGAATTCTTTGGAATCTGCCATCATTGAGGGCCAATAGTAGCCGGCCTTAACGAGTTTTCGGGCTAAGGCCTTTCCTCTGATGTGGTGGCTGCAGCACCCCTCGTGGGCTTTGTATTATTGTATACTTGGCCGCTTCTCTCCTCAGCGCTTTTGCCTTCTTTTCATCATCGGGGAGTTTACCGCTTTCCAGGAAATTGGTGATCGGGTCCATCCACGAGGGGTCTGCCCGGGTTATATGCAAGGTCACTGTTGGTTCTTTTACCAAACCTTGAATGAGAGATCGGTTCCCCGTCCCTGGCTTTGTGCTCGCTAGTTTTGATAGGAGGTCAGCTCGTGTGTTCCTTTCTCTCGGGACATGCTGTACCGTGACCTCGTCGAATTCCTCACTCGGTTTTTTTACCCTCTCCAAGTATTTTGCAATAAAGATTCCCTAGCTTGATACATCCCATTAATTTGTGATGTGACGACCTGCGAGTCACTGCATACATCAACTCTGGTGGCCCCTACCTCCTTTGCCAAATGTAGACCGCCAAGCAGGGCCTCGTACTCTGCCTGATTGTTGGACACCGGGAACTCAAATTTGATTGATTGCTCACACACAACTCCAGTTGGGATTTCCAGGATGATCCCTACTCCTCCGAACGTTTGGTTGGAGGCTCCGTCCACATGGAGCTTCCACCGTGTGCTTGGTGTCAAGGGGGAGTTTCCCGTTATTTCGACCAGGAAATCGGCCATTTCTTGGGCCTTGATTGCATGCCTGGGTTTGTACTGCAGGTCATATTGAGACAGTTCGATTGTCCAGGTCATCATTCTGCCTGCCAAGTCAGGTTTTTGCAGCACTTGGCGGATCGCTTGGTCCGTTCTGATGACTATCTGATGTCCCTGGAAATACTGCCGCAACCTACGGGAGGAGGTCAGGAGCGCGTACGCCAATTTTTCCAGCTTACTGTACCTCAGCTCAGCACCCTGCAACGCCTTGCTCACAAAGTAGACTGGTTGCTGCATCTTCCCTTCTTCCCGTACCAGGACAGTTGCCAAAGCTTCATCAGTCACTGCCAAGTACAAGTATAGCATTTCTCCATTCCTGGGTTTACCGAGGATAGGGGGTGCTGAGATTATGGCCTTGAAGTGATTGAAGGCTTCCTCGCATGGCGGGGTCCATTCGAACACTATCCCTTTTTTCATCAGGTTGAAGAACGGAAGGGCTTTGGTAGCCGACGCGCCTAGGAACCGGGATAGCGCCGTGAGTCTTCCCGCCAGTCTCTGCACGTCCTTAACACATCCTGGAATCGTCATCCTCAAGATTTCTTCACATTTCTCTGGGTTGGCTTCTACTCCACTTTGGGTTATCATGAAACCCAAGAACTTCCCGGCTTCCATGGCGAAGGCGCACTTTAGAGCGTTAAGCCTCATGTTGTGCTGCCGAAGAGATGCAAACACGGTCTCTAAATCGCTGATGAGGTCGTCAGCTTGGCTGGTCTTCACCAAGGTGTCGTCTACGTATACTTCTACCGTCTTGCCGATAAGACTGCTTAAAACCTTGTTCATCAGCCTTTGATACGTAACTCCTGCGTTCTTGAGTCCGAAAGGCATCACCTTATAGCAGTATGTATCCCCAGGTGTTATGAACGCCGTTTTTTTCTCGTCTGGCCGGTGCATCGGTATCTGGTTGTAGCCAGAGTATGCGTTCATCAAACTGAGAAACCGATACCCTGCGGCCGCATCTACAAGAGCATCAATATTAGGGAGGGGGAAGGAATCCTTGGGGCATGCCTTATTGAGATCGGAGTAGTCCATGCACATTCTCTATTTTCCATTGGCTTTCTTGACCAAGACTACGTTTGATAGCCAAGTTGGGTAGTCCAGTTCTCGGATGAACCCCACTTCTAGCAAGCTGGCCGTTTGCCTGGCCACCTCATCGGCCCTTTCCTGGGACATTTTCCTCCTCCTCTATGCCACTGGCTTAGCTTTCGCCTTCACGGCAAGGTGGTGCGACATGAACTGGAGGTCAATTCCTGGCATATCGGCTGGTGTCGAGGCAAACAGATCGCCGTTTGCTCGAATCATTTCCACCAATGGTTTTTTCAGGTCATGAGGGAGGTTTCTGTTCACAAAGGTGAACTTTTCTTCTGAGTCGCCGACCCTGAACTTCTCGAGGTCTCCTTCAAGTTCTGGCTTGGGCCTGTCGTCGACCCTGACATCTAGATCAGCTAGGAAGACCCTGGATGCCTCTTTCGACTTCTTTCTTAGGGAGAGACTGGCGTTGTCACATGCGACTGCCATTTCCAAATCTCCCCTGATGGATCCAACCGACCTATCATCTGCAACGAACTTCATCAACAGTAGCTTGGTAAAAATCACTGCTCCAAACACATTTATGGTTTTTCTTCCCAAGATGAGGTTATAGGCCGTGGAGTCCCTCAGAACAACGAACTCCGCCATGACCAACCTCTTCCCTCGACCTCCTCCTATGGAGACTGGGAGGGAGACTATTCCATCAGGCTTGATGAAGTTATCGCCTAAGCTGACCACACCGTGTTGGTGGGTTCTCAAGTCGACATCTCGAAGGCCTAGAGCATCGAACACGTTACAGAACATGATGTTCGAGTCGGCTCCGATGTCTACGAGGATTCGCCTGACCAGGCCAGTTCCCACCCTTGCTGTAATCACCATAGGAGGGCTTTCCGGAAAGTCGTCAAACCATTGGTCCTCTGGTCCAAATGATATTGACGGGGCTCTCTTGGAGTAGGGCGCAAGACCAGACGATGACACGGCCAAGACTTTGGCATCCTTCCTACATGCCGACTTTGACCTCGGGGCAACGTCTCTTCCGACCACAACGTTCACAATGGTGAGGCCGTGCTCATTGTCCTCCTCGGGGTCTTGCCTTGGTTTCGCTACGGGGCTCCTGTCATCGCCAGATCGGTCATGATCCCGCCTCCTGGGTTCTCTTATAAGGTGAGAGAACTCTGCTAGCTTACCTTCCCGAATCGCCTGCTCCAGAGCATCCTTCAAATTGAAACAATCTTGGGTCTTGTGGCCAAAGCCCTTGTGGTAGTATCAATAGAGGTTTTTGTTCCCTCCAGTTCTATCCTTGAGTTGTCAGGGCTTCGATAGGATGCCTTTGTCGGCTATTTGCTGGTAGACCTCGACGATCGGGGCTGTCAAGGGAGTGTAGTTTGTAAACTTCCCTACCCGGGGGAACGGCTTGAAAGCTTTAGCTGGCCCTCCGTCCTTAGAGTGCTCCTTAGCCTTTTCCCCGTTACCGGGATGACGAGCAGGGTTATAGGCGGGCTGCTGCTTGTTGGCTGCCACGACTTGGCTAACCTCTTCGTCATTGATATACTCCCTAGCCACATTTTGGATTTCTTGCATCATCCACACGGGCTTGGTGGTGAGGTACTTCTTGAGGTCCTCGTTTAGCAACTCGTTCGTCAAGCATAAACTGGCCACCGAGTCGGGCAGGCCGTCAATCTCCAAGTACTCATCATTGAACCTATCCAGATACCTTCTGGTCGGTTCCCCGCTTCTCTGCATCACCCCTAGCAAGTTGATCGGGTGCTTCGCTTTGGCGATGCGCGTGGTGAACTGTGCCAGGAAAGTGTGGGTTATGTCCGCAAAGGTTGTTACGGAGTCCTGGGGGAGAGCATTAAACCAGCAAATTGCCGGTCCCGCTAAGGTCACGGGGAAGGCGCGACACCCTTCTTCATCACCCACCCCCTTCCAGGTTCATCCTGGCCTCGAAGGCTGTTAGATGTTCTTGGGGGTCTTGGGTCCCATCATACCTCATATCCGTTGGCTTGTCGAAGTGCTTCGGTAGCCGTACTTCGAGGATGGAGTGATGGAAGGGGGTTGCCCCCATGATTATGGGGTGTCACCTTTTCCTTGGTCTTTCTCTGTTGTCTTTTCGGTTTTCCTCCACGGTATGCCTTGTTGGAGGTCGGGTGTAAATAATGGGATCTCGCCTTCTTCTCAGCAACTCCCTGCTCTCTCCTTGGCTTCCTGATTCTGATCGGGGGGTTGGGGTGCGTCTGGAGTGGTCCCTTCGAGGGCGTCTCCCTCTGGCTTCCGTCCCTCGGGGAGACCGGGAACAATCTTGCCCCAGATCTTGTCGGTGGCGTTCTCTGCTCGCTACTTCCCGCTCCAGGTTCTGCACCTTGTGGCGTAGCTCTTGTATTATTCTGGCGCTGTCGCTTCCTGTCCCTCCAAAGGGACACCTCTCCTGGGCGCGAGGGTAGCTCAGGTTGGCGCAGGGGGGACCTTGTGCGTTCGCGAGAGGAAGCCACAGAGGCCACCCTGCCGATTCGGGGGATCATTTCCTCCCCACGTGGTTCGCCTCCGTCGTCTGCCTCCACAGGACCCAGCAAAATGTCAATTCTAGCCAGTCCCCACAGACAGCGCTAATGTTCGATTCGTCGGGTTCCGGACGGGTCGGTGGAGCTCTAAAGTTACGATGGTAAGAACCAGCCTTGGTCTGGCTCTACAGGATGAGAGCGGAGGCTTCGCGACCTCCCGAGCTGCTGCGGCGTGAGGGGGGCGCCACCTGCAATGACACTCTGACGCCCAAGTCAGAGATGGTACAAATGGCTATGAGGGTAGTAAAATAATGACGTACCGTGGGGGAGGGGTAGGGCCCTCCCCTATAAACCCTGTCAGTAGGGCAGGTCCCACAGGATTGGTGCCTTTCCTGGAAGTTTCCTTTCCCAACTGTCAGGTAGCTGGCTGCTGGAAGATAGGTGTCTGGGTCGTGGTCCGGGCACGCGACACCCATTAAACCGGCCGCTCGGGTTGGATAGTCCTATACACCAGGTCGGATTAGGTAGGGTGCCAGCTGGATTGGGCCGTAACACAATATAAAAAATTAATATCAAAACTAATCATGATTTTAGTGTGTAATGTCATTTTTTAAATATATTTACCTTCACAAATATGAACAAAATGATAATAATATTTTTTAAAAAATAATCGGTAACCCACCAATTACAAAAACAGTTTTGTTACTGTTTATAATCAACGTACGATTATTTTCTTCTTATTGTAACCACTTAAGAAGCACCATAGTTTATGAAATTCTCATAATGAATTTATTAAAAGTCAAAATCTCTAGCACTGCTCATGTGGTATGATAAAGTGGTTCTCAAAGAATAAAAATAAAATAAAAATAAAAGGTGATAATGTAATTTTTACTTTGTATTTTTTTAATTAATTTTTTTCTGTAATTGAATTTGATTTGTTCTGTTAATTTTAAAATTGTTATACATTTTGTTAAATTCTTAAATGCAATTGTTTTTCATCATAAGATTATGACACTAATATTTAAAAATAAAATTGTAGCGAGAAGAGATAGAAAACGAGTTAAAGTAAAAAAAAAATCAAGTGTAAAGGATAAATGTTGTAATTGCAATCAAAATTTTAGTTCTTTTTTTAATATATCTCTTTTCTTTATAAAGAAAACAATAAAAGATTGTAAAAAGCTAATTAAACTTTTTTATGAGAAATAATTGCCAAACAAATTCTTAATGATATATATCAAATAAATAATATTATAAAAGATAATTTAATTTATCCTCTCATAATATGTTTTTTTAAAAAAATATAAATATGTATATAATAGATTTTTTATTTGTGTTTTTTTTTCTGTCATATGATGATGAAGAATTTTATTAGTACTGGGTAATATTTTGACATAAAAATAGAGTTGTTGATGATAATTTGCGATCCTTTTGCATGTCTAATCATATGTCATTGCAAAAAGGAAAAAAAAAAAAAAGCAAATATACATAATTAAATTTGAAGTTTAGAACTTTACATATATGATATATGGAGTAAAGCCGTGAAATTAAAGGCAAATCACCTATATATATAAACCAAAGGCATGAGAAAATTACAGCAATTACCCAAATTAAAATACATTACATACATGTCACTAATGTATGTAACTATGTAAATTGAATGAGACTTTGCCGAATTATAAGTAACAATAGTAAATCGAATAAGTACATGTTAAATTGGCATGTAAGAGTGTAATTCAAAACAGGGAGCTTCAATTTACTAGGAGAGCAAATGGTTTTGAGCTCATCCATAGTAAATCGATACAGGTGGTGTCGATTTAGGTAATGATTTTCGATTTACATATAAGGTGGTTTCAATGTAAATCTATGTCTCCTAATTCGATTTACTCTTATTCCCACAATATATAGAATTCGAATTTAGTTCATTCGAATTACATTTCACTTTCCTACCCCACCACATTCGAAAATTAAAAAAAAAAAAGGCTGTGCTACAAGTTTGATACCGCAAAAATGGAAGACGACCCAATAATCGAATCTATCGGTTGGATGAAGTCACGCATATTGCTGGTAGCGTGCATGAAGAGGTTAGTAAATAAAATTTATTTTTTTTTATTTTCTGTAAGAAATAAACTATGATTTAGTGATATTAAATCGCTTAGAACTTGATTATTAGAATAATTAGAATGTCTAAATTTCAAATAGTAGTTATAGTTTTAATTTAGGGGTAGTAGTGTATTAGAAGCTGTTTAATGATATTAAATCGTTTAGAACTTGAATATTATAATTGTTAGAATCTGTAAATCTCGAATAGTGGTTAGAGTATTGATATAAGGATAGTAGTGTATTAGAGTATTCAAATCACAAATGCATGTCGGATAAGGATTCTGGTTAAAGTATTTTTCGATTAAAATTATCCTGTAAGTCAGTCTAAAACCAAAATGGGCCTCTATCACATTCTGCAGTACCTTGATCGACACAACAGCATTGACTCTGATCATAGGCAGTATGAAAGCCGAGATCACATGGTAATTAAGCTTTTTGTGATCACTGAAAATCGAAGTGGACAGACAAGTATGCAGTCCATTATACCGTTTTACCTCCCAAATACCCCTGCGCTAGCAGAGACTAATACGAATCAACCATGTGCACCCGTTACCGAATTCGTTACACTTCCCATGGTAGTTGCAATAATCGGATTCCAACACTTTATACTTAACCCCACGTCGGATGCTGTAAGTCTTTACGCTTAGCTCGGCTTTCTCTTTATCCTGAAACTGCTGACCAACTTGGAACTCAACTAGTTCTCCTGTATCATGTGTGTCTCTGGCCCCAAAGCCTTGAGGCATGGTAGGTTCCTCTTGCTGTCTCATGGCATCCAAGTCTAAAGTTGAAAAATATGGGGGTATTGTGGAGTTCCTGAACTAGCCGCTCCCCCACCCCCAGCTGGAGTACTCCTCGCATCCTCATTATCACTATCATCGGCAATCATGGCAGGCTCCACATCACCATCATCTTCATCCTGAAATACATCTTCTACATCATCTGTGCTCCACCTTGTCAGGATTTCGATACCACATCAGGAATGTCGGCCATCGCAATCGCAACATCACCGAAGGGTCCAATGTCACCCACTTTTCTGTCACGAGTGCAGTTTAGATCAGCAGCGAAGGACGGCGAGGCAACTAAAACTGCCTCAGGCTCAATCACGGACAGAGATAAAGAGGCTCCAACAAGCCTCGAACTAGATTAGGTTGCCATGGCTGAAGGCTGATTATTCCAGTTAGAACCTCCTGAACTAAAGACCACATCCACAAACTTGGCCAATAATTCAGGGGTCCTCACCTCGGAAAATTACCGACGACAATGGAACAAAACTTGCAAATCTTCGTCGCTGCCTATAATGAAGGAATCGTACTTCACATCATCTCGCAACACGAAAATCAAAATTCTGTAGAATAACTTCTCCACCCGTTTCATGCCTTGCAGCCCCAGTCTTCGGATTATAGTATTCTGAAACTCAGTGAAATTATTGAAGGTTTGAGAAAAATACTAAGCGGTTCCTTATTAATAAACTTAATTCCGGAACACGTTTTTTTCTTAATCGACGCTCTATAGTGCACCAAAATTAAGAAACTCTCATCACTAGCCATTGTGAGGTTCACTATGATGAAGCATTCACATTCGACAACTATTTATATACGTTTATATATGAAGCACCATAGTAAATTGAATTGGATTGTGTAGATTTATTCACCGGCTTCCCTCCATGTAAATCGAAACCCTTAGTCCATTTACATTATTATTGTAGGAACGAGTAAATCGAAATTACCTCCATCGTTTTACAAGGATTTTTAGCATTCAAGATAAATCAAATCAGCCTCCTTCGATTTATATATGTTTATACTAATTCGATTAATGCTGATTTGATTTAGTATGTGCAGAGCTAAATCGAGTATACCTGTGTCGATTTATATAGAGATGTCGATTCGGGATATGCACGTAACGTTTTTTTTTTTTGGTGATCTACGTAATTTTTGAGTGTCATTAGTTTATTTGAATGATTTGTCCTAAAACTAAATATATATTTTAATATATAATTAATTTAATAAGTGAGAAAAATAAAGAAAGTACTATTTGTATTTGTGGTCTGTTATAATTGATAAAATATTAAAAAAAAGAATATAATAAAAATAGATGAAGATCTTAAAAAAGAAAATGTGCATTAAAAAAAAGATAATGTACGTGAAAATTAGATATAAATAAAAAAGTAATCTCAATATAAATAAAAAAATTAACTTATAATTATATTTTTTTATTAGTGTTTAAAATAATAGTTGTGTTAATGACTGTTTATTGATAAAATTAAAATAGAAAGAATAATTTAGACACCAAACTCCTTATATTTCCTTTATAAATACGTACTTAAAATTTTATTCTAATTTTAAATTTAAAATTTCACTTGATTAAGTCAGAAGATACTACTGTAACTGCAGTTTACTAAAAAAAAAAAATTACCTAATTTTTAGAAAAAAAAAATTCCAACCCTTTTTTAATTAGTTATTATTACTACACCCTCTTTTTTTCATAAATTAGTAAATAAGAGCGGAGTTAGATGAAATATTAAAAGAAGATAAAAAATATTTACATAATAAATTAAAATTAAAATAAAATTTTAGAGGAGACTAAACTAAAATTTACATATAGTTTACATGTAAAAAATTAAAACTAAAAGAGACTATTGTCCCTTTCTTACTATGTGATTCTGCCACTGCTAGTAAATAAACTCGTGCTAAGCACGGGAATTAAAAATTATATTATGTATGTATAATGTAACATAATATGCACGTAAATTAACATATACAGATAGTTGAAATAATCCTACTATTATTAAGAATATGGCCATGAAAATAAGATTAATGAACGATAATAATAAGAATATTCTCCCATGAGTGATAAACTGAAGTCATTTCTTACATATTAATTACTAATATAAAACTAAATTGTAAAAATAGAATGAATAACTAAAGAATTATTAGACATGAAAATATTATTGCAACCATGAAACATATAATGTAGGTTATCGTCATGTCTAACGACTAATAAAAAAAGTACGATTAATAGCATGCATCATAGAACACATAATAGGTAATGATTTAAAGTCTTAATTATCTTCTTACCACTTAAAAGAATAAAAATTTAGGAGAATAATTAAGATGATGAATTATTATTTTAATTTTTTTTAAATGAATAATGCACAAATTGTGATATAAAAAGGCAGCTACGTTAATATAGACACAATGCCCTCATAATGAATATAATGAATGCCCTCATAATGAATATAATTTAGTTTTAACTCGGAGCCTTGATTTCAACTCTGAACAAATCTGAAATTATATAATTGAAAAGTATTTAAAAATTAAAATACATTACTAATTCTTAGTTTGAACTACAATAATTTAAAACACTAATAATATTAGGCTTTAAATATAACATGAAAGGTAGAAAAATTCAGTAAAAACTCAATACTATGAATCACACACAAATCAAGCAAGAAAACTTTAAGTCACAACCTTTGCTTCTTTTTATTTCTTTTTTATTTCTCACTTTCATTAGTTTGAGGACCTGACAAAATAATTTAAAAGCTGTCTGCTTGATCTCTTACAATAATTTCAACAGATTTTAATGAAAAATTTGTACCTTCATTTTAAGAAACTAATAGTTAACTAAATTTACCTTCTTTTGAGATACCAAACAATTTACAAATATTGGTTGAAACTTGAAAGTCATAATTTTTGAAAGATGACAACTTTTTCTTCTTCTATCTACCTTAATACCAATTGAATCTGTTGTAGAATAAATAAATACGAAAAAATATAAAATAAAGGTATAAATAGAAAACTCTAATTTTGATATTTACTAATATAATTATCTCACTGTAATAATAGAAGTAACTTATATATTTACTATTATTATATATATTAGAAACGTATAAAAGAGACAGTAGGAAAATTTTTGTAAAAAGAGAGAGATGTTTATTATTCATGTGTGTATATTCCTTCAGAGCAAAACTCCTATTTATATACATATAAGGGTCACATTTTCAAATTTAATTAATTATACAATCTCTCTTGATATTCTCAATAACATAGAGAAATGGTCATCCACCTCAGATCCACTTCACACTTATCACAACACTCCCTTTTGGATGACCATTTAGGATTATGCCTCGTTAAAACCTTACTAAAGAAAAATCCAACAGAAAAAAATTTTAGTGAAGAAAAAAGAGTACAATATCATTTGTGATGGGGACTGCCTCATTAAAAATCTTGTCAAGAAAAATCCAATGGGAAAAAACTTGACCAAGGAAAAAAGAGTATAGTCTCCCCCTCTTATCGATATTATTTAATGTTTCGAAATCGGTACATCCCAATCTGATGTACCAATCTTTCAAAGGAGGATTTTGGTAGTGACTTTGTAAACAAATCTGCCAGATTGTCACTTGAGTGGATATGTTGGACATCAATTGTTCTTTGATTTTGAAGATCATGAGTGAAGAAGAATTTGGGAGAAATATGCTTTGTTCTATCACCTTTGATGTATCCACCCTTAAGTTGAGCAATGTGTAACACCCTAATATTCAAATCCTTATGCTCGAGTCATAAGTCAATGATATTACGGTGGTACGACTCTCAGGTGGATTTTTAATATATAAATATAGGTAATTTTCGAAAGGAGTATTAATCAAGAAGCCTGAAAAGAGTAGAAATAAAATCGCGAAGACGTATCAGAGCGTTTCGACAACGAAAAGTTAAACTGCTAAGCCGAACGCGATATATGGACAAGGCATAAAGGAGATTAAGAGATAGATAACAGATAGATATTTATAACATAAGTAAATAGCCACTAGTCGCAACCCACGAAGTTTAGGCCGGCTAGGGTACAGTATGAAAGTAGATGACAACAGTATATCCTAATCTCTCCCAAAGGAAACATAAGAGCCTCTATAGGCAAGTTCCAAAAGAGTTCAATACATAATATAATCTTTTCAAAACAAAGGTGGAGAGATTCTAAGCAAAACACAAAGTAGAGAAAATAAATATCTTCGCCGTCTCTCAGACGAACCACAGCTCACTTCTGAGCACCTGGACCTGTATCTGAAAAACAAGAGATATATACGGAATGAGAACCCCGGGCCCATGGGTTCCCAGTATGGTAAAAGTGTCAAATAAATTCAATGTACTGCAATAAAAACTCACTAAGCATCCTAAACTTCTTCACCAATTATTCATCCTAGGTTCTCGCTAATCCATGAATAGGCAACTGTCATAAGGGAGTGCTAAATTCAATTCATGTTTCACATGTTTCCCAACTCGCTGACTCTTCCACGAATCAGACTCAGAATTATAAGCAAAACCATCACCAGTTGTTCTGCCTCAGCAATTCTATATCAATACATCATACACTCGCCTGGAGCTAGTGAAACCACATCACTGCGTCTACCCAGGGAGCTCCAGTTATCTCATTCAATAATAATCATCATCATGCAATCACATCATCAATTCATCCCATCAAGAACAGCCCTCACACCCACCGACACCAGCATGAGGGGCCTCTCAGTTGTACAAACACAAGCAATACAGGCAAGTAATACACAAATATGGTACAAGTAGAACAAGTAGCATATAGTCAGGTAACATGGCATATATGATGTAGAAATCCAAAACAAATGGCAAACCCAAACAATTCAAACATATGCAAATGATGAATGCCTGCCCTATGGCTGATGATATCATCTGTCGGTTATATAGCCAACCCGACATGTCCTGGTAGCTAACCATTGGACAGAAACACCCATTGCGGAGCAAATAGGTTTGAGCTACAACCCCCTTGCTACTACCCGCTCAACCCAGAGCCAGTGGAATAACCATTACTGCGGCTACTACCCAGGCGGGTGTTTACAAGCTCAACCTGGAGCGAGTGGATTCACCACTACTGCCGCTACTACCCAGGCGTCACAATCTCTGACCTGGAGCAAGTGGGACGAACCACAACCCTTGCTACTACCCAGGATCTCAAAACATACATTCGTTTAGTTTAGAAGCAATCATCACTGTTATCAAATCTCAAACATTAACCTGGAGCAAGCGGGACGAACCACCACCTTACTACTACCCAGGTATCACAAATACACATGTGTTAAAAACTCCATAATTAAACTCATTTATCATAAACATCCTTTCCCGTCTCATACCCGGAGCAAGTGGACAACGCCACTGCCTACTACCCGGGGTCACACATCACATTTCAACCTTTTTCATTGTTATCCATGTAACACATTCATTTATTAATCATATAGGCATTTATACTCAGCCATAAACAATAATGGCCTTGCCGTAACCCGGCAATAACTCAGCCATCCGGCCCATGGTTCAATCAAGAACCGGCCATTTATCAATAATTATAGCCTTTCGGCTCATGGCTTACACGGTACTTCCACCGTCACCCTCCATATCTCGTATAATCATATCTAATCATCATTGATCATAACCTTTTCCCTTGCTTCACTCGCAAGTTACCACATCCCCTAGTTCCTTCCTCATTGCTAGGCATATCATAATGATTTAATATCTAAGGGATGAGATTGGAGGCTTAGAAGTATGGGATTTGGCTTTAAAAACTCAAAAACCATCTTTGGCATGAAAACAGGGCCACGCGTACGCGCACTCCACGCGCACGCGCGGATGGCCAAAAACTCATCGACGCGAAAACGTCATACGTGCTAACGCGCGGGTTGAAAAATATCCAAACGGCGCGCAAGCGTCAGCCACGCCTACGCGTGGGTGCTCTTGCGCCCAGGCACAAAACTGGCACAACTCTGGCACAACTCTCTGGAAAATAGCTGGGCATTGGGTGCAGCACATCGACGCGCACGCACACACCACGCGCACGCGTGGATGGTGCCTTCTTGAAGAACGACGCGTACGCGCCAAGTGCGCCTACGCGTGGAGGGTCATTCTGCTAACAATTTTCTAAGTTAAAAGCTGCAGAATTTACAGATTCAACCCCCAATCTTCCGACGGACATAACTTTCTCATTTTAAATCATTTTTCACCCGTTCTTCGAACGGCATGGACATCCCGGATCCAATTTCATTTCTAAACAGATTTGGCACAAAACAGAGATCCGTAGTCCAAGTTATGTCCCGTCAAAGTGTGCCCAAAAACCATGTTTTCATATAAAACCACAAGGTGCCATTTTCAAAACAAGCAATTTTCAACTCTTTTCAAAATCAACCAAAACATGCTAATTTCAACTCTTTTTGAAATCAATCAAAATGTACCAAAATCCATATCAAGCCATCCTCAACTCACACATTGACACTTTACCAAAAATTCCCAAAACCACATCCAACCATTTTAACACTTCTCAATCAAATGGCTAAAGGACAAACACAATATCATGTCATACATCCTTCCTCATCCCAATTTCCAATAATACCATTTCCAATCAACCATCATTATACATAATCAATATCATACTCACTATCACGTGATTTCACCCACAAATCAACCTTAATCATTCCCCAAGCATATATCACAACATACATATCTCTAATGCATCATCATACCATCAAGGCATCAATAATCATAATCACATATATGATCACATAATATATCTCAACCGAACCAAACATACCTCATCTACATAAATTCACCCAAAATTACCAAATTCCACACTTCAACTTCTCAAACCTTATTATTCAATAACCAACCTAATCCTTCATATATTCATTATCTGAAATTCATCTAATCACTTGTGCCATCATACAATGCACACATCGACTTACCTTTCTTACCTCTTTCCGGCCTCCGACCCAAAATTCATGGCCTCCGGCCCAATTTTCACAATTTAAATGCATAAACCACAAAAATCAATACTCATTACCCAGTACATCAAATTCTCAATACACCAAGCATACAAGGTCACACAATTCTCAACCCAATCATTAATTCACGTTACATATCAACTATGCATATTAGCACCAACCATTTACATAATCCAAACTTAATTCTAGGGGCATCTAGCCTAGGAATTCTCATCACAACACATGGTACTTAAATGAAACTTAAACCGTACCTCTTGTAGCCAAACCAATTGAGCCTCTTCTTTGGAATTCTTCACCAACCTTAGCTCCAAGCCTTACCAAAGCTCCTCAAGCAATACCAGTCTCCCAATTGTGTACCAACATCACCAAATACACTAACATAACCAATATCACATACATACATCAACTTAGGGCTCATAAAAATGACAAATTACAAGGGTTTGAGCACTTCTTACCTCAGCCCATATGAAGTAGGGATAGAACCCACTTAGAATCCATGTTGGAGTATCCCTAAACACCCAAAATCACAAGATTTCAACACTAACTACCCAAAAATGTGTAACAGTGGGGAATTTCGAAAACTGGACAGAGATGAATGAAATACTCACCACCAAACTTAGATAGAATTGTAGAGGATGAGAAGAGCGACGCGTGGCCGCAAACGGCTCGTCAATCGGAGCTCCGTAGCTCAAGTTATGGTGGTTTGAAGATCAAAGAGAGTTAGGTTTTCTCTCTTCTCTTCTCTCTTCCCAATTTCAGCGCCCAACACCCCTTCTTTAGGGCAAAATGAGCTGAAATGCTCATAACTAATGTTTATATATGTTGGATCTTGGGCCCACTTAGGCCCAGTTCACTTATTTTTATCCGTTGGCCCAATTTTGGACCAAAACCTTTAAGATTAGCGCTCTAAATCGCACTTCAAATATTTCTACCTCCCCTAATTATAATTCCTCATTTCTTAATCCTACTTACTCATAATCAATTTTCTCAGCTGTAGTACCAGACAGGTCTCATCCGGTACTGCCGGTCAAAATTCCACTGCGCGCTTTTACGCAGAAAACTATGTCTTCCGACTCGGAAAAATTCACTGAATCCAAATATCATATTTAAATCATCAAATTCCAATTGCCAAATCTTCCAACCGTATTCGCTCCTATTTAACTTATTATTTAATTAATTTTCAGTTAGACCGAGTATTACACAATGCATGCTGTATTATCTTCAAACAGGACAGTTGGAGCTATCTTATGATCAATCAGTCCACATAATGACAGAATATATTGGATCAAACTTTTGAGCCAAAAACACTCGCGACTTGCTTCATGAATCGCTAGTATTTCAGCATGATTAGAGGATGTTGCTGCAATTGTCTGTTGATAAACCACTATTTTATGGTTTATATTGTGTTTAATTGTGTGGTTTTATCATGATCATTACCCACTTATTCATTAATTTAGCATGCATTTATATTTCCTTCCTGAAATTATTACATAATTGAAAACTGCTTCCTAGAGACTTTTAATTATGCATTTTA